>NC_133324.1:584010262-584678762 GCF_042186555.1 Aquarana catesbeiana | reverse complement strand
TTCTTTGCTATTATCATAATTTACCACCTAAGTACAACCCAAAACAAATTTTCCTGCTTCTGACAATTGCAGGGATACCACATATGTGTATGTTAGTTGTTGTTTGTACCTGTAGTACAGCCCAGAAACAATGGTGCGCATTCTGCATTTTCTTTTATTCTGCCTAAAACACACTGACACTGACACTAACTGACACTGATACTATTTTTTTTTTTAAATGTATTCTTCCCAAAATATGCTGACTGTGATCTTTGACCCCGACATTGATCCTAATACTAACCCTGGTAAACCTTAATCTTGTTATTGTTTTTCTTTATTTTTTATTCTTTTTTTTTTTTTTTTACACACTTTGGTTTGTTTACATTTTCCTCTCCTGCAAGGAGAAGAAGGAAATAAAGAAGAAGAGGAAATAGGATGAGGAAATAAGCAAAGGCTGCATTCACACTTCAGTGTTTTTAATCGTGGGCAGATTTGCCACAAATCTGCCTGTGTTTTGAAAGCACTGATGTTACATAGTTACATAGTAGGTGAGGTTGAAAAAAGACACAAGTCCATCAAGTCCAACCTATGTGTGATTATGTGTCAGTATTACATTGTATATCCCTGTATGTTGCGGTCATTCAGGTGCTTATCTAATAATTTCTTGAAGCTATTGATGCTCCGCGCTGAGACCACCGCCTGTGGAAGGGAATTCCACATCCTTGCCGCTCTTACAGTAAAGATGTGTGAATGGCAAATCGTAGGACTCACATTTGAAATGCCATTGCCATTCATTTGAATGACACTTGAAATCGCTCTGCAATCTTGGCAACATGCATCGCAGGAAGCATGTCGCTCAAAAGTAGCTCCTGAATATTGTTTTGGGTGACATGCTTCCCATGAAGCAGACTCGCACCGTGATTTGAGGTGTCATTCAAATGAACGGCATCTCAAATGCGAGTCCCACGATTTGCCATTCACATATCAGCACTTTCAAATCGATTCAAAACACTGAAGTGTGAATGCAGCCAAAGGGGCAGGCTCACAGTGACTGATCACTTTGATAGCCAATCAGAGGCTATATCAGCAATCAGGTGACCTGGAACCAACAGTCTCGGGCCCCAATCACTAGTACGAAATCCGGGGCTCTCGGTGAGAACCTGGTCTCTGTGCCGGGAGCGTGCTATGCGGTGTGCTCCCAGCACATAGAGAAATATGCATATATGCATACCCCACGGAAAAAAGCCCACGTCTGTGAGGCTGCATATATGTATTATGTCGGCGTGAAGGGGTTACAGTACTGTATAACTAAAGACAAAACCTTTCTTTTTAGTTTTAAATATAGTGGAGAGGGATTAGAACACGTGTCGATTTTTATTGCCGTCTGTGCCCCAGGGAAAAGCCTCATTGAAAGTGAAAGTAAAAGAAAATACAAAATTTTGGGTTGTCCCTAGAAAAATAATAGAGGGAAACATTTCCATTGGGGACACTAGTTCTGGTGACCTGGGGGTCCCCAAGAAATTCCCTTAGTACTCAGGTGTCAGAAGTTTAGTTGGAGGCCAAGGTGCTGAGAGGGCTCCCCTTGTGGCTGAGTGCAGCGCAACCCTGAAGGTGGAACAGTGAATGCAGTGCCCAAAGAAGCAGGGTTTGCCGGTGGCTGTGGCCTGATGACTTGATCATCATGGACTAGCTGAAGCAAGCTGGATGCACTGTGTGGCAGGCATGCTAGAAAGGAGCCAAGTGTAGCGGGTATCTGGGAAATCCAGTAGAAGAATCAGAAGCCAGGCGAGGGGTCATACACAGTAAGATCAGTCCTTAAGCAGATTCAGGATTCAGGTAGGGTCACTGGAACAAAGACAGGCAGAAGCAGAGTCAGTGAGCCAACCGAGACCAACCCAGACGTTTAAGGGAACGGTGCAGACCATCCTGGACCTGGTGGCAGTGCCTGCTGACTTCTATCCTCCAATCCTGTGTAAGTGTAGCCCTCTTTTGGAGGATATGGGGTTATGAGAAATAGCACTCCCCGAACAGGAGAGTGCACTAAACCTATAGGTAAATAAGAGATTCAGAGCCTTCACTAAGCGAAAAAGTGGGTTTGATAATAAAGTTGGCAGTGCCTCCACCCAGGACTGGGCCTCTGATCAAGCAGTGGAGCAGGCAGAAGTAGGTCAGAATATAAGCCAGGGGTCTAGCCAAGAGATCAGGATAAGTGTGTAGAGGAAGCCGGGTCGTTCAACGGGAAGTCCAAGATCAGAATGCAGGAACACAGGGACCACAGGGGAGCTGCCGATTATCCAGCAACTCAGGGATCTCAGCAGTGGGTTTATATAGGCAGTGGGCGGCAGTATCTATCGCAACCTGCGCATTCCCGTTAGCGCTGTCGCACGTCTACATATGCCCGTTAGTGCTGTCGTGCATCTGCATATGCCCGTTAGCGCCGTCGTGCATCTGCGTACACCAATGCACCTGGAGGTTTGTCTGGTGAAGCCATGATGAGTATTGGCAACATTGCCAGTCCTATGGCCATTTCCCTGACAGCAGGGATTTTCTCTCACTTCTTGTTTGACTATGGGACAGGACATGAGGGTACACTAATCTCCGCAATGGGACACAGATGACGAAATAAAATCTGACAGGGGTTAATAGACTCCCTTACTCTATCCAAAAATGGAAAAAAAGTTTTGCTTATAGTTCTACTTTAAGGTATAGTAGTGAAGGTTTAAAAACCCTTCTCAGTTTATCTTGTGCTGTGTCTGCCCAATTGGGGAGATTTTCACTTCCTGTCTGTAAAATGCATAAGGAAGTAAGTGGAAATTGCTCTCACCTCTTGTTGACACCTCTAACATTTTTGGTTTCCCAAAACTTTTTGTCTCAGTGGCAGTAGTTGCTGTGAGAAATAGAGGATGAATCTACCCAGCAGGGATACAGACCGCAATGAGATCCTGACAGGATCCTAATCCTTCCTTGTATGTAAAACTAAAAAGCAGAAGTTTTGACTCATACATACATACATACACATTAATATCAGTCATCCCATACAGGCTTTAGCTAATAAATAGGCAATATGGGATCTGTTTTTGTTGGGTGTTAAAAGGCAATCGATTCTAATGTTGAGATTTAAAAGAATGCTTGACCTTGACCTGTGTACATTATTGCATTTTATAGGCAGAAATAAATAAATAAAGCTCCTACCCAGAAGTAATATAATCTAAATCACTCCATATAATAGGCCAATTGCCTGCCATCGTTTTATGATCTGTAATTGTATAGTATAAACAATAGAAACTTATTTTAAAATATAACCGTTCACACATCAAAAAAAAAGTTTATTCTAGTTATATGGTGATCCTGCAATTCCATTCCAATATTTTAGTTGGAGGACATTTTTATGAGGCATACATGAAGGGAAAGAAAAGCTCAACACTTACAAATGTTGCATTTAGGAATATGATATAAATAATTGCAGCAAATTTTGAATGAAGTGTCTCTAAAATTTTGTTTGTTTCACTTGACAAACTGTTTTGATTTCATGGCAGTTAAACATTTCTCTGGCTCTCTTGAATTTAGCAATAACTAAAGTCATGATATCATAAAAATATCTGAAGGGAAATGTGGAAAAGTTGCAATCAAGATTTATAGTACACAATCTGGAAAACATCAATAAATATAATGTATCAACAAATATAACTCTTTCCAACGGAAAATAAAAAAAGATTAATTGGTGAAATGTTTCTATACCAGATGGTTGTTACTGAGTTGCACAAAAAAAAAAAAAATTGCACCTTGTGTTCCAGGAATCATAACGTAATGTACATACATAAAAGTTCTAAGCTAATTATGGAAACGTAGATGTATAAATATCCATTTTGCTTAAAAAAATATTTTTAACATCCATGTTTGACAATATGAAGGAAGCTGCAAGCTTTCATTTGATTAAGCACTACAATTATACTAGACCTGTGATTCTATGTGTAATTTGAAAGTAATTTCCAAAAAAATGATTTCATATAATGTGTAAACTGTAACCGTTGGAAGACCTTTACATAGTAAGGGGGACAGACGTAGCTGTTATTGCCAATGGTAATTCAGGCACAAGACAGGATACCAGGAAAAGTCCATGCAGGCTTGTCCTGCAATTTATTCGACGAGGCAGCAAACAAACACAGTAGAAGGGTTTTATATAGCAAGACCAAGCATAAAAAACAAAAACAAGCTACCTGCTTGTCCAAGTCATTAACTAAAGTCATATCAGTCATCAGTATATACATAAAGTCATATGACTAACAGGGTGACCCCTAATGGATTCCCCAAAATTAACAGGCAGTACTTATAATATTTTGTGTTCTGTCAGCACTCTGCCTTTTCACCCAGCAATAGGCTCCCACAGCAGGAAGAGCAAGAGAGAGCTTGAGCATCAGTCAGCTCACATATAAAAAGGCCTGTACACAGTTGGGACTAATAATGGGGTCTGGCTTCCGGGTACATTGTGGACCAAGGAATAGAGGCACACTCCTACCCAAAGCTCTACAAAGTCTTCAAGCTCCTGGACCAAGAACAAATCTCATTAGGATCTGAGTAAAAGGATAGAAATCTAAATGACACATGTACACACAGGCTCAAAATGTCTCACTCTAATCAGCTAATTAAGCCATAACACCTGCAAAGGGTTCCTGAGCCTTTAAATGGTCTCTCAGTCTGATTCAGTAGGAATCACAATCATGGGAAAGACTGCTGACCTGACAGTTGTGCAGAAAACCATCACTGACACCCTCCATAAGGAGGGAAAGCCTCAAAAGGTAATTGCAAAAGAATTTGGATGTTCCCAAAGTGCTGTATCAAAGCACATTAATAGAAAGTTATGTGGAAGGGAAAAGTGTGGAAGAAAAAGGTGCACAAGCAGCAGGGATGACCGCAGCCTGGAGAGAATTATCAGGAAAAGGCCATACAAAAGTGTTGGGGACTTTCACAAGGAGTGGACTGAGGCTGGAGTCAGTGCATCTAGAGCCACCACACACAGATGGATCCTGGACATGAGCTTCAAATGTCATATTCCTCTTGTCAAGCCACTCCTGAACAACAAACAATGTCAGAAGTGTCTTACCTGGGCTAAAGAAAAACAGACCTGGTCTGTTGCTCAGTGGTCCAAAGTCCTCTTTTCTGATGAGAGCAAATTTTGCATCTCATTTGGAAACCAAGGACCCAAAGTATGGAGGAAGAAGTCCAGTGTGAAGTTTCCACAGTCTGTGTTGATTTGGGGAGCCATGTCATCTGCTGGTGTTGGACCACTGTGCTTCATTAAGTCCAGGGTCAACGCAGCCGTCTACCAGGAGATTTTGGAGCACTTCATGCTTCCGCAGATGAGCTCTATGGGGATGCTGACTTCATTTTCCAGCAGGACTTGGCACCTGCCCACACTGCCAAAAGCACCAAAACCTGGTTCAGTGACCGTGGGATTATTGTGCTTGATTGCCAGCAAACTCGCCTGACCTGAACCCCATAGAGAATCTTTGGGGCATTGCCAAGAGAAAGTTGAGAGACATGAGACCGAACAATACAGAAGAGCTGAAGGCCACTATTGAAGCACCCTGGTCTTCCATAACACCTCAGCAGTGCCACAGGCCGACAGCTTCCATGCCACGCCACATTGAGGCAGTAATTGCTGCAAAAGCAAACCAAGTACTGAGTACATATGCATGCTTATACTTTTCAGAGCTCCGATATTGTTCTATGTACAATCCTTGTTTTATTGATTGCATGTAATATTCTAATTTTCTGAGGTTGTGGATTTGGGGTTTTCATGAGCTGTAAGCCATAATCATCACAATTATGACAAATCACGGCTTGAACTATCTTGCTCTGCATGTAATGAGTCTATATCATATATTAGTTTCACCTTTTAAGTTGCATTAGTGAAATAAATGAACTTTTGCACGATATTCTAATTTTTCGAGTACTGTATAAAAGTTTTAGGCATGTGTGAAAAAAATGCTGTCAATTAAGAATGCTTTCAGAAATAGAAGTGTCAAAAGTGTATTTTTTTATCAATTAACTAAATGGAAAGTATAAGAAATTCAAATCAAAAAAAGAAAATCCAAATCAAATCAATATTACTCACAGGTAGATTGTTCCAAACATCTTGGAGAACTGACTCTAATCCTACAAAATCCCTGACTTTGTGCAAGCGTACAATATGTGCAAATGTCACAATTATTGTTGGTTTGCAGTGAAAGGGCAGTCACACCAAGATACTGATTTGTGCAAAACTCTTAAGTAGGTGTGAAAACATGTTGTAAATTAAGAATGATTTTAGAAATAGAAGTGTAAATAGTTTATTGTTATCAATTAACAAGGTGAAAAGTAGATGAACAGAAGAGAAATCCAAATCAAATCAATGCTTGGTGTGACCACCCTTTGCCTTCAAAACAACATAAATGTTTCTAGGTATACTTACATTCAGGTTTTTGAAGTTGTTCCAAACATCTTGGAGAGTTATCCACAGATCTTACCTGGATGTACACTGCCTCAAATCCTTTTGTCTCCTCATGTAATCTCAGACAGACTCAATGATGCTGACCCCAAGGCTCTGTGGGTGCCAAACCATCACTACCAGGACTCTATTTTTGTTTACACTGAAGATCAATGTTATTCATTTCACCTGTCAGTGATCAAAAAGTTATGGCTGATCTGTATATATATTATATATATACACACACACACACACACACACACACATTATACAGTATATGTATATATGTATTGTATATTTGTATATGTTTTTATGGTTACACTGTCAGGCCCAGTTCCAGGAGAATGTTGAATCTGAGAGGGAGCTAATTGATTTGTTCCCACGTGACACTGAAACAAACCCCTGTGAGGGAAAATGTTGTGGATAAATAAACATGGCCCTAAAAGTCTTAAAAGAAAAAAACATGCACAAATGGAAGGAACACCAGGTCAAAGGACAAAAGAGTTCAAATAAATTTAAAATAAAATTAGTTTGTACTAAAAACAAAGCCAACGCATTTGGGGGTTTAAGGAAACTCCCCATTCATCAAGGCTACATGTAAATGTGACTGATATCATAAGTCTAAAAATCATAGACCATCTTGGATAACATGCATATACATATGTGTACATAAATACACATACATGTACACATGCATAGAAATGAAGATAAAGACATATCAGACAGTAAGTGATAATGGACAATAGATTCATTTTTGGATTCGATATTATCGGATGCTACAGGGTTGTTATATACCGTTATACCAGTGTATATATAACTGAAATAATGCACGAGATAAAACTATTAAATATAAAATGAAATTCATCAATAATACATGTTGGTTCAGTGTGGTAAAAAATCATTCTTGCAGCAAATTCAATGCAATTTCATTAAAATGTGCATTAAAGAGGAAGGCTCCATGATCCACATCTGGTGGTCGTGTCCCATGATCCAGACTTTCTGGAAAATGGTCCATGACACCATTCAGGCAGTCCCAACAGAAAATTAGAAATGTTACCTTAAATCCTTATCAATGTTTATGATAAATGCTGCAAGACATTGTATACTCTACCACTGGTGTTCCAAAATTACTCCCTCCAAAAAAGAATGGTTTCGTAGAATCAATCACATTGAGAAAATAGAAGAACTGATTAGCATATCACAAGAAAATATCTCAAAATTCATGTCAGCCTGGTACAAATGGATACAATTCAAATCTACTAGTGCCTATGAAGCAGCATTATAACATAACCTACAATAAAGGGAAGGAAAAGGAAAAAAAGACAGTGAAAAAAGAGAAAAGAAGAGAGAGAAGGAAATAATAATTCATTACTGTTCACACTGAATGTAAGTTGAAAAGTAAAGATAAAATGACCACCTCTACTCCCCTCTCCCTACCCATACAAATATTTAACCTATACCCCCCTTTATATATATATATATATATATATATATATATATATATATATATATATATATATTATTTTTCACCTCCTAAATCTAGATCCAGTTGAGAATCATATTTGATCTTATACAGATTAATGTAGCTTTGATACAAATGTTACTTATAACGTCAATCATATGATATATATGTGTATATTTTGCAATACCTTGTTTTACAAAATTCACATTTTGAATATATTCAACACAATTCCTACTGATTGTGTAATGTTTTATGATCCAGAACCTTAATCTGTTCTAATGTAACAGTTATATATGATGTATGCTGTTTTATTACCCAATAAAATTTATGAAACAAAAAAAATAAAATGTGCATTACATATAACTCAATAGTAATGTATGTAAAACATAACGAGCGTACAACACACCACACCTAAACTAATCTATTGTATGCCTATTTTGATTATGATGAATTCTTGATTAGATTTCCAGTGTTGAAATCGACAAGATAGCTTTCTTTTTAAAAATTGATCAAGGAGGATCATTTCAGAAAGAAAAATCTTGTCCTAAAATAACTATAACAAAAATAAGTCTGCTAAAAGTTTCTTCAATAAAAATTGGCCACTTATCCTAACCAGTACCCTAATTTACCCTTCATGCAAAATAGAAGTTTACAATTTGGCTCAAAATGGTGATGTATACTGCTACTGATGTTGGTACATTACCGTAGTATGTCTAGTACAAATGTATTATTTTTAAAAAATATTGCTGCTTTAAACAATTCTGTACTGTATTCAGTTAGAACACTAGTTCATTTTAAATGCCCTCTTACTGATGTATGCCTTTATTTACAAGAACGTTTTTTTTTTTAAAATCACGTCATGTGGAACTTTGTTCTGTTATCAATTAGCTCTTCATTCTCCTGTACCCTAAGAGCCAGTGTCCTCCATCAGCACCAGAGGTACCTGATGAGATATAACATGTAATGGCAACACCTTCTACTTCCGCCTGTGAATAGAAATAAATAGTAAATGATGAATTGCTGCCTTAAATCTTTGCAGTGATTATGCTAAACAAATCCTACTAACTGTATAGGAACAACTTAAAAACTGAACTAGAAACTTTTCCATACAGATTAGGTCATCTAAATGCTAGATTACAAAATGAAAGGAGTTTTTCACATGATTCTGTACTAATAAAATGACGACTAAAGTGGCAATGTATATCATGTAGTGAAGTAGTGCTAATATAGCACGTCAAAAAAAAAAAAAACAAGGAATTTCTCAGATGCTCATGGCAAATATAAACTCATATAAAAGTGTTCAAAGTCCTAAAAGGTGCATCCTATAATAAATATCTGAGCAATAATGCAATGAAATCAAGTAAAGTGTATCACATAAAACTAAACTAAAAGTAAATTGTTTCCCAGGAGTAATCAGCATCCAAATAAATCAGGTGACTCAGAGAGATGATCAGTTCCAAAGTGAAAAATATAAATCAGAGTCAATAACTGAAGAGACAAGGGGGATAAGGACAGGTGAAAGAGTCCACATTAAAGATGTAAGATGGTAAACATGTCTTTCTGCTATCCTCCCCCAGTAGTGCTAGCTTCTCACCTTTTAGATAGACCCCAACGGGTCTAATAGGGCAACAGTGAATGACCAGCCTGTTGTTAAAGCTTTCCTCACAGCTTTCAAGGGATCACTGCAACTTTTGTCCGGTCTCCACGGTCTTTTCCTAGAAGAAATTTTTCTCCCAATCCTATAGGTGGGGCAACAGTAAACAAACAGCCTGTTGTTGAAGCTTTCTTCACAAGGTCCAAGGGATCGCTGTAACTTTTTCTCCGGTCTCCACGGTCCTTTCCTAGAAAAAAGTTTGTCCCAATCCGCAAGATAGAAGATAAAAAAGAAGGCTTTCCATAGTGTAGTAGCTTTAAAGGTTCAAAAGTAATTTATTTAAAAAAATCTAAAAAGTCCTCTACAATAAAAACGGCAACAGTAGGCCAGGCAGCAAAAAAAGTGTCAAACAAATGAAAAGACTTCCAGTCACGGTGGTAACCGGAAGTGACGTCACCAAGCTCCTCCCCACTAGTTACTTTTGAACCTTTAAACCTACTACACTATGGAGAGCCTTCTTTTTTATCTTCTATCTTGTGGCTTGGGAGAAACTTTTTTCTAGGAAAGGACCGTGGAGACCGGAGAAAAAGTTACAGTGATCCCTTGAAAGCTGTGAGGAAAGCTTCAACAACAGGCTGGTATGGATTTTGGGGGGACTCCTACCCCATTTTTTTTATTTTGGCGCAGGGTTCCCCTTAAAATTCATCCCTGATATGGATTTGGGGGGCCTTACACCATTTTTTTACAGAAATTGGTGCAGGGTTCCCCTTAATATCTATATCAGACCTGAAATGCCTGGTATGGATTTTGGGGGGACCCCCACGCATTTTTTTTAAATTTGGCGCAGGGTTCCCCTTAATATTCATACCACACCCAAAGGGCCTGGTAATGGACGGGGGGGGACCCATGCCATTTTTTTGTTCAATTATTTTTATCTGTATTGCAGGGATCTGACAATTCATTAAAGCCGCGAGCAGTGTTAAATGACTTTTTTTCCTTTAGAAATTTAATTTTGCTGTGGTATTGTTCTAAACACGGAAAAAATGTGCTACATTGCAGGCATACTAAGGGGACCCCCCAGGCACGATATTTAAAGGATTATTTCATTTTTATTGTTTCACTTTAAGCATTATTAAAATCACTGCTTCTGAAAAAACTGCAGTTTTTAAAACTTTTTTTGCATTGATACATGTCCCCTGGGGCAGGACCGAGGTCCCCAAAGCCAAAACCTCGATGTGCTCCTGTGCCAGCCATCTTCTTTGGTAGACGTACAGTCTTCAGTTCACCGAAAGTGCTGAACAGCTCTCGGATTTCCTTAACAGTAGCCTGGAAAGGGACATTTCGAACCAGAATCTTTGAGGTCTTCTGTTTTTTGCTCTTCTGTTTCTTGTGATCAGGATCGGGATCTTATAATTCATTACAGCCGCGAGTAGTTTTAAATGAGGTTTTTTCCTTTAGAAATGTAATTTTGCTGTGGTATTGTTCTAAACATGGGAAAGATGCGTTTCTTTACAGGCATACTAAGGACACCCCCTTTAAAGGAATATTTCATTTTAATTGTTTCACTTTAAGTATTGTTAAAATCACTGCTCCTGAAAAAACGGACATTTCAAAAACTTTTTTTGCATTGATATATGTCCCCAAACCCTTTTAATAGCAATAACTTGCATATAAGCCTTTAAAATGAGCACTTTTGATTTTTCATGTTCGTGTCCCATAGACTTTAACGGTGTTCGCTTGTTCGTGCAAATTTTTTGCCTGTTCGCATGTTCTGCTGCAAACCGAACGGAGGGGTGTTTGGCTCATCCCAAATTATTGTGACCCAAAATTTCAGTGTTGCAGTACTCAGATTTAAGTGGATTCAACAATACTGGGCATAAGTACCCAATCTATATTCTAAAAAGAGAGGACACTATCCCTTTAAGAAGTGGGCAAGAAGTTGTGGCCACCACCCCTTAACCATCATAATGATCTGTGATCTTCTCTCGTTCTCTCTTGTCAGAACCAATGATGTCAGTGGTGACTCAGGTCCCAGAGATGACCAACTCTGAAAGAAACGGTGATGTCAGCAGCCAGCAGCAACTCAGGATCTGGAAGTATAATTATCTCACGGCTGAGACTTCTGTGTAGACGTGGCAGCAGATTCTCTCACTCTCTATCTCCAACACAGAAGCCCACTCAGATGGTCACCTCTTACTGTTCTCTATGCGAATGCCTTGAGCCACTAGGCTTCTTTCCCATTTTCCTCCTGCAGTAACTCTCTGGTCTCATTAATGGCTTCAAAGAAAGATGCCTCCTGGGGACTACATTTCTCTAAGTCTCAGGCAGTTACTAGAAGTTCTCTTTCTTCCCAGGCTGCACAGCAGCCAATTAGTGTTCCCTGATGTCTTGGAGAGTTGAGCAGGCTTTCCTCTGGCTCACAGTGGCTGCAACACAGCTTTACAAGTTTCCTGTATCCTCTCTCTCTCCTCCAGTCCTCAATGGTAGCCAGAAAGAGAAAGAGTAGCTGCATCATCGGCTGTGTGGGAGTCATTTCAGTGACAACCTTGTCCATGTGGCCGCCCTCCGCTGGCGCTGCAGACGCGGTGCAACCCACAGTAAAATGACTTCCCTTTACAAGGCCAGGTCTGGTGAATTCTGAGTGGATGATGAGGTTTAAAAGTGGACTTCAGGTAAAAATATTAACTGCATATGCTACTGTTATTGCTTTGCTTACCACCACATTACAGGTATTATCCATTTGACCTCCGGAAGAATTTCCCCCTCCTGATCAGGCCATTTTTTGTCCTAGGGCACTGCGTTACTTTGACTGACAAATGCGCGGCCGTGCAACACTGTACCCAAATAAAATTGATGTAATTTTTTGCACAAATAGAGCTTTATTTTGGTGGTATTTGATCACCTCTGCATTTTTTTTGTGCTGTAAACAAAAAAAGACTGTCAATTTTGAAAAAAAAAATTTACTTTCTGCTTTAAAACATAACTAATAAAGAAATTGAAAATAGTCAAATTTCTTCATCAATTTAGGCTAATATGTATTCTGCTACAAGTTTTTGGTAAAAAACCCCAATAAGCATATATTGAATGGTTTGCGCAAAAGTTATAGCGTCTACAAACGCAAATATTTTTATTTATTTAATTTTTACTAGTAATGTCAGCGATCAGCGACTTATAGCGGGACTGCAATATTGTGGCGGCCACTTTTTGGGAACCAGTGACACTAAGAAAGTGAAGAGTGCTAAAAATATGCACTGTCACTGTACTAAGGACACTGGCTGGGAAGGGGTTAACAGGGTCGATCAAAAGGATTGATTGTGTGCCTAACCAATGTTTTTCTAAACTGTGGGAGGTGCTTTTACTAGGGGAAGACATGGATCCTAGTCCCTGCTTTGCAGAGACACAGGATCCATGCCTTCCCTCCTGTCAGAATGACAATCTGCCTTGTTTATATAGGCAGATTGCAGTTCTGTCTCTGTGGCTGATGATCGGCAGGTGGCGGCGGACATCGAGTTTGCTGTACCCACTGACTGGCTCCTGCTGTGTATAATCACAGCGGGAGCAAGCTGCCATCGACGTGCATTTGTGCCCCCTTCCCGGAAGTGCAGGATCATGTATATACGTGATCCTGTGCACAGCGGCCTCCCTGTAGCAGTAAAACTAGTGGCATTCAGTATTTTTTTTTTAAACCTTTGGCTGTTAAAAAGCCTCTTACCCAAACGTTCTTTAATAGGTAACACCATCTCCCTACAATTGCATAAACGTTGCCTCTGGTGTCACCTTCCCTCCCCTCTGTGGTCTACTGTACCACTGCACTTTACTCCTTCTCTGTCTATTTAATTTTTAAATATTGTTAGTGGCTGCTCAGTGTCTGCCCCAGGAAGGGCCTTTTCAATGAAAACTTCCCTGTTGGCTCTTCTTCTTAAGCCTCGAACACACAATCGGATTTTCCGATGGGAATTGTGTGATGACAGTATGTTGGCGGAAAATCCGACCATTTGTACGCTCCATCGGACAATTGTTGTCAGATTTTCCATGGACAAATGTTGGATGGCAGGCTTTAAAATTTTCCGCGGACAAATGTCTGTTGTTGGATTTTCCAAGCGTGTGTACACAAGTCCGTCGGACAAAAGTCCAAAGTACAAACATGCATGCTCGGATGCAAGGACGAGCTGGAAGCGGTCAGGCTTGTAAACTAGTATTCATAATGGACAATTAACATTTGTGACGTGGCAAATTATGAAATCTCGAAATGCAGCGCACATTCTCTTCTTCTTTAATGGGATAATAATGAAGCTACTTTGCTGGTGATACTGATGGAGTTATTGCAAACAAATTTTCAAAGGCTTTTTTTTGTAATGATATCAAGAATAATATTATTATGCTTGTTATTTTTTTATTTGGGCAAGTTACCACAACACCATTATCCTGTAGTTTTTAAGATACAAGATACAACTATGTTGGTGTCCCTTGTTAAATTTACATTGTATTTTTAAAATGTAACTGCCTGCTCCCAAACTGTCATTTGAAGTAAAACACATAGCCAAGTAATATTCTCCACAATTTTTTATTGTGCATTAAAAAAATAAAAATAAAATTAGACATGCTGTCTGCCAATACAACTTAACAAAAGTGCATTCTATGCATCCAAAAATATAGAAAATATACCAAATCAAATTATTATTCAACCAAAAAATAAAATAAAAGCCTCATGTATGTGGCCTGCTTCTTAATATCAACAATGCCAAGAGCTGGTGAAAGTAGGGGTCCGTCATCCAGAGATAATTCCAAAAATCATCTAGATTATTCTCCTGGAGCTCCCACAGCAAAGGCATATGACATAATTGGTCACGATTAATAAAGCAACCAATTTTTGGTTCAAGAAATCCTCCTCTTCCTGTCCCTGGACTGGACTTGGGTAAAAAGAAATAACTCCAAGGCCAATAATAAATAACATCTCCTCCGATTCCGCAACATGGCTGGTTGACGAACAGCCATTCAGAAACTAACTGAAAAGCGCAAAATGAAAAGCGCGAAATGAAAGCGTGAATCAACACTCACCAAACTTCTGCTAACATGATATTAGCAGAAGGAACCCAAACGGTGGCACTAAAGAGCTGAAAAACCACATAGTACATCACTACGTTCGTGTTTGTTGGCTGACAATTGTGTGCCGTTTGTATGCGAGACAAGTTTGGGGCCACTGCCCTTTGGACAAAAGTTAGAGGTTTTGTCTGCGGAAAATCCGATCGTGTGTACAAGGCTTTAGTGTGTACATGTGCCATGGCGAATTTCACTCCTATACGTGATCCATATTCCACTGGACAGCTGAAATACAGCCCACGCAAAGGATTGACTGGGGCTGCGCTGTGCATGTACACTAGGAAGAGATTCTGTCAGGGACATTTTCACTGGAAAGGCTGTGCAGGGCTGGCAGTTGCTGGAACAGGGAAGAAGGATTTTTTTTTAAACATGTCAGATTGCCCTGCCTCTCCACCTCATCCAGTTAGGGAGCACTTTGCCTTCATTCAGAAAATGCAAATAATTCCCTGAATGAGGCCTATGCCAAACAGCTGAATTCCTGTGTTGAGAATGCAGTAGGACAACTGGTCGGTGCGGAACCCAGAAGCTAGTGGAGATCACTGGACTAACGGTGTCTACTTCAGTGGTTTCCAGCTTCCAGGGGCAACAGCCAGGTATGGTATATACATAGTTACATTGGTTCAAGCTGGACCTTCTTTAAAGTCTTAAGATGCATACCAGCTCAGTACGCCAATTTTTTTTTTAGCAAACCAGTCCACAAAATTCCCTTTTATTGGTAGTATAGTGATTTGAGCCCACATCCTATTATTACAGTAGAGGAAACACAAATTCAAACATGGATGATAAAAATTTGATCCAACTCGCAAAATGTAAGATTTTTTTTTGGAACAAAACAGTAATTATTTCCAGCAACAACTCTTCAAAACCTGCCTTTGTCTTTGCATATCAGTCTACATGCTGCCGTAAATTATACTGTCCATACAGTTCTCAATTGTGATTTGAAGTTCTACAATACAGCAACAAGAGATGCTGGAACCTTACACTTTCCTTAGTTTAAAAACGTCTGTGGTTGCGTTCAGGGTCATGACTCAACTAACCTTGCATGCCAGCATTTATTTATGTTTGACATTTTCATGTTTTTCAGAAAAAGTGTGCATGATTGACTGCCCCATAACATGTTGTGCAGTCACAAAATGCTTGATATATATACAAAAGCAAGTAGCTCAGACGTCATTTGGTTTCATATGTCCACAGGAAACCTAAATGTCAAAATGCAGTAGTCTGAGGAAGTAACATTTGTGGCAAGGTAAATCTTTCCAGCCTAGGCTGTTTAAAATGGGGTTTCTTTGAAAAGAACATCTATTCACAACGTTGTCACCTTTCACCTTTAAAACTTTCACACTCTCTCTGAAAATAGCTGACTTTTTGAAGTGCTATATACCTATTCACTCAAATTACATAGATGGGATTCAGGCCTTATTTTGCCCAGGGGGCTGTTTGCACACAAAATAGATGATGATGTTATTGGATTTGATTGTAAGCTATATTCCTGAATTCGGGGAAATTGTGTAATTTATGACAGCTCAGCTCATACATACATAATATGAATGTTTGTTAATAGCTATCTCAAGTTAAACCATCACTGTGTGCCTAAATGGATCCAGTATGATAGGCTTACATTTCTGGGTATTTTTATGCATAGTTTATACTAGCGGTTCTTAAATCCTGTTTCTCAATGTGAAATGTTTTCAGTTTTTGGTCCTGTTTGTTTCTTTAGCCACTTGCCAACCGCCTAACTGGGAATGTACATCATTACTTTGACATCAAATACCCTTGCTATGGCAGCAGCTAGCTGCCATAACCCCGGTATTGTTTTTTTTCCCTTGAGCGGCCAGCTTTCAGATCAAAGTGGTCCCAGCAGTGGATCCGCCGCAAGATCACTTTAATAGGTGGAGGGAGAGGTGCGAGGGAGAGGTGCACCCCCCCCCCCCAGCCACATCTCGGTAAATTCTGAGTTTACTGGAGCCATAGGTAAACTCTGAAGCGATCTGATGCGGTCGATGGCTAGGCAGGAGGCCCTTTGCCCTTGGAGGACCGGAGCGACCTTCAACGTCACTTCTGGTCCTCAGACAGATAGACAGGATTTTTTTTTTAAGTCAAAATTTTATATATATATATGTATATATATATATATATATATATATATACATATATATATATATATATATATATATATATATATATATATATATATATATATATATATATATATATATATATATTTTTTTTTTTTATTCTATTTTATTTTATTTTATTTTTTTCTTTTAAAGATAAATGAGAGATCTAGGGTCTTTTTGTCCCCAGATCTCTCAATAAAGAAGACCTGTCATGCTTATTTCTATTACAAGGGGTATTTACATTCCTTGTAATGGGAATAAAAGTGATAAAAAAAATTAAAGGAATAGTGTACAAATAAAATAAATAAGAAAAAAAGCTCTAGTACAGAAGCAAACACATACGTAAGTCACACTCGCATGTGTAAATAGTGCTTAAACTACACATGTGAGGTATCGCCATGATTGCTAGAGTGAGAACAATACTTCTAGCACTAGACTTTCTCTGTAACTCTAAACAGGTAACCTGTAAAAAATTTTAAAGCGTCTCCTATGGAGCTTTTTAAGTACCGTAGTTTGTAATTTTAAAGCATGACATGTTAGGTATCTATTTACTCGGCATAACAACATCTTTCACATTATGAAAAAAAATGTGGTTAACTTTACTTTATTTTTTTTTTCCTATTCGTTAAAGTATATTTTTTCCAAAAAAAAAATGCGTTTGAAAGACTGTTGCACAAATACAGTGTGACATAAAATAGTGCAATGATTGCCATTTTATTCTCCAGGGTCTCCGTTAAAAAAAATATATAATTTTTGGGGGTTCTAAGTAATTTTCTTACAAATTTTTACTTGTAAACAACAAATGTCAGAAAAAGCCTTGTCTTAAAGTGGTTAGGCTATTTATTTCAGTTCAACTACATTAAAGTAAAGTGTTAGCCTGAATTCACATTATATATTTTGTTATTTTATATGTCACTGCATAGGGTAAATAGGAGTTCTGACAGAAAATTGTTCTACTCTACTTCTCTACTTTATTCAGTAAGTGTAGTTCTCTAGTTTCCAAGTTTTCCCTAACCATTTTACAGCCTTTTGAAAAAGCCTGTTGTTACAGATCAGCAGCTGAAGATGAAATTTATAAATTGAGCGGTAAGTCAAATCCCTTATTGGATGGCTCGGTCTGAAGTTTCAAACAGACAAAGCAGGCTTGAGTCAGACTGCTATTACTATTCCTTCTTGGATAAGCCAAAATGCTCTGGGAATCTTTTGTCATATATTCAAAGAGTAACTTTTGTTGAAAAAAAAACAAACAGTCCTCTCTGGGTGATCAGTGTACATTGCAAGGATTTTACCGAACTTTTTTAGCAGATTCCTGCCTTTTGTTGCTCTGGAGAAATAGTTGTTTGTTTGGCTATGTCAATGTGCAAAGTGAATCTAATTAGGAGATACTTTTTCATTATCAATCAGCTGATGCACTTGCAGTGCTCCGATGAGGAAAATTGCAGTGTTTGAATCCCTTTAGAAGTAACCCTTTGGGAGTATCTCACCAAAAATGACATTTTTGTTGCAGAGGATGTCTAAAATCTGACTTGTATCTTAGTAAAGACTTCTGGGAAAACAGTGAGCCAATCATACAAGTAGGAAATTACATTTCTGGGGATGTATCATACATCAAGGGTGTACAGAACACCCCCAGGTTGCCATATTGCATTGAATTGTACAGAAAATTACAGCGCTGCAGATTAAAAAGGAAAGGTCTTTTTTAATAACATTCAATTACAATATGGTATGTGTAGCAATTTTTTTATGCTTTATTATTATTATTATTTTTTTTTTTTTTATTTGCAAATTTTTTTTCCCACAAAAGCGGAGTTACCCTTTAATGTTTATTTATAAAACACAGACTGTATTCATATAGTTTAAAAACGATAGTTTAAATATGCATGAATTACATTTTTTTTAGAATATTGATTCTATTAAAAGAAACCTACCAAGAGAGAAACATAGAAGCTGCCATTGCATCTTTCAGTTTGGTCACTCTGAAAATAATAAAAGTAGTAAACGAAAACTGTACACTAGCAAAGTACACTAGCACTTTCAGAAGAAGGTCAGCAATGGCAGCCCCTCTGTTTCTTTCAAGCCCATTTAAACCCGTTGAATTTGTGAAAGTAACTACACAAGCCTGGGGGGAATGATGTGGGGGGGGGAGAGGAGGACACCACTGTGGGGGGTGATGAGTAGGGGGCAAATGAGGATACCACTGTGGGGGGTGATGTGAAGGGGGCAAAGGAGGATACCGCTGTGTGTGTGGGGGGGGTAGGGAGGCAGAGGACATTACTGTGGGGGTGATGAGAAGGGGGCAGAGGACATGCTTTTAGGGGGCAATGTGAAGAGAGGCAGAGGATATGATAATAGGGTGATGATGTGAAGGAGGGTTAAGGACACTGCTGTGTATGAAGGGGGGGGGGGGGGGGTTCATGTGAAGGAGAATCAGAACACTACTGTGAAGGGGGTGGAGGGAGATGATGTGAAAGGGGGCTGGGAACGCTACTGTAATTGGGGGCTGAGGACACTACTGTGAAGGGGAAACTGTGATGTGAAGTGGGGGACTGAGTATACTGATGTAAGAATGGGAATGTGATATAAGAGGAGGGGGACTGTAATGCGAAGGATCTGAATCATCGCACAAACATGATTCGGACCTCTGCTATAAGAATTTTTTTCCTTGAATTTAAATTCAACGCCCATGTGTTAAATTGTGGCTTTGCGCATAATAATCTTTATTATGTATGTAGAGGTAGTAGTAGTAGTATTATTTATTTGTATATATGTTGTTTTTATGACAGACCTGCTTTGGTGAAAACCAGCAGTTATATTAAGGTCCTACAGTTACTGGGAAAGTGGATCCCCCCAGAGATTTGCAGGCACCATTCCCTAATTAGAATAGATTTGATATAAAAAAACTTTCAATCCACTCGTAGGAGGACTGGAAAATGGGGAGTTTACATGTGCCCATGCAATGAGAGTCTCAGTGGATCTCAGAGACTCTAATTACGTGTACTATATATCGAATATGGAGGTTGTCGTGTATATTGTTTTTAAATGCATTTTAATGTACAAATAAAGCTTTATTTTATTGTGGGCACATGTAAAATCCACATTTTTGAGTGGATTGGGTGGATTGGATGTTAGATATATTGAGTTCCTCCCTTTCTACTGCAACTTTTATCTGCAAAACTCTAGCTTTATCCTGTAAAAGAATCTGTAAAACAGAGAAACACTGCTCTTAACAGTACATTCAACCTTAAAGTGAACTTTGCCTCATGCAAGCCAAAGCTCCAGATTCACCTAATTACATCCCTACCCCACTGCTAATTACTTCACTCCAATTCTTGTGCCAAAGTAATAAATGCCCTTTAGAAGATCCAAGTCGATATAGTCAGTGGTTACACATGACTGGAGACTCCAACCCCTGCCCCACATGACCTTGCTTGGACCTAGTTATTGGCCTCACAAACACTCAAGCCCTGCATTGTGGGAGGCAGGGAAGAGAGTTGCATGCTCCCACATACCCATACCCAGGTATTTCCTATCAAGTACATATTGCTTGTGTTGCCTATATACACCTCTACACATAATACTAGCTATAGGAGAATCATAAAATTACCCTGACCTGACCGTACATTTTTCTAGGGTACTAATTGTGCTTAAGTATACCTTCTGGTTACTGCAAGTGTTCAAATTGATTCCTGTGTCCTATAGACTTCCATAGGTTTGGGCTTTACATAGGCCTCTGCTGAAATTAAGATTAATCCTCATCCCTCCTGGCACTAAACCCCACTGCTGTCAATCACCTGTCAAGTGCTTCAGTAGGCCATAAAGGCTCTGGGATTTTTCAGTTGAATGACATGTGGTTGGCAAAGAAACAAAAGGGGCAGGACTTAAAGTATAACTAAAGGCAATTTTGTTAGGTGTTGGATAGAACCCATTTCAGATTTCTTTTTTTTCTACATTCTCTATTTGTCCTGTTTCTCAAATTTCAGGTTGTCCCCAGAACAGGAATTGAATGGAAATCTTCCAATATGGACCGCCATTTCTGGTGACCCTAGTGATAACAGGGGAAGTGCCCATGGGACAGAAAGGAAAATATCCTCATTGGGCAACATATGAAAAAATAAAACTGACAGGGGTTATAACCCTCATTTACTCTATCCAAAATGAAAATTATTTTTTGCCTTTAGTTCCGTATTAAAATAGAATTCCAGGATGAATTAATCCTAAACATTGTCCACCCCCTCCTATTATCTATGCTGACTAATCTGTATAGGAAAGATGTATATACTTACCTATTTTCAGGCCGCTCTGGTCCTGTCATGTGATCTCCCATGTGTCAGCCTGTGTCCCCTGTGTCAGAAGCTGCAGGAAAGAGAAGAAAGGGCTTGACAATGGATGGCAGTGCCTAAGAGCAGTGACACCACCTATAGGTTGTTATGGCTCTTGTTGGCGCTCCCTCCTGTCCCTTGAAGCCACCACTGGCTGGCACAGGGGAGTCAAATCACATGACCAGACTGGAGTGGCCAGGACATAGGTAAGTATATACATACTTTCCTAAATAGGTTATTCAGCATAGATAATAGGAGGGGGAGGGAACATTTTTAAGATTATTAAAGTTTAGTCTGGAATTCTTCTTTAATATCTATATGGGAAGAAGTCAACGTCCCATGCTTAGTCTGTGTGTGTAGGATCCAAGAGGCTCCTCAAATACAAAGGGATCAACCTGAAGACTAGCAGAGGTACTTGCAGGACTAATCACCTTCTACTACCACTACTGGATACTACTGGCTGTAGTAGGGTAAGACAAAAAACGTTAACAGTGACTGAAGCAAGGAGGTTACATGACACAGAACAGTGTACTCAGCAACACTTAAAAAAAGTACCTAGGAACAGTTGTGAAGAAACTGCAATTTAAAGTGATTCTAAAGGTTGTAATAAAAAAAGAAAGAAATAACAAACATGTTATACTTACCACTTTGTGCAATGGTTTCGCACAGAGCAGCCCCGATCATCTTCTTTTTGGGTCCCCCACCGGAAGTCCTGGCTCTTCCCCCCTACTGAGTGCCCCCAATAGCAAACCCCTTGCTATGGGGGTACTGGAGCAGGCTCGCTCTTGAGCCACGCTCCTGTGAATGGACCTTATCTATTCACACACAGAGCCTTGCTCGGTTTCACCCCCTGCTCCCTCTTCATTGGCTCACTGGCTGTGATTGACAGCAGCAGGAGCCAATGGCTTTCACTGCTGTGTGAACCAATGAGGAGAGCCGCTGATCTCATGCACATTGCTGGATCGAGATGGGGCTCAGGTAAGTATAGTGGGGGAACTGGGGTTAAGGTTTTTTACCCTAATTCATAAAATGTATTGAGGTAAAAAACCTTCTGCCTTTAGAACCACTTTAATGCTGGTAGATGGAGCAATTGATGAAGGAACAGAAGTAAACATAACCTAGTAAGCCACCAGGAGAAAAGGGATACTACAGAAATCCCTGAGAGCAGCAAAGATTTCAAAGTAAGTAGCTGATAAATAAGTGGACAGGAAACATGTGGTTTAAGTAGGGGGGTGGCAGTTTATGTGGCATTCATAGATGCAATTAGCTGTGCATGCATTCACACATCTCCATGCACATACTTCAAGCGTGTGTCACTGAGATTAGATGCTCAATTATGCTGATAGCTAATGGTTAAAACAACACAGATGCTAAGTGAGCTTATAGGTGTGAACTTTCAGGGAATGTTTTCTGAATTCAAACCATTTTACATATTAATAAATAGGATAAATATAATTAACCAATAATTATGCATATACATATACATTAAAGCTTGTATGAGCAGCAATGACAGGAGTTCGTATACAATATAATTTCCTTTGAAATTGGTGAATAGATTACACTAACCAGGCTGACCAGCTGCAGAATAGTAGGAAACTAGAGAGCTGTATATTTTCACTAGAAGTTGTAAGTTTGGGGAATTGTGGACCTCCATGTGCATTAGACACGAGTGAGTGCACACATTTAGTTTGATCCCAAGTCAGATGTATACAGTGCTTCCCTTATTTTCAGTCTACTACTAGCCATTAGGTTAATAAAAGACATAGAAAGAATGTAAATAGGGTCTAAGTCACCAATACATGTATTCTCTTTGTAGCCATTAAACGTGATCTGCATGCATTATTTCATTTAACATATTTCAGTCCTGTAACAGAAACGATTCAGAGGCAGCTGGGGCCGACATGATCAACAATAAGCCCCCTTTGTGCTTTTGTTTCTAGGTACTACAGTCGAGGCAAGAAAGCATTCCAAACAGTCTAAAATTGTGTTCTAGGACTGCACAGATGACTTGTTCTGAACTGAACACAGAATCCTACAGCAACTGTAGAATAAAAGATCATTTTTCATGTATAGATACGGTCAGATAAGAGTCCCGGGCTTCTGAAGCATCTCATACCCTACACTTTGCCATTGCCTTGCCATATCAGATGATCTACAGGAGAGATAACCAACCTTATTAATGGTTCTACAAAAATAGCATTCATTTTAATTAGGCTTGGCAGGATGTTTCAGCAAAAATTAATTCTCTAATTTGGAACGTTATAGTGGATCATATCTGAATTATTAATATATAATTATTCTCTTTCTAGTGTAATCCCTTACACTAGAAAAATAATGGCTGTCAGGTCTCTTATATTAACTTGACAAGAGGCACCAGTCTATACAATAGCGGGGTTTGTCTTTGGTCTGTGGACCTGGAACGTTCTGCATTGATAGAACCTTGTTCAGTACAGGTAATAAGCTGGTCAGTCATGCAGCCGAAAGATCAAGTTTAAAGTTAAAATTAAAGAGGAATTCCCAGTGATATTGCATTTCAGTTTATGTAAAGCCCTTAACTGTCCATAGTAGTCTATCTTTGTAATAGGTATCTAAAAGGTAAGACAAGGTTGATTTATAAAAAATAATAATGTAAGCTCATAAGCAGAAAAAAGTAGAAGAAAGGAATTGTGGTCAAGGTCACTTGTATACCAGTGGTCTATTAATCATACAATGTGTTAAGCTAGCTTGAGAAATGTTTGTCTTTCAAAATCTAATGGGCTTTAGGAAATTATATTTTCCTAATTATAGGAAGTTGTTTTGTAAAAGTTCATCTATAAATACATAGTACTCTTTATATGTACTGTACAGTTAAAAAGACTGTTCAGAGCTGAATGCATTTATGATGACAGTACAAAAGGGAGCAATTTTTTACAAACCACAGCTGACCTCCTGTCAGGTTATCCTTTAGAGTACTGACAAATGTCAGCATCTCTTAGCCTGAAATGATAGTTAACATATTACAACAAGCTGTTTAACATATGTAATGGTTTCCATAGCATATTAAAATTGTGTTAAAATTGCATTTAACTGCACAGACTCATGTAATTACATTTTTCACTACAATATTTCACTCCAGCGCTGTGGTGTCACAGAGCTCCCTGCCATCCTCTGATATCTTCTGCTGGTCTTTTGGGTACCAATCTTCAGCCGTTTCAATTGACCGAGCTGAAGTGAATTCACTGCCACCGAGTTCATTCATCTCAGCATTTCCAAAATTGTACACTGAGTTGCGCATGCACAGCTCAACGTACAGTGCAGACAGGCAGCTAAGAAAAAGGAACTGTAAGGAACACACCAGACAGGTCAGGGATAAAGTTGTAGAGAAGTTTAAAGCAGGGTTAGGTTAAAAAAAAATATCCCAAGCTTTGAACATCTCACAAAGCACTGTTCAATCCATTATACGAAAATGGAAAGAGTATGACACAACTGCAAACCTACCAACACATGGCTGTCCACCTAAACTGATAGGTTCAAGGAAGGAAGGGTGACCCCTGAAAGTCGCACATCTAAGATGTCCTGCTGCAATGAATGGAGTGGCAACCTCAGCCTGGATTCTGACCACTCCACTCCCATAGCTTATTCATGGGGATCACCTAAACCGATAGACTGGGCAAGGAGAGCATTAATCAGAGAAACAGCCATGAGGCCCATGGTAACCCTGGAGGAGCTGCAGAGATCCACAGCTAAGGTGGGAGAATCTGTCCAGGATAACTATTAGACCCCATACACACTATTCGATTTTCTGCAGATTTTTGTCTTCAGATTTACCAAAACCATATAATATGAGGTCAAACCTTAAGAGTTTCAATTTGTATGCAATCAGGCAGGCCCTTGCACTACATGGTTTTGGTAAATCTGAAGACAAAAATCTGCAGAAAATCTAGTAGTGTGCATGGGGTCTTAGTTGAGCACTCCACAAATCTGGCCTTTATGGAAGAGTGGCTAGAAGAAAGCCATTGTTGAAAGAGAGCCATAAGGATCCAATTTGCAGTTTGTGGGGGACAAAGTAAACATGTGGAAGAAGATGCTCTGGTCAGGTGAGACCAAAATTTAACCTTTTGGCCTAAAAGCAAAATGCTATGTGTGACGGAAAACTATCACCCTGAACACACCATCCCCACTGTGAAACATGGTGGTGGCAGTATCATGCTTTTCTTCAGCAGGAGCAGGGAAGATGGATGGAGCCAAATATAGAGTTGATGGGAAGATGTATGGAGCCAAATACAGGGCAATCTTAGAAGAGAAAGCCTGTTGAAGTCTGCAAAAGACTTGAGATTGGGGCGGAGGTTCGCCTTTCAGCAGGACAACAACCCTAAAGATACAGCCAAAGCTACAATGTAATAGATTAGATCAAAGCATATTCATGTGTTAGAATGGCTCAGTCAAAGTTCAGACCTAAATCCAATTAAGAACCTGTGGCAAGACTTGCAAATTGCTGTTCACAGACACTCTCCATCCAATCTGACAGAGCTTGAGCTATTTTGCAAAGAAGAATGGGCAACAATGTCACTCTCTAGATGTTCAAAGCTGGTAGAGAAATCCCCAAAGAGATTTGCAGCTGTAATTGCAGTGAAAGGTGGTTCTAGTATTGGTGGAATACAAATGCACGCCACACTTTTCAGATATTTATTTGTAAAAAATGCTGAAAACAATTTATCATTTTCACTTTGTGTTGGTCTATCACATAAAATTCCACGAAAATAAAGTTTTTGGTTGTAACCTGACAAAATGTGGAAAATTTCAAGGGGTGTGAATACTTTTTCAAGGCACTGTAGAAGAGACATAGAAGTTGATTTACTAAAAGCAAATTGGCTGTTCACTTTTCAAAGGATTTTGTGCCAGAGCTTATTGATTGTGGTAAAGTTTCATTTTGCATACTCAATAATGTGCAAGAAAAACAAACAGTATTTGGATGATTGGATCATGAAAGTTAGCAGAGCTTCACCTTATCCAATAAGTTCTGGGGATGTTTTCCTTGCAAAAGGCACCTTTCCTTGGAAAGTGAACAACCTACAGTATAATCCTTTAGTAAATCAACCTCATAGTATGTCTCTTCTGCATTACAAACCCTCCCAGATTGCATTTTTCCCCTTAAAGTGGTTGTAAAGGCAGAAGGTTTTTTATATCATCCTACGCATTAAGATAAAAAGCCTTCTGTGTGCAGCAGCCCCCCCCCCCCCAATACTTACCTGAGCCCCATCTCGATCCATGGGTGCCTTGGCTGTCTGGGCAAGCTACTTGTTGTGGGGGGCACTCAACAGGAGGGAGGGGCAAGGAGCTCCAGTCAGGGATCCCTAGAAGAAGAGGACCCGGGCTGCCCTGTGCAAAACCACTGCACAGAGCAGGTAAGTATAACATGTTTGTTATTTTATTAGAAAAAAAAACAAGACTTTACAATCACTTTAAAGTTCCACTTATCCATGGATCAGATATATATCTGTTCTCCGATGGGTTCTGGGTTGACCCTCTTTTCTGCTCTTCTCTTCTCTCCTTTCATTTTATTTTTTCTTTCTTCTTCTTATTCTGATCTCTCTTCTCCTTCTCTGTTAGTTACTCTGGTTTATACCAGGTTGTCTTTATGGCCTTATATGGCTCTATTATTGCCAGTATTCTCAGGTATTTGTATAGGGGTCTTCACGCAATTCCTCACCCATACCCTCCCCTCCCTATCCCCTTATACTGAGTATTTATTCCCGTATTTTTTCATACCTGGTTGCTATTTAAGTTATTGACCGGAACTGCTCTACACCTGGTCCCTTGCGGCTCAGGGTTATGTTTTTCTTCTTCTGAAAATGGGTGTTATCTTTTTACGCCAGAATATTTACCTGAAGTATATTCTATTGCAACCTTTTGTTTATTTGACAATGGTCTGTTTGTTCATTCTCTACAACCATATGACAACCCGTGAATGGGCACTTGTTTCTGTGGTATACTTGTTACTGTAAAATCTTTTTTAATAAAAAAAAAATATTGAAACATAAAGTTCCACTTATATCTAATTTTTCTGCAGATGAATAAAAAAAAACCTTTCTCTGACTGCTGTGAAATGCATTTTCATACTGTATATTCACGGTGTACACCTAATATACACCTCATGTTACAGTGTGCTCTGTTTTTCAGTTTATGAAATATAGTAAACTGACCATATTTGGGTTGTGGTCCTTTTAAAGGGGATGATATGTGTGCAGTTGGTGTACCCCCAGGTGAGGGGTTCCAGGGTGTCTGAGAGGGGAGGACTGACATACAGTCCTCTCTGGATTGACAATTCCTCATTTGAGACCTGAAATTTGAAGATTCAGAGGGATATTCAGGTAAAAAAGAACCACCACCCCTAATTACAGGGACTCTGGTCCCAAAAGAGTTAAGCCTACTTCCAGGAAGAAGCCCTTAAAGACTAGAAGCTCTTATAGCAGGTTTTGAATAGTAAGAAGTTTGGAGAGCAGACAAGAAGGGCTGCATGTATGTTGGCACCTGCCTAAGCCGCCTTTCACACAAGAGGTTTAATCAGGCCCAGCTGTCAGTTTTTCAGCCGGACCCAATCAAATCCTCCATTCTCCTCCTTGGGCAGTCGGATGTAAATGGACTTGTGGCAGTTTACACCCAGCTACCTCTGGGTCAGATCCGGAAAAAAATCCATTCCCCTCGGTCTGACCAGATCAGAGGCCAGACAGGTGTAAACGGACAGCTGATCCTCTTATCCTTTTACATCCGGCTGCCCATAGAGGAGAACAGGCAGTGTCCGTGTCTGCTCTGCATAATTGGAGCGGACATGGACCTGTCATCCGACTGCTCCACTCAGCCAAGCAGGGGGTCAGTGGACGGATCACCTGCTGAGCAAAACCAGATCCGGAGCTTTGAAAAGTGGATTGGATCAGATTGGATTTTTCTTTCTGCGGGTAAAACCCTTTTGTGGCTGATACACTTTAAGTAGTACTTGGTGTTGAAGAAAAATGGACTCTTTATTTTGTCGGGTGGGGGTTTTTTGTTTAAAAATAAAAAACATGTTATAGGTACCTGCCCTGTGCAGTGGTTTTGCAAAGAGCAGCTCAGATCCTTCTCTTCTCAGGTCCCTCGCCAGCGCTACTGCCCCCCCCCCCCCCCCCCGCTGAGGTCTCCCACAGAAAGGAGCTTGCTATGGGGGCACCCAAGCTGAGCCTCTACTTTGTGTGTCCATTCAGACATGGAGCGGCTCGGCCCGCCCCTTTCTCTCCCCACTGCCTTTCATTGACACCAGTGGGAGCCAATGGAGTCCACTGCTGTATCTTAGCCAATCAGGAGGGAGAGTCCTGAACAGCCAAGATTCTCATGCAACATTGCTGGATCAAGATAGGGCTCAGGTAACTATTAGGGAGGCTGAGGATGGCTCCTGTACACAGAATGATTTTTTTTATCCTAATGCACGGAATGCATTAAGTTAAAAAACCTTCTGCCTTCAAACACTTTCAGATATTTTTTAACAGCAGCGTGCAATGCAGTGAAATCTGATTAACCTTTAAAAGTTGTCCCTGTCTGACTTTTAATATGCAAGGGGTCGACAGGAGACTAGTACTTGCACTTAGGGTCGGTTCACACCATGCCCGCACATGAATCACACAGAAATGGGCTGTGCATTCAGATCACATGCAAAACACACTCAATTTGCAATATGCAACACGTGCCAACAGAAAATTAATGACATCCCAAATGCCGGTCGCAAAGCAGTGCGTTTGCCCGTACCTGCCCACATTGGATCGCATGGTACTTTTGTGCCATGCAATCCAGTAACAGTTTTAAAAAATAGTGCATGCACTACTTTGGTTTAGTGGGGTGCAGTTTTACCCCATTCAAAATGAATGGGCTGAAATTGCACCACACAGACCTGCACGTAAATCGCACAGAAACGCACAGCGCATTCCTGTGCGATTCATGTGCAGGCATGGTGAGAACTGGCCCTTAATGAAAAATAGATTTTAGTGTACTTACACTAAATAAGTAAAATGGGTAAATGGGGGACCTTTAAGGTGATTATTTGTGTACTGTAGATGGCAGCTGAGATAAAATCAGTTCCATGATTAGCCACAGTCTAGTACTTTTTTTTGTGCTTAGACTACTAAGCAGTAAATACTGGTTGCAAATATAATGATTAAAATATGGTTAAACATATACATGTAATTAAAATGTATGTAAAGAAACATAGATTTAAAAGCCCTGTCACAGATAGTCACCAGAGTCAGAAACTTCAAAAGAACAACTGCAATCCTAACTACCCTGTCATTAAATAGTGAGACATGCTTTTCTCTCTTAGCTAAAAAATACCATATGTAATTTTTTAAAAAGTTGTGGGCCCATTCTGCTCCTGGAAAAATGCCCAGTAAGGTAAATAGGCAACAAAGACCTTGAAGTTAGCACGAGCCCATGCATTTAAGGTCACTCTCTACCCACCCAAAGGGACACTAATGAGCCAAGGGGAAGGGGAGTGAGACACGTGTTCCTTCATCTTATGCATAAACCCCTGCGCTTAGTGAAAAATATGTGTTAAAACGAATAAATTAAAAATAAAATGACCAGAATAATTGGAATAAAATAACTGAAAAAGATGGAATCCACAATGTGCCTGAATACATACACTAACAACAGATTAAAAATGTAGATGCGCTAACTCCACAAATATTTGACCGAATATGTAAATAAAATGCAACACACTAAATCATGTACAAAATTGTATATGCACATTTATGAGTGAAGCAAGTCTCCTCCAACTTATTCACAGCTACTCCACTTAAAAAAAAAACCCTATATATGAATTAACAAACACAACTCTATCCCATTTATTGTGCAAAATATATAACATAAAGTGCAAAAGTATTACTAACAGTTCATAAATAGAATGGTAGCGGATTTAGTGCAACCCCTTCCCCGCTACTACTATTTTAATCTCCATAAAAGTGACTTGTTGTGCACTTAACCAAAGTTGTTAAATTCAAAAAGTTCATCCACATATCAGTGCTAATCAACTGCCACCTCTACTGCACCAGTAAGCAAACAGGTCACTTACCAGATGGTTTGGCCTCACCCCCACTGTGTGCAGTCATGCCAGGATGTATCAGGTCTTTTTTTCACTCCTAGAAGTGGATTGGGAGACGATAAAAGGAATGGTATGGTAATGGTAAGTATGTGCTGCTGGGAGGGTGGGCATTAAAATAAACCTGTTGCTTTGCCCTGAGAAGCACTTGTGTGCTTTAAGTAAAAAATGTCTTTGACATTCATAATATATACCAGGGGTCTCAAACTGGTGGCCCTCCAACTGCTGCAGAACTACAAGTCACATCATGCCTCTGCCTGTGGGAGTCATGCTTGTAACTGTCACCCTCTTGGGACTTGTAGTTCTGCAAAAGCTGGAGGGCCGCCAGTTTGAGACCCCTGAAACTATCTTTCGCAGTGATGATGATCCTGACTTAAAAGAGTGAACTTCTATGTCCAGAGGAAACCCTTATTCTTAAAGCTTTTGTTAACACCCCCCCCCCCCCAAAAAAAAATAATGGATCCTGCTCCTTTAAAGCATGCTATATGACAGTGCTTGTCCTGTGCCATTTGGCCCCCTGTAACACCTAAAAAACCTGACTGATCCTGCCAGTTTTTCCCTACCCCTCTGTAAACTGACCACGCTGTATCATGGCTGCTGAGACCAGACACCGTGGTCAGTTTTCGTGCCTCTGTCATCAGCAGCCTGCTATCTGCTCTCCTCTCTGCTACTGTGTCCTCCTCCCCCCTTCCCTCTCTGTCTGTGTGTGAGCTGCCCGTCCCCACTCCTGCTGCTCTCATAGTACTAACCTGTATACACCATCAGCATTGCCTCCTATTGCAGTGTCCCTCTCTGTGAATGATTTATAAATATAAATGCTGCAGATACTTAATTTCACACCTGAGATTGCGATCACATGACCAGCCAGCTCTCTCCTCCTCCCCTCCAGACTGACATCAGCAGAGGAATCTCAGCCCCGCCCGCTGCATCGCTCAGAGGAGGAAAAGAGAAAGCTGGCTAGTCATGTGATCGCAATGTTGGTAGTGAAATTAGGTATTTGCAGCATTTATTTTTATAAATCACACACAGAGGAGATACTACAATAGGAAGCAGTGCTGATGGTGTATACAGGTTAGAGTGGCTTAACAACAACTTTAAAGGACAGACAGCTTTACCTTGGGAACAGTTCACTGCACCTTTATTTCAACACTGTACATAATTCTCTTTAGCTACAGTCATCACAAGATATACTATTACTCTGGTACTACATCCTATTGGATACAATTAATGAGCTCCGACTGACAGTGAAGACCATCATGCTACATTTGGGGGCTCATCCGGGATGCTATCTGCAGTGGGCCCTAGCCAACCTAGACAAGAGCCAAAATCCATGTGGGAGGCTGCCTCGGAAGCCGCGGTTGCTTGGGGCAGAAATCAGAGAGCTCAAATGGAGAGAAGCCTTGTCCTAGAGATATCGGGAAGTGAACACACTGAGAGAGAGATTAGGAGGTGGGTGAGAGCTCTGGCCCCAGAACACCAGGCTTACATTGTAGACACGGAAGTTGAGTACGACTTGGATCAAGTCTGGGTACTAATGGAGTGGCAAGAAGAGATACCTATGTGCTTCCAGAGGGAAGAGGTACACCTAGCCAAAGGAATGACTGCTAGAGTGATCCCACTCAGAGTAGGGGGAGAGTCTGCTGAGCAGCAGTCCCTGCCAAGGGCTCAGGAGAAGGGCCCCGTATCGGGGGAGCCGAGTCCCAAGGAGTCAATGACCCTCCTCTCTCTTTTTATACAGATATGAGCTGGCTAGTTGACCGTTTGGTGAAGAATTGCACTGGAAATGCCAACCAGAGCTATCGGAGACTCAGGATTTTCTCGGGGCAGTTACCAACCCCTGTAGGGGAAGATAAGTTAGAAACCTGGATTAATCAAGCTTTACAGGCCATGGAAGAATGGAGTGTTGAAGAGGCTGTGAAACGACAACAGCTCAGTGAGAATCTCTGGGGTCCGGTAGCTGATGTGATCCGTAATATGAAGATGGGAAAGAAAACTTGTGTTGCTATGGACTACATAGATGCCCTGTATGCTGTACTTGGAAGAGTGGAGACTATCGCAGACTTGATGTACAAATTCAATCACACCCACCAGCAGAGGGGAGAGCCTGTCTGAGTATATATCTCGAGTAGACAGAATGCTGCATCATGTCATCCCCAAGAGGGGTATTGAACCCAAAGATGCAGACCAAGCTCATCTAGACTGGGTTCTGCAAGGAGCTAGGCCAAACCACCCATTTGTATTAAAACTATTACTAAAGAGAACCAAAGTGGTGCCTACCTACCCTGAATTGATAAGAGAGGTATGAGAAGAAGAGGCTCTATTGGAAGAGAAAAGCCAAAGGACCAGGGAAGTGGGTTCTATTACTGGAAACAGAGAGAAAGTGGTGGCCCGGGCTGTTCATGCGGAGATGAGTTTCTCTGATGAGGACAGTGGGATTGAGTCTGAACTGGCAGGGTTGGCCATTCCTAACACTAACAAGCCAGTGAGTGAACCTGGGCCAACCAAATTAATGGCTCAGGTAGCTCGAGCTCAAACCCAGATGTATCATGCCTTGATGTAGGTGATGGAGACCCAAGCGAAGGTCCAAGAACAAGGGACTTGCCAAGGGGAGCTAAAGTTTCCCCAAGGGCAAGAGAAGAGATGTTACGGATATGGGGAGGTTGGACACTTTCTAGCCAAGTGTCCCAAGGCCAGCATCAACCCCCATTACTACGGATGCTCTGAGAGCTTTACAGAAATTACTTTTCCCAAAATCGTCGGGAAACTTCAGGGGACCTCAGTGCAGGAGCTAGTTGAGAGTCCTGAGGAAAGACTGAGCTCCAAGGCCAAAGAGAGATCCTAGAAGAAAAGGGGTGCAAGTCATCTGTTGCCCCTCCCCTTACTGCACCAAAGGAAAAACCTAAGAAGAAAAGGGGACACAAGCCACCTGTTGCCCCTCCCCTTTCCTTGCCAGGAAAACTAAGAAAAACTAAACCCTCGAGGAAGGAGAGCCCAAGACCGGAAATCAATGCACACCTTACTGTGCGAATAGTTAGACCAACTCTGCTACTTCCAAAGAGACTGATTAGGGCCCAAACTATAGAGTCACCCGCTGGAAATCTACCAAAGAACCTAGTAGTGGGGCCTTCCCCTATATTTTTCGATACAAGTAGAAGGCATCTATACTCAAGCCCTACTGGATACAGGAGCCCAGGTCACGTTGCTGTACCGTGATTTTTATCACAAGTACTTGAGGCATATCCCTCTGTGCAAACTTGAGGAGTTAGAGATTTGGGGCATAGGGACCCAGAAATGCCCATACAACAGATACATACCCATCAAGATAACCTTTGACACCTCCCTGGCTGAAAAGCCAGAGACTTTTGACATGTTGGCTGTTGTCTGCCCCTGACCTCCTGGGGCAGGTCAAAGTTCTTTGTTGATAGGCACCAACACCAATCTTGTGAGGATCTACTCACTCCACTGGCCCTGGAGGGTGCTCCAGTAGGGAAAATCCACCCCCTGTGACAGGCCTTTCAGCGAGTGTTGCAAGAGAAGAAGTCCCCTGTGGAAGGGGTTGGAAGGCTATAGCGATTGGATGCCCACGAAAAGGTATTGCAGCTGGGCGAGAGGGCCTGCTTGAAGGCCACTGTCAAGCTATCATGGGTCCAGCCAGGTCCTTATGTGGTGGTGGAAGCTGATTCAGCAGAAGAGGATCTTGGGATAGAATTTGTCCCGAAGATCATACCCACTAGAGCCTAACTGAGGAGCGGGGGGCAAATCCCTGTCAGTGTGAGGAATGTCACCGGTCACCCGATTAGTATGAGGCCTCAGATGGTGATTGGAAAAGTGAGTGCTGCCACCCCCAGTGAAGGGGAATGATCTAGTTCAGAAGCGAGATGGAAGAGAGACCACTGTCCACTGCTCAAATCTACCATCAGGATGGGAGAAGATTAAAGACCAGTTAGCCCAATGGGAGAAGATGTTTTCCAAAGATGACTTTGATGTGGGCTGCGCCAGGAGTGCCCAACATTGAATTTGGCTAACTGAAGACAAGCCTTTTCATGAAAAGGCCAGGCGAATCCTTTTGTGTGACCTGGAGGACCTTAGAGAACAGCTGACTGAGCTGAAGTCTGGGGTCATTAAAGAATCCAGGAGCCCTTATGTATCCCTGATTGTGGTAGTGAGAAAGAAGAATGGGTCTTGGGGGAGTGCTATATCAAGAGTGGAGGGAAGACTTATGTGAGTTGCAGCCTCACCCCCCCCCCCCCCCCCCCTGAGAAGAACTACCCTGTACACAAATTGGAGTTCTTGGCCCTCAAATGGGCTGTGGTAGATAAGCTACATGACTATCTGTACGGGGCCACTTTTGTGGTGAAGACGGAAAATACCCTTTGACTTACCTATACCCACTGCCAAGCTGGATGCCACTGGACATCTGTGGTTGGCTGCTCTGTCTGAGTTTTGGTTCAGTCTGAAGTATTGACCAGGAGTGGGAAATCGGGACGCTGATGCCCTTTCCTGAAGACCCAATACCACAAATGTTGGCCAGAAGACTTGGGTCCATTTACCTCTGGAAGGAGTATTGGCTGTATGTCAAGGCGTCCAGCATAAGCACATAGGAACAGTAGGAGCTGAAGCTGTAGGAGTCACTCCTGCTGGAGTGCCCAAATATTATTGTGATTTGACACAAGTAAGCAGTTAAGAATTGCCTCAACTGACAAGAGAAGATATGAGGAGGGACCAACTGGAAGATCCACTGGGAAAGCTTCTGATGAAGTCCCTATCCATTTGAGACCCTCAGATGCTGTTGAATAGTTCCATTGAGGGAGCAAAAGTAGTCCATAGAGAGTGGGAATGAATGTGATTAGAGGATGGAGTAATATAGAAGAGGCTTTGGCGGTCGGCGGTAGCCTCCCATGGAGGCGGATAAGTTTTTTCGGTCCGTCGGGTGGCATGAACTTACATGGCGGTACATTTTTATTTTTTATTTTTTAATAAAGGACTTGTCACAAGCTGTCTCTTGTCTTTTTTACCATTTTGACACTTTTTTTGTGAAATGGTAGGGGTATGATGTACTCCATTATCAATTCACACAGGGGGGGAGGCCGGGATCTGGTGGTCCCCTTGTTAAAGGGGGCTTCCAGATTCCAATAAGCCCCCACCCGCATACCCCCACAACCGCTGGACAAGGGTAAGACCCCAAAGCACCCTCCCCATGTTGAGGGCATGTGGCCTAGTACGGTTCAGGAGGGGGGGCGCTCTGTCGTCCCCCCACTTTTCCTGCGGCTTGCCAGGTTGCGTGCTTGGATAAGGGTCTGGTATAGATTTTGGGGGGACCCGTACGCCATTTTTTTTAAATTTTGGCGCAGGGTTCCCCTTAATATTCATACCAGACCCAAAGGGCCTGGTAATGGACTGGGGGGGGAACCCATGCTCTTTTTTTCAATGACTTTTATCTATATTGCCAAGACCCGACAATTCATTACCGCCGCAAGCAGTTTTAAACGATAATTTTTTTAGAAATGTCATTTTGCTGTTGTACCGTTCTAAACATGGGAAAAAAGGCGCCACTTTGCAGGCATACTATAGACACCCCCCAGGCAAGATATTCAAAGGAATACTATCATTTTTATTGTTTCACTTTAAGCATTAAAAAAAATCACTGCTCCCGGAAAAACGTCAGTTTAAAAAAATTTTTTTTGATTGATACATGTCCCCTGGGGCAGGACCCAGGTCCCCAAACACTTTTTATGACAACAACTTGCATATAAGCCTTTAAAATTTGCACTTTTAATTATTCGTGTTCGTGTCCCATAGACTGTAACAGTGTTTGTGTGTTCTGCCGAATTTTTTGCCTGTTCGCGTGTTCTGCTGTGAACCGAACTGGAGGGTGTTCAGCTCATCCCTACTAGGGATCAGCAAGCCAGTACTGTAGCAAAAACTCTGGTGGAAAAGTTCTTTATCCACTACGGACTGAATCAGCGCCTACACTCAGACCAAGGTCGGGACTTTGAGAGCAAGTTAATCAGAAGATTGTGCGAGCTCTTGAGTATAAAGAAGTCCAGAACCACTCCTTACCACCCTCAAGGGGATCTGCAACCCAAATGTTTCAATTGTACCCTGATGTATATGTTGGGAACCCTTCCCTCGGAGAAGGAACAGCATTGGGAAGACCATATAACTGCGGTAGTTCATGCTTATAATAGCACCTCCAATGACTCTACTGGGTACTCCCCCTACAGATTAATGTTCGGAAGAGAGGCTTGTTTGCCAGTGGACCTGGCTTTTAGAACATCGTTAGATCACACCTTCCAGGCCTCTTACCGGGGGTATGTCGACAGGCTTCGGAAGAACCTGAAGATGGTCTATGAGAAAGCCAAGGAAGCTTCATCACTAGAGATCAGAGGAAAAAGAAAAACTTTGATCTCAAAGTAAGGGTTCAGGACTTACAACCTGGAAATCAAGTGATGCTGTGCAATCTAGGAGTGCCTGGAAAACATAAACTGGCTGATAGATGGCGCTCTCAACCCTACACTGCCTGTAAACGATTATGCACGCTCCCTGTGTACCAAATTTGGCCTGAGGTTAGGACTGGTCCCCTGAAGACCTGGCACCGAAATCAGCTGTTACTTATATCCGAGGCTGTTCAAGTACCTCCATCTCCTTGTCTAGAGACTTACCAGTCCCCTACGCTGAGGAAGTGAAGAGTGATGAGGAGGAACTAGCTCTTGATTGGTTATGGACTCTTGAAGACAATCCTGCCACTCAGGGGACATGTCCTCTAGCAGCCAGAGAGAGAAACTGTTCATGAACCAGAGCTTGAACTAGAACATGCACCAGAGCTTGAATTAGAACATGAACTAGAGTTTGAACCAGACCGTTAATCAGAACCTGACTCATAACCGCTGGAAAATATTTACTCCAGATTGTGACAGAGAATATGCCCCCCGAAAAGACTGATGTATGATACCCTTGGGGAAAATTCTGATAAACTTATTTCTACTGCTCAGCACCCTAGTCAAGCACTTGCCACCTTTATTGAACCTTTAGTAAAGGATGAACTTGATCCTCCCCCTGACACTACTGGGTGGGCCACTAACTTGTTACTGGCCTGTCATAAACTTTATATGACCCTGCCTGATAATGTAATGTAGTTTTTGTTAGAAGATCCCTCTTTGGATCAGTTATTGGCTGTTGCAACTTCAAGTTTGTCATATGATTAACCATTAGTTTCTTATATACAGTGAGGTGATCCTACAGGTTATGCTCTGTCTTTGGGGACCAAAGACTTTTAAGTGGGGGGAGGATGTAGCAATATGGACTATAATTGCCACTATTCCCAGTCCTATCTTATACCATGTTATCCCTCTAGTGCCCAGCGTTATCAGACTGACATCATATTTGTGAGCAAAGCCAAAGGGATTGTGGGATTGCTAGTTCCAACAGACAGCTGTTGTCCTGCATGACTATGCATCCGGACTGCATATCCCAGGGATCTTTGCTACCACTAGGGAGATTGCTGGGAAGAACTATAAAAGAAGCCAGAGACCCACTTCAAGATCCCTTGCTCCGGGGGACCTTTTGTGTGAAAGACCTCTCCACGCATTTACAGTAAGTTTGCAGCCTACCACGCGGTCCACAGCATTCCTACCTGACCGAGAAGGGATCCAGCGCTACCTGCTGTTTATCGGACTTCTGATCAGCAATGTCTCTACAGTGCAGATACCCGTGCTTCATGCTATGTAACGGGGGATCATCACAAGCAGATCTGCAGCCAGAACGTCCATTTGGGAGTCGCTAGCTGGAAGGCGTTGAATCGGCCTGGTCGTTGCTGAGAGGGTTATCGCCCACCTTTGCAAACCTTTCCTTTGTTTCACTGGGACACTGTGCACAGACAGCTTTACCTTGGGAACACTTTACTGCACCTTTATTTGAATACTGTACAAAATTCTCTTTAGCTACAGTCATCACAAGATATACTACCACTCTGTTACTACACCCTATTGGATACAATTAATGAGTTCCGACTGCCGGTGAAGACAATTAGATCTGCAACGGGGACATTCTGTCATTGCTACTTAAAGGGCCCTTACACCATCCATGTTTAGCTGCATCTCTCATTAGGATCAGAGGTTAAACAGGCCAAACTGGGTTTCTCTTTGTAGAAGTACTGTAGAAGAGGGCTATGTCCAAGTGGTATTCTATTGTACAACTGACATTTCTTAAGTGGTAATTCCGCTAAATTTGAGCTGCTATCCCAAACTCAGTTGAACCATTACCTCTTTGTACAACCACACCTTAACTGAAGTATTCCAGTAAACGTTAATAGAATATAAATGCATTGAGTGTTGTCTTATTACTTAAAGTTATTGCAATGATGTCTGAACCCAGAGTCTCAGGTGGGTTGGAAGGTTCACAGGGTCATGACGATGCAGATGAGAAGGAGGATCCAAGCAGTCCCCTAGGGGCCATGCTACAATGGTATAAATTTAATTTGCGTACAATGGTGTATGACTGGCATGAAATTGCCAGCTAAAGTAGTACAGTGCTAAATAGTAAAAAAATGGGCTGGTCATGAAAGGGGTAAAAACTTCCAAAGGTCAAGCGGTTAATGACTAAACTGTATACAGCACATGTACATCAGAAAAAAGTCCCTGGTTATTACTTTCAGATTGTAAATCTACGAAACATATAAATAAGTGATAAGGTCAAATGTGGTTGTTACATGGTTACTCAACAATCTCTAGATTCTAGGGTGTTGCTCTCCCTAGGGTTGTTTGTTTTCCACACATTCCTCAGCAGAACACACTTGAACATAGCAAACAATGCAAGATAACCAAGAAAATATGCAGGAATAATTTCTTCAGATGTTTGTCCATTGTGCCAGCATATCAAAATCTTTATCACAAAATATGGTGATATCATATCTTAAAAATCTTTAAAAATATTAAGGCGCTTTATTTTAGAAAGGTCGGAATTGTTTTTTCATTAACATGCAATTTATTTAATACATGAAAGTGTTCAGTGTGACAGTTTAGCCTATCTATGAAACTACTTCTTATTTTCACCATCTTTCAAGAAGGCAGTTGGAAATAATCATCTGATTTCTATTTTGCAATTGACTTTACCCATTTATAAAGCCTCTTTTCACAAAGAAAAAAAACCTTATACCTTAAACAGGCATCATTTTTTTTTATTTCACAATGGAAGGGTGCTAGATAAGAAACTTTTCAGTATGTGTTTTTTTTTGCCATTATCTTTATACAGACACACATATATATAAGAAGGCTAGTATGGTGGCCTGAATTTATAGGTGGAGTCCGGGGGGGTATTTAAGCAGCCCACTCGTCTGTGGTCTTTGACGGTTTTGATGCGCGATTCGTTATGTCACTAGGCTTCCAAATCATTTGGTGTTCCTGAGTTGCCTATCTGTACTTCCAGAGGCTTTCAGTTCTCCGTTCGTGGTTTTCGTAGTTCGTGCCATGCTCAAACTGTCGCAGGTAGGATTCGTATATCATTTCTTCCGTTCGTGAGCACAAACACTGAGTCGCTTTTCAACGGTTTCATTCGTACATTCTCGTACCTCGTTGTTTCACACCACGTAGTAAGCCCACAAAAAAACACACACCGTCTATCATTTCAGTTGTTTTACTTTGCATTACCCTCTGGTCTGAATCTAGTCGCATCAGCGACTCACCGGTTTGTCCCGGCTAGTTTTGTCATCTCATTTCATGCCATGCTGCACAGTCCTGTTTGTTGTCAGTCGCAAATTGCGGCACACTGATCCGTGCTTCTGTCATGGCAAGTAATTTAATTTGTTACATTTTGCATACCCTTCACTCTGATTCAAAGCCAGTCGCATCTACGATACACTGATTCATGTCGGCTCGTTCTAGTCATTCCATCTCATACAGTTCCATGCTCCACAGTCCGGTTCGTTGTCAGTCGCAACTGCAGCACACTGATCCGTGCCACTGTCATGGCAAATCATTTCACTTGTTACGTTTGGCATACCCTTCACTTTGATTTGAATCCAGTCGCATCTGCGACGCACCGATTCGTACCAGCTCGTTCTAGTCATTTCATCTCATTTAATTCCATGCTCCACAATCCAGTTGGTTGTCAGTCGCAATTGCGACACACCAGTTCATGCCTCTGTCATGGCAATCATTTCCCTCATTTCATTTAATAAAAAAAAAAAACTCTCATTTCATTTTGCTCTCATTTCCTCCCATATTCCACAGTTCAGTTCACTGTCAAGTCAGTTACGGCACCCCGATTCATGTCACCATCACTTCAATCATTCACTCATTTCGCATATTGTCTGTCATGTTCTCCTTAGGTCCAGCAGTCGCTTTGTGTTGGGTCATTTGTGCATTTTTGTTTCTTTTATCCCATCATACGCTCCACTGTTGTTCAATGTCAGTCGCCTCAGCGACGCAACGGTTCACTTTTAAATTCAGATCACTGTATAATTTGTCTAGTCATTGTCAGACACCCCTCAGTACGGCTCACCCTATGGTCCAGTTTGAATCCAGTCACAACAAGGCACATCGGCCCACATAGCTTCAGACCAACTGTTCTCAAAGCCGTTTTCCTTCAAATTCCATTCATGGTTTCATATTCATTTGTTTAACCATCGTTCACCTCCCGATAAGGTTTCCCTTGCAGTCGCTATAAACACATCTCAAAGTCGAGAGACCCAGCCACTCTTTCACCTTCTAATGGCATAAAGCCATTCTCTGTTGTCTGTCATTTCTCCTCTAGGTCAGTCGAGTTCAGGTAGTTCCATCCTGCACCTGGTTGAACGTTATTCCCCCAGGTTCCGGTCGACTGAGCTTTCAACCTCAAAAACCAGGACTTCGCAACTAGGGCACAAGTCAGCCAGAGCCATGTCACAGGCCGGCAGCAAAGACCTCACATCTGCCCTCCTGTCACCCTCTCCGGTTTCAACGAGCGGCAGCATGCAGTCCCGCAGGGGATAGTCCTTTCCAAGTTAACAGTGGAACTAGGTCGCAGGGGCATGCCCTACCCTGCTACAGCCAGGAAAGCCAAGCTCTTCAGGCTCCTCTTCCCACCACCAGCGACAGACAGGGCCCAGCTCCCAGCAGCCGTCTCTTCAGTCCATGTCCTCGGCCATTTCTCAGCTTCACATAAAATTTTGTTCGGTATACGACCTGCCTGCGCCTCATTCTTCCCACATCCTAAGTTTGAATTTCTTAATTCCTTCAGAGGAATTCTCCCTGAAATACGCTTCAGTCGACAAGGCGATCCAGGCCATTATCAAATAGGCACAAGCTCCTGGGTCCTGGCTCTCTAAAGCCGACATATCAGACGCATTTAAGCTTCTACCCATCCAACCGTCCTGGTGCTTGCATGGCATTAAATGGAAAAAGTCATATCACTTCGCCACTAAACTGACCTTCAAAGGGAGGGGATCATGCTCTGCTTCAGTATGTCACAGTACATGTTGGCATTCATGGTTCCCTCAATGAACTGTAGCTCACCAGTGCCGGCAGAACTAATTCAGCCCCAGACCATGACACTCCCACCAGCATGCTTGACTGTAGGCAAGACACACTTGTCATGAACACACTCAGACCATGGCGAGGCCTGCTCTGAGTGGAATCTGTCCTGTTGAACCGCTGTATGGTCGAGGCCACAGTGCTGCAGCTCAGTTTCAGGGTCTTGGCAATCTTTTTATAGCCTAGGCCATCTTTATGTAGAGCAACAATTATTTTTTTCTGATCCTCAGAGAGTTCTTTGCCATGAGGTGCCATGTTGAACTTCCATTCACCAGTATGAGAAAGTCAGAGTAATAACACCAAATTTAACACACCTGCTCCCCACTCACACCTGAGACCTTGTAACACTAATGAGTCACATGACACCGGGGAGGGAAAATGGCTAATTGGGTCCCATTTAGAAATTTTCACTTAGGGGTGTACTCACTTTTGTTGCCAGCGGTTTAGACATTAATGGCTGTGTGTTGAGTTATTTTGAGGGACAGCCAATTTACAGTTATACAAGCTGTACACTCACTACTTTACATTGTAGCAAAGTGTAATTTCTTCAGTGTTGTCACATGAAAAGATAGAATAAAATATGATAATAGGTACAGGAACTCCCCCTTCTGAATCTCCCTTGTCTCCCAGCACCTTCTCTTGGTTCCACCCCTACCCACCTGCCAGTACTGCCCCTTTTGAAGAATCGCAAAATGACACCAAGTATCATTTTGTGGTGCTAATTGTATGGAATTTGTTAATGATAACCAGAAAAGCAGTAAAAAAAAATCCCCGGCAAACTTCCCCAGCAACAATGGACACCACCCCAGCAACAATAGATCCCCCAGCAACAGTAGACCCCACCCATTAGCAATAGATACCCTAGCAACAATAGATCCCACCTAAAAATAGACCCCACCCCAGCAACAATAGACACCTAGCAACAATAGATCCCCACCTTGTAACACTAATGAGTCACATGACACTGGGGAGGGAAAATGGCTAATTGGGTCCCATTTAGAAATTTTCACTTAGGGGTGTACTCACTTTTGTTACCAGCGGTTTAGACATTAATGGCTGTGTGTTGAGTTATTTTGAGGGACAGCCAATTTACAGTTATACAAGCTGTACACTCACTACTTTACATTGTAGCAAAGTGTAATTTCTTCAGTGTTGTCACATGAAAAGATAGAATAAAATATTTACAAAAATGTGAGGGGTGTAGTACTCACTTTTGTGAGATACACTATATATATATATATATATATATATATATATATATATATATATATATATATATATATATATATATACAGGGCTTTTTTATTAGATAATAGGTACAGGAACTTCCCCTTCTGAGTCTCCCTTGTCTCCCAGCACCTTCTCTTGGTTCCACCCCTACCCACCTGCCAGTACTGCCCCTTTTGAAGAATCGCAAAATGACACCAAGTATCATTTTGTGGTGCTAATTGTATGGGATTTGTTAATGATAACCAGAAAAGCAGTAAAAAAAAATCCCCCGCAAACTTCCCCAGCAACAATGGACACCACCCCAGCAACAATAGATCCCCCAGCAACAGTAGACCCCACCCATTAGCAATAGATACCCTAGCAACAATAGATCCCACCCCAGCAACAATAGACACCTAGCAACAATAGATCCCCACCCAACAATAGACCCCCACAACAATCCACCCCAGCACCATTTTACCCCCCAACAGCAACAACAGATCTCCCAGCAGCCAACATCAATAGACCCCCGAAGTGGCCAGCAACAATAGACCTCTCCCTCAACAGTGGCTACCTTCTACATCAATTGACCCCCAGCAACATAAGCAACAATAGATCCCCCACCAGCAACAACATACCTCCCAAGCAACAATAGACCCCCCCCCCACAAAAATAGATCCCCTCCAGCCACAATAGATCCCCAGCAGCCATCATTAATAGACCCTCCAGCATGCCCCATCACCCCTTTTCATTACATACATTCAGTGCTGGAGGTGCTGGAACTGCGTTCCCCCGCGTTCCTGCTGAAAAAAAGCCCTGTATAGGGCTTGATCAATGGTCTATAGACACAGACAGTGGGCTGCCCCCCCCCCCCCCACTCCTTTATCATAAAATTTGATTGGCCTCCATGGCCAGTGAGGAGAGAGAGAGCTGTTGCCCATGTGCACAGTGCTGAATTAAGAACAGGCTCAGGTAAGTAAAAGAGGGGGCTGGTGGGAGGGAGCTGCACAGAGAAGGTTTTTTACCCTAAATGTAGGGAATGCATTTTCGTTTTAGATAACAATTATTAGTAATTGTGATAGCATATAAAATCAAGATATAGTATAGCAATACAATCTGGTATGCCTGGGGAAGACATGAAAATCACTTGCCATCTATATAGCAATTATTGGTGACCTCCTAGACCTTGGCGGTCAAATGTGTAGTGTCAGATTGCTGCAAAGGGATGTACATTGTTATTTCAATTTCAAAGAGAATCAAATAAAATACATGGGAATGTATTGGAATGCAAAAAGAAAACAAACGTTCTTACTCACCTAGAGTGAATGTAGCATCATTCAGATGCTGTATCTGTCCCCCACCTCCTCTAAGGCTGAGAACTGAGTGATCAAAGACTGATGATCACCCAGTTTTCGACTTTCAGCGAGCAGAGAATATCAGTCACTGGCTCTCTTCTCTGCTCCTCCAGCGCTCACTGGAGCTCTAGGCTGGAAGCAGCTGGCTCAGGTTCAGGCTCTCAGTGATGCACTGAGAGGATGAGCCAGCTGTTGGTCAAGGAACCTGGGTGGATTTGAGATTTCTCCATAGCCTGGACCAGCTCAGTGACATCAGCCAACAGTGTACTATAGGCTGCTGTTGGCTGAAAATGGGTCACAGGAGTGCAAAACGAAGTGCACTCCTGTGATCCATAGGAGATGTAGGGCCAAAAGAGCTTTGGCTGTACTTCTCCTTTAATACACCAGTCTAATATACCAGCCATCATGCTTCATGGCAAGCTGGAACATTGTGTTAATAGATTTCAACGTGCCTTTGGATGTGCTACAGTGAGGTATGACAGGAAGTTTTTCCTTGCACAATGTTGTGTCTGTCTTTCATTGTATTTTCCACATAAAGCATGCCAGAAACTTACCATTGTTGGGTTATTCTTTGATGCACCTTTGACATCAGTTGACAATACTTTTGCACTGCATAGGTGAAACCTATAGTTGCTTATATTTATACTTCTACATATGATCCTGCATATTGGTAGGCTTCTAAAGACCTTTCAGACACAGGAGTATTATGCACACCCTCAACTTACCCAGAGAGTAACATCTGAAGTCCCATACACTCTTCCTAGTTCAGAGAGTAGCTGAAAGGAAAAAGCACAGCTCAGCAGGCACAAAAGAAACTCCAAGCTGATAGTAAATAAAACGTTATGCTCTTGCTGATTCCCAGAGACTTAAAAAAAAAAAAAAAAAAACAGTAATGACTATACACTATTCTATATATTGTATACTGTGTAAAGATAAGCATTTACTCTGGCACCTGGGTTTGAATTCTCCCTGGGACTGTGTTCTATAATGAGCTATATACTATGTAAATATAAATACTGAAAATAAATAATACATATTTTGTACTACAGAATACCGTATTATAATACATTTTTTTCAAATTGTTAAAATACAGAATTTGTTCTTGGTTTAAACAAATGTTGTTGTGCTATGGAAAATATAGTATAATCATTTTGTTACATATACAGATACTTGCAGTTTCCCCAGTGCCCTGCAGAAGGAGCCCTTAGCTTATAGAGATAAGAACACAGGTACATCTGACATCTCCTTTTTTTAAAATTAGGTAAAACTATGGAACAATAGAATAACAGCAGCAATCATACAATACAGGGTTTAACAGCGAATTATCCACCATAGTGCCACATAATAAGCCTAGTACATGATTAAATAATACAAAAATAAACTTTGTAAAATAAAATGTTCCAAAATGATGCCATTGTTCTCATTTTACAGTTTGTATACAAAGCCAGCTGAAAGACCAGTAGCACAAGAAGGCTCATTTAGCAAAACTAGGAAACAAAAAAATGAGGTTTATTTACGGTACTAAACAGAAATAGACTGTGCACTTTGCAAACTACAGTTGCACTCTGCAAGGGCAGTTGCTCCAGAGCTTAGTAAATTAGGTAAAGCTTCACTTTGCAAAGAATACCCAATCACGTGCAAGGAAAATAAAAAGAGAGTATTTGTGCTTGCACATGATTGGATGATGGAAGTTAGCAAAGCTCCTCCTCATTTACTAAGCTCTGGAGCAACTGCTCTTGCAAAGTACAACATCTGTTTGCCTTTAGAAAATCAACCTCGATGAGAACTAAGTTCCAATTGCACATAGCTACCAAGGAAAATTATTTCATTTTCACCATCTCCGTTATTGCTACCATTTTCTGTTCTGTAGTATCAGCCCGGGTTCACACCTATGCGAATTAGATGCGGCTCACACCGCATCTAATTCGCAGGACATTTTAAAATACATTCATATGAATGCATCTGGTTCACATATGTGCGTTGCATTCGCACTGCGCATTGCACAAAAAACGTGTGCGTTTTTTGGGCATTGCGGTGTGAACTACAAGCCTATTATCTCCTATGGGGATGCATCTGATTCGCAGATGCATTGCGTTCTGAACAAGGAATTTCTACTTCTCCTCACTACACCTCCCCCTCTCCCTGCTCTCTAATCCTGAGCAAAAACGCAATGAATCCTTTGAACAGGAGATTTTTATCTCACCAGTGAAACCTGAGCTTCAATTCGCACCGCACAAGTGTGAAACAGGGCTTAAATGAATATACCCAAATTGTTTTTAAAAAATATTCATACAATTAAGTGAAAAGTGACATAGGTTGTATATCACTCAGCTAAATTAATGCACGTATCAACGTATAATTGTTAAGATGTTACAGTCCAGGTTTCTTTGTGCTGATAATTTAGTGTGTTAGATTTTAGCATCAGAAAATACAGAGATATATATATATATATATATATATATATATATATATATATATATATATATATATATTACATAAGCATACATATTGGGTGCTGGTATTGACATGAGACAGTTTAGGATTACTTTAAGGAGCTTAAAAAGGTAATTATTAAAGCAGATATAAAAAAAAAATCACCAGTGAAATAACTAATGAATTTCTTAAAAAATAGATAACACGCTAAGTGTAATTAAAATTAACTAGTATAAATACTTGAGTTTGATTTGAGTTTGATTTGATTTCAGTCATTATTTATAATTCTTTGTATAGCCACACTCAGATTTTGAGAGGAAAGTGTAGCACTAATCAAATGTCCTGAATTCACATGTGCTAACAGGGAACATGCTGATAACAGGAGAGGGAGCAGAGCAGAGCCGTCTTTAAGACAGGGCAAAAGGGGCAGCTGCCCAGGGCCCCATCATTGTTGTGGGGCCCAAAGCAGCTGCCTCGTACTTGCCAACTATCCCAGTTTAAACTCCCTTGCCCCTTGAAGTTTTAGTCCCCGTGCTGTGTCCCGATATCTCAGTGTGAAGTTCTGTTACTAATGCTGCCTAGCTCTGCCCTATTGCCATGTACAGATGACTCATCTGCAGACCCTGTGTTTACCCTGTAAATAACCAAATAACCTGAATTGATATGTAAATAGTGGCGGTATTAATATGTAAATAGCCGCGGACCAGTGACATTGATATGTAAATAGAGGCGGCATTCATATGTATATCATGCTCTCCTGAGGTCATATCCACCATCACTTCTGCTGAATGCTACCCCCTGGGGAGGTAAAGAGGCATGCCGAAAAGTTTTGCCTAAAACTGTGGTCATTAAGCCTAACATGAGCCTGTTCTGGAAAGGTAAGCAAATTAGAGGTGGAACCCTTTTTTAAGATAACATGGTGCCACAGCACCCTGAATTTTAGTGCATGCGAATATGCACATCTCAGCAGATGCAGGAGGGTGTAATTAACAATTAATGGCACTTCTGTGTACCTACTAAAGGGCAGCACGTTTTTTTTGGTGTAAGGAAAGCAATTTTGCATGCATTCCTAACACACACAAATGTGAACGCAGGCTAAATGTCTGTTACATTAGTGGTCAGTGTAAATCTTCTCATTACATTGGGGCTTGGTGTACAATCCTTTCATTTACACTAGTGGCCAGTGTGAAGGTAACTCTTACATTGGTGGTCAGTGTAATTCCCTCTTTACATTGGTGGTTACTGTGAATGCTCCTATTGCATTACTGGTCAGCAGGGATGAGCTGAACACCCTCCGGTTTGGTTCGCATCAGAACTTGCTAACAGGCAAACAATTTGTACGAACACGCGAACACCGTTAAAGGCTATGGGATACGAACATGAAGAATCAAAAGTGCTAATTTTAAAGGATTATATGCAAGTTTTTTCAGGAGCAGTGATTTTAATAATGCTTAAAGTGAAACAATAAAAATGAAAAATTCCTTTAAATATCGTGCCTGGGGGGCTGTCTATAGTATGCGTGTAAAGTAGCGCATCTTTCCCGTGTTTATAACCGTACCAAAGCAAAATGACATTTCTAAAGGAAAAAATTTAATTTAAAACTGCTTGCGGCTGTAATGTTTTGTCGGGTCTCGGCAATATAGATACAAATCATTGAAAAAAACACCATGGGTTCCCCCCTATACATTACCAAGCCCTTTGGGTCTGGTATGGATATTAAGGGGAACCCCACACCCAAATAAAAAAAGATTGCGTAGAGGTCCCCCCAAAATCCATACCAGGCCCTCCAGGTCTGGTATGGATATTAAGGGGAACCCTGCACCAAAATGTAAAAAAAATGGCATAGGGGTCCCCCCAAAATCCATACCAGGCCCTTCAGGTCTGGTATGGATTTTAAGGGGAAACCTGAGCCAAAATTTTAAAACAAATGGCGTAGGGGTCCCCCAAAATCCATACCAGACCCTTATCTGAGAACGCAACCTGGCAGGCCACAGGAAAAGAGAGGGGATGAGAGAGCACCCCCCCTCCTGAACTGTACCTGAAGGGCCTCGTATGGATTTTGGGGAGATGCCTATAGCATAAAAAAAAAAAAAAAATGGTGCAGGGTTCCCCTTAATATCCATACCAGATCTGAAGGGCCTGGTGTGGATTTTGGGGGGAACCCAATGCAATTTTTTTTATTTAGGTGCGGGGTTCCCCTTAATATCCATACCAGAACCAAAGGGCCTAGTAATGGACTGGAGGGGGACCCATGCCGTTTTTTTTCAATGATTTTTATCTATCAGACAATACATTACAGCCGCGAATAGTTGTAAATGACTTTTTTTTGTAATGATATTGGTAATCTGTAAAAAAATCCAAACTTGCATTTGTGGTCAGTTTCAAATCCTCCCTATCATTGGTGGTCCATGTAGAAGCCCCCTTTAAATTGGTGGTGAGTGTAAATCCCTCTTTACATTGGTGGCCAGTGTAGAAATCCCCCTTTTTTTGGTTGTTGATGTAAAATCCTCCATTACATTGGTTGTCAGTGTAAATTCTTCATTACATTTGTGATCAGTGTACATTTCCCTTTACATTGATGGTAAGTGCAGAATTGCCCTTACACTGGTGGTCAGTGTAAATCCCCCTTTACATTGATTGTCAGTGTAAATCCCCCTAACATTGGTGGTTGGTGTAAAAGTGTCACCTTACATTGGTGGTCAGTACAAATCTCCTCGACAATGGTTGTCAGTGTAAATTCCCTCTTACATAGGGGTCATTGTATATTTCCCCTTGCACTGGTGGTTGGTGTAAATGCTCCTATTATATTGGTGTCAGTGTAGAAATCCCTCTTTATATTGATGGGTGGCGTAAAATTCCCATTACATGGTGGTCAGTACAAATTCCCCCTCACATTGGTGGTCAGCGTAAATCCCCCCTCCCACATTGGTGGTCATTGTAAATCCCCCCTCACATTGGTGGTCATTGTAAATTCCCCATTACATTGGTGGTCAGTGTAGAATCCCCCATTATATACTTGCCAAAGATTTTCAGCTTTGCTCTACATGATTCAGAATTTGCCACAGTGTACTGCCTCCTAACTAATCCCATCCCCCACCACTAACACTGATCCCATCAACCCCCCAGAATTGCCACTGATCACACCCCCCCTCCCCCAGCTTTGCCACTGATATCAGGTGTCCTAGAATCCCTAGGAGTTTTCTGTCTATTGATGGGTCCCCTCACCTCCCCAGTCCATGGTGTGCAGGCAGTTAGGAGATGATGTGCTGTAACCTTTAGCAACCAATCAGTGAGCAGTAATGATGTGCACTAACCTCTTGCAATCAATCATTGAGCAGTAAGGATATGCAGTAACCTCAAGCAACCAATCAATGAGCAGTAATAATGTGCAGTAACCTCTAGCAACCAATTAGTGAGAGGTATGGATGTCCAGTAACCTCCAGCAACCAATCAGTGAGCAGTATTGATGTACAGTAATCTCTAGCAATTAAATAACAAGAAGAAGTTGTGTGCTGTAACCTCTAGCAAATAATCAGTGAGCCATAATGTGTGCTGTAACCTCTAGCAGCCAGTCAGTGAGCAGTGATGATACATTGTAACCTCTGGCAACCAATCGCAATTGCTGGTTGATCTAATTCAGGAAACTGATTTTGAATCTAGCTGCAAGAAAATGTTTGCCCAGGGTCCAATCAGTATTAAAGATGGCCCAGGAGCAGAGAGATGACCTCATCAAACTGATGTTACCCTTTCACTGTTTAGTAATAAGCTGGCAGTAGCATCTGAGTTTTTTGTACATGCCATGTGCTTTTAACATGTGAGTACCTATCAGTTTTTAATAAATGTTTGCCTAGCTGTTTTCACACAATATGCGGCCTCTACTCTTTCCTACTAATGTGAAGGTTCTAATGTACATGGTTCACCTGAGTTTGATAACTTGGAACTGGTCAGCCTGACCATTGGGAGAGGACCCCTACAGGGCTTCTGGAGGTGCCTGCCTGGTTACATGCCATATTATTCTCTATCATTTGAGATGCATAATATTTAATAAGAGGCTCATTTGTGGTGGAGGGCCACGTGATTGCTTACACCATCATATATGCTGATGTGGATGAATTCTGGAATTTGCACCATGTTTCTTTGGTGGATGGACTTTTGAATTCTTAACTGCATTCTTCCACTAACAATTTATGTTGGACTGTTCACCTACTATATTAGTTAGTGCACTTTATGAGTACCGTATTTATTGAGATTACATTTAATCTTATAGTCATCATTTTATCTGGTAGCGCACTTATTAAAAGTTTATATGTCTTGATCATCTTGGTATTCAGGTGTAAAATAGTAGGTGCATCTCTGGATATAGGGTATTACACTAAACGCATTTTTTTTTCTTATTTAAATATTAGATATAAAATGACCAAGAGGTTAAATACAGTCAAATGATAGGCAAATTTGCTTCTTAATGTTGATACATTGGGGTTAATTTACTAAAGGCAAAAAGACTGTTGCACTCTGCAAGGGCATTTGCTCCAGAACTTAGAATATGAGGTAAAGCTTCACTTTGCAAAGAATACTGTACCCAATCACATGCACAGAAAATTAAAAAAAACAGCATTTTTGCTCGCACACAATTGACTGATGGGAGTCAGCAAGCTTCCCCTCATTTACTAAGCTCTGGAGCAACTGCACTTTGCGAAGTGCACAGTCTGTTTACCTTTAGTAAATCAACCCCATTTTGCCAAGTTATGTTTTTCACTGGATGAAGTTCAGGTTGGTAGCAATTATCAACCTTTATAAGATTCTTTCTATTACTACTCTATGGCATGGAAACATGCTCTATGCTTGTATACAAGAATTCCACAAAATGTTGGCAGCCTTTTAAACTCATGTTAACACTTTGCAAACTGTTAGTGAATTCAGCTGATTGTGGCACAAAGTTGCCAGCTGTACTCGTAATATACAGTTGTTCAGTGTTGAATATCACTATGTCTGTCTTGATCAGTCTCCGTCCATATGGTATGAAGACTAAAATGATTGGTAGTGACATTATCTCTCAGTCACCACAGCTGCATTATCATAGATTCTTTTAGAGGAATTTGTGATCCTTCCTGTAATTTCCAAATGTAGAAGTGACTGGAGTGAGGAAAGCTGATACAATATCAGGAAGTGTAATGGGCAGTATGCCTCTGGTTAATTATAATGTAGGGGGTTCCTAAATGTTTTAATCTTGGGACTCAAATAAGAAAAAAATTACTATACTGGAACCTAAGAAGATAACTAATATCAAAAGAGATTCAAATCCAAACAAAGGCATTTTATGTTTGGTGGTCATTTGTCAAACATGGGAAAAAAATTGGTAAGCCCAAACATAGCAGTGAACTCTATTAAAGTCTATGGGAGTCAAAACCAGATTGCAGGTTTTTGTTATAAAAGACATGATTTAACTGGACACTGCCACAGGGAACATGCACCACTGCAAAAAAATAAAATAAAATAAACTACTGCTTCTAAATGGCAGTTTCTGTCCAGCTTTGTTCTATTTGTAAAAGCCATTGACTTTGAATATGGTCATGAGCATGTTTGGTCACTTATGTCATCCATGATCCCCAGCTACTCTATTTACCATACTGCGGCAGTCAGAGAACTGTCATTTAGTGATAGGGTAGCATCATCATGTTGATGGGTCAGAGGGCATCTCTCACCATGATTGACGCTAGATCTACAAGGCTGGACAAAGTGATTGATGTTGGGACAAAGCCTCCTCCCCTTTTAAGGCACCTTGTCCTCATGTTAAAAGGGAAAAAAGCCTTACCCCCACATCCTGGACTCGGTAGATGTGGGGGGCCTGCAGGGATGGCTTATTAGAATCTGGAATCCACCTCATGAATAAGTGATTGAATAATACCCTTTGTTGCATATTACCAATATAATTTAAATAGTAAATAAAAACATAGACACCATAGAAAAAGTTCTTTATAAAAAGATAAAAAAATAAATAAACAATGTCCCCTTATTGTGAATTCAACATCAATCATGTCATCCAGCAATGTATAGTATCTCACAAAAGGGGGTATACCCTCACATTTTTGTAAATATTTTATTCTATCTTTTCATGTGACAACACTGAACAAATGACACTTTGCTACAAAGTAAAGTAGTGAGTGTCCAGCTTGTATAACAGTGTAAATTTGTTGTCCTCTCAGAATAACTCAACACACAGCCATTAATGTCTAAATCGCTGGCAAAAAAAGTGAGTACACCACTAAGTGAAAATGTCCAAATTTGGCCCAATTACCCATTTTCCTTCTCCAGTGTCACGTGACTTGTTAGTGTTACAAGGTCTTAGGGGTGAATGGAGAGCAGGTGTGTTAAATGTGGTGTTATTGCTCTCACTCTCTCGTACTGGTCACTGGAAGTTCAACCTGGCACCTCATGGGAAAGAACTCTCTGAGGATCTGAAAAAAAGAATTGTTGCTCCACAAAAAAGATGGCCTAGGCTATAAGAGGATTGCCAAGACCTTAAAACTGAGCTGCAGCACGGTGGCCAAGACCATACAGCAGTTTAACATGGTCGACCAAAGAAGTTGAGTGCATGTGCTCAGCGTCATATCCAGAGGCTGTCTTTGGGAAATAGACGTATGAGTGCTTCCAGCATTGCTGCAGAGGTTGAAGGGGTGGGGGGTCAGCCTGCCATTGCTCAGACCATACACCGCACACTGAATCAAATTATTCTGCATAGCTGTCATCCCAGAAGGAAGCCTCTTTTAAAGATGATGCGCAAGTAGGCCCACAAACAGTTTGCTGAAGACAAGTAGACTGGATTACTGGAACAATGTCCTATGGTCTGAAAAGACCAAGATAAACTTATTTGGTTCAGATGGTGTCAAGCGTGTGTGGTGGCAAGCAGGTGAGGAGTTCAAAGACAAGTGTGTCTTGCCTACAGTCAAGCATGGTGGTGGGAGTGTCATGGTTTGGGGCTGCATGAGCGCTGCCGGCACTGGGGAGCTACAGTTTATTAAGGGAACCATGTACTGTGACATACTGAAGCAGAGCATGATCCCCTCCCTTTGAAGGCTGGGCCACAGGGCAGTATTCAAACATGATAAGGACCCCAAACACACCTCCAAGAGGACCATTGCCTTGCTAAAGAAGCTAAGGGTAAAGGTGAAGGACTGGCCAAGCATGTCTTAAGACCTAAATCCTATTGAGCATCTGTGGGGCATCCTCAAATGGAAGGTGGAGGAGCGAAAGGTCTCTAACATCCACCAGCTCCATGATGTCATCATGGAGGAGTGGGGGATGAAGAGGGTTAAGGCAGTGCTGGAAAATAATGGTGGGCACACAAAATATTGACACTTTGGGACCAATTTGGACATTTTCACTTAGGAGTGTACTCACTTTTGTTGCCAGACATTTTGTTGCCAGACATTAATGGCTGTGTTTTGAGTTATTTTGAGGGGACAGCACATTTACACTGTTGTACAAGCTGTACACTCACTACTTTACAAAGTGTAATTTCTTCAGTGTTGTCACATGAAAATATATAATAAAATATTTACAAAAATGTGAGGGGTGTACTCACTTTTGTGAGATACTGTAGATCTAGAGTCAATCAAGATGAGTGACATTCCGAGGTCATGCCTACCCAATGATGCTGCCCTCTCACTGCTCCCAGCTGGGGATAATATTGACCAAATATTGTCATATTCATATTTGATCAATGACACCACCTGGGATCCCTGCCGGCTTGTTTACACTTTGAAACAAGTCAACGGGAAGCTGGTAATAATAGCTATAGTGAATACCGCCACTAAATGAATGACTTCCAACTGCATCAGCCCCAGGTTCCAGAGGGCAGGTGAACTGGCAAAATGAAACCATTCTGGTGACCCATTCACCAAACTGTGTGTAGTATAGGTTCAGGTAGAATTCATGTCCTTAACCCAAAGCTAAGTTCTACTCTTCCCCATTTATGTAAGCTTTAGAAATATTAATTCCTACTTATAAAAAAATGTTTTCCCTTCTTTTCTGGTACCAGGGTCTCTTCACAGTACAACCTAGCCTATGTAATAAGTAGACATGTGCACACTGAAATATTTTGTTTTGGAATTTCGTTTTCGTCCAAAAAATAAATTTATTTAGTTACTCCCAAAATTTGTTTTTATATTCATTTTGTTTTGTTAAAAAATGCATTAGTCCGAAAATCCGAAATAATTCAGGTCGAATGTTTCGCCTACAAGCTATAGTAGAATTCTAATGTTGTATCACACTAGTAATAATTATATTTATTAATTATTATTACTAGTCAGCCAACATTAGAATTCTTCTATAGCCTATTTGACCATAAATGTCCGCTCGCGGCGACTGCTTCATCAAATCTTCATGTCGAACCTTTTCTCTCTATGTCGAATAATCTTGGACTAATAGAGTTAGGTTAGGCACATTCGACCTTTTTTGCTATTGTCTCTATACTGTCGAATCTTTTCTCTCTATGTCGAATCTTTTCTCACTATGTCGAATCTTTTCTCTCTATGTCGAATCTTTTCTCTCTATGTCAAATCTTTTCTCACTATGTCGAATCTTTTCTCTCTATGTAGAATAATCTTGGACTAATAGAGCTAAGGTTAGGCACATTCGACCACAGGTTTGATGGACACAGATTGCTACTGTCAGCGTCATGTCGAATCTCCTATCTATATCGAACTGTTGTCTCAACGAAAATGAAGCATTTGTTTATGTCGTATTTTTCTGTTTTCGGATTCTGCACGTTACCCGAAATTCGGACGAAAATGCATTTGGATGAAAACGAATGCACATGTCTAGTAATAGCCTCTCCTCCCCTGCCTTGTACATGTTCTAGATCCTAGTACATGTCCATGCTACCTATCATATTCGTTTTATTGTTTCAAAGGTTTTGAGAGGGTTGGAGGTGAAATGGGTGGGAATATTTATTATGTTTTCCCTCAATACAGATGTCCCTGTTTAACTGCATTAATTATAGTCCCAAAGTCTATATATAATATATATATATATATATATATATATATATATATATATATATATATATATATATATATATATATATATAATGAAATGAATTATAAAGTGTGCTTTATGACTTACCACTGATTTTATGCTTGGAGAAACTAGGCTACATTCGCTAGACGGCCATGTGACCACTCATCAAAAACACGTCCATGACCCAGTTTGGTTCCCAACCTATTGTTTAAAAACCCTTATATGGAGTATTTGTAATTCTGGTCACAGCATGTGATCCAAACATACTGCCAGTATGGTGACCTCCCTTTTTTCCACTGCAGCTAGAAAACTCAGCTTGGTCATTCACCATCCCTCAGCCTGTCACTGGATAATTAAGGAGCAGCAATAGACTGATGAGGAAATACCTTTGCTCTCCTCTCCTGTTAGCATTTTCCTTGTAAACAGTAGAGCATTGCTTGGCCCAAAATGCTGCCCCTCCTTCTTCCAGTCTGAATTCTGCTGTGCAGAGAATTACAGATGGCTAATATCAAGACAGCTTCTGTTACTTATAATAGTTCTGTAAAAAATGAACTGTCATGAATTTTTAATTAGCGAGTAACTGGAACACGTTGTGTTTATTTAATATCTTCCAGGAATTCAGCTTTAGCAAAAGCAACAACATATTTTTATTATGTTAACCACTTCAGCCCCAGAAGGTTTTACCCCCTTCCTGACCAGAGCACTTTTTACAATTCGGCACTGCGTCCATTTAACTGGTGATTGCGCGGTCATGCAATGCTATACCCAAACGAAATTTGCATCCTTTTATCCCCACAAATAGAGCTTTCTTTTGGTGCTATTTGATCACCTCTGCGGTTTTTATTTTTTGCACTATACACAAAAAAAGCTTCAATTTTGAAAAAAAACAACAATATTTTTTACTTTTTGCTATAATAAATATCCCCAAAAATGTTTTTAAAAAACAAATTTCTTCATCAGTTTAGGCCAATATATATTCTTCTACATATTTTTGGTAAGAAAAAATCGCAATAAGCGTATATTGATTGGTTTGCACAAAAGTTATAGCGTCTACAAACTATGGGAAAAATTTATGGCATTTTTATGGCGTTTTTATTATTATTATTATTTTTTTACTAGTAATGGCAGTGATCTGCGATTTTTAGTGGTATTGCGACCGACAGATCAGAAACTTTTGACACATTTTTGGGACCATTGCCATTTATACAGCGATCAGTGCTATAAAAATGCACTGATTACTGTGTAAATTACACTGGTAGGGAAGGGGTTACCACTAGGGGGCGATCACTGTGTTCCCTCAGTGTGTTCTAACTGTATAGGGATAGGACTGAATAGGAAAGGAGACATATTGCTGTTCCTACTAACTAGGAACAAATGACATGTCTCCTCTCCTCTGACAGCACAGGGATTTGTGTGTTTACACACATAAATCCCTATGCTGGCGCTCGTGCACGTGAACGTGCGTGGCCGGCGGTGATCACAACTGCCGGCCATGCGCATTGGGTCCCTGCCTTGCAGCCGGCACGCGCGTGCCCTCTGGCGGCTTTTAAAGGAACCCCGTACACGTACAGGGTTTTGGGCAGGGGAGCCATTCTGCCACCGTAAATACACGTGGGCCGGTTGGGAACCGGTCAATAGAAAAATATATGTGCCTTTCTCTTCATACAAACATCAACAAAGTTCACGATGGTGTGGAAATGGGAAATGTGCAGGTATGTCATGACTGCTGAACTTTCTACTACGTTGTGATAGAGCGACTGGGAAGGAGGAATAGCCTTGCGTGAAGAATGGGTACACTGAATGGGAATGGGAACACTATGGGGTTGATTTACTAAAGGCAAATAGACTGTGCACTCTGCAAGAGCAGTTGCTCCAGAGCTTAGTAAATTAGGTAAAGCTTGACTTTTCAAAGAATACCCAATCATATGCAAGGAAAAAAATCATTTTTGCTTGCACATGATTGGATGATGGAAGTCAGCAGAGCTTCTGCTCATTTACTAAGCACTGGAGCAAATGCTCTGACAGAGTGCAACTTTGCAAAGTACACATTCTATTTGCCTTTAGTAAATCAACCCCTATACTGTATATACTGTACAAGCAGTTTACCACCTTTTATTTACAACTAATTTTACATGAACTACACTTCGGTACTTTTGGCTTTTATCCAAAACGGCTGCAGCCACTGTACATTTTGGATCACACTGTGACATTTATCTATGCACTGACATACTTGATAGGAACACATTGCTTAATTTAATGAGTTAAACTGCCGCATGTCTACGTAGTCATTTTTTGTCATTTTTTGATGACAGATTCCCTTCAAAAGCAAAAAAAAAACCCACTGAAAAAATCTGCTGAGATAGTTTGTTAATTAGGCCTTGACGAACATATGTTGCAGTTTAATTTCACAGCCATGCTGTACCGTAACCCTAATTGTCTGCTATGTTCAGAAAGTGATATGAGCTTTCTAATAACTTTCCTAGTCTGCAAGTTAATTGCAATGCAAGATTTCAGTTGCCAAACCACCGCAGCACTTTCCAGGACTTGTAATTTTGCCTTCAGCTAATGAAAATGCATATGCTGTACATCTGTATTGGCGAGTTTAGTCTTGACATTCCTTCATCTCATGCAATATTTGTCAAATGGTACAAAAAAAAAAAAAAAAAATGAAAAGGGTCAAGCAGGCTTTGTACAGATGTGTTCTGAAGGCAGATGTGATATGTCCAACCAAGCCTGCACTAATTCTTAGCTGGCTGTAGCCACCTGTGTCCAATTTTTGCTGATGAGTCTCTGTGATATATTTATGTAGCTTACTGTTGTAATCAGTTAATTATGCCTGCTTAACTGCCGGTTCACACAGGGGCAACACGACTTGCAGGCCGACTCTGTGAGGCGACCTGCACATGACTTCAGCGGCGACTTGCAAAACGACTTCTGTATAGAAGTCAATGCAAGTCGCCTGAAGTCGCCCCAAAAGTAGTACAGGAACCTTTTTCTATGTCGGAGCGACTTGAGTCGCTCCTATTAGAACGGTTCCATAGTACAGAACGGGGCGCGACTTGTCAGGCGGCCAAGTCGCCTGACAAGTCGCCCCTGTGTGAACCGGGGCTTAGAGATCACAACTAATTCAACTCAGCCAAATCAAATAATTATTGTTCTGTTGGTATCGTATTTACAGATATAGTAGGGACAAAAAAAAAAAAAAAAGACCTTATTTTGGAATTAAAGCTTTAGCTTTATTTGAAAGGTGTCCATGTTGCACAGAGCAGTTGGTTACATTCAACATAGAGTGGAAAATGAAAGCCTAAAACTGATTATTGGTTATTAGAAACACCTGTACACCTAGGACCCCTATTTACTACAGCGGGAAGGAAGGTGAAATGAGGTAAAGTGAACTTGGGCCTGTAGGGAATCAGATGACTCAGTAATTGGATGCTCACTGCAGATAATTCATGCACTCCAAATGACCCCTTGCTAGTTTACTACTGCACTTCCAGTTTAGAAATCCTACTCTCCCCCACCCCTCACCGCTGGCCTCTGGTAGACATTTTGAGCAAAATCCAATTTACCAGTGGAGGGTACAGGAGTTTATAAATGGTAGATTCTTTTCCACCTGAAAAGTTATAGACCTATTAGGGTAATATTATTTTCCTTTTAAGATGTTGCGCTAATACATTTTCGGTATTAGGGCTTTTTTGGCACTGGAGTTGGGTAATCTTGCCACACAATGGGAATTAATTTCTGCATGGAAATAAGGGTCAGTGTCAAAGGGACTTGGGCTGCAAAAGTACATGCTTTAGGCCCCTTTCACACAGATGATTCGATCAGGTCTGCCTGTCAGTTTTTCAGGCGCACGTGATCAGACCCTCCAGTCTCTACTATGGAGCGGTGGATGTCTGGTCCGATCCTGTCCAGCAAAAACAGACGAATGGAGGACCTATTTCCTGTCTGTCTGGCGGATCAGATGGCATTGGATGGAAACGGACAGGTGGTCCATTTCCCACATAGACAAGAGTGGGGCAGAGTGGACACGGACCTGTCATCCTCCTACTCAGTGGGAATCAGTGAAGAGATCCTCCGCCAAGCATATGGATCGTGCTTTATGGAGGCACCTGTGTGAAAGGGGCCTTTAACTTCAGATTGATGTGCTTCTGAGATCATTCAAAAATCATTGCATGCGCATTTGACCTACATAGTTACATAGTAGGTGAGGTTGAAAAAAGACACAAGTCCATCAAGTCCAACCTATGTGTGTGATTATATGTCAGTATTACATTGTATATCCCTGTATGTTGTGGTCGTTCAGGTGCTTATCTAATAGTTTTTTGAAACTAGCGATGCTCCCTGCTAAAACCACTGCCTGTGGAAGAGAATTCCACATCCTTGCCACATCCAAGTACACCACACATGTGAACGATTGATTGGAAAAAGATTGTTGAATGGTTTCCAGGATTCGAGGAGGTACTTCATTTCTTATGTTCACTTGCTGGCCAGGGCCATCTGGTGAGCGCAAATTGTTGTCACTTTGGGTGAAAAGTCAGGAATATTATTTGGAACACGGATTTTATTTCTCACATGGTGTTGGAGTGGAATCATCTAGAAAGAATTTTGGAGCTGTTTTGGACTTTTCATGCTATATTTGTTTGAGCAATCATAAATATATAAATTATTTTTTCTGAGACATTTGTGCACATGTATAAAGTGAAACCATTCACTAATACACGTTTATACATGGTTTTGAATGTATACATACTATTTGTATAAATCACTTTTTGCATTTTAATGATTGCATTAGGAGCACCCTTTACCACAGCATTCATTCTTCATTAGTCTTCACTAATTTCAGGTGCGGCAACCCTTTTTCCTTTTTGTTTTATTATTTGCACCGGTCCCATTTAATTATTATTCAATCTGTTGGTGTATTTAAAGCTGCGAGTACATTTAACACTACCCCCCCATCCTCCAGACTGACAATGCTGCTGTTTGTTGTGTCCCCTGCACTCCTTTATCCAGAGCGGGGTCACTCTAATACAGGAGGTGTGTTACTGGCCAGATCACCAGGTGAAAACACAGGGGGAAAAGCCTAAAAAAAGAAAAGTAATGCAGCATCCATATATAATGATTGGTAAGCTGCAATATGTTACATTTTTGGTTTGGGGTTTAATACTGCTTTAAGATATAAAGAAAACCACAAAACTGCATCGTAAATAATTTACTTCTCCACATATCTCTATTACTGGCTGATCTCTATATGCTGTTCTTTTATCGGGAAGCCTAGAGTTCAGCTTTAAAGTTAAATAGTCAGTATAGTATTGAGCTGCTACAACACTACAATTCAGGCAACAAATGATGGCTGCATATAGTTACAAAGCTAGTCAGTTTGAAAAAAGACACAATGACATCTAGTTCAACCAATAAAAAAATATAAGCAAACTGAATATATAAAGAGAAAGCCTTCACATACAAAATCCTATACCCACAGTTGATCCTCTGGAAGGCAAAAAAACCCTATAACGTATGATCCAATTTGCTCCATTGAGGGAAAAATACATTCCTTCCTGATCCCCCAGAAGGCAATTTGATTTTTCTTGGATCACCAATCTCTGGGGTCATTACCTCCAAATGTTAATACCTAGTTATACAGTAGTTTGTGGATGTAGGAATACATCCAGATCTTTTTTTAAAAACAATCTACTGAATTGACCAGAACTAGTCCATACCTTTACATATCTTTTTACTGCAAACCTGTTGTCCCAAAAACCAGGCTGCTGTAACCAACAGTGTCTAGTTCTAGCCCTGCCCTCTCTGATTTTCCATGTGTTCCTATTGGCTAATAAGGCCTCCCATTCTAAGAATGGGCTAATAGTAATATGCAGGAGGTGGGACGGGGAGGGCCAGCATGCTTCAGTGATGTAATATTTAGAAACATGCTGGCTACAGCAGAAATGTGACTGGGCAGCAGGCACTGATGCATGCATGCATTGCAATTTGGTGTTTGCATTATCGTTTCGGAACCTTTTGGTATCAATCAGGTACTAAAAGGTGTAATTTAAAGTGTAGGTTCACTTTGAGGTGTATCAGGGGCGTAGATAAGGGAGGGAGTCAGGGGTGTTCAAACCCCCCCCCCCCCCCCCAGAGCATCCTGGCAAAATGTACAGTGTCCCTGCTGTTTAGCCTCAGCATCAGCACAGTAGAAGCAATCAGAGTTTCGGAGTGCAGCAGCCAGCCCCCCTTCTATTGTTCTCCACCCCCTCAGTTTAATAAGGGGTTCCCCTGAAAAGCATGAAATTACTGCGAGGTCTCAGATGCCGGCAATTGACAGTGCACGGTTGAGGGAACTCCTAGACTCCTCCTAAAGGTGTCATATGACACAGCTGAAGAGAGACTGGGGATGCAGACATTTTCCTACTTCTGTGCCGTGCTGAATCTGAGGTCTGGTAAGTGGGGAGGCATCAATTTTCTGTTTTGGGAAGGAGGAAGTGAGAATTCCAGCCTGGAGGAGTTTCTTTTGTGTGGGGGGTTAAGGAAAGGGGTATGGGTTTGCTTTTGGAGAAGGGGGAGATTCTTGTAGAGAAGTTTACAGGGGGTGGTTAATGGCAGGGATTTGCTTCTGGGTGGGAGTTTGTTTGGATGAAGGGAGATTTTCTTCATAATTAGGAATCTTTGCTGGGGGAGAGGGTGTTGACTGTGGGAGATATTTTTGCTTTGGGGGGGTCGGTTTAGAGACAGGGGGGTTAATTTTGGGGGGGATATTTGAGGGATGGAGATATTTTACAGTGGGAATCTTTGCTTGGGGAGGAAGGATTCTTAGGAGAGAGGGGGGGATTTTTTTTCCTTTAAAAGAGATTTTTTTTTAAATTATACTTACCCAGGTGGATGGAGCATTGTTTCAATGTTGCATCTGTCCCCAGCTGCTTCTAAGACAAACAACAGAGCAATCAAAGACCTCTGATCACTCAGTTCTCAGCCTTCAGTGAGCAAAGAGTGGTGACTGTCAGTCCCTGACTCTGCCCCCCCCCCCCCCCCAAGCTCACTGGAATGCCAGGCTGTGGAGGGGGCAGGAGTGGCTGGCTAGCTGCTGGTCCAGGCATCTGGGTGAATTCTGACGTTAAAGTTAGGATCTTTCCATAGCCTGGACCTGCTGAGCAATGTCAGCCGACATAGCTGGCTGCCGGCTAAAAATGGGTCACAGAACTGCACTCCCCTCCAGAAGAAGTACAACCAAGCGGTATGCTGTCTCTTCAGAGCGCATGCACCGGTGATATCACTGGCTGCTTTCCATGTGAATAGCTCCTAAACACCACAAGTTTAGGAGATATTCACTGTACCTACAGGTAAGCGTTATTATAGGTTTACTTGTAGGCACAAGTTCTAAAGCTGGGTTTACTACAGTTTAAGACTGAATAAAAGCCAACCATATTGACCAGGTGGAAAGGGCACCATCCTGTGGTAGGCAGTGCACAATATTTTTTTTTCATCTCTTAAAACATTTCATAAAATTTCTTAGGACACAGTTTTTTAAGGTTTAAATAAATCACTGAATTTACTGTCTACCACAATATGTTGCTCCTTGCACCTGCTCAACTTGCACAGTAAGGGTAGCTAAAATCCAGTCTTGGGTCTCGTTCATAAATCCTACATGACCATGGTGCAGCAAGTATACTGTAAATACCTGCACTGGATCTCAGTTGTTCCAATCTCGGCTCAGCCTGTACACCTGAGTGATGGGCTGAAAAGAGCCAAGGCTGACTGCTGCTGTAAACATGTATCCACATGTATCTACACATCCAGTGGTTACCTGCAGGTAGGGATACAATTTCGCCCTTGGATAAATTCTCTCTGCACCCATGGTTAGAAATGTGTCCCTAACAGCAGGTAACCACTGTGACCCACGGCTTGTTAGTGTGTCGCTCAGGCTCAATATATGTGGGGAGTAATGTAGATGATACCGAATGTGCTGCTGGAGTGTCGGCAAGGGATGAAGCTCATCCCAGCTCTTGTAGTCACTAAAGGGAAGAGAGAAAAAAAATCCCTGGTGCCGCACATCCACGGAGTCCTATGGTAATGTAGTAGTGATGGGAGAGACTACCTCAGCCCGGGTTCCCGCCAGGTCACACCCCAACGTGTTTTGTTTTGTCCCCCAGGGCTTAAACATGGGGACCACTGGATGTACAGACACATGTTAACAGCAGTTGCTCTTTTCAGCCCATCACTCAGGTGAACAGGCTGAGCAGCTGACAAAAACTAGAACATCTGGGATTCTGGCTGTAGGTATTCATGGTATATTTGCCATTCCATGGCCATTTAGAACATATGAATGAGATCTAAAGCCTGGTTCACACAGTAAGTTTTTTTAGTTCAACCCAGCGGGCTGAACAAAAAAAACTAGGGAGCTTAAGAGGAGCTCGCTGTACTAATGAGTACACTACCGCACCACAACTGCATGCATTGCGTTCTCTTCAGTTGAATGGGGATAATTTTTGCTGCGCTACATTGCAAAGTCTCATGGCCCCACTCTGCTGTCACATGTTTTTACCGTACATCCCCCAACATTAAACTGTAAATGATGCCTTTAAGCTTGAAAGACCAGAACCCCCCCCCCCCAGGAAAAAAAAAAAAATCTATGGCCCTGAGGTGTATCCCCTTTTTTTCACTATTATACATAATAATTCTACCTTGCACCGATAGTTAGTGTTTTTCAGACAGCAGCTACAGCTTTTCCTACAGTCAGAGTCGGAGTGCAGAGGAGAAAAAGCTGCAGTGGCAGCCTATAACACACTATATTGTTCTAGGCAAGCCAGGCAGTGTGAAAACAGGATTATTATGTGTGGTAGTGAGGAAGAAGGCCTAGATGTGGGGGGAATCCATGGCTTTAAAATGTGTGCTAACTTTTTTGTTACAGGAAGTAGGTGAAGAAGTGCAATCCAGAATACCGTTATAAGCCATTTTGCCTGTAGTCCATACGCAATGTCTGTTGCAGGCCTGCTCATTTTTCTGCACTACCCTGTGTATTATCATTGACCTCAGTGTTTTGTAGTGGCTTATTTTTAGATCCCATGCCAGAACTGCCAAGAACACACATTTCTTGTGTTAACCAATTATTGCATCCTGTTAAATCAAGTCCTGCTGGCCTTCAATGAGATGTTCCTTTCTTTTTCTTTGAATGCTGACAAGTTTATGTACTAGTCATACTGTGTAACAATGTCCCAAATAAACTGTCATGTTGTCTGCGAATGGAAGTGTATGATGTAGAGGGCAGAAACATTGCATTCATTTTAACACTTTGAAAATTGTTCTTTGGAGAGCTGTTCATGATGTAATAGCCATTTATAACAATATCTACCCATGATTATGTACACATTTGTATGTGCAACCTGTGGCTTTTAATGGATGTCCTGCAGTTAGGGATGAGCCTGATGTTTGAGTTGAACGTAAGTCCGACTCGAACATCGGGTGTTCGCCTATTCGTCGAACAGCAAACAATATGCGGTGTTCGCGGCAAATTCGAAAGCTGACGGAACACCGTTAAAGTCTATGGGACACTAACTAAAAAATCAAAAGTGCTAATTTTAAAGGCTTATATGCAAGCTATTGTCATAAAAAGTGTTTGGGGACCTGGGTCCTGCCCCAGGTGACATGTATCATTGCAAAATTTAGAAAAAAAAAACGGGAGCAGTGATTTTTTTAATGCTTAAAGTGAAACAATATAAATGAAATATTCCTTTAAATATTGTGCCTGGGGGGTGTCTATAGTATGCCTGTAAAGTGGCGCATTTTTCTCGTGTTTAGAACAGTACCACAGCAAAATGACATTTTGCTGTGACAGCTCTTATATAACTGAAGGCGGGGCCACCCAGTGACGTAAGCCAGTGACCCCGCCCCCTCTGATGCCATGGGGCTTCCCCATGGCGTCAGAGTGGGGCAGGGTCAAGCGTTTACGTCACCGAGTGGCCCCGCCCCCCTCTGACGCCATGGGGAGCCCCGTGGCATCAGAGGGGGCAGGGTCACCTGGTTACATCACCGGGTGGCCCCACCCTCAGTTATATAAGAGCTGTCACATCGAAGACGCGTCAGTCGGTGGGAGCCTCCCACGGAGGCGGATCGGTTGCGGCTTTTTATTTTTTGAAATTTTCGGTCTGTCGGGCGGCGTGAACTTACATCGTGACACATTTTTATTTTTTATTTTTTAATAAAGGACTTGTCCCAAGCTGTCTCTTGTCTTTTTTACCATTTTGACACTTTTTTTGTGAAATGGTAGGGGTACTTGTACCCCGTTACCAATTCACACAGGGGGGAGGCCCGGATCTGGGGGTTAAAGGGGGCTTCCAGATTCCAATAAGTCCCCTGCCCGCAGACCCCCACAATCACTGGGCAAGGGTTGTGGGGATGAGGCCCTTGTGCCCATCAACATGGGGACAAGGTGCTTTGGGGGGCTACCCCAAAGCACCCTCCCTATGTTGAGGGAATGTGGCCTGACATGGTTCAGAAGGGGGGCGCTCTCTCATCCCCCCTCTTTTCCTGTGGCCTGCCAGGTTGCATGCTCGGATAAGGGTCTGGTATGGATTTTAGGGGGGCCCCCATGCCATTTTTTTTAATTTTGGCGCAGGGTTCGTCTTAAAATCAGGTCTGGTATGGATTTTGGGGGGACCCCTACACTATTTTTTTTTTTATTTGGTGCAGGGTTCCCCCTTAATTTCCATATCAGACCCAAAGGGCCTGGTATGGATTTTAGGGGGACCCCCACACATTTTTTTTTAAAATTTTGGTTCGGGGTTTCCCTTAATATTCATACCAGACCCAAAGGGCGTGGTAATGGACTGGGGGGGATCTTATGCTCTTTTTTTCAATGAGTTTTGTCTATATTGCCGAGACCCGACAATTCATTACAGCCGTGATCAGTTTTACAGGACAATTTTTCCTTTAGAAATATTATTTCGCTGTGGTAGTGTTCTAAACACGGGAAAAATGCACCACTTTACAGGCATATTATAGACACCCCCCAGGCATGATATTTAAAGGAATATTTAATTTTTTTTGTTTCACTTTAAGTATTAAAAAAATCACTGCTCCCAAAAAAATGGCCGTTTTAAAAAAAAAAAATTGCATTGATAAATGTCCCCAGGGGCAGGACCCGGGTCCCCAAACACTTTTTATGACAATAATTTGCATACAAGCCTTTAAAATTAGCACTTTTGATTATACATGTTTGTGTCCCATAGACTTTAATGGTGTTTGTGTGTTCTGCTGAATTTTTTGCCTGTTCGCATGTTCTGCTGCGAACCAAACAGGATGGTGTTCGGCTCATCCATGCCGGCAGTGAAGTAAATATAGTAAACCAGATGCAACAGGCATATTTTAAAGTAAAACTATAGGCAAACTTTTTTTTTTCATTTTGGATAGAGTAAAGAAGGGTTATAACCCCTGTCAGATTTTTTTTTTTCGCCATCTGTGTCCCATTGTGGAGATTTTCCTTTACTTCCTGTCCCATAGCCAAACAGGAAGTGAGTAATTGGGTTAGAACCTGACACTGGTAGTTTTGGCAAAGGGTTTTGAAAGTGCTCCAACCTGAATCCTACCCCTGGGCTACCCCCAAACATATTTCTCCCATCACCCATGTTCTAAAACTTAACCTAACCCTTAAATATTTTTTTAACCCTTAAACAGAGATAAACCCTAACTGATTCTAAACCAATAACATTATTCCAGTCAAACTTGACAATATTTTGTTTGTTACACAGGTTACTAAGCACATGCAGATTTAAAGAAACAAAATGCTTTTGGCTTGACACTGCAAAATAAATCATATTTAACTTCCATAATAAAAATACATTCTCCAGATTCCACCATTTTATTGAATACCACCCAACTTGAGTGCACAACATGCAATTTTTATTTTTAACTGTTCCCATGCTTACAACTCTGTAGTTTGAGAATTAGTTCATAAAAGGAATGAAAGGACCTTATGTCCTTTCATATTCATACATTTTATCAGGACATGGGTCTATATATGGAAAACTCACTCAAAAAAAAAAAAAAACACAAATAAAATTACATAGGGGGATTTACTAACACTGGTGCACTCAGAATCGGGTGCAGCTGTGCATGGAAGTCAATCAGCTTCTAACTTCAGCTTGTTCAATTAAGCTTTGACAATAAAACCTGGAAGATGATTGGTCTCTATGCAGAGCTGCACCAGATTTTGTACTATCCAGTTTTCGTAAATCACCCCCATTAAGTCAGGGGACATTCAACTTTTGCTTCTTTTTATTTTCTAACAAGGGTCAGCAGTGCCTACCCAAGGATGAGCAAAGAAATTTTGTGAAAAAGTATTTTATTGCAAAATACTTACATTTTGCTAAAGTGAAAATTCACGTTCATTTATTAAAACTGAACTTCACCCAAAAGGGAAGCTCCTTTTGTTTTCCTCCCCCTCCTCCTCTTTAACAACTGGCAGGTTTTTTTGGGGGGCGGGGATTTGCTCTGGCGATCTGAGTGGAAGTTCACACATCACAGGTCCCAGAAGACTATGGGACCATTAACAAAGCACAGTACAGCTCACATATGCACAGTATGAAGCCACAAGACTTCAATGCTGGTTTCCCTTAGTAAAGATGCCAGTGCCTGGAGCTGAAGCCCATTGAAGAATCAGCTTGGGTGAAACAGCGCTGGATCCTTGGACAGGTAAGTGTGCTTATATTAAAGGTCAGCAGCTACAGTATTTGTAGCTGTTGACTTTTAGTTTTTTTGGGAGGAGACTGGAGCTCCTCTTTAAGCTGCTAAAGTGAATCTATCTTGGGAAAAAATCTGCTTTTCTTTTCCTATTATTTTTATTGAAAATTTGAACAGGATTACATGTTTCCAACACTGTCAAACATAGAAAAGGAAGTATGCCAACATATAATAACAATACATCTGCGCTAAAAAAATAATATAGATGTAGCCTATGAATGTATTTTGATGAGCAAACCTCTTACATAACTTCACTCAATGAGCTATCACGAATATTCAACAATAGGGTATAAAGGCAAAGAAGTATACCTGTGCCCACATTCTCTATCACTCCTGTTAATGCAAATTGGAGAGAGAGAGGGAAAATGGGATGAGAAGATCAGCAATCTATTGCATAGGTCCCCATGAGTACTGAACCCAATGGGGTTGGGAGGGCGTAAACGAAGACCGTAGCGTCTATCTCATCCTCTCCCACACATCAATTATAGCATAGGGTTTTTTTATTGTGTAACTCACTGACAGTTGGAAAGGAAAAATATAAGGGGAAGAGTATATGGTAAGAAAAAACAAAAAAGGAGGAAAAAGGGGGAGACCCAGAAAGGAGAAAGATGAGAAGAGAACGGGAGGGAAGGAAGAATAAAATGAGAGAATGAGTGCACCCTATCACATCAAAGTATGGCTAACTGAGAATACTTCATAAGACATCCAATAAATAATCATTCCAGGGCTTCCATACTTTATCAAAATAAGCCTGTTTGTCGAGTAATATGGCTAAAAGCCATTCATTGACCATTATGCAGGATAACTTGTTTTTCACCACGTAAAAGGTGATTGTAGATGACTTCCAGGCGATTGCTATCCTAGCCGCCATGAATATAAATGATATGTTTCCTCAAGTGTCCCAGCAATGCATGCTGAGGAGATTCAGTAAGATTCACATGGGTCAGAAAATATATAAAGTTATAAATACGAATCCAAAAACATTTGACTTTCGGGCATGTCCTGCTTTTCTTTAATTCAAAGGCATTTGTGGTTATTGGTGTTCTCCGATTCTGGTTCTCGTATGTCTTTTTTTTATGTTAATTTATTTGTTACTTGTGTACTATTGCTTTCATTTTTTTTTGGCTGTCTGTTTTTTTTTTTTTTTTTGTGAAAAAAATATAAAATATTGAGGTTGACAAGGAGCCATTTTTTAGTCCAAGAATAGTTGAAATAACAACCTACTTTTGCCTCACTACGCGTCACCAAAAGCCAATAGTTCTCTGAAATCTTTGAATTTTCACTGACAGGGAAATTATTTTAAATTTGTCATCCCTACTACTCAGCCTAGGTTACAGATTGGATATAGATTGGATTTTCAGATGGTTAAATTATTTATTTATATGAAACATTGTAGCAGCCCTGTGCTGGTGTTTCGGGATGTTATGTCAATACTGTTTTTTGTACCGTTTTCTTTTTAAAACTCAAGCCGCTGCCAGTAACAGTAGATGCAACTTGCTAACCATCTTGCTACATGGATACATGGCTATGCTTAAGTGGTATTTCTGTCAGGCTGAGTCTGTCAAATCATCTTATAATGATATACAGTAAATATATAGTGTCCATGAACTAAGACAAATTTTGTCAGGTTTCAGTTTGCACATATGTGCTTGCTTATCTCTATGAACCCCCAAATCATGCACAATTTTTTTTCATACAAATTGCAGAACATACAGATTCACTATTGCACTGACATGAATAAATAAAATATCCAGTGCACTAGGCTTGCTTAGCAAACAATAGCCATTTAAATTGCTTTTCTCTAAAAAACCTTCAGCTCCAAAGCTGTGCTTGCCTATAGCTTGGTCAAAGCTGTACAGAATGCACTGTAATAAACGGACATACACAAGTTGATTAGTAATATTTTTCTTGCTTTTCTTTCATGTTTCTTAAATAACATTTTTATTAAATTAGTCAGAATTATTAAAGCTCAAATATTTTGTGGTTTTGTCATAATAAAAAAAGATACAAGGCAAATAAAAAGCAAGCTCACAGCTGTGTTGGCTTTGCGTATTATTACACGTGTGGTTCTTATAACACTCTAAAATAGCACAATCTCTTATTCAGAAAAATAAACACCATCTTTCTTTTTTTACTATTATATTGGGATATCAGATATGATTTAAAGATCTTCCTATTAAAAAATTAGAACAACTTCTGAGCCAAAGGGTATAGCTGCTAGAAGCTCAAGGCATGAAAAGGACTGTACTGTATTCTCAAAGTGAAATTGCAATTATGTAAATTCCAGCTACTGGAATTGTAAACACGGGGACCCAGGAGAGGAGATCTGGAAAGCTGTCAAGTGCATTCCAACTAAAAGTCTCTTGCATTACAAGGAAAGCTACATCTTGGCAGAATCGTAGCTGGCATAAAAAGCATCTTCGTGATCTGTACCACTTGTTCCTTTCATTTTGTTGTTGAAGTCAAGTGGCTGTAAGTTCTTTAATGATTTCCTTTTTTCACCTTTTAATGAACAGCTGTGTGAACTCCCACATCACAATTTAAAAGGAGCTCCTGCCAGGGCTATGCTAATGTGTATAGATGCAACCATGCTAATGCAGAAATATATATAGTTTGTAAAAAATGTTATATTTTCACATATGTTTAGTGCACATATGTATACAATGAACACTCAAGGAGTAGCTGTGCAATGGAATCCTGCTTGCCCCATCAGTATCATGCAGTATCAAATAACTTAGGGCTCGTAAACACCTAAGTACTTTCCACTGTGTTTTAACACATGGGAAAGTATGCTTAAAATAAAATTCTTCTGGGGTCAACAGGTCAGTACACATCTAAGCACTGCAATGAAATTCAATAAAACAAAAAGGCAAGCAATAGCTTATTAGAAGCATTGCTGAAATGTCCTCATAGACTTTAATGAAAGGTATCCTGAGAGGGTATCATGGGGTCAAACCACATCTATGGTTTGCTACTGATAAAAAGTAAACTAGGCCTAAGAATAGTTTTTTGGGGTGGTTTACTTCAAAAATGGCTTTACTGTTTACCTATTTTGTTACATTACAGCCTTTAGTTCAATGTTTTTTTTATCTGAATTATATGTGATGGATCAGAGCACAATAGTCTAAGTTGGTGAAGTAAAATTAGAAAAATATATACATAAAACTATTTTTCAGAAATAAAAAACTGATAATCGGCATGTGCGTATTCACCCCCTTTGTTATGAAGCCCATAAAAAGCTCCGGTGCAACCAATTACCTTCAGAAGTCACATAATTCGTGAAATGATGTCCACCTGTATGCAATCTAATGCCCTGTACACACGGTCAGACTTTCCGACGGAATATGTGCGATCGGAGCTTGTTGTCGGAAATTCCGACCGTGTGTGGGCTCCATCGGAATTTTTTTCATTGGACTTTTTCCAACGGAATTTCCGACACACAAAGTTTGAGAGCAGGCTATAAAATTTTCCGACAACGAAATCCGATCCTTTAAATTCCGATCATGTGTAGACAAATCCGACGGACAAAGTGCCACGCATGCTCAGAATAAATTAAGAGACGAAAGCTATTGGCTATTGCCCCGTTTATAGTCCCGACGTACGTGTTTTACGTCACCGCGTTCGGAACAATCGGATTTTCTGACAACTTTGTGCGATCGTGTGTATGCAAAACAAGTTTGAGCCAATATCCGTCGGAAAAAATCCATGGATTTCGTTGTTGGAATGTCCGATCAATGTCCGATCGTGTGTACAGGGCATAAGTGTCACATGATCTGTCATTACATATACACACCTTTTTGAAAGGCCCCAGAGGCTGCAACACCTAAGCAAGAGACACCACTAACCAAACACTGCCATGAAGACCAAGGAACTCTCCAAACAAGTAAGGGACAATGTTGTTGAGAAGTACAAGTCAGGGTTAGTTTATAAAAAAAATATCCAAATCTTTGATGATCCCTACTAGCACTATCAAATCCATTATAACCAAATGGAAAGAACATGGCACAACAGTAAACCTGCCAAGAGATGGCTGCACACCAAAACTCACGGACCGGGCAAGGAGGGCATGAATCAGAGAGGCAGCACAGAGATCTAAGGTAACCCTGGAGGAGCTGCAGAGTTCCACAGCAGAGACTGGAGTATCTGTACATAAAATGACAATAAGCCGTACGCTCCATAGAGTTGGGCTTTATGGCAGAGTGGCCAGAAGAAAGCCATTACTTTCAGCAAAAAACAAAATGGCATGTTTTGAGTTTTTGAAAAGACAAAGACGATGAGAAGAAAATTTAAATTTTTGGCCAAAGAAAACGCTATGTCTGGCGCAAACCCAACACATCACATCACCCAAAGAACACCATCCCCATAGTGAAACATGGTGGTGGCAGCATCATGCTGTGGAGATTTTTTTCAGCAGTCGGGACTGGGAAACTGGTCGGAGTTGAGGGAAAGGTGGATGCTGCTAAATACTGGGATAGTCTTGAGCAAAACCTGCACCACTCTGTGTGTGATTTGAGGCTAGAACGGAGGTTCACCTTCCAGCAGGACAATGACCCCAAACATACTGCTAAAGCAACACTTGAATGGTTTAAGGGGAAACATATAAATGTGTTGGAATGGCCTAGTCAAAGCCCAGACCTCAATCCAATAGAAAATATGTGATCAGACTTAAAGATTGCTGTTCACAAGCGCAAACCATCCAACTTGAAGGAGCTGGAGCAGTTGTGCAAGGAGGAATGGGCAAAAATCCCAGTGGTAAGATGTGGCAAGCTCATAGAGACTTATCCAAAGTGACTTGGATCTGTGATAGCCGCAATAGGTGGCTCTACAAAGTATTGACTTTAGGGGGGTGAATAATTATGCACATTGACTTTTTCTGTTATTTTGTCCTGTTTGTTGTTTGCTTCACAATGATAAAAAAAAAAAAACATCTTCAAAGTCGTGGCCATGTTCTGTAAATTAAATGATGCAAATCCTCAAACAATCCATGTTAATTCCAGGTTGTGAGGCAACAAAACACGAAAAATGCCAAGGGGGGTGAATACTTTTGCAAGGCACTGTAAATGGGTACAAAGGATGGGCTGTACCCAGCCTAATCAAACCCACAGTGCCAGCTTAGGCCTTGGTCAGGGGGAATGATTGGTCTATGTGGTAGCAGAACATTATGGACATCTGTACAGTATGTATGTGTTCTTACTGTTCACTGCAGTTGCTCTCAACTTTCTTAACAGCGAGGAACCCTTGAAATACCTTTCAGGTCTCAGGAAACCCCTGATAAAAATTATTATATCCACAGGTCATTGGCCATTATAGGCTTACCTGTAGGTACAAAACAACAAAGGGAGTTTACGCCCAATGTAATTGCATACTCACATCGGTTTAGCTTGGACCAATGTAAATATGCAAATCGTATATGTGAGGCATTGTTGTGTAAGCTGACCATAACTGTAGTAGTTGGCACTGTTATCAGTAATCTCTACAGTCTTCTGGGTCCTGTGCTGAGCAGCTGCCCCAGTACACACTGGCCACAGAGGATTGCTTGCCTGGCACTGTCACCATTCACAAAACACTCTGTATTTTTTTGCAATGAATATGAGGTGTTCTCTGATTGGAATAGGTGTAAAGGAGGGATGTCGTTATCACAATATCCACCTAATTTAATCAGAGAACTTTTTGTTTCATATTGAAAAAATAACAAGGTGGCGGTAAGGCAGAGCGAGAAACCCCTTGTGGTCAGTGTGTAGGGCAGGTGGGGTGACACTTTCTCCATGCTTCCCATTAACTCCTTGGGTGCCAAGTGTGGGTCGCATAGAAGGCCTATTCCAGGGTGGGTTTTTCTGGGCTGCGCCAGGCGATGACCAGGGTCACTTTTTCTAGCACGGAGTTACACCTTGCCCAAAGGCATACTCACCAATGCTCAAGACCAGGAGGAGGCCACTGTCGTGTAAAAGTCATCATTAAGGCAGTTCCCCCAATGCAGAGATGAACCACTTGTGTGTAGTGTAATGTGAAGAGCTTCTACAGAAGTTGTGGTCCCTTGTCTTACACACTTGTAGAGGTGTATGTGTGTTGTATTAGGAGGGACATGTAGCACCTGTGCCCGCTCCACCAGTCATTGTACTTCTGCTAGCACACTCCCAATAACAGAATGGGGTCCCACTGAGCAAATAGCGTGGATGTCATGCATGCTCAACTTAACTCTTGTCTCTCCGTATCTAGTGATCAGGCCATAGATCTTTGCAATGCCAATCCTCTCTCAGTGACTGATGGAGAAGGACCACTAGGGAGGGATCTGTAACTCTGGACCCCCTTGCTACCGGAAGAACTGTCACCTAACCAGGTACCACGCCAATGGCTGATTGTAGTTCTTCTTGAAGTTTACTCATGATAACTCCCTTCTTTCCTTAGTTTTGCAGCTGTTGTAGGCTAAGAACTACAGTAAACAACATGCCTACAAGTGAGCAGTGGGACAGCAGCTTAGCGCAGGATGCAGAGGATCACAGTTCTCATTGTAATAGTGCATACTACCATAATGATTGTCAGCTTCCACAGGGGTCCCTCAGGTATCAGATATGCATACTTACATTGGTCCAAGGTGGACCAATATAAGTGTGCAATTAAGATCATACCTGGAGTTCAGCTTTTTGTACAGCATATAAAAATTATCTGGCAAATGGGGAGCATTGCCGTACTAGTTTTCTATTCAGAAAATATATGATTATGGATAACTACAATCCTGACTTGATACTAAGGTAACAATATACTGAGTTGTAAAAATAATACAACTATGGATATCTGATAGTAAAAAGTAATAAATCTGTAACAAGCAGATAAAAACGCAATTTTTAATTTAAATCATGCTTGGTTATTGTGCTCACAGGGTTCAGATCAGTCCAGTAATTTTATACAACCCTTCTGGTAAGTAACAGAAAGCAATGCAAATAGATCATCACATGCACTGATACTATTCATTACATTTGCTGCTGGAAATTTGATTGGATGTTTGCAAGTGTATTTAATCATTGAAACACATAGTCAGTGTGAATGACAAAAACACCTTATAGGCCATTTTCTCCTTCCAAAAAAAGGAGGAGAATGTGGATGGTTAGCAATCATTGCAGAAAAAGGTGTACCTGACAGTTGCTATACAGGGCAGGAATACTTAGGTTGCTAAATAAAACCATAATTATTTGCCATGCTACCTCTGTGTCAATTTGTGAAAAATAAATGAAAACAAATAAAACCTAACTTTTTAAGCTGTACATTGTAATGTGTTCCCACAACAATCCAAAATTTTATATATCAAAAAATGCAGCGCAAATATCACAATTACTTGCCAGCTGTATCTACCCCAGTGAACACATATAATTGTATAAACCTTATATACAGTATATACACAAATAATCTCCAAATTATAATCAGTGTGCTTAAAGAAAGTCCACTGTATAGTGTTCATACAAGTGCATATATATATAGTCCATCACTCCAGTGTTCATAATAAAAGTGAATAAATCCTCAAATAGGGTCTGTGTCTTGATAATATTCACTGCAGTATACTTTGTCACCAGTCACACAATCCGCTTACCTATAGATATTGACCTATGATCTTAATAGGTCACTGTGTGCCTTGCTCATTATTTGTGCCTTCTCCACTTCCAGGTTTCACCAAATTTATCAATCCCCTCGCCTCCTTCCTCCTCCAATACCGGGTGCCACATATAAGGTGAAGTCTCTCCTCTCAAATGAATGTATCTAGAAAAGAATAAAAACTTTCATTGTGCAGTATATTATGTTCATATATTTTTACTAAATAAATGGAAAACTGCTAAAAATATGGTGCACTCCAATCCAGTGCACCACCAGAATGATTTTGCTTTAAATACTGTATTGCCCCCTTAAGATGAGGATTCGGCATTACTTTCCTAAAAAAACACCACACTGGCATCACGTAGCTCCACCCTGATGCATTTTGTCACATCTCATGACTTCCTCAAGAGGAAAAGTTTATATAAATATATATATTCTGCTGGTGTAGATACAGCTGGCGAGGATTTGTGAGATTTGTGCTGCACTTTTGATATATAAAATATTTAGGTCACTGCCTAACGTTTACAGGATATACAAAACACTCTTTGGAACTACCTTTGACAGTTGTCTGAGGGATTTTCTCTGGGGTAGCTTCTCACCTCTTGCTCTGACCACAACTGTGAAATGTTTTAATTCACACGGACTAAGGTTTGCAGCCTCCCCTTACACACACCCCCAAAGAGGTGAGATATATTGGTAAAAAAATTATAGATAGGGGTAAGTGGCGCTACCTATGTTGGGGTACCTAATTGGATTTATCAATCCGTGTTCGTTGTATACAGAGCAAGAAGAACCACTCAACCAAAAATACATACATTTGTGAATGTGAGTATGCACCCAATAAAATTGGTAAGCCATGCTACTGTGTGCAAACCGATATAATTCTATAAATCTGAAGTGTAGCTAACCTTCCAAGCCAATGTGGATGTAATACGGTATATGAGGTAAGTAAGCTAAAATAAAATAAATATCAATAGACACCCCACCTATTGCATAGAGAGGAATCTGACCACTAGAAATCCCCCCTGCAAATGGTATAGTACCCAATCTCCATTATCATTAATCAATCCGTGCAAATAGTGATATGTCATATACATCCAAAATCCGTGTTAAACCACATTCCCATCCACAATTAAGATTGAACAGGTAAGGGATATAAATCTTAACTCAGTTCATCATGTGTTGCAAAAAATATTGGTGATACAGAAATAAAAAATAAAAAATAAAAAATGAGAAAAAAGTGAAAATCTGAAAAAAAATGAAAAAAATGTATAATAAAGTTCCAGCATAAGCAAAAATATTGCATAAAGTTCCAACATGAGCAAAATTCTGTGAATAGTGACTTTCGTGAAACCAGCAGTTGATATCCAGTGACTTGCGGTGCTCCCCCTCAAGGATCCCCACTCACCGCAAGTCACTGGATATCAACTGCTGGTTTCACGAAAGTCACTATTCACAGAATTTTGCTCAGGCGCTTCGGCGACGCTGCCCATTGATTTCAGTGGGCAGGGGCGCTTTAGGAGTGGTGTATACACCACTCCTAAAGCGCCTTAAAGAAGCTGCTTGCAGGACTTTTTTTGACATCCTGCCAGTGCAGTGCCCCAGTGTGAAAGCTTTCACACTGGGATTGCAGGTGAGGATTTTTTTTTCAGGCACTTTACGGGTGCTATTTTTAGCGCTAAAGCGTCTGAAAAATGCCTCCAGTGTGAAAGGGGTCTAAATCTCTATGAAAGTGCAAAGTGCTATAAATGTGCTATAAAAGTGCTATAAATAACATTTTATCTGTGCAATAAAAAATGAAGTGCAAAACAATGTGCACCACTATGTGCGTCCAATATAATTTACAGGATCAGGGCATGGCAGTTTAAAGCGAAACTTCACCCAAAAGGGGAAGTTCCACTTGTTTGCACCCCCCCCTTCCAATGCCACATTTGGAGCTTTTTGAGGGGGAGCTGGTACCTGGTTTTGAAAGGCTGGGGACCAACGTCTAGGAAGAGTAGCCACAGTACTAAACTGTCTCCATTTGTCTGTCGACTAATGAATGATTGCTTTGTATCCCTTTCTGGCCTTATGCAGATCAATTGCTCTTGATCGTATGTCTTCAGAGAGAAACTTTTTATGAGGCATGGTTCGCATGAGCTGATATTTCTTGTGAACAGCAATCTTAAAATGTTAAAATCTTCCCGTTGCAGGGGATACCTGAAATTGTACTTATATATCTCTGTGCAGACTTCTAAGAAAATCAGTGAGCCAATCACTCAAGCAGGAAATGACATTTCTTGGGGCATTTCATACACCAGTGTTATACAAATGCCTCTAGGTTGCAATTTAATTTTTAACAACATTAAATTACAAAATGACTTATGTAGCCATTTTCTATACTATATTATTTTTTAACACAATTAACACATTTCCTTTAGGCCAGAGGAACTGCCTGACAGCAACAGAACTAATATTTTGGCATTTTAGTTTGAGAAGTCAGCAAGGGCAGCCTATGCATTTCTCTCAGAACAGGATTCTTCTAAAAAAACTACATACAGAATATGAAGATATTTAAATTCATTAGGTTTATTTCATTGTTTGCAAACTCACTTGGGGAACTGGGGCTGAAATCAACTAATTGATTTAAAATAATCTTCACTTAATGGGAAATACTTCATGAAGGATTTTTGCAAGAAATCATAATTGATGGGCTTTAGCCAAAGGATTGTAAGTGTTGCATTACAACATTGTTTTATACCCTCAATTATCTCATCCACAATTATTGAATTAAAATAAAGCAATAACCTTACACACCCACTATAAAAGTTCCAGAGAGGTCTGTAGTTCATTTATATAATTTATATTTTGTTTTGACTGAGTTAAAAAATGCCTGGCAACCCTATACATTTCGGCTTAGAAAGCAATTGCCTTCTGGATATGTAACTGAAGGGTGTGAAGATCGATGATCTGGTAAATATCATGCAAAGTGTAAAATTGAATGTTTTCATACTCTGCACTGATTTCTTCAGATTACTGCTGTGTTTTCTCATAATACAAAAATTACAAGATTAGTTAAACTGATTTAAAGTTACATTCCATGCAAAGCTGTAAATTAAACTTTGAGATGCGTACAGAAAGTACAGCTTAATATAATTTATTTTTATTGCCAGGCATACTGCAGTGGACCAACCTACCATAAAGTTGGTAATCTGAGAACCCCTGCTTGTGACCTGGGTGAGATGTTCCCAAACACACCTTCTGCAGGCTGCTTGTTATCTAACCTACAGAAAGCATAGTAAAAAAAATATTGAACAAAAAGAAAAACTGGCTTCAGCTCAAATCCCAGCCAATCAGTCACACCTCTCTGAGATGTTTCACCCACATTGGGCTTAATCATAGAGGTTCTTTTGGGTTTTTAAGTTTTTACTGCAGACCTTGAGGGGCTTCGGTGTAATAAAAGTTTGTGGTCCCGTGCTGAGACTTAATAGTGCTTTTCTGTGATAAATTGCCGAATTGACTGCTGCTGTGGTATAAGATGTAGGTGCCTTTAAATCAATTTATAACATGTGTACCCAGTGCTGTCTTCCTATCAACACTATTTCCAAAAATCATATATATGCAAATAAATCTTAAATGCCAAAAACTGTATGAAGCATGAAAAAAATTAGATCCAAAAAATCACAAAGTCAAAAAGTGTGTTCTTTTCATATATTATTGTGCAATCCTTGTGCCAGTGCTTATTCTTATGCCATGCTGTGCCGTGCCGTGCTCCCCTCCTTATGGTGGATATTACTCCTGTATTAAGAGAAATTGCTCATCAGGTAATCTTTTCAATTGATGGTCTGCTTGTCCTTGTAGTTTTCCAGCAGGTGGGGATGGGTCCAGATAATGGTGGATATTATGCTTGTATTAAGAGCAGTTGCTCATCAGGTAATCTTTTCAATTGATGGTCTGCTTGTCCTTGTAGTTCTCCAGCAGGTAGGGATGGATCCTCATATAACTCATAGGGAATATAACCAGAAGATATCCATAGTGTAATACTATTTATTCAATTAAAAACTCGCTTTCACAGCCAAATAAAAATGTACAAGATTCTCCTCTTGTATCTGAGCATATGCTAACGCCGTCTTGGAATTCAACGATTACCCGACGAGCAGTTGCTCTTAATACAGGCGTAATATCCACCATTATCTGGTGAGTGTGGGCACATAAGGAGGGGAGCACGGCACAGAATTTTTGGGATTTTTTGTTTTTTCAGGCTTCATAAAGTTTTCGGCATTTAAGATTTGCAAATATATGATTTGTGGAAATAGTGTTGATGGGAAGACAGCGCTGGGTACACATGTTATAAATTGAGGGGCTTCTGTGTGGTGTCGCTTTTTGATTCCTATGTTTTATTAGATCTTCATTACTTACCTGTATCTTCATGATGAAGCCTATTTTTTCACCTCCTGTTCCAATTTAAAGTGATCATTTCTCTCACTTTCAATAGTCATCGGGACAAACCGAGAGATTCAGTTACTCTTCTGATCATTTAGCAGTGATCATTTAAATGATTCTTATTAATTTAATGTCTAGGCAGTATCATCTTTATGAAGCACCCACTAATGTTATGATGTTCTGTTTTGGAATAATATTGTGACAGACCTAGCCGGGAGAGAGACTTTTGGAGGGGACTGTATGCTAGCCTCTTGCCGATCGATCGGGGGCCCTTGCATTTGGGGGAACGGTGCTTTTTGTGAGTTGTATGCCTGGGGACCCTTGAGGTGGTATTACTGTGGATTCGGGCCCTGGTCCCCTAGGACACACAGACTCTGGGGACCCGGGATTTGCCATATTGGAATAGTGGCTGATTCATAATGCTGGGACAGATACTGTTAGGAGATGCTGATATAAATTCCAGCACCTGTCTGTCTGTTGTCTGATAAAATGTGTATTGTAAATAAGTCTGTAGTATGGGATCTAAGAGTCATTAGATTCCCATTGTTGTTTGTGTTAATTAACTCTGCTATTGTGTGAAGAGTCTATGTTGATTGTGATAATGTTGATTGGATTTTCTGAACTACAAGACGGCCAGTCTGGCCTAAAAGTCATGTCTGAGTCATCTAGGCTGTCTAAAGGGATTAGTTAATTAGCTCATGTTAATTAGGTTAATTAGGTTACAGCTGTATTGTTAGAGTAATATGAGCAGGAGGTCTGCACCTCCACTTTTAGGGTATAAAAGCCTGTATTTTGCAATAAAGTGAGATTCCTGGTTGAACTTACATACAGCCTGCCTGGTGTTTGTTCTGAGCTATCACAACTGGGTTGGAACGGCACATATCTGTGGTTCTAATCCCGGACCATTGAATGACCAAACCATCAGACGTTGCAATCTGATTCAATAGCTGCAGAGGAGTGTCGGGAGAGTGGAACCGAGCGAGCAAGGGGCTTGTTACATTGGTTGGCAGCCGTGGGATTTGCTCTCCAGTTACTGGGACACTCCAAACCAGCCTGCAGGAGAGCCACGCTGAAAGACTTACTTGAGAGCCGTGGAGGGAATGGTGGGATCGTGCTTCCTTGCCGTGAACACATCCAAACCATCACCTGGATCCAAGGTAGCAGGATAGCAGGAGAGGAGAGATACCAGCCACCATGGATGAGGAATTCAGAGGGAGGTTGCGAGAGAAGGAGATACAGCACAGAGGACCAGTATCAGAGCAGGTCCTGCTAGGATGGTTTGATTCTATCCGCTGTGAACTCTGGAAGGAAGCGCTAGCCCATGAGCAGCGACACCAGGGAAAAGTTCTCCCCTCCATCCATATGAGGTACTGGTCGCAGTATGAAGTGCGAATGCTGTTTTCGGGGGAACAGCCGAACCAGGAGTGGACAGCCGAGTTAAGCAGGCTGATCCGGGCAGAAATGCGGTTGGACGAGAGCTACAGAGCCCTCCAGTGGTATGTAGCCCAAGTGTGCCCATGGACAGCGGATGACAGCCCCACGGAAGGCTTTGACTACGATAGCCTAGGATTGTTATACTGGAGGCTGTCCAGGGACCCTGACTGTGGGAGTGATTGGGAGTAGTGTTTGGAGGAAATAATGGAGCACAGAGAGCGGAGACTGAATGTCTCAGAAGTGCACTGGGCACTGGAAGATTTGGAGTTTCTGGCCGTTCAGGAATGGGAGTTGGAGATCGCCTACAAACAGCTGTTAGACTCTGCTCAGCAGCAGGGTGGTGCTCCCTTTACCTGGGACTATCATGAAATACCAGTTGACAACTGAAATCCTGGCTGAAGAGTTGACAATGTGGCAGAGTAACGGTGTGCTTTGCCAACCTGCACCCGCAGCTATGGAGGCGGAGGTCTTATGGCAGATGCAGCAAGTGCTGACTGACCTTGATGAACCTGTTTCTGCATTGGATGATCTTGGATGGAGGAATGTGCCTGTCCAGCAGAATGCCAGAGAATCGGCAGTGGAACATCTGAAGATTGCCATCCCCAAACCTGAAGTGCTGACAACAGGGCAGAGCTCTGCTAACCTCCGCCCAGCACTGATAGCATCTTCTGGGTTCCACGGAGAGGAGATGGTGAACCTTTATCCCCAGACACCAGTTGCAGAGACAGGGGATTTGATAGACTTTTCTGCTGAGGAAGAACAACCTGGTGAGCCTCCAGCAGAAGAAGAGCTGTTATTAGGGCCAAACTTCACTGTGCTCTGCCCAGCACTGATAACATCTTCTGGGTTCCAGGGACAGGAGATGGTGAACCTTTATCCCCAGACACCAGTTGCAGAGACAGGGGATTTGATAGACTTTTCTACTGAGGAAGAACAACCTGGTGAGCCTCCAGCAGAAGAAGAGCTGTTATTAGGGACAAACTTCACTATGCTCTGCCCAGCACCAACAGAAGTATCTGTGAAGTTACAAGGAACTTCCCCAGCTGAAGCGCTGGCAACCGGACAGAGGGTCCAAGATCTCTGCCCTACACCTGCAGCGGTTCCGGAGGCTCAGGGTGAGAAGGAGGTGGTCACTTCCCAGCAGCAGATCAGGGTACAGGGGGAGAAGGGAGAGGAGGTGTTCGTTGTCTCTCCCCAACAGTTAGCCAGAGCAGATGGTGTGGGGTTTCCAGCAGAAGGGCTGGCAACAGGGCCGAGTACTGCTGGACTCTGCCCTCAACTAACAGAGGATGGATGTCCTGTGAAGGTGGATGGGACTTCAGTCTCCACCTGTATACCCCAGGGATGCTGGGCAGTCGGCCCAGATCCCCAACAGCATGGCGGAGTGAGCCCAGACACCCTGTCTTCTCTCCAGCGGCAAAAAGGAATCCAGGGAGAAGGGCCAGTCCAGGCCTCTCCCCAGCGGCAGATATGTTCTCTGAGAGAGGCAGAGGTTGGCTGGGTGAGTAATGCTTTGTTTGGAACAATTTGTTTGGGGTACTGTGTGGGTACAGGCATTAGAGGACTGGAACTACTGACTAACTTCGGAGTCAACCCGTCTGGGGTCTCCTTCTGTGTTAGTCTCCTGCCGAAAGGGGAGAAATGTGACAGACCTAGCCGGGAGAGAGACTTTTGGAGGGGACTGTATGCTAGCCTCTTGCCGATCGATCGGGGGCCCTTGCATTTGGGGGAACGTGCTCTTTGTGAGCTGTATGCCTGGAGACCCTTGAGGTGGTATTACTGTGGATTCGGGTCCTGGTCCCCCAGGACACACAGACTCTGAGGACCCTGGATTTGCCATATTGGAATAGTGGCTGATTCATAATGCTGGGACAGATACTGTTAGGAGATGCTGATGTAAATTCCAGCACCTGTCTGTCTGTTGTCTGATAAAATGTGTATTGTAAATAAGTCTATAGTATGGGATCTAAGAGTCATTAGATTCCCATTGTTGTTTGTGTTAATTAACTCTGCTATTGTGTGAAGAGTCTATGTTGATTGTGATAATGTTGATTGGATTTCCTGAACTACAAGACGGCCAGTCTGGCCTAAAAGTCATGTCTGAGTCATCTAGGCTGTCTAAAGGGATTCGTTAATTAGCTCATGTTAATTAGGTTAATTAGGTTACAGCTGTATTGTTAGAGTAATATGAGCAGGAGGTCTGCACCTCCACTTTTAGGGTATAAAAGCCTGTATTTTGTAATAAAGTGAGATTCCTGGTTGAACTTACATACAGCCTGCCTGGAGTTTGTTCTGAGCTATCACAACTGGGTTGGAACGGTACATAGCTGTGGTTCTGCTCCCGGACCATTGGATGACCGAACCATCAGACGTTGCAATCTGATTCAATAGCTGCAGAGGAGTGTCGGGCGAGTGGAACCGAGCGAGCAAGGGGCTCGTTACAAATATAAACTATGCATGCTTTTCTGGGTCACTTTTTATATGCCTGGCTTTTCATATGCCTATATCATCTGTGATGTGTTCCATTGCATGGAGTCATGTCGGGTGTGTCCTTTCGCATTTTTTATTCACCTGTGTTGGTTAATCATGTGACCTTTTTATATTCTATTTAAGTGTTACTTATTCAGTTATTTTATCAGCCATGACTAAGGACTAACATCCGAAACGTGTAGGCTGTTTTTACAGCATTGTACACTTTTATTTAATAATGAAATACCATGTTTTGGATGTCATCTTGAGCGCCGACCATCCCTTTCCTTAATACAGGACCTGGAATGCCTGAGAAACAAATCCTGCTCTCACTCCCCCTCTGAGTGCAAGGATTTGTGGGAACTGTAGTTTTCAGCCCATAGCTTCCATGGCACAGTCCTCCATTTTTGACTACATTTCTCATGATCTTCAGCGCTGCGCAGCAAGTCCTGTCTGCTGCTGTTGATTGGCTGCTGCCAGAGGTGAATGGAGAGAAGCAGTAGTGAGTGAGGGATCGAACACACACACACCACTACGTGCCTCAGTGCAGCGGGGGGGGGGGAGACACCCCACAGCCATTCTTCACAACAGGGAAGGGAGAAGAGAGAGCTGGCTGAAGAGCACACAACTTGGCACTCCTCTCAGCCAACAGCAAAGGGGCACGGGGGGAAGAGCGGGTGGAGGATTCATACGGTTGGCAGGCACCCAGCTACATAAAAATAATAATTATTTAATTATAATTTAAGCCCTGAATGTAATAAGTAAATACAGTATAATGAGCAGGGCCCTCTGATCTCTCTTGTATTGACTTTTATTTTAGCTGTACTGTCTCCCTTCATTTTGTAAAGTGCTGCACAAACTGTTGGCACTAGATAAATCCTGTATAATAATATAAATATAAATATATATATATATATATATATATATATATATATATATATATATATAGATATAGATATATAGATATATCTATATCTATATCTATATAGATATATAGATATATATATAGATATATATCTATATATATATATCTATAAATATCTATATATCTATAGATATATATAGATATATATATATCTCTATATATATATATATATATCTCTATATATATAGAGATATATATATATATATAGATATATATATATATATATATATAGATATATCTATAAATATATCTATATATATAGATATATCTATATATATAGATATATAGATATATCTATATATATATATATACTGTACAAAACACTATGTAGTCTATTTATCAATATTTTCAACCAAGATTCACACAACGTACACTCAAGATTCACAAGATTCACACATTTTTCTAATTGAACCTTATGTGAAAAATGTGTAAATCTTGGGTGAAAACATTGATAAATGAGCCCCTATGCGTTTCTCTTAGAGGATCTTGGATTAAAGCTTTTGAAGTGACCACAGATAACTACAATTTGTGATAAGTTAAAGTATAAATGAATAACTTTTAAGAGGCTTTGGTCACAGTTTTTTAAATTGATCAGAGCAGCGCTGTAAGGTGTAAAGGATGATGAACGGCCCGATGATTGTGATATGATTGTTTCATAACCATTTTGTACCCTACACACCAAAGTATGTTCCGTAATGTTTTCATTTCACTGCATCCCGCTTACTGTCCACAGTTTTTACCTTCGTCACATCAATATCTACAAAGTAGAGCCTGATGGCATTGAACCCAAATTATCTTCCAGCCTTTTATGTGGTTATTGGTTGACACTTTTTATTACTCAGAACAACTACCAGAAAATAATAATATTCAAATTTTAATGTGATAGGAATCTCTGTTGTATTTGTAGCCAGAGGACTCAGTACCAAACTTCCCAACTTCCTGAGATGAGAAACAGGGACACCTTTGAGCAGAAAGTATGCAGGTATAAGACAAATATCTGCCATGCTCCCAGTTGTGCAAACCCTGAAGAATTAATTTGCAAAAGAAATGATTGATTGCACCCCCATGTGCTTTGTGTCACCATGATTTTTCACTTTACTGGCTGTTCAAAAAACAAAGGCAAAAATTTGGGGGTTGGATAGTGTAGCAGAACTTTTTGCAAGTAATAATGCATTTTATTATAGAGAGTTTATGCATAAGACCAAAAAGAGGGCTGAATGGGGAGGAAAGAGGAACAGATGGATTTGGTTCCAACATAGAGACCTTCCTTCTAAATCAGGGACAGGTGGGAACTATGGAGTACTACCAGGCAACAGTACTGTTTTTCAACCATACTGCTGTGTGTCATCTCCACCATTTTTGCTGCAACATAGAAAAGAGGGGCTTTTGTTTTCAACTTTTAGAAGAAGTTTCTAAATTGTGCATTTCATTTAAAACTAAACTTCCACTGACAAATCCTGTTGAGACTATGCGTCTAGTATTGCTTTCATGTAGAAAGGTAAACAAAGTAAAACCTCTAGTAGAAGTCATACATTTTCAAGTTCGAAAAATATAGATGACTTAATTAGGCTTACAACTGCAACTCCACATTTACTAAAAAGGAATTCACAATCAGATGGCCAGGAACACCCCACATAGAGCAGCCAAGAAACACTTGGTAAAACTCAGGTGTCTCAGTGTCAAAATATTACTTGAGCTATTTTTGTATTGGTTCATCTTTACGATATGGTGTTGAAACATTTGAAGTATATGTATAATGTTTCTGTAATATCCCACCTCTCTTATCTCTCCCATAAATTGTATACATTACCTCTGCGTACATTTTCCTGATAACAATTATGATGTAGACCACACATGCCTTTTCAAATAACTTGTTTCCATTACATTTCATTATAGGGAAAAAATCTCATTTTTAAGCAGTGGACATGAGTTGTCCTCCAGCAGTTACTATTGTACTATGTGATTTTAGCCATTACTTAGTATTACTCATTTACCTGCCGATTGGTAAACAAAGAAGAAATAAGACACTTACAATATAATTATAAATCATCACTGTTTCTCACTCTGTTCTTTCTCCCTGTCATCACATGTGCCTGCAGCAGAGCCTGATTGGTTCTTAGTACTGATGCTCTTCCCTCTCTGACAGAGGCTGATATCAAGACAGGAGTCAGATATCTGTTACTTGTTGTTCAAAACCATATATATATATATATATATATATATATATATATATATATATATATATATATATTATGCCTAAGCTCAACCCTCTTACTGCCACCACCGTATATACTACATTGGGGGCTTGGGGGGTTTTACACACACTCCCACAGGTTGCTCCGGGAACGTGTGCGAATCTGACAAGCTGACTGTTGTGTCAGCTGTGTTGCCCCCCACCCACCGTGCACGCCCCCGCCATGTTTCACGATCCACATGTCTATCGTCAGACCTGGGACTGCCATAGCAGATGCCCTTGGGTGGAGGGGAGAGAGGTGAGTGAACGTCTTCACTGCAAACACCAGAATGAGATAAACTATTTTAGGCCCATTGTTCATGGCTAACTCTAAACCAGGCATGTCCAAAGTCCGGCCTGCGGGCCATTTATGGCCCGCGTTCTGGTTTCAAATGGCCCCACTGGTAATTTGGCTATATATATCTTTTGTCGCCCCCAACGAATCCCCGAGCGCCGTGGGGGCCACAAAAGATATATACGCCGATTCCTGTTGTCTCTGAGTGGAAGGAGGGGACGGGCTCCACCGGATTACACAAAGCAGCGATCTCCTGTGTACCCGGCGATCAGTCACGCATAGTCCCGCCTCCTGGCCCAGGATTGGACCACTGTTCTGTCTATCACAGGCGGGACTGTGTGTGTGACTGATCGCCGGGTACACAGGATATCGCAGCACTGTTTAATCCAATAATGACGAGGCTGCAGATGAGCAAGGATGTGCAGGTGACATAAATTTACAATGGAGAGGCTGCTGATGGGCACTGTTCAGGCTGCATTAAAGTGCAATGGAGAGGCTGCTGATGGGCACTGTGCAGGCTGCATTCATTTGCAATGGTAAGGCTGCTGATGGGCACAGTGCATGTGAATAACCTATTTGCCTTTAGTAAATAAACCCCAAACTGTGGCACTAAAGGTGTCAGAACCATTTTCATGGACAAATATGAGAAAGGTTGGATGATTTAACTGGACTTGCATATCCCCAAAATAGAATAGGAAATTCTCATTATAGATAAATAAATGACCAATAAAGACTTAAAGTGGTTCTAAAGCTTTGTTTTTGTTTTGTTTTTTTAAATAAAAATAACTAACATGCCTATACATACCTGCTCTGTGCAATAGTTTTGCACAGAGCAGCCCTGATCCACTTCTTCCGGGATCCCCGACCGGTGCTCCAGGCCCTGCTCTTCATCGGGTGCCCCCAGGGAAAGCCGCTTCCCCCAGGGGCACCCGTGCGTGCTTGCTCCCGAGTCCTGCTGCTGAGTCCACTTTAATATTAACGTTAGACCACTTTAATATTACAAGATGGAAATTGTCAGTGTGTGTGGTACTCAGACAACCATTTATTTTATGGCATGCTTAGTCCCAACAAATCTTCTGGATTTGAATAGCCAGGTCTTTCTGGTTTGTTTTTTTGGCATCTGCATGACTTGCTTTCCTGGTGCATGAACAACTACAGCTTATAAAAGAGAGCTAAACCCTAAACCTTTTTTGTTCCATAACTTTGGATAATTTTTATATTTAGTGTACACAAGCTAACCACGTGTGTTTGCCAAACAAGCTGATAGATCAAATTATCTTGTATGGGGAAACCTCTTTTAAAACCTTTATCTGAAATTCTGTTAAATGGTTTTAATTACAAGCCTACAATATAATGCAAATAAATATGAGACATGACTTTTATGCCAAACAGCCCTAAGGATAGTCATTTTGTTTAATATGTGTCCAAACAGTATTCATACTTTGGATGCTATCAAGCATGGTAATCTTATGCTGGGTGTGGTAAATATATAGCAGATTTATATAAGTAACAGGAGGGTGATGAGACAATGCATTGTAAAGATTCAAATTGTGACTACAAATGAGCAGTGAAGCTTCATTAGTTGTTTAATGAATATTAGTGGTGTTGTTTTTATTATTGACATTGATATTCTTAAGAAGTATATAACTTTTTTGCGGGGAATCTAAATATATTCCACTGATAGCCTTCCTCAGTAGTATTACTTTGGTAGTGGTCTTTCCTTTGTGTCTCTGCAGTAAAAAAAGCAATGGTTACCCATCATGCTATCAGGAAACTCCTCCAAAGGTATGAGCAAAAACAGATTGATCCCCTAGCTGCAATGATCACAGATTCAAAGGGGCACTTCTTCAAAGACCACTATGTTAGGAAACACTACAGTTGTTACTGTTTGCATTTGTTTTTGGTTAGTATCATTAACCACTTTCCTACTGCGCACTTTCACCCCATTCCTGACCAGGCCAATTTTCAGATTTCAGAGCTGTCACACTTTGAATGACAATTGCACGGTCATGCAACACTGTACCCATATGAAATTGTTATTTTTTTGTAACAGATAGAGCTTTCTTTTGGTAGTCTTTAATCACCATTGTTTTTTTAAATTTTTTGGTAAACAAATAAAAAGACCAACATTTTAGGAAAAAAAACCTTTTTCTTTGTTTCTGTTATAAAATTTAGCAAATGAGTAATTTTTCTTCTTCACCGATGGGCACTGATGAGGCTGCACTGATGGTCACTGATGAGGCTTCACTGATGGGCACTTATGGGCACTGATGAGGCTGCACTGATGAGACGGCACTGATGGGGACTGATAAGCTGCACTGATGGGCACTTATTAGCAGGCAGTGATGGGGCTGCACTGATAAGGCGTCACTGATGAGCACTGATAGGGGGTAATGATGGGCACTGATAGGCGACATGGATGGGCACTGATGGGCACAGATATGCTGCACCGATGGGCACAGATATGCTGCACTGATGGACACTGGTATGCTGCACTGATGGACACTAATAGGCTGCACTGATGGGCACTGATGGGTCTGCACTGATAATCAAGGAAATGATTTCGGATGGCTGCACTTCCAAATATCCTTTTATTGAAGCTTCATATGACAAGTGGTTGACAGATGGAGCAAGGGACAAAAAGGTAGACGCGTTTCGCCCAAATGTCATTACCTATTGGAACTAGCCACCACAATCACCTATATACTACTCTAATGTGTCATCGTTAGGTTACAGGTGAACTAACCAATTAAAATTAGTACTCAGCTGGTGTTACGAAAAAAACCCGGATAGAGTACACAGTATTTATACTCAAATCTGAAGTAAAGAGTTTGGTCCAAATCCACTGCCAAAGAAAATCTGATACACCAATTGAACTCGGAGCAAACTTGACACATCAGTCAAAATCATTGTATAGTTACATCAACATACACAAATAATAGAAAACATGTATATATGTATACACACAATGAAGTTGATGTTCAGAACAAATAATTTTGAAATGCAAAGCGTCAGAACATCATGAGGACTGATACTGGCATATTCCCAATGTATGTGCATAGTCTTGAATGAATGTCAATGAAAAAAAAAAATAAAATAAAAAAATAATCAGGGCACTAATGATCAATGCCCTGATTATCAGTGTGAATGTGTGCTGTCACAGGATTTCCGGTTATTGGCTTTCCTTTCCTCACACTGTGACAACGCTAAGAAAAGGAAATGCCTAAACCAGCACTATGATTGGACACAGCTAAAAACATGGTAAAGGGCCGCTGTGACTGGCCATTTACCTCAATCTGTGATCAGCTGTGTCCAAAGGACACAGTGATCACAGAGTGTGCCTGACGCCCCCATGGGGGTGCAGGGGGTGGGGTTCTGGGAGGGCGTCTATTGAGGACTGCACTGTAGCTGGCCGGCAAGTGGTTAATATAAAGGATAACTAAACCCATTAATAAAAATTAAATACAGTATATTGCAGCTTACAGTCCTTAGATGGAGTGGAAGAGTGGATTAGTGGAAGAGTAACATAGCCACCCAGGGACAGGAAGTGTGTACAGCCACCACACCAAGGAATAGTAGAAAGTGATGTATTGCGCTATTGGTTATGGGTTTAAATCTGCTTTAATTTGAAGATTATTTCCAAAAACATTTGTTGCACAGATCAGGAAGGTACAAAAATTATTTACTCAGGGTGTGAAATATGCTAGCTATGCCTAGTTATATTCAACACATTCTACAATTTACAATTTAGTGATCACACTAATATACCGCACACTGTTGGCATACTTATTTTTAGCAAGGGTTCCCTGGGACCTGAAAATATTTTAAAGTGGAACTTTATTCAGAAAATGATGCCCTGCTAGATTACTTCAGGCTGGTATAGCTATGTAAACATTAAAAATAAGTGCCTATGCCATCTAAATTCCAGTAATACACTGTCTCACCCTGCTCTGCACATGCTGTTCTCCATTTGTAGGCATATTTAGGCACTGATGAATTTGTTCAGGCCGATCAGCTGACAGCCTTAAAACTGAATTAAACCTTCCTACCCTTTACAGCCAAGGAAGATGATTCTGTTTGATCTACAACTGCCATGGTGCTGCACATGTGATCAGTTATTACTGCAGTCATTTGATGGTTTGACAGTTTGGTTGAGGAAACAAGCAAATGTGACAGTTAGCAATTTCGATGCCCTTCATTGAATATACCCTTTGTTTATACGGCCGTTATAGAATAGAACCCTATTACCATCATTGGTGTTATGATTTATTTATAGATTATTATTCTTTGTTACATCCTTTATTCTCTGTTATATTTTATTCATTTTGTATTAGTTTTTAATTTCCAATTCTTGGATATCACGCAATGGTTCTTATCTTAAGTGGACCCCATTTTCTTTGCAAGGCTTCCAGCTGGTTAGGGGTGTAAAAGTGTGCTTAAGACCCGATATGTGTTTATATAATAATGGTGTTCATGTCTATCCATTGGTCTGTATGTCCCTGTGTTTCAATGGATCTACAACATGTACTTGACACTCCTTTTCTCTTTAAATATTCTCTATTTTAGTAAGAATATATTAATATCCATGGATGTCTGTTTCATATATATACCCTGTCTTTCCTTTTTTCCTCTTTTGTTTTCTTCTTCTTCTTTTTTCTTTCTTCTTTCCTCTTCAGTTATTTCCTTCCAATTATTATTTCTAAATCTTCCTTTTGTAAAGATGATCACCAATATTTATGGCAAAAACTCTGTTGAGTTTATCCATACAATCGAAGAGTCTGTTAAATGAACAAGAAGACAAAAACAACATGTTCCTTTAAGTAATTGGTATGGGGCGGACACTAGCCGTGGCGGGGATGCTGTGATAAGGAGCAGTCTGTGAACCGCCCCAACGTCCAGATGCAGTTACGCGATCCCATAGCGAAACGCGTTGCCATCATCAGCATCACGTGACGCGGAATCCACCATGTCCCAGAAGGGAGCCGGTACAAGCCAGGCATGGTGACCTGGAGGATTTGGAATATCGACTGACTGGGAGGAACAACTATACAGGAAGCGAACAGTTGCCTTACGGGGGTAATGTTCCCACCTTCACATTGTTGCAATGGCCAGTCACATGGCCTTCCAAACGACTAATGTCCGGTAAGGCTCTTTGCTGTCCAATTGCCAAACATATCTAGCCAACCTACAAGCCGCCCATATATCCCATAGGTATGGCAGTATAGCTGACCAGTGGTGATAAATACAGTCCAACTGTCTGGAAACTTAACGGGTTTTGCGGTGGCAAACCATTATACACTATATATAGGTGTTTTATACAATTTTTCATGTGGCGGTTTGCTGTGGTTTGGCCATCTGCACATTTGATCATCTGGCGTCCGGACGACAGTATATGTTATTTGTCATGTGGTTAATGTCACTGTTTTTGTTTTTCTGTTGCTATACAACAGAACGGTACGGTTGCTATATTTTGCAGGGCTACTTTTCTAGTACCCATTAAGCATATACCAAGACTACTACGTAATTGTTTTCTCCTTGATTGAGACAGATCTATATGGTCTTTTTTAACTTCAAATAAAGTGGTTTTCTTGTTCACCTCCTGTGGGATCCTGTGGGATGGTTGTGAATCGGAGCTACAGAACTTCATGACATCTCTAAACGGTAATAACAGGGGTATTAGGTTCAATTTTGAGGCCAGTCGTGACACTATCCACTTTCTGGATCTGAAGATCCAGATAGTGGAGGACCATTTTGTGACATCAACTCACTTCAAGGTGACCGACAGGAACTCTTACATCCCGGTGGATAGTTGTCACCACGAGCCTTGGCTCAGAGCTATCCCCCAGGGCCAATTTTTACGTCTGAGACGTAATTGCTCAGACATTACTACCTTTCATGAACAAGCATCCATTCTTATGGATAGGTTCATCGAGAAGGGATATGACCGTGCATCTCTGTCTCTGGCCGTGAAAACGGCACGAGACAGAGACAGACTCTCACTTTTGTCTGATGTACCCCGCCATAATGCTACTTTATCAGATGCTGTGCCGTTTATTACCACCTATTCGATACAGCATCGCGATATTAAACAATTGATACAGAAACATTGGCATCTGCTGGGTGGTGACAGAGTTTTGAGCTCAATCTTACCAGTTAGACCTAGAGTGGTCTTTGGGGGGTGGCCTCCCTTGGGAGTAAGGCAGCTCCCTCTGTCCAAGATCCTCCATGTGAGAATCGCAACTTTCTCCAAAACCTTACTGGCTATTATAAATGTGGAAGATGCCAAGTTTGCTCTCTAAACGCCAATAGGGCTAGGCCAATTACCCAGTTTACATCTACTAGCACTTTAAGATCATATGATATCAAACCCTTTCTTACATGCACCTCGGTAGGGGTAGTCTATCTCTTACAGTGCCCCTGTGGGCTTCAGTATGTGGGGAGAACCAAAAGGGCATTACGGGTTCGTCTAAACGAACATATAGGGTATATTAAGAGAGGCTATGACAAGCACCCTGTGTCCAGACACTACGACCAGGTACATAACAGGGACCCCTCCAATACCCTGTTTGTGGGTATTGATAAGTACAAACCACATTGGCGGGGTAGCCTGTTGGTCAGGGAGATCTCTAAGAGTGAGATGTCCTGGATCCACAGGCTCAAAAGCTATGTACCACACGGCATGAATGTTGACGTGGATGTAAATGCCTTTATTAATAATTCCTAAGGAGGGATACAACTTTTTGCCATTAACCAATATACATGAAGTATGCAGCCCAATTTCTTGGTACTTGGATGAGCTGCGTTTGAGAGATGGTATTGTATTTCGATGTTCAAACTGTGCCTTTGGTGAATTTTTTGAAGGCTTATGCTTTGACTTCCCATCGATCTAGACCACCTACATAGCCCCATTAATGAGGTGGCGGGGTAAACATACCGTCCTTTATTATCTTTCTATGGCCCATCCGATTTTTCCTTAATAAAAAACTAATAATAAGGATTGATTTAAAAATATCAATATTATTATTAAATATTGTTTATTTGTCTTTTGGGCTCTATTCTTGGAATGTTTTCGATCAATATTTTCCTCAAGACGAATTTGTGGGGCTATGGTCCTATTACAGTCACGATTAGGTTTATTGGTTCCATTTGATTTAATATATCCATTGGGATTAGTTTTCTGACATGGCTCTATAGTGCTGTGCCATTTTGAATACAGCCACTAGGTGGCCACCGTGCTTTTCATTGACATGTCTCCTTATGTCTTTTATAAACCGGTTCCTGTCTGTGACACGGACCATGCTGCTAGATGGGACCTATTTGTTTAGGATTAGTTTGAGGCTTTTTGCCTTTATTTTATTTATACAATATAGGTATGACTTCTGTGTGTTCGTAAGGATACACAGCTCTATTACCTATAGTTTATTTTTTTTCTATTTTCATTTATATATCTTTTTGCAATTTTTAACATGGCCACCGGGTGGCCTTTGTTTATTTTATCTTTAGAATGTCCCCTTATGCTCAAGTCAATTCATGTCCGGTCTGTGACACGGATCACACTGGTTGACTTGACAATTTTAGTAATTTGTTGACATTTTATTGCTTTTTTTGGGGTACCTATCTCCATATGAGTTCTATGGTTCCCAGATACCTGACCTCATACCCCCTTCCAGCCAGCGGTTTATTGCAATTCATGATTAATTCTTTCTCCAGTGATTGTGTACACACTTGCGCACCTGACACCACTCAGTGTTTGGGATTATCCGACCTGGGTAGGCTCGCTGATGATTCGGCATTCACAGTGAGGCTTGGTTTAGTGAGGCACCAATCAGCTCTTGGGACCTTTCAATTTTTTGTGCAAGTCTGCCGATGGAGTGGAACTCAAAGCGAGGCTTGGTCAGGCTCTTAGTACTATAAGGGGAGGTGACGAGACGCGCCGCCCGTGCCCCTGGATGATGTGACTCTATCACGAAACGCCGCGTAGGGCAGAGCGACATGTTCTCGTCACCTCCCATTGCTGCTGTTGTTTCCAGTAGGACGGGCTGTCTGTGAGCTTCCGGCCGGCGCTCCAGACTACACTACATGCCTACTATTGTCTACTAACATGTGAGTTTAACCTTTTACTTATCCAATAAAGTCAATGATTTTACACTATATGGAGCCTTTTTTTTCTTCTATGACCGTATCTGCAATGCTGTGGGCTGATGTCTGAGTACCTGTCAGTGTGAACATCTTCAGCCTGACCCTGCAGTCTTTGATGTCCCGTCTCGGTATAAGGTCTCTGATCCACTGGTTGTGGTTCAAAGCAGCTTTCTCTGATCCTCTGTAACAGGGGATCATGAGTTTCTGGTAAGCGGCCAGTCTGAGCAAGCACGCTTTTTTCTTCTCACAGCAAGAATTTATGTTTTTTGGAACTTTTTTAAGATACTTTCATATTACTTGGGTGATTTATTTTTTATACGTGGACTTTTTATTATCACTTTGAACATTTTATTTTTGGATTGATTATTCATTTGACATGTGTTTTGTATATTATGTATACACTAAAGGGAAACTCTTCACTTAGTTCTAAATATTTGGTTTGGTGATGATGTGTATGATCACCAATCTGTTTTAGCGTGATTCAACCCCCCTTTTTTTCTTGTTAACCTAAACACTGTATTTTGTATCACTCCTAAGGCCGTCTTTTCCCCACAATCCTAGTGGGGGATCTTTTTTGTTTGCAAAATGTATGGAGGCCAGAGCGAAACTACCATACTAGGTAAAAGGTGTTGACTTTAGGTATTATTTATATTTGCGTGATAGCTATTTTCCCCTCAACTGGTTGTTTTTGTGCATGTTTCATTTGTATCACTTGTATTTTGTTCCCAAGGATCCAGATAAAATATCCTCAATACCCACCCGGCCTAATATATTGAGTACATCTAAGCTGTAATACAGATATTGTTTGTGAGACAAACTTAAAACAATGGAGGGAACAACTACGGTATTTTTTGTTGCACAACAAGGGGTTTTAGGAACAACGTTTGTTTTATTGCACTTGTAAGAGCTTGTATAGCCCACCATACGCACCACAAACACTGGCTTTAAATACTATACTGAGCCACATGCCCATGTTCACTGGGTGAGGCTTCTCTCTGCCAGTGTAGTACATTGTATCTTCCCACATGCTCCAGTCTGCTGGAAGATTCATTGACAACATGAAGGAAAATTAGCTGCTCTTCTGTGTCTAATACACATACTGTATGTATGTGTATGTATGAACACTTAATCAAACTATGCATTAAAGTTGAACTATTATGTATCTGGATACATGGTGTTTCCACTCTAGGCTCATATTTAGGGTTTCTGTTTGGCACTCATAATATTTTATTTTTTATGCTTGTTTAATACAGCCCCAGCTTCTTTCATCCTCAACCATGTTGAAATGTTCAAGTTACAGTGAAAGTGTGCTTTTTGTGTTTCTGGGTTGATATAGAAAGGTGTTTCTGAACTGTAATCCATCATGGAGCCTGCATAGAAAGATACCATGCTGTATACTATTTGATTTAGGGTGCTAACAGACATTAGAAAGTGGCTGGATGTAAACACAATCTAACCCCATTCAGGCTGAACTCTTTGCAGATTGCTTGGTTGACAAACCACATTTATGTCAATGGAGAGTAGCTAGAGATGCAGCCAGGAACTACTACTGTTGTTTACCATGGCAGTAAACAGTTGTGACTAGACCGACCTATCCATTTCCAGAGTGCTTTTGAGAAGGATTGCAGCCTCCTGTCACAAAATTATTTCAACATGCAGAGGTTGGGAATTGTCTCCAGAGAACATCTGAGTTGACTTTCAACAACCTCATACTAAGGGCAACTCCAATCACAAGAATTCTTAAAACCAAAGGGATTTAGCAGGTGGATCAGCCAACATCATACTACTAATAGGTGATAGAGAAAACATTACAGGTGATTGCTTTAGAAACTCATAGGTGCCTATTCAATTTTACGCTAAATCCCACGCAAAAAATGTATTTTTTTTTTTGTTTGTTTATGATCTGGCATAAAAAGCCTCAATATTACTTTGTTAGCTGAGGACTGAATGAGATCATAGAAGCTAGGATAAGGCCTTAGCACAGCTTGTCCCTAAGGTACAAACAAGAGGCGTCTCCTATTTAATCGCCAAACGTGTACTGTCTGCTTTGAAAAACAATGTGATGAAGAATGTGACCCAATGTCTGAGAATTGAAGTGTTGCCAAGGAAACTGTACATTACATTCATTATCTCATACCACACACACATCTGATAAGGGGAGTTTCAAATCTTAGTGAATAAATTCTTGGTTATATACCAGAACACTGTGCAACAGGTCAACCAAAGATCTGTATATTTTTTAATAACTGAGGTATGCAGGTGCTCATTGGAGATACATTCTGATGGGGTCATAAAATAAAAACGCACATATAGTACTAGGCAATTGAATTAAAAAAAAGCCATTTGTGTGACTATAAATTTGTGGCAGTTTTGATCCACGTTATAAACACTGAAATAGTTCTGGTAATTTCTTACACATCTTATTGGAGATCTTTATGATAGCTGTGCAAATAAAAGGGGATTATTTGGTGCTTTGGTCTTCTGCAAACTAAAAGAGTGGAATATTAAAAAAAAATGCATCATTGATCATAACAGTTGATAAAATATATGTGTGTTATCTAAATGATGTGCCTTTTACTATGTAAATGTGTTTAAAAAGTCAATACCCATACAGAAAATGTGCTTTTACTGAAAAAGGAATGTAATGTTTCAGAGACTCACAGGGCCCACTTTGTCAAGGTGAACTTCCATCTATTCACGTCAGTACTAGCTTGTTTTCAGTGATATCATAGTTCGACTGATAATTACTGGAACATTGTTTCCAAATGAATTGTAACATTTTTGAGATTGATAGAGTTTTTTTTTGGTGGCATTTACTGTAATAACCACTTGGGTTTATGTTTTTTTTTTACTATATAAAGGGAAAAAAAATTGAAAAAACAAACTGTTAACCTTGTTTTCTGCTATAAAACATGTCACATAAAACAGCCAGGACAGTATGAAAACATCCGAAATTACCCTTTTCTATAAAGAAGACACCCCAAGGTAATCTAGTTTTGCCACAATATTTGAAAATACACGCTGGTAAACATGGAGCATGGTAATGGTGCTCTAGATCAGTGGTATGGGTGAAATAATGAGAAGTGAGCTGGAGATGAGCTTTAACCCTGTACAGTTTCCAGACTACAATACATTATTGTAGACTTTTTACTACATAGGGCTAACTTGTAACAACTGTAACTAAAGTAAAATTGTTCTTTATATGATTAAATCAGAATAATTGTTGAATTTTCAACCTGACTGGTTGGCACAAGCATTTACTTAAAAAAAACACGTTACTGTCATCTTCATCACTATATTTAATTATTACAGGTACTTATATAGCACCATCAATTTACACAGCGCTTTACATACAGTATACTGTATATACTGTATTATACATTTACATCAGTCCCTGTATGCAAGGAGCTTACAATCTAAAGTCCCTAACGCACATTCATACCTACAGTATTTCACAAAAGTGAGTACACCCCTCATCTTTGTAAATATTTTATTATAACTTTTCATGTAACAACACTGAAGAAATGACACTTTGCTACACTGTAAAGTAGTGAGTGTACAGCTTGTATAACAGTGTAAATTTGCTGTCCCCTTAAAATAACTCACACAGGCATTAATGTCTAAACCGTTGGCAATAAAAGTGAGTACGCCCCTAAGTGAAAATGTCCACCTTGGACCCAAAGTGTCAAAATTTTGTGTGGTCACCATTATTTTCCAGCACTGCCTTAACTCTCTTGGATATGGAGTTCACCAGAGCTTCACAGGTTGCCACTGGAGCCCTCTTCAACTTCTCCATGACGACATCACGGAGCTGGTGGATGTTAGAGACCTTGCGCTCCTCATCCTTCCATTTGAGGATGCCCCACAGATGCTCAATAGGGTTTAGGTCTAGAGACATGCTTGGCCAGTCCATCACCTTTACCCTCAGCTTCTTTAGCAAGGCAGTGGACATCTTGGAGCTGTGTTTGGGGTCGTTATCATGTTGGAATACTGCCCTGTGGCCCAGTCTCTGAAGGGAGGGGATCGTGCTCTGCTTCAGTATGTCACAGTACATGTTGGTATTCATGGTTCCCTCAATGAACTGTAGCTCCCCAGTGCCAGCAGCACTCATGCAGCCCCAGAACATGACACTCCCACCACCATGCTTGACTGTAGGCAAGACAAACTTGTCTTTGTATTCCTCATCTGGTTGCCGCCACACACACTTGACACCATCTGAACCAAATACGAATATCTTGGTCTTTTCAGACCATAGGACATTGTTCCAGTAATCCATGTCCTTAGTCTACTTGTCTTGAGCAAACTGTTTACGGGCTTTCTTGTGCATCATCTTCAGAAGAGGCTTCCTTCTGGGATGACAGCCATGCAGACCAGTTTAATGCAGTGTGCAGCATATGGTCTGAGCACTGACAGGCTGACCCCCCACCCCTTCAACCTCTGCAGCAATGCTGGCAGCACTCATATATCTATTTCCCAAAGACAACCTCTGGATATGACGCTAAGCATGTGCACTCAGCTTCTTTGGTCGACCATGGCAAGGCCTGTTCTCAGTGGAACCTGTCCTGTTAAACCGTTGTATGATCTTGGCCAACATGCTGCAGCTCAGTTTCAAGGTCTTGGCAATCTTCTTATAGCCTAGGCCATCTTTATGTAGAGCAACAATTCTTTTCTTCAGATACTTAGAGAGTTCTTTGCAATGAGGTGTCATGTTGAACTTCCAGTGACCAGTATGAGAGAGTGAGAGTGATAACACCAAATTTAACACACCTGCTCCCCATTCACACCTGAGACCTTGTAGCATGGCACCTGAGAGGGAAAATGGCTAATTGGGCCCAATTTGGACATTCTCATTTAGGGGTGAAATAGTTATTTACAAAAATGTGAGGGGTGTACTCCGCTCTGTGAGATACTGTATACATACTGTGCTAAGCCAATTTAAACAGGAACCCTTTAACCACTTCAGACCTGGAAGATTTTACCCCCTTCCTGACCAGAGCACATTTTACAATTTGGCACTGTGTCGCTTTAACTGGTAATTGTGCGGTCATGCGATGCTGTACCCAAACTAAATTTGCGTCCTTTTTTTCCCCACAAATAGAGCTTTCTTTTGGTGGTATTTGATCACCTCTGCGGTTTTTAATTTTTGCACTATAAACAAAAGAACAGCGACAATTTTGAAAAAAAAAAACAATATTTTTAAATTTTTGCTACAATAAATATTCCCAAAAATGTTTTTAAAAAACACATTTCTTCATCAGTTAAGGCAAATATATATTTTTCTACATATTCTTGGTTAAAAAAAAAAAATCATAATAAGCGTATATTGATTGGTTTGCGCAAAAGTTATAGCGTCTGCAAACTATGGGAAAGATGTATGGCATTTTATCGGGATTGCGGAGGACATATCGGACACTTTTGACACATTTTTTGGACCATTGACATTTACACAGCAGTCAGTGCTATAAAAATGCACTGATTACTGTGTAAATGTCACTGGTAGGGAAGAGGTTAACACTAGGGGGGCGATCTTTAGGGTTAAATGTGTGTTCCCACAGTGTTTACACACACAAATCCCCATGCTGGTGCTCGTGCATGCAATTGCGCCCCCCGCCGTGCAGCAGGCGCACGCACGCCCTCTGGCGGCTCTTATGGGATTTTGCGCACCTGTGACACTTTGCCGACGTATATCAGCGTGAGCCAGTCGGCAAGTGGTTAACCTACCAACATGTCTTTGGCGTGTGGGAGGAAACCATAAGACCTGGAGAAAACCCATGCAGACACACGGAGAACATGCAAACTCCATGCAGGTAGTGCCGTGATATTCAAACAACCGTAGTTTGTGTAGATCAGTGCTAAAAGTATGTGTTTCTATATGGGTGCATGTGTGGGTGTCTGTTTACCAATATAGTTACCAATATAAACCTGTAAAAAAAAGAACGCAAAAAAATTTCTGTAAAGTCTGAATTGAGTTAAAATGTCCCTTATTTAAAAGGGGAAAAAATAGCCAAAAAGCAAAGAATACTGAAGACAATACCATATTCTTTCCTAGAAATGACATGTTTCCAACATTTCATATTCTCAGCTGTAAAAAAAGGTGTTAAATGAAATAACACAATCATCAGCTCTAAAAGAGATGAATTTTTATGGTTACTGTCTCATAATAAAATATTTCTTAGAGTGGATCTTTGGAAGTAATGTACAGAATGAATTCTTTGGCATGTTGTATGTATTATCATTGCAGCCCACAAAGAGCTGTATTATTGCACCTGTATAAATAGTGTTTCACCCATTGAGGTCACGCCATATGTTTGGAAATAGAGGGGAATAGCTAGGCATTCCTTAGCATTTTCTTTTTCACGTTACCAAACAAAGGAATTTCTGCTCTAGTCTAGTACCATCTAACCGGATGCATGTATTTGATATTTATCTTAAAAGCCCAGCTGTTGCTCTCTCTTTCGGAGTTTCATATCCATCAATATTTTTGTTGCAAACAGGAATCACAGTTTTCCATCCAGGTCACAGTGGAAGCTACCAGCATAGTTTAAAAAGGTTATATGTGCCAAATTCTTGAAATGCTTTACTTTAATTGTAATGCATAATAGCAGGTGTACAACATTGCTGCCAGAATTTGAAGATTGAGCATGAGTTATTAAAATGATATATCATTAAAGTGGAATCGCAGTTACCAAAAGGACCCTCCTCGGGGGTTCCCCTTTGTGAAGCCTGCACTGCAGTGTTTTATTTCTTCAGTAGTTTTAGGTACATACAAATTTAATAGGGAATTGGATTACTGTGATGTCTAGACAGGCAGGGCCAGTGCAAGGATTCTTGTCCACTTAGGCAAAAGTGCTTTTTTTTTTTTTTTTTCCTGCTGGGCGGTGTAGGGGCCTATGCCATGGCTGTGATGATCTACAAGGCTGCATGAGAGGTTAGTCCAGCGATCCCCCCCCCCCCCCGCTGAGCTGTTTTATTCTGACAGGAGGGAAGCCCCCCACCAGAACACTCCGTTATCTCTGCTGTCGGCTGAGAGCGCTGATTCAGGAGGATTCAGGAGTCGGCTGGCTGCTCGTTTTCCAGCATGCACGTCCGATAGAAGCTGGCTGGCTTCTGTCGGACAGACTGACATACACACGGGCAGACCTTAACTCATTCAGCATTTGCAAATTCAAATATAAAGACTTCAACCTGAAGACTGAAATTCAGTAACAAGTCGCATTTAGTTAGACTATCTCTGAAAAAGAACTGAAAAAGTAAAAGTTTATCCATCCGTGGAGGGGATCAGATAGTCGTTCTTGATCAGTTCAGCCTCTACATGTTTCGCGGTGAAACTGCTTCTTCAGGAGTATACTTCAGAGTTTATTTGTATATGTGTAAATATCTCTATAGAGAACAAACATATATATGAGCAAACTTCAAAACAATACATTGAAATAAGTACATTTATAGAATTAAATGTTTGCTTTTGGGTTTAATACTGCTTGCTCCTGGGATTTGTGAAATGTTCCAAGAGGCTGTTGGGGAAGGGGAGTTTTGGCCAAGCACACACTATTCTCACTAAGGTGAGTGGGTACATGTCAAAAAAATGTACCTACTCCCTGTGAAAAAGACTGCCAATGTGTTAGCGGTTAGGGAAGGAAAAGGATGAGCTGCACTTTTCTTTTTTTGGGTGAAGGTCCACTTTAAGAAGCTACTGGGAACTTTACAGAACAAGTCCGGTTAATTGTGACTTACTACTACTAGTAGGGCTGCAACTAAAGATTATTTTCATAATCGATTAGTTGGCCGATTATTGTTTCGATTAATGGATTAATAACCTTAAAAAAAATGTGTGGTGTATAATTTAGTTAATATGTAAAGTTTAAAAAAAAAAAGGGACTTTATTCTTAAATATCTCTATGCAGTGGTAAATATAAATAACTATATGGTTAGGGAGCAAAATATCTAATCCACTCTGAGCATAACAGACAGAAGAGATATACTGTATATACTATTAAAGGAGATATACTGCATATACTTTTAAAGGAGATATACTGTATATCCTATTAGAGGAGATATACTGTATATACTAATAAAGGGTGAATCTGGTAAATATCATCAGACTCAGATCAAATTTTTTTATTAAAAAAACAAATAATGTCTTCCTTAAAAAAAAAATGTAATTTTAAGAACGTTCGTTTGATTTTCTTATCGTTAGTGGGGTCAAATTGACGATCATTTTCAATCACAGTGATGGGAAAATTTGGAAATAGAAAACTTCTTGGTCAAAGGAATTTTCAGACAGTTTATGTGGTTTCGTTCAGAAATGACATTGGTTTTAAAAACAGAATGTTAAAAACAAGTGAAAATTTCAAACATTCTTTCATTCAGCGAATGTACAAAGATTTTTCGTCTGAATATTCTCGTCTGAAAATTGATCCGTGTGGCCAGCATAAGGCTTGGTACACATCTATGCAGTTTGCACCTGATCTGTTTCTGCAGTGCGTTTTGATTTTTGCGCACATGATTTTGCTGCGATTTGCGTTTTTGCATTTTTTGGCTAATTTGTTGTTGGGCAGAGTAAAAACACAAATTGCTGCAAAAATGCATTACATGCTTTTCTGCAGCTTCTCTATTGAAGTATATTGAACCAAAAAAGCACCATTTTGCATTAAAAAAAGTCCCTGACCCTTTTCAAATATGCAGCGGCTGAAAAAAGCATTGATGTGAACATGTTCCATAGGAAACCATGTAAATGGTCTGTAGTGCATTTCTGCAAAAAGCACCAAAAAACACATAGATTTGAACCAGGTCTAAGACGTTTAGTAACATAATGGGGTTAAAAAAACCTAAAATTTGCCCTTTAGAGTACAAAAAAAGCAAATAATCACTACTGTAAGGAGTTCATTTTTTTACAGTAGAACTGAGAAAAAATACTTACATTAGCGATTTGCTCTTTTTGTATAAAGGGCTCATTTTAGTTTTTTTAACCCCATTATGTTACTGGCTGATTAATCGATTATGAAAATAGTAATTGATTAATTTCATAATCGATTAGTTGTCAATTAATCGATTAGTTGTTTCAGCCCTAACTACTAGGTAACCTGCAATGGCATACAGACTTCTTATATGCTAAATGGCTACCTTAGGATCTACTGAATGCAGTGAGCATGAGCTGGCAGCTAGTGATAGTTAAAGCGGAGTTCCACCCAAAAGTGGAACTTCCGCTCATCTGATTCCTCCCCCCCTCCGGTGGCACAATTGGCACCTTTCAGGGGGGAGGGGGATGCAGATACCTGTCTAATACAGGTATTTGCACCCACTTCCTGGAATAGAATAGAATGGAGATAGCGGGGACCACTTAGGATGCGCAGCGCGACTCATGCAACACTTCACTTCCTTATTCCCTCACCGAGAATGGCGGCGGCAGCAGCTGAGAGCCGAGCTATTGCTCGGCTTTGGCTGCCGACATTGCTTGACTCCTGGACAGGAAAGTGTCCGTTTATTAAAAGTCAGCAGCTGCAGCATTTGTAGCTGCTGGCTTTTAATAATTTTTTTTCAGGTGGACTTCCTCTTTAATTGACATTAGTTAACCACTTCAGCCCCGGAAGAATTTACCCCCTTCCTGACCAGAGCACTTTTTGCGATTCGGCACTGCGTCACTTTAACTGACAATTGCGCGGTTGTGCGACGTTGCACCCAAACAAAATTGACGTCCTTTTTTTCCCACAAATAGAGCTTTCTTTTGGTGGTATTTGAATGCGGTTTTTATTTTTTGCGCTATAAACAAAAAATAGTGACAATTTTGAAAAATAAAAAAAAACTTTTTGCTATAATAAATATCCCTTTAAAAAAAAAAATAAAGCAAATTCTTTCTCAGTTTAGGCCGATATATATTCTTCTACATATTTTTGGTAAAAAAAAATGCAATAAGTGTATATTGATTGGTTTGTGCAAATGTTATAGCATCTACAAAATAGGGGATAGATTTATAGCATTTTTATTATTTTTCTTTTTACTAGTAATGGCGGTGATCTGCGATTTTTATCATGACTGCAACATTATGGCGGACACATCGGACAATTTTGACACATTTTTGGGACCATTGGCATTAATACAGCGATCAATGCTATAAAAATGCATTGATTAGTGTAAAAATGTCACTAGGGGGCAATCTAGGGGTTAACTGTGTTCCCTGGGAGGTGATTCTAACTGAAGGGGGAGGGGACTGACTAGAGGAAGTGACAGATTGTGGTTCCTAGCTAATAGGAACACAGGATCTGTCACTCCTGTCAGAACAGAACAGGGAAGTGCTTACACACACTCCTCCCTGTTCTGTCTCTCCTGCTCGCGATCGCTCGTGGCCAGCGGTCATTGCGATCGTCCGCCACGAGCATTGGCACCCCCGCTGTGCAGCGGGTACGTGCGCGTGCCTGCTATCCTGACCCCGCGAGCCAATGTATATCTACAACTGCTCGCGCAGGGGAGCCAACCTGCCGCAGTATAACTGCAGCGGTTGGTCGGAAAGCGGTTAAGGTGACGGTGTTAGAAAATGCATCTGTTTAATTGTACAAACTTTTGATTAAAAAAACTGTTTGCCATTATCTTATGAACCCAAGACTAAGATGTCATAAATAATAACAAAATTTCTTTCTTCAAAATCGAAAAATTTACAACCTCCAAAATACAAGGAACTAAACACTTTTGGACCTTTGCCATCTCTAAATATGGAAGATATAATATGACACACATTGCTGGCATTTAGTTTAATGTATACAGAAAATTTTCTTTTTTTTCCCCCTAAAGTTGAATCCAGTGACTCGTGATTGATATAGCTACTGATTATGATAATAATGTACTGCTGAATTTGGCGGAACTTCAGACATTCCTGAAATTGCAAAAGCAACATGCCTCTTCTCCAGCCTTTAATTACCAAGCAAAAGGTAATTGCTAGTTTCCAAAACAAAGTAATGCATCTCTAAGGTAGCTGTAACTTTTTTTTTTTTTTTTTAACCACTTCAGCCCCGAGCCTCTTTTTTACACTTGTTGTTTACAAGTTAAAATCAGTTTTTTTTTTTTTTTGATAGAAAAATTACAAACATTATGTATATTTTTTTCTAACACCCTAGAGAATAAAATGGCGGTCGTTGAAATACTTTTTGTCACACTATATTTGTGCAGCGGTCTTACAAGCGCACTTTTTTGGAAAAAATACACTTTTTTGAATTAAATAATAAGACAACAGTAAAGTTAGCCCATTTTTTTTTTATATTGTGAAAGATAATGTTATGCCGAGTAAATTGATACCCAACATGTTACACTTCAAAATTGTGCCCGCTCGTGGAATGGCGACAAACTTTTACCCTTAAAAATCTCCATAGGTGATGTTTAAGAATTTCTACAGGTTACCAGTTTTGAGTTACAGAGGAGTTCTAGAGCTAGAATTATTGCTCTTGCTCTAATGATCGTGGTGATACCTCACATGTGTGGTTTGAACACTGTTTTCATATGCGTTCACTTCTCCGCACGAGCTCGTAGGGACGGGTCACTTTAAAAAAAAATTTTGGGTCACTTTTATTCCTATTACAAGGAATGTAAATATCCCTTGTAATAGAAAAAAGCATGACAGGACCTCTTAAATATGAGATCTGGGGTCAAAAAGACCTCAGATCTCATATTTACACTAAAATGCAATAAAAAAAAATAAAAAAGTAAAAAACAAAATTCTCCTTTAAGAGCTATGAGCTATTGGCAGAAGTGATGTTTTCCATCACTTCCGCCCTCCCATGCTATGGAGCTGAGCAAGGGCCATCTTCCCCTCAGTCGGCAGTCAGCCAAGCATGGGAGAGAACGCCATTGTTTCCGCCGCTACCGGAGGGGGGGGGGGGGGCACCTCTCCCACTGCCGATAAAAGTGATCTTGCGGCGAATCCGCTGCAGGGACCACTTTTATCTCAAAGAGAAATGCACGCTGTTCCCGAAAATACTGGGGTTTTGGCAGATAGCTGCTGCCATGACCCTGGTATTTAGGGTCAAAGTACCTACGTACAGGTACACCGATTTGCATGAAGTGGTTAAAGACAAAAATGAGGCCAATGAAATCATTGCAATAAAATGTTAAATGGATTTGGTCTTTTAATGTTAATTTCCACAAGTAGATTTTTTATCACAGTGTACAACAGCAAAGCCTAAGATCTTAAAACCAAACTCCCTATAAAGCATAAAAAAATCAGTACCCCAGCAAGTATAAAAATAAAAAAAATGCAGCTCTGGCTGCAATACTTACTTTCACCCTCGTGTAGGGGTCATCACAGTGCAATTATACAGAGAACACCACTGAAAAAAAGTAATATCAAGGTAAGAATTTTGATTTATGAATAATTAGTTCATCTTGTTAGCTTCCATGTTTGACAAAATTTGACAAAAAAAAAACAAAACTTCAAGCCAATTTATGACCACAGAAGCATTTCATTGACAAAAAGGGGTTGATTTATTAAAGGCAAATAGACTATTCACTTTGCAAAGGAATTTTCACCAGAGCTTAGTGAATGAAGTGAAACTTTGCTGAGTCTGCTGAAAAAAATTCCCTTGTAAAGTGCAACTTCCCCTGCAAAGTAAACAGCCTATTTGCCCTTAATAAATCACCCCTAAAGATATCTATGCCGTCACAACAATGGACAAGGCTGTTAATTAAAACTCTTTTCCAGTGCTAGTAAATGATCTTCAACCTTCATGGTTGTACTATTTCCAGAACTTAGCTAAATCATAGACAGATTAGGTAGCCACCTTGGGCATAGCACGCTATAGGTGGTGGAGGACGAAGAATGTCCTTTCGCTAGAAATGCTGCTGCCTGCACTCCTTCTCCACCACCCGCCTGCTATTACTGAAAATAGCCGCTGTCAAAATGACAGCTAGGACCTTTTCTGTTTACAATGACTGTAGGGATGATCTTTGGTCTGCAAATGAAATCAGTAAAAACACCCCTGCTAGTATTTTTTTTTAAATAAAATGTGTTCCTCTTTAATGCCTTGTTAACATTTAGTTAACTCTAATCAGTTATTATTAACTCCTCCCCTTAGCCGTTATATTTTGCATATTTTTTAACCATTCTTTTTTTAACTTCTTTTTCACATGTTAATTTGTTACTTATAGATAAAATGTATACTTATTATCTACAGTAATATTCATTTTTTTTATTTAACAGGCCAAATTAGAAAAAAAACACACTTTTTTGTTTTGTTACATTTTTTTTGTGTGTAAAGGCTTCTTAGAAACCAAAAAATAGATTATGGTATACAGTATTTCCTGGTTCAATATTTTAATGAAGTTTATCATAAAGAATATACATTTGAACAATATCTTCCATACAATAGAACATAGGAAGTAGACTTGTATGAGTGGTACAAATTTCAAAGCAATATTAACAAACATGCGTGAACAATGTATCCGCTGTCAGGAGCTTAACAACTTCAGCCCTGCAAGGATTTACCCCCTTCCGGACCAGGCCATTTTTTTTTTGAGATACGGCACTGCATCGCTTTAACTGATAATTGCGCGCTCATGGGATATTGTACACAAACAAAATTTATGTCCTTTTTTTTCCCACAAATAGAGCTTTCTTTTGATGGTATTTGATCACCTCTGCGGTTTTTAGTTTTTGCGTTATAAACAAAAAAGACCAACAATTTTGAAAAAAAAATATATTTTTTACTTTTTGCTATAATAAATATAAAAAAAAAACCCAAAAAAACTAAAAATTTCTTCATCAGTTTAGGCCAATATGTATTCTTCTTCATATTTTTGGTAAAAAAATTGCAATAAACGTAAATTAATTGGTTTGCGCAAAAGTAGCGTCTACAAAATAGGGAATATATTTATGGCTTTTTTATTTAAACTTTTTTTTACTAGTAATGGTGGTAATCAGCGATTTTTATTGGGACTGCGACAGATTTGGACAGATCAGACACTTTTGACCATTTTTTGGGACCATTGTCATTTATACAGCGATCAGTGCTATACAAATGCACTGATTACTGTGTAAATGTCACTGGCATGAAAGGGGTTAACACTAGGGGGCAATCAAAGGGTTAAATGTCTTCCCTGGGAGGTGTTTCTACCTGTGGGGGGAGTGGACTGACTGGAGGAGGAGAGAGATCGCTGTTCTTGATCACTAGGAACAGCAGATCTCTCTCTCCTCCCCTGTCAGAATGGGGATCTGTTTGTTTACATTGACAGATCCCCATTCTGGCTCCCTGGGAAGCGCTCGCGGGTGGCTGGTGGACATTGAGGTCGCCCACAGCTCTTAAAGTGGCCGACGTACATCTACTGAGGTTTGCGCAGCCGTGCCAACCTGGGAGTTGAGAAAGAAACATTTGGGTAACTCAATATCAGAACAACATGACCTAACATAGGTCAAAGACAAAAGTGAATGTGAGGAAGTTAGTTTCAATCAAGTAGTGCGGTGTTACTCTCAGGTAAGGAGGGTATACCCTTCATAGTCGAGATAAAATCGAGGTCGGGCTGTGGGAGTAGTCACAGAAAAGGGGGGAAGGGGTAGAGGGGAATTACGATTATTGGGTATCTCAAACGAGATGCCGATAAGTTGTTTGATCAGTTGGTGGTATACAGTATTTTTAAAAGAAAGTCTAGTTAACCCCCAAAATAAAAAAAAAGTTATATGTATTTCTTCTTCTTCTTCTTCATTATTATTATTATTATTATAATACAAGATTTATAGAGCGCCAACAGTTGCACAGCGCTTTACAATGTGAGGGGAGACTGTACAGTTACAATAAAATTCAATACAGAAGGAATCTTATGTGTCCTATGTAATGACAAAGCTATTGCTGAATAAAATGGTCTGATCCATAAGCAGTGTATAGGTGTAGTTAAAGTCCAACTAAAGCCTTCTGTATGACAGTCTGTAAACCTGCCAAATCCAGTTACTATGTAATGTACATGCCTTGTCATTACTTTCCTTTGACTGAGCCAAATCTTCCTTCATTTTTTTCTCACATGCTTCCCCTCTTAAATACTTTAGCTTACAGTAAGAGGGTATCAGCAGTAAGAGGCAGTGCTGTGATTCCAGAAAGCAGACTACGTGTAGAGGCTGTTCCTGGTGAAGTCTAAGATGAAATGCGTTGGGTGGAGCCTATGCACTGTGACATCCTTGCATAATAGGGAGGGGTCTGCAGGAATAGAAGCCTGCTAATACACCAATGCAGTGGTGAGTTTAGCACTAAATTTTGTACGCTATTTTAATCTTTGTTTTTTTTTACCTAATATAAGCGATCTTCTTTTCAAATTTTGTGGTGCTTATTCAAGAAATGGAGGAAGGCGAGGGTCAAAACCTTATGTAAACCTAGACAGTCTTGCTACCATAGCCTGTTTTGACCTGCTTATCTATTTAAGTGGTCAATTGCTACTGGTGTATGCATTTCCATTAGGGTAGGAGAAGGCAACTATAAAGAGGTGGAGATCTAACTGAACATCATGGGAGAAGTCAAAGATCATTGGGCACAGTGTCACCTCCTCACACCTGATTTAAACCTCTAATTGCTGTGCCATGTAGCAATCGCATGCATTGCATGGCAATCATGGGTTTAAATCAGATGGTGAGGAGGCAACTTATTGCCTCCTCACCACCTGTCAAACACACTCAGATCACTTTTCAGAGGAGCAGAAGTGCATGCTGCACTTGTGAATGAGCCCTTAGTTGAATTTGGCAGTGGCACCCTTAGGGCTCGTTCACATGGAAAGTTTGGGGGTGGCAAAACCCTGAAGTGGAGTCGTGGTTTTACCACCCCCAATCCCTACCCCCTTTAGCTGCTGAGACAGCACACAAGGTGTATACATGCCGCAGCAGGATTTACTGTAAGTCCCCTGCTTTTGGTGGGTGCTACCACCTGATAATCGCAACACATTCATGTAAATGGGGCCACTCTGCAAGCGCCCTGCAACTGCATGTTTCTGTGGGGTCCAATAGGTTAAAGCAGGTGGCTAGAATACAAGTAGTTCCTCTGCATTGCACTCTGTTTGATGCTCTGGAATGGTGAGTCAGCAAGCCCGGACTGTGATCTACCAGTCACCTGTATGTGATCTACTGGTAGATTGCAATCTACAGGTTGCTGACCTCTGCATTAGGTGATCACTGTGAATGATTGATCATGCATTCTTAAAAGACTACACCTTATGTATGGGAAATGTTTTGAACAGCTTTTTGATACTGTGGGGGATGTCAAGGACAAGTGATGCTCTGAAAATTGCATCATACATTCTTTGCACTTTTTTGCACATCATATTTTGAACTCCTGTTTTGGACACTATTGTGGCATGGCCGGCTATCAGCAATTGGATGATTATTTTGGACTCTACACTTTATGAAATTGGACTCTGATTGTATTGCCAATGAAATAATAGATGCTATTGTCCATATACACTGTTTTGTAGCACTTTATGCACTTATTGATAATATTGGTTTATGATATTTATACAGTATATATATCAAAAAGTTTCCACCCTTTTTTATAACTCTAGTAAATATAAAAAAAAGTGGGAAAACTTTTTGAATACTTGGAGACCCCTCATATGTGTAAATATGTGTATATATATATATATATATATATATATATATATATATATATATATATATATATATATATATATATATATATATATATATATATATATATATATATATATATATATATGTATGTATCTATCTATATACACAGTATATCCCAGATAGCAAGCAATTGTGCTGCAAGTTATAAAATGACTTGCTAAGCTACTGCTAGACTTGCCAGGCTTCACAAGTTTGTTGCACAACTGCAGCAAGTCTGCATTGCATGACTCCATATCAACTTTCTTTGCAAACATTCTGCAAGTCTGCTGCAAGTTCTGGTTCAGTTATGCATTAGTAATCCGCCACTGTGGCTCAATTTTCATGCTAGACACTTGCAGAATTCTTGCTGTAGACTCACCACTGCACCTTACATACGATAGGATTTTCCGCAGACAAAACCTCAGACTTTTGTCCAAAGGCGTGTGCCTGGATTTTGTCTTGCATACAAACGGCAAGGAATTGTCGGCCAACAAACAGGAACGTAGTGACGTACTGCGTGTTTTTTCAGCTCTTTAGCACCATCCTTTGGGCTCTTTCTTCTAATGTCATGTTAGTAGAAGTTTGGTGAGTGTTCATTTGTGCTTTTCATTACGCGCTTTTCAGTTCGTGCTTTTCATTTCGTGCTTTTCAGTTTGTTTCTGAACGGCTGTTCGTCAACCAGACATGTTGCGGAATCGGAGGTGATAACGTGTTATTTATTATTGGCCTTGGAGTTATTTCTTTGACCCAAGTCCAGATCAGGAACAGGAGGAGGAGGAGTTCTTGGACCAAAAATTGGTTGCTTTATTAATCGTGACCAATTGTGTCATATGCCTTTGCTGCGGGAGCTCCAGGAGAATAATCCAGATGTTTGACGGAATTATCTCCGGATGAAGGACCCCTGCTTTCACCAACTCTTGGCATTGTTGACCCACTATATTAACCTTCCTGGTGGTATGATTATTTCAGATTTTTGATGCTCAAAGCGGTACAATGTTTTGCATGGAAATTTGGCGTTTTGTATTGTAGGCCTGTAATTCTTAGGAATAACACACTTAAATCTATCCAAACAAGAGTCTAGTAGACATCCCGGGTATGATAAAGTTTGAAACACGAAATCATAAATTATAATATAATAAATAACTATAAATAATTATAACAAATAATAATATAATAATAAAAATAATTCAATAATGTAATCAAATCAAAAACACTTAATTTGCTCAGTTGTAGAATTGTCGCTGTCATCACTTTCAGTGTTTGATGACGGATTTCCCCACAAATCACTATCGCTTAATTTTGCAAGTGATTCTAATTTATTATTGCTGTTTTCTAGCTGGTCTAAAACCGCTTTTGATGTAAAGGGACACTTTTTGATTGCTATGGACAATCTCCAGTTTCCAGGCAGAAAGAACAGTATATATGATATAAAACTGCATGAAGGGCACTGGACAAACCACTAGGGACAAAAGGGATGTGAAATAATTTGATACAGTAATGTAATCTGTAAGATTACAGTGTACTGTATGTGTATTGTGTTTTTTACTTTTTGAATTTTGTGCTGGGCTCCGTCCGCGTGCGTCGCAACGCTCGCAGGGAACAGAGCTTGGCACTGTGATAGATCCGGCAGAGACACGGATTGCGCACACAGCGGGGAGACATTGCAGGATCCTGGGGACAAGGTAAGCAACTTTGCCTGGATCCTGTGATGCGATCCCGAGTGTGGCTCGGGGGTTACCACTTTTGGTACTGAAGATTCACCCCGAGCCACACCCGGAAATACCGCTAAGGAGGTTAAGAAGCAGGACACATGCATGAGGCTTTTATTTTATTTTTTGGTTGAATAATAATAATAATTTGATTTGTTATATTTTCTATATTTCTGGATGTATAGAATGCACTTTTTGGTTAAGTTCTATTGGCAGATAGTATGTCTAATTTTATTTGTTTTCTTTTTTTAATGCACAATAAATAAATTGTAGAGAATAATACTTGGCTATGTGTTTTTTTTTTCAAATGACAGTTTGGGAGTAGGCAGTTACATTTAAAAAAATTGACAAGGGACACCAACATAGTTGTATCTTTGATTGCAAAAACTACGGGATAATGGTGTTGTGGTAACTTGCCCAAATAAAAAAACAAAAAAACATAATAATATTATTCTTGATATCACTAGAAAAAAAAAGCCTTTGAAAATTAATTTGCAATAACTCCATCAGTATCACCAGCAAAGCAGCTTCATTATTATCCCAATAAAGAAAAAGAGAATGTGCGCTGCATTTCGAGATTTCATAATTTGCCACGTCACGAATGTTAATTCTTCATTACGAACGCTAGTTTACAAGACTGTCTGCTTCTGCTTCCGAGCATGCGCGTTTGTACTGTGGACTTTTGTCCGACGGACTTGTGCAAACACGCTCGGAAAATCCAACAACAGACATTTGTCCGCAGAAAATTTTAAACCTGCTACACAACATTTGTCCGTGGAAAATCCAACAAATGTCTGATGGAGTGTACAAACAGTCGGATTTTGCGCCAACAGCCTGTCATCACACAATTCCCGTCGGAAAATCCGATCGTGTGTACCTGGCTTAAATGATAGAACTGGAGGTGATATCAGAGTTTACTGCACTTTATATACATTATTTTGTTCAGTATATTAATATGTATTTCTAGGGCTGTCTTTTTTTGTATTTAAATTACATACATACCCTTGTGATATTTTACAGCAGCTTCTTTATGTGTATAGGGATTTTATCAATAAAAGTGCAGACTGCTTTTTTATTTTATTTTCTGTTAAAATTTTATATTAGAAATATAGAAGGGGGGTCACATTTTGGCATTTGTCTGGGTGCTAAAGGACCCTGTCTGAGCATTGTCTACTGTCACCCATTTAAACTAACTAACCTAATATTTATTCATCATATGAATGTAGTTACATTTTGTAGTGCATTATAACATACAAAGAACCAATTACATCAACCTTACACTCTAACAGAAGTAATTATGTAATGTTCCTAACCCTCATAAAAGCGTACACATATGCACATAAGCTGTTAAAAATCTGATCCCACAGTGATTTGAGTGTATATAAAAGAGAGAACAAAACATCCAAATATATGAACAGAGACATGAAATTCCCTCACAAAAGCATTTTAGGGGCTATTACACAGTATCCCAGTATTTTTAACCAATATAAAATGAATCTCAAGCAATAATATTTTTCTTTTCTGTCCATTGAGAGACACAGGTTTTTTTTCTTTTACTTTACTCTACTGCTGCCCTCAGAAAGATTGGGCATTTCTCAGATAGCAAAGATAACTTGCCATAGATTTGTGGCAGTGTTGAATTTATTGTATGTCTGTTAATTTGCTGCACATTTTGACTGGCAAGTTGTACACTTGCAGAGTACTTGAAGCACAAGTTCTAGTTGACACTTTTTCAATTTGCTACAATTTGTGCATGGCAAGTCTCTAGCAAGTGCAAAGTTGCAGTGGTGAGTCTACAGCAATAGCTCTGCAAGTCGAAGTGACCCCTGTGGTGGGATGACTATTGCACAACATAATTGAACCAGAACTTGCAGCAGACTTGCAGAATGTTTGCAAAGAAAGTTGATCAGGAGTCATGCAATGCAGACTTGCTGCAATTGTGCAACAAACTTTACTCTACGCAGTTTAAGGTTAAACAGCTTCTCTTCTAATTTTAGTGAATGGCCGCGTGTCTTTTTAATTCCCTTTCACTGAAAAGTTTTCTCCCTATGCTAGGGTCACCAGTACGGTATTTGTACATCAATGTCATATCCCCTCTCAAGCATCTCTTCTCCAGAGAGAATAAGTTCAATGCTTATAGGTCTTTCCCCATAGCTGAAAACCTCCAGTCCCTTAATTAGTTTTGTTGCCCTTCTCTGGACTCTCTCCAGTTCCAGCACAACCCTCCTAAGGACTGGTGTCCAGAACTGGACAGCATACTCCAAGCGTGGCCTGACCAGAGTCTTGTAGAGTGAGAGAATTATTATTTTATCTCTGGAGTGAATCCCCTTTTTAATGCCTGCCAATATTCTATTGGCTTTGCTTGCGGCAGCTTGGCATTGTCTGCCATTGCTTACCCTGTCATCTACTAGGAGCCCCAGGTCATTTTCCATCCTAGATTGCCCCAGATGTTCTCCCCCTAGCGAGTGAATTGTATTCACATTTTTGGAACCTAAATGCATTACTTTACATTTTATAACATTAAACTTCATTTGCCATGCAGTTGCCCACCCCACTAATTTGTTTAGGTCTTTTTGCAAGGTTTCCACATCCTGCGTAGAAGTTATTGCCCTGCTCAACTTTGTATCGTCCGCAAATGACTGAGTTCCTTAAGGAACACTGGGTGTAAGCCATCTGGTCCATGTGAATTATTTATGTTAAGTTTTTTCAAGTCTATTTCTAATTCTGTTCTCTGTTAACCATGACGGTGCTTCCTGCGACATGCTATAAAGCATTAACGCCTTGGTTGCTGTATCCCCCCGACTGAGGAGAAGAATATATTCAAGACCTTTGCCATCTCTCCATCTCTTGTAACCAGATTCCATTTAACATCCTTTAGAAGGCCAATATGTGCTGGCCTCCCTTTCTTACTATTTATATACTTAAAGAATTTCTTGGTATTTTTTTTACTCTCCTCCACTTTGCCTTTCGTGTTCTATCGTGTTCTATCTTAGCCGCCCTGATTGCACCCTTACATTTCTTATTGCATTCTTTGTAAAGTTGAAATGCTGACAATGACCCCTCAGCTTTGTATTTTTTGAAGAACTTTTCCTTTGCTTTTATATGTATTTTTATGTTGGAGTTGAGCCACCCAGCATTTATATTAGCTCTTTAACCACTTCAGCCCCAGAAGATTTGGCTGCTCAATGACCATGCCATTTTTTGTGATACGGCATTGCGTCGCTTTAACTGACCATTGCGACGCTGTACCCAAACAAAATTGACGTCCTTTTTTTCCCACAAATAGAGCTTTCTTTTGGTGGTATTTGATTATTTTTTGTGCTATAAACAAAAGAAGAGCTACAATTTTGAAAAAAACACAATACCTTTTACTTTTTGCTATAATAAATATCCCACATTTTTTTTTCAAAAAAAATAATTTTTTCCTCAGTTTAGGCTGATATGTATTCTTCTACATATTTTTGGTAAAAAAAAAATGCAATAAGAGTATATTGATTGGTTTGCGCAAAAGTTATAGCGTCTAAAAAAATAGGGGATAGATTTATGGCATTTTTATTATTATTATTTTTTTTTACTAGTAATGGCAGTGATCTGCAATTTTTATTTGGACTGCGATATTGTGGCAGACAAATTGGACACTTTTAACACATTTTTTGGGACCATTGACAATTATACAGCGATCAGTGCAACAAAAATTCACTGATTACTGTATAAATGTCACTGGCAGGGAAGGGGTTAACACTAGGGGATGGTCAAGGGGTTAACTGTGTTCCCTAGGTGTGTTCTATTCTTGGGGGGATGGGACTGACTAGGGGAAGAGAGAGGTTGGTGTTCATACTTTGAAAGAACCGGGATTTGTGTGTTTACACACACAGATCCCGGTTCTCACTCTGTCACGAGTGATCGCGGGTGCCCGGCGATCATCGCGCCCGCCGGGCACTCGCATTGGCTCCAGACACAAGCTGTGGGCACGCGCGCCCCTAGTGGCTAAAGGGCAAAGCGACGTAAGGTCATTTCCCCCAGCCATGCCATTCTGCTGCAGTAAAAGCGGCGGCTGGTCAGCAAGCAGTTAAATGTATTTCCTGTTGGAATGCACTGGCCAATACTTTTCGTTTCCTACCTTTTGAAGCTCTACCCATAAGGATTCCACCTCATCCCTTGCTCCATTAGCGATATCGTCCCTCACATTCACTTGCACATCATTCTTGATGTACAGGCATACCCCTCCCCCTTTTTTACCCTTCCTATCTCTGCGAGATAGGGAATACCCTTGAATGCTTGCCAGCCAGTCACAACTGTTAAACCAAGTCTCTGAAATTCCCACAAAATCTAAATCCTCCTCATACATCAGCAGCTCCAGTTCTCTGATCTTGTCAGCCAGACTTCTGGCATTAGTGTACAATAGGGATGAGCCGAACATCCCCCTGTTTGGTTCGCACCAGAACATGCGAACAGGCAAAAAATTTGTTCGAACACGTGAACACCGTTAAAGTCTATGGGACACGAACTTGAATATGGTATGGATTTATGGGGGGGAACCTACGCCATTTCTTTTAAATTTTGGCGCTGGGTTCCCCTTAAAATCCATACCAGACCTGAAAGGTCTGGTATAGATTTTGAGGGGGACCCCACGCCATTTTTTCTTTTATTTTGGCCGGGTTTCCCCTTAATATCCATACCAGCCCTGAAGGACCTGAATTCTCCCATAGACTTTTAAAGGGTGTTCCGCGGTTTTCGAATTTGCCCCAAATTGTTCGCTGTTCGGCGAACTGGCGAAACAGCCGATGTTCGTGTCCAACATGAGTTCGACTTGAACTCGAAGCTCATCCCTAGTGTACAAGCCTCGTAATTTTGTCCGGTTGCATACTATATCCTTGTTGGTAGTTATGGGGCTGCAATTTGGATTTGTCAAATTACTTACCTTAGGTTTAGGTATTCTAGTCACCCTACCACTAATGCCCCCAATACTACCCTCTGAACCTTGTTCCCTGCTGGCTATCCCTAAATCTGGACCCTCTCCCCCGTCACCTAATTTAAAATCCCCTCTAACTTTTCGGCCATCTTCTCTCCCAGCCGAGCTGCACCTTCCCCATTTAGGTGCAGTCCGTCCCTCCTAAAGAGCTGGTAACCGACTGAAAAGTCAGCCCAGTTCTCCAGAAACTCGAACCCCTCCTTTCTACACCAGCTCTTCAGCCAGTTGTTAATTTCCCTAATCTCCCGCTGCCTCTCTGTTGTGGCTTAAGGTACCGGTAGTATTTCTGAGAATACTACCTTGGAGGTCCTATTCCTCAATTTAGCTCCTAAGTCCCTAAAATCGTTTTTTTTAGGGCACTCCATCTTACTCTGACTTTATCATTGGTGCCATCGTGCACCATGACAGCTGGGTCCTCCCCAGCCCCTCCCAATAATCTGTCCACCAGATCTGTGATGTGCCAAACCCGAGCGCCCGGTAAACAACATACAGTTTGGCGTTTACGGTCTTTTTGACAGATAGCCCTCTCCGTCCTTCTAATAATTGAGTCCCCTACTACCAGAATCTGTCTTTCCTTAGCCTTGGCTCTACCCTCGCCCTCACTGGAGGAGTTTTTCCCCTGCAGATAGAGTCGTCACATTGCTCCAGCAAACCTGACTGGTTTCTCCAACATCACGCAACACAACGTATTTATATGGGATTTTTCAAGCCGTGGACTGGCCTCCTTGACACTTTCCCCTCTACCCTTCCTGACTGTTGCCCATCTACTCTGCTCCGGTGCCTGTACCTCTTTATCTCCACCCACTCCACCCAGGTGCTGGCCCCTGTCGGGTATGTTCCCAACTCTCCTTTAGTATGGAGATTCTTCTCAGTGTTGCCAGTTGCTTCCCTAGATTCAGGACCTGGGCTTCCAGGGAAGCAAAGTGCTTACATTTTGCGCAGCAGTATTCTCCGTCAATTGGATGATTGAGGAATGCATATATGCCACAAGATGTGCACCGAGTCGCATCTCCACACCTGCCAGGCATTGTACCCACTAATTTAATGGGGATTGGAAAGTTGACTCGTCTAATTAACTGATAACTAGCTTCCTGACTCTAATTTTGCAGCACACAGTTTTTCCTCAGAACTCAGTCACACACAGTTACTCTGCAGTGCTCAACAATGCTCAGTTACTCAAAAATACTCAACAGTACCCAGGTACACACAGGTACTCAACACACAGGTATTCAACAACACACAGGTACTCAACAATATACAACTATATTTAATTACCCAACAATACTCAGTTACACCACATAACTCAGTCACTCAAAAGTAATCAACAATATGCAGTTACTCAACAGTACTCAGTAATACCACAATACTCAGTTACCCAACAGTACTCAGTTACTCAACAGTACTCAACATTACCCAGTTACACCACAATATTCAGTTAAACAACAATACTCAGTTACCCAACAATACGCAGAATACTCAGTTATCCAACAGTACTCAACAATACACAGTTACTCAACAGTACTCAGTTATACCACAATACTCAGTTATTCAACAGTAGGGATGAGCCGAACACCCCCCTGTTCGGTTCGCACCAGAACATGCGAACAGGAAAAAAGTTCGTTCGAACATGCGAACACCGTTAAAGTCTATGGGACACGAACATGAATAATCAAAAGTGCTAATTTTAAAGGCTTATATGAAAGTTATTGTCATAAAAAGTGTTTGGGGACCTGGGTCCTGCCCCAGGGGACATGGATCAATGCAAAAAAAAGTTTTAAAAACGGCCGTTTTTTCAGGAGCAGTGATTTTAATAATGCTTAAAGTCAAACAATAAAAGTGTAATATCCCTTTAAATTTCGTACCTGGGGGGTGTCTATAGTATGCCTGTAAAGGGGCGCATGTTTCCTGTGTTTAGAACAGTCTGACAGCAAAATGACATTTTGAAGGAAAAAACTCATTTAAAACTACTCGCGGCTATTGCATTGCCGAGCCGACAATACACATAGAAGTTCATTGATAAAAACGGCATGGGAATTCCCCAAAGGGGAACCCCGAACCAAAATAAAAAAAAAAAAATGACGTGGGAGTCCTCCTAAATTCCATACCAGGCCCTTCAGGTCTGGTATGGATATTAAGGGGAACCCCGGCCAAAATTTAAAAAAAAAAACGGCGTGGGGTTCCCCCAAAAATCCATACCAGACCCTTATCCGAGCACGCAACCTGGCAGGCCGCAGGAAAAGAGGGGGGGACGAGAGTGCGGCCCCCCCTCCCTCCTGAACCGTACCAGGCCACATGCCCTCAACATTGGGAGGGTGCTTTGGGGTAGCCCCCCAAAACACCTTGTCCCCATGTTGATGAGGACAAGGGCCTCATCCCCACAACCCTGGCCGGTGGTTGTGGGGGTCTGCGGGCGGGGGGCTTATCGGAATCTGGAAGCCCCCTTTAACAAGGTGACCCCCAGATCCCGGCCCCCCCCCTGTGTGAAATGGTAAGGGGGTACATAAGTACCCCTACCATTTCACGAAGAAAGTGTCAAAAATGTTAAAAATGACAAGAGACAGTTTTTGACAATTCCTTTATTTAAATGCTTCTTCTTTCTTCTATCTTCCTTCATCTTCTGGTTCTTCTGGCTCTTCTGGCTCTTCTGGTTCTTCCTCCGGCGTTCTCGTCCAGCATCTCCTCCGCGGCGTCTTCTGTCTTCTTCTCCTCGGGCCGCTCCGCACCCATGGCATGGGGGGGAGGCTCCCGCTCTTCTCTTCTTCTTTTCTTCTCTTCTTCTCTTCTTCATTTTCTTCTCCGGGCCGCTCCGCAATCCATGCTGGCATGGAGGGAGGCTCCCGCTGTGTGACGGCGCTCCTCGTCTGACAGTTCTTAAATAACGGGGGGCAGGGCCACCCGGTGACCCCGCCCCCCTCTGACGCACGGTGACTTGACGGGACTTCCCTGTGGCATTCCCCGTGACGTCACAGGGAAGTCCCGTCAAGTCACCGTGCGTCAGAGGGGGGCGGGGTCACCGGGTGGCCCCGCCCCCCCGTTATTTAAGAACTGTCAGACGAGGAGCGCCGTCACACAGCGGGAGCCTCCCTCCATGCCAGCATGGATTGCGGAGCGGCCCGGAGAAGAAAAGAAGAAAAGAAGAAGAGAAGAAGAGAAGAAAAGAAGAAGAGAAGAGCGGGAGCCTCCCCCCCATGCCATGGGTGCGGAGCGGCCCGAGGAGAAGAAGATAGAAGACGCCGCGGAGGAGATGCTGGACGAGAACGCCGGAGGAAGAACCAGAAGAGCCAGAAGAACCAGAAGATGAAGGAAGATAGAAGAAAGAAGAAGCATTTAAATAAAGGAATTGTCAAAAACTGTCTCTTGTCATTTTTAACATTTTTGACACTTTTTTCGTGAAATGGTAGGGGTACTTATGTACCCCCTTACCATTTCACACGGGGGGGGGCCGGGATCTGGGGGTCACCTTGTTAAAGGGGGCTTCCAGATTCCGATAAGCCCTCCGCCCGCAGACCCCCACAACCACCGGCCAGGGTTGTGGGGATGAGGCCCTTGTCCTCATCAACATGGGGACAAGGTGTTTTGGGGGGCTACCCCAAAGCACCCTCCCAATGTTGAGGGCATGTGGCCTGGTACGGTTCAGGAGGGAGGGGGGGCCGCACTCTCGTCCCCCCCCTCTTTTCCTGCGGCCTGCCAGGTTGCGTGCTCGGATAAGGGTCTGGTATGGATTTTTGGGGGGACCCCACGCCGTTTTTTTTTTTTTTTTTTGGCGCGGGGTTCCCCTTAAAATCCATACCAGACCTGAAGGGTCTGGTATGGAATTTAGGGGGAACCCCACGTCATTTTTTTTTTAAATTTTGGCCGGGGTTCCCCTTAATATCCATACCAGACCTGAAGGGCCTGGTATGGAATTTAGGGGGACTCCCACGTCATTTTTTTTTTTTAATTTTGGTTCGGGGTTCCCCTTTGGGGAATTCCCATGCCGTTTTTATCAATGAACTTCTATGTGTATTGTCGGCAATGCAATAGCCGCGAATAGTTTTAAATGAGTTTTTTCCTTCAAAATGTCATTTTGCTGTCAGACTGTTCTAAACACAGGAAACATGCGCCCCTTTACAGGCACACTATAGACACCCCCCAGGTACGAAATTTAAAGGGATATTACACTTTTATTGTTTGACTTTAAGCATTATTAAAATCACTGCTCCTGAAAAAACGGCCGTTTTTAAAACTTTTTTTTGCATTGATCCATGTCCCCTGGGGCAGGACCCAGGTCCCCAAACACTTTTTATGACAATAACTTGCATATTAGCCTTTAAAATTAGCACTTTTGATTTCTCCCATAGACTTTTAAAGGGTGTTCCGCGGCATTCGAATTTGCCGCGAACACCCCAAATTGTTCGCTGTTCGGTGAACTTGCGAACAGCCAATGTTCGAGTCGAACATGAGTTCGACTCGAACTCGAAGCTCATCCCTATTCAACAGTACTCAACAATACACAGTTACGCAACAGTACTCAATACTCAGTTACTCAACAGTACTCAGTTATACCACAATACTCATTTACCCAACAATGCTCAGTTACCCAACAATACTTAGTTACTCAACAGTACTCAGTTACACCACAATACTCAGTAGTACTAAGTTACTCACACTACACCCTCCTCAGCCAGCATCCCCACTACACACAGTCAGTCTTTTCTATTAGTTGTGTCTGCTCTGCTCCTGCTCAGCCACCCCTGTAATCTGACACTTGCAGGGTTTGACTGCACCTACAGTCTTCCCCCGCTTAGCCCGCCTGTCACTGCTCCCACTGCTTCCCTGGTCTGCCTGTCACACTCCTCCTCCAGTCTGCGGTTACACTTACCCGCCGCCTCTCCTGGTCAACCTGTCACCTCTCAGTTTCCCAGGCCCGCCTCCTCTGTTGGAGTCTATGGTGTAGCACTGTCCTCAGTCACTTCCGCTCCTCCTTCTCGATGGTCCCGATGGCCCCTGTCCCTGTCGCTGCTCTCAGTCCCTGGGTCCCCCCTGCCACCTCTCTCTGTCTCAGTGGGGGGGGTTCGGTCCGGCCGCAGCTCCCACACACAGCTCCCACACACCATGCTGCTCAGCGTCTGCACTTCTGCGGTTTCATGCCCAAAACAATGCAACAGCACCACCTGCTGGAATTGCAATCATAAGAAGGCGCCATTTTCAAACTTGCACCGCCATTGCTTGCTATCTGGGTTGCAAACCAAAACCTGTAAGTTAGCCCAGGATAACCCCTCCTACTACCAGCATTCCTCATTTTTTTTTCCAGTGTTCCAGGAAGATGAACATCTTTTAAGCTCTGCTATGTAAAAGAGCACATTTTTATCAATTTTTTTTTTTCAATCAAGACTCTTCTTTGCACTGCTGCTAGAGCTGGTCTCTTCGATTGCAGCTATCTGGTGTGGCCATCCTCAGCCTGGCTTTTGTGAGTTTTGCTGGACTGGATGCTACGAGGACAGCCTGAAAGCTCAGGCACTGGGTTTTGCATACAGAACTTTCAAGATTCTGTTCTGGTATCAACTAATTCTCAGTATGCTTGATAGGTCCAGAGCCATCTGTGTTGCCTCAGCATTTACCCTGTCTCTAAAGATTCACTATGTAAGTGGGCCAGATACTGGAACTTCCTCAAGTCCCACAGGGCACCTTTAAAATCCCTGATTTTTACCATTTCCCAAGGAACTTTAAGTTTCAATTTGTTCCTGCTGCCTGCCCTCCAGGGAATTTGGTGACCTTCAGCCACCCAACCCTCATGTGCCACCAACGATTTGGCATTTGTGAGTAGCTAAGGCTTTGCCTGGTACCCCAAGCCTTATGTTGCCTTGCTACCACACAGTTGCAACATGTCTGATTCTAGATGGGGGAGACATTCCCACTGTCCCAGGTGCCCCCAGCTCAAACTCTATCAGTAGCTCCAGTACTGCTTGCAGAGTGGGAAAAAAGAAAGTAAAAACTGCGCTAAGAAATATGTAATGCAAAAATAACGTGAACTTTTGACTGTAAAAAGCAGCAACTCAAAATATATGACACCCATATACCAAATCAAAAATAAGTAAACACCTGAATCGCGCTAATATATAACCATAAAATTTTTTTTGAAAAACTCAATTCGGAATACCATATACCCAAGACTGGATTGCTAGAATGCATAGAGTCAAATGGGTATATAAGCTATATTAAGTATTATAAATCTCTGTGATCGCTAATGATGTGATCTAAAACCAAATTAAATACATAATGACAAAATGAAAGTCTCTGAATAGATAATATAGATTGTCCACCCATGCAAAACAAAAAGAAACAGCATAAAAGTCCACACAAAGAAGGATCTTCAACTGTTGTATAGCGAAAAAATGTGTGATCCACCACCAGTGTAGAAGAGGTTACTTCTTACCAGACATAGATGATCCCCCAATACAGAGGATCATAAAAGGCTGTGATGGTAAGTGTATCTCCCGTGCTGGACTGCGGCTGTACCTCAGATCGTCACATTGAACAGATCAGTTCAGATGAGCATGGCATGTAACAAAAAGTAGGAAAAAACTCTGATCGTGTAAAACCTTTTACATTTATTAATATAAAAAAACAAAAACACACTTACAAACGTAGTATTGTAATCAAGCCTAGATGCCCCTGGATGCCCCTGGGTGCCCCTGGATGACGTGACCTATCACGAAATGCGTAGGGTGGAGCAGGATGACGCGCTGACGTCACCTCCAGTCTGTGTGTTTACTTCCAGTAGGACGGGTCTGTCCGTGTGTGTTCGGCCGACACAACGGACTCTAGGCTTGATTACGATACTACGTTTGTAAGTGTGAAATAGTAAGGGGTACAAAAGTACCCCTACCATTTCACTAAAAAACTGTCAAAAATGTTAAAAAGGACAAGAGACAGTTTTTGACAATTATTTAAATGCTTCTTCTTTCTTCTATCTTCCTTCATCTTCTTCTTCTTCTGGTTCTTCTGGTTCTTCCTCCGGTGTTCTCGTCCAGCATCTCCTCCGCAGCATCTTCTTCCTTTCTTCTCCTTGGGCCGCTCCGCATCCATGATGGCATGGAGGGAGGCTCCCGCTCTTCTCTTCATCTACTTCTCTTCTTAATCTTCTTTTCTTCTTCTCTTTATCATCTTCTTCTCTTCTTCATCTTCTTCTCCAGGCCGCTCCACATCCATGCTGGCATGGTGGGAGGCTCCCGCTGTGTGATGCATCTCCTCTTCTGACGGTTCTTAAAAAACGGGGGGCGGGGCCACCCGGTGACCCCGCCCCCTCTGACGCATGGTGACTTGACGGGACTTCCCTATTATGTCACGGGGAATGCCACAGGGAAGTCCCGTCATGTCCCGTGCGTCAGAGGGGGGCGGGGTCACCGGGTGGCCCCCCCCCCGTTATTTAAGAACCGTCAGAAGAGGAGATGCGTCACACAGCGGGAGCCTCCCACCATGCCAGCATGGATGCAGAGCGGCCCGGAGAATAAGATGAAGAAGAGAAGAAGATGAAGAAGAGAAGAAGATGAAGAGAAGAGCGGGAGCCTCCCCCCATGCCATGGGTGCGGAGCGGCCCGAGGAGAAGAAGATAGAAGACGCCGCGGAGGAGATGCTGGACGAGAACACCGGAGGAAGAACCAGAAGAGCCAGAAGAACCAGAAGAAGAAGAAGATGAAGAAGGATAGAAGAAAGAAGAAGCATTTAAATAAAGGAATTGTCAAAAACTGTCTCTTGTCATTTTTAACATTTTTGACAGTTTTTTAGTGAAATGGTAGGGGTACTTTTGTACCCCCTTACTATTTCACACAGGGGGGAGGGCTGGGATCTGGGGTCCCCTTGTTAAAGGGGGCTTCCAGATTCCGATAAGCCCCCGCCCGCAGACCCCCACAACCACTGGCCAGGGTTGTGGGGATGAGGCCCTTGTCCTCATCAACATGAGGACAAGGTGTTTTGGGTGGCTACCCCAAAGCACCCTCCCAATGTAGAGGGCATGTGGCCTGGTACGGTTCAGGAGGGGGGCCGCTCTCTTGTCCCCCCCTCTTTTCCTGCAGCCTGCCAGGTTGCGTGCTCAGATAAGGGTCTGGTATGGATTTTTGGGGAGACCCCATGCCGTTTTTTTTATTTTAATTTTGGCGCGGGGTTCCCCTTAATATCCATACCAGACCTGAAGGGTCTGGTATGGAATTTAGGGGGACCCCCACATCATTTTTTTTTTTTTATTTTGGCCGGGGTTCCCCTTAATATCCATACCAGACCTGAAGGGCCTGGTATGGAATTTAGGGGGACCCCCCACGTCATTTTTTTTTAAAATTTTGGTTCGGGGTTCCCCTATGGGGAATTCCCATGCCGTTTTTATCAATGAACTTTTATGTGTATTGTCGGACCGGCAATGCAATATCCGTGAGTAGTTTTCCTTTGAAATGTAATTTTGTTGTCAGACTGTTCTAAACACGGGAAACATGCGCCCCTTTACAGGCATACTATAGACACCCCCCAGCTACGAAATTTAAAGGAATATTACACTTTTATTGTTTCACTTTAAACATTATTAAAATTACTGCTCCTGAAAAAACGGCCGTTTTTAAAACTTTTTTTTTGCATTGATCCATGTCCCCTGGGGCAGGACTCAGGTCCCCAAACACTTTTTATGACAATAACTTGCATATAAGCCTTTAAAATTAGCACTTTTGATTTCTCCCATAGACTGTTAAAGGGTGTTCCACGGCATTCGAATTGTTCCCCAAATTGTTCGCTGTTCCGCGAACTTGCGAACAGCCGATGTTCGAGTCGAACATGAGTTCGACTCGAACTCGAAGCTCATCCCTACTCACTAGCTTTTCCTTTTATGTTTTAGAAAATTAAATGTCAGCCATATTGGGATTGCCTGTATGTAGGAGGTAAGAGTTACGGGTTCCTATGTTCCTATAATGGCTGTTCTATGGGGTCCTTTCATTTACAGTATAATGTTGTTCTGTACTATAAGTTTTGTGTGTGTTCTTTTTTCAGTCACATGAAGTAATACAATACAATAAAATCTTACTAGTAATGATACGGCAACTTTATGCATAACTACCAATGCAGCTTCTTATTTTATAACAATCTACGTTTCTGCAGCTAAATCATGAAAAAAATAAATAAATAATGTATCAAAGTGTTAATAGTTGTTTTGAAATATTACAACATTTTTCTGATGATAGATCTTACTGGTATATAGTTGAAAACCATAATATGTCATGTTTTACTTACTTCCAAAGAACTTTTAAGAATGATAATTCAAGCACTTCAGTTACAGTCTGATAACATTTAGGGCTTTGTATAACTTTGAGAAAAATAGATTGTTATGCATGGTCATATGTTTTGTATGTGGCGAACTGACTGTACTTTCAATCACCCACATAAATGTTTTAATACTGGTGAGACAGGATCAAAGGTGCTTCTCTTTAAAAGCTGTGCCGCTTGAGCTCAAATTGCTGTGTTGAAAGGTTCTTTGAACATGATTAAGATTGTATGCTTTAATTATCCCTTTAAAATTCAAGAAAATAGCAACAAAGGCTATGACATTTCAGGAGCACAAAGCTTATATGATGGCAAAGTGGCAAGTATAAATTAAGACAATATGTTTCTGTGCATTGTAACTTTGGACAACTCCATGCAAAATATTAAATGAAGATCAGTGGAGAAGTTGGAGGTGATTGTTGAGAATAAATAGCTATTATCTTCATGTCTCAGGTTCCCTAGCCATACTCTTGAAAGCCCAATTTGGTGCAATTCATAGGACATCTAGGGGTTTGATACCTTGTGAAATGATATTAAGGTATAAGTTTAAAGAACAATGAATTATACTGGGGTTGGCGGGTTTTGGTGAAGTTGTAATGGGTAAAAATTGACTTCTATAATTCTTTAAACATATATTCCACACTTCCTCAAATTAAGGTGAACCACGATTGGTCATGTTAATGCACATCTGACTATAAATCTTAATATAATACAAGGTATAAGTGGAGCAATACTTTTAAAATACTGTCTTAGATCTGTAACCATTACATTTGCTTTCACATCTTTATGATTTTCTCCCTGGTTCAGTATGTATTTAAGACTATTCACACCAAATGCTGGTACTTCGAATGTGTATACGACTGAGCAAGTGTGTACACATTTTTTGGTTTGCAGACAAAGAACTTTGCTGCATCATACTTACTATTAGTTCTTTTGTGGCATCATTCTGATGCCAGTTATAAGGTCCAGTAAATGTAAAACTACACACTACTTATTTTTTCCTCTGTTTTCCTGTGGCAGACTTATTATCTGTACCTTTACCCCAACACTTTGTATTCCTAATATGTGGCTGCTGTACCATGTACTTGTATGAGAATATGAGAAAGTATCCTGTTCTCTTTCAATTGCTTCCTTTATGTGGAATCCCTGGTTCTCCTGCTATTCCCCTTGCTTTCCTCCTAGCTTTCCTATTTAAAACTGACCACACTAAGCTGGAGAGCACATCGTGGTCAGATCTCTAGCTATGCCGGGAACTCAGTGTACTCTCCTCCAATGATCAGACTTGTCCCGACCCCCCCCCAGCTGCACAGCCATTCACTGGAAAGCTCAGTGTGCTGCTGCTTTGCCTCCCCCAGCTCTTATACAGCTGAGAACAGAGGGAATGTGATCACTTATAAAAAAGGGAAGAAAGGCATTTATAATATTTTTTTTATATCTATGCAAAAATGTTTTGCCTTTCATTTCTATTTGAAACTGAATGGGTTATTTTACAAGGTGATCGTTTAAAATCACTTTAAGCTTTATCTCCTTATACTTTGCCTCTATTTTTGGTGGTGTAAATAATAATAAAATATTACAGTTAAACAGGTGAACAAAACATTATATATTGCATGTGCTGTGGTGGCTGCATTGCTTTTTTTTCAGGCTTTTCCCCCATATTTTCATCTTGTAAACCTGCAAGTAAAACATTCATTGTTTTAGGATAACAACATTCACTATACTGTAACTATGGACGAGCACCTTAGGCTGCTTGCTATTTGTTTGAACTTCCCGTAACATTTTGGGGAGCTATTCTGTAGCTCAAAAGGGTAAACTGGACAAGGCTGTTAACACTACTTGGGATTTCAGCACAGCGGAGGAAAAGTGCATAGGAAATTACATGCTTACTAGGGTTGTGGCAGGATCAACACATAATATTTACAGAAAAGGAGATATTGCACACTGATTACATCACTCAGCTCAGTAAATTTGTATTTAGACATAAAAGCAAAACAGTCCCTCCCTGCCAGGGACTGCCCTGCACTGATATGTGTCAACCTTATGGGCTTATGCCACGTACACACAATCAGGATTTTGGTCGGAAAAAGATATGATGGCTTTTCTGACGAAATTCCGCTCAAGCTTGCCTTGCATACATACGGTCACACAAAAGTTCGCTGAACTTTCGACCGTCAAGAACGCAGTGACGTACAACACTACGACGAGCCGAGAAAATGAAGTTCAATGCTTCCAAGCATGAGCCGAATTGTTTCCGAGCATGCGTAGGAATTTTGCGCGTCGAAATTGCTACAGACAATCGCATTTTCGGATAGGAACTTTTTTCGACCGAAAAATTGACATGCTCCCAATCTTTTGCTGGCTGGAATTCGGCCAGCAAAAGTCAGATGGAGCAAACAAACGGTCGCATTTTCCGACCAAAAGCTCTCATCTGTCTTTTGCTGGCCGAACTTCCGATCGTGCGTACGCGGCATAAGTGTAGCCTGTGACTAAGCCCGTAAGGGTGAAACATACCAGAGAGGGATGGTCTCCTGGTGGGGATGAACTGTTTGGGGATGTTGTTTTTATGTCTGAATAAAAATTGACTAAGCTAAGTGACATCATTAGTGTATGGCTTCTCTTTTTCTTCACAGAGCAAGGACTGACTCCTTAAGCTAGACATAGATAAGTTTTTTTTTCCATTCAGCCAGTGGGCTTATAAAAAAAAGAAAGAACAGATATCACCATTCACAAAAATAAGGTGGATAGAGGACCCTGTCCCCCTTCTTGTTCCTGGGACCTGGCGCTGTCAGAATACACTGATCACCAATCAGCTGCAGCCGCCGATCAACAAACATCGTTTAACCTGTTTGTTCCACAGAAGTAAGCCTAGTGGTTGACTTCTGTTGAATAGGGATGGTCACAGTGATCTTTTTTTACATTTACCCACTTCCCGCCCAAGGTACGTCATATGACGTCCTTGACTTTGAGCGGGGATATCTCAATGATGCCTGCAGTTACAGACAACATTCATATATCATCTTTTAGTTCCGGCAATTCCCTACACCATAGGAACGGTCATAGCGTCTGTTGTGCCACTTGATCCTTCTTACGGGCGGTGAGAGAGGGCGGAAGGGACTTCCCCCCCCTCCCGCCGCCCTCCGGTGCTTCTACCGACTCACCGCTTCCATCGTTGAGTCTGAGGCAGGATCCGCCACCCCCGGATGGTGACCATAGAGATTTCCGGCGGACCAGATGGTCGCCGGAGTCTCTGTGATCATTCGGAGGCCGGGCGCAATGTTATGACGTCACGCCCAGCCTCTGCATTCAAACGAATGGCGGCGCTGTTCTGTCCAGAAGTGCCCCCCATCGAAAAGTGCCCAGGAAGTACTGCGCAAGCGCAGGATGGAGCCACACTTCAGCTGATTTGCCAATCAGCTGGAGTGACATGAGCAGGGCGCAAGCGCACAACGTAGGAGGCATCTCTCAATGGGAGATACCATTTGACGGCCACAATTGAAACCTATACAAACAATGGGGGGAGACAGTAGTTTTCACATTGTGCCTCACTGTAGCAGGGCGGCTTTACAGTGTGTTGATGGTCCGGTGTTCTCTGTGTTGCAGGGCGGGTATGCTGTATTCAACGGGCTGTTTTGCCTGTGTGAAAGGTTGGCTTGCAACACAGACAAAGCCAGCTCTTCAACACAGTACATGCCAGACACTATCCGATGGGAGGCATTTCTCGACAGAACACCGCCTCGGCTGGGAAGCCGTGAACGTTAATTTTTTTTTTTGCTTTCAGGCTTCCCAGCCTAGAGGTGAGATGTGGGGTCTTATTGACCCCATATCTCACTGTAAAGAGGACCGATCGTGTCATATTCCTATTACAAGGGATGTTTACATTCTTTGTAATAGGAATTCCCTTGTAATAGGAATAAAAGTGATCAAAAAATTTTTTTTTTTTTTTTTAAACTGTCAAACTAAAAAAGAAAAGTAAAATTAACAATAATAAAAAAAAAAATGGTCCCTGCGTGCTCGTAAGTCCCGCCCACATATGAAAACGGTGTCCAAACCACACGTGAGGTATCGCCATGAACGTTAGAGCGAGAGAAATAATTCTAGACCTAGACCTCCTCTGTAACTCAAAACATCTAACCAGTAAAAAATTTTAAAACTTCGCCTATGGGGATTTTTACGTACTGAAGTTGGGCGCCATTCCACGAGCGTGTGCAATTTTGAAGCGTGACATTTTAGGTATCTATTTATTCGGCGTAACTTCATCTTTCACATTATGCAAAAAATTGGGCTAACTTTAATGTTTTGTTTTTTTTAAAGCATGAAACTTTTTTTTCCAAAATTTCTGTGTAAATTCCGTGCGAGATAAAAAGTTGCAACGACCGCCTTTGTATTCTCTAGGGTCTTTGCTTAAAAAACATATATAATGTTTGGGGGTTCTATGTAATTTTCTAGCAAAATTATGAATTACATATTTTACATGTAGGAGAGAAATGTCAGAATTGGTCAGAAACATTATCTGTCAGTGGCGGCCCCAACTGCAATGCTGGATATCCATTCTCCACTCCAGGAGATGGTGCCAGCAAGGGACACCTAATGATGGGCTCCATGGAATGAAAATCAGCTTTTGAAGCATTTTTGTTGCTTGAAATGGGGGGTTGGTGGTGTTACGATCGAAAAGGACATAGGTTTTGGAGAAAAGTCAGGTCAACAATTTGGCTCTGCTGTGTTGGGCTGATCAAATCTTATGGATGGACAAAAATACATATTCTGTAAAACAGCTCCAACATTTGAACAACATATATCAGTTATGTGGAGTTCAGCTTTGAATAATTTCTGTATAAAGCAATAATTAGAAGTTACCATACATCTCTGCCTTAGCATTAAAATTAAAAGGAAAAAAAAATTCACAATGGCTTCAGTTCTTTGCCAAGTAAATTTAAGCTTTGCATAGCAGAAAACACGGGGGGTAGACAAAAAAAGCCTTGGTAAATCCGATATAGTTTCAGGTATAAACCTGGCTTACTGGAATTGCAACCAGTTGAAAAAAATAATTATAATTCTTGGGCAGCTCACCAATTTGTGCAGATGTTATGGAGATCTAATCAGAATGCATAAGGAAATATGCATTTCAAACGTTGCTACAATAAAGTAAAATCCCTGGTATTAGGCCAGATATATCTTAGGGAGGGGGTCAGCAAAAACCAACTTAGAAACTTTCTGTGTCTTATGAAAAGCAACTTTGTTTTCTGATTTAAGGACGAAGAGGTTCTCTAATGTGTTACCTCCAGTATAGGAAAACTGCCATAACTGATATAAACTTTTGATAAAATTCAAAGTGTGTAAACAAAATATACAAAGTTGAAATCCAGGGCCTCCTCCAAAAATGAGAGCTAGCTGTGACTTTTTAATGGCCATTGAAATAATTGCACAATGACCTCATCAATTGTCATGTTAAGTATCATGCAAAATTCCTGTAAAAAAGCATAACCTATGGCAAACATGTCAAGTGGGGTTTTTTGGGACACATACAGGCATACCCCACTTTTAAGTACACAATGGTGTTTATTTACTAAAGCTGGAACGTGCAAAATCAGGCTCACTTCTGCATAGAAACCAATGAGCTTCCAGTTTTTATTACCAAAGCTTAATTGAACAAGCTGGGTTTAGAAGCTCATTGGTTTCTATGCAGAAGTCAGTCTGATTTTGCACTTTCCAGCTTTAGTAAATAAACCCCATTGTGTACTTAAAAGTGGGGTATGCCTGTATGTACTTTTAGGTCCTCAGCTATTTTATCAATTTAAATTCAATTAGGTCGACTGTGCTCCTGCATTCTCACCCTGTAGCATATGCATCTGTTGCAGACCAAAAGCAGTTTTGCGAACACACATTGCACAGGCATGATCCACCTTTGACTCTGTCTGGAAGCCACTCCTTAGCAATTATGTACTTACACTGGAGGGAGTGTACATACACAGAAAGTGGTTGAAAGAGTCTGGAGGATCAGCAGCACTGGGGTATAACAAAGACAGAAAACAGGTAAAAAAAAAAAGTATTTTACAAAAAAAAAGCAATTATTTATGTCACACAGTGCTTTAGCTAACTAAATATGATTCATTGAGGGCTTAAATTTGAATAAATGACAATGTTAAAAATGACAGGTTTTCATCTGTATGATATATTCACATATCAGCGTTTCTGCACCTGGACACACCGCTACCTGTGGAATATGTAGCATAATGGTGCAGTCACTTGCAAGGGAGATCATGCAGTAGGAGCATCAACAACTGGTCACCAGGGAAAAAATGGAGACTACAGAGGGTACAGCCTACTACGCACCCTCTCCTGCCCATGAATGCACTGAACCCTGGGCACTTGTTCTGTATCTCCCTTGTCCCTGTCAGGCACTCAGTGGGATCTGCGCAGGAGATCTGACCTGTGGGAGCTACTGGGAGATAAGCTATCACTTGTAAATGCAGAAGCTAGACTTCAGTGTTACCAAGTGATAGTGGTGAGCAGGGTTCAGAAGACTTGAGCCAGAGGTGGTGGAACTGAGCTCCCCCTAGTTCCTGCTGAAAAAAAGCCCTGAGTACAATGGTTGGGCATTAGCTAAGGACAATGCATCACTACCCTAAAACTGAACTTTGAAAATTAAAGGTCTTATTTGACTCAAAGTTTTCACTGCAAACATGTAAATTAACCACTTGACGACCGCCTCACGCCGATTTACGTCGGCAAGGTGGCACGGACAGGCAAAATCACGTACATATACGTGATTTGCCTTCCGCAGGTGGGGGGTCCGATCGGACCCGGTGCCCGAGGTGGTCGTCTTTTGTCCCATGGCGATCGGAGATGAGGGGGAGGCCATCCGTTCGTGGCCCCCCCCCTCGCGATCGCCGCCGGCCAATCACATCATTCCTTTGCTGCTGTATGCTAAACAGCAGCAAAGGAAATGATGTCATCTCTCCTCGGCTCGGTAATTTCCGTTCCGGCCCGAGGAGAGAAGACAGGTATGTGAGTGCACCAACACTACACAACACAGTAGAACATGCCAGGCACACTAAACACCCCGATCCCCCCCCCTGATCGCCCCCCGATCCCCCCCAATCACCCCCCCCGTCACAAACTGACACCAGCAGTTTTTTTGTTTTTTTTTTTCTGATTACTGCATTGGTGTCAGTTTGTGACAGTTACAGTGTTGGGACAGTTAGTATTACCCCCCTGTAGGTCTAGGATACCCCCCTAACCCCCCCTAATAAAGTTTTAACCCCTTGATCACCCCGTCACCAGTGTCGCTAAGCGATCATTTTTCTGATCACTGTATTAGTGTCGCTGGTGACGCTAGTTAGGGACTTAAATATTTAGGTTCGCCGTCAGCGTTTTATAGCGTCAGGGACCCCCATATACTACCGAATAAATGTTTTAACCCCTTGATGGCCCCCTAGTTAACCCTTTCACCTCTGATCACCGTATAACTGTTACGGGTGACGCTGGTTAGTTTGTTTATTTTTTATAGTGTCAGGGCACCCGCCGTTTATTATCGAATAAAGGTTTAGCCCCCTGATCGCCCGGCGGTGATATGCGTCGCCCCAGGCAGCGTCAGATTAGCGCCAGTACCGCTAACACCCACGCACGCAGCATACGCCTCCCTTAGTGGTATAGTATCTGATCGGATCAATATCTGATCCGATCAGATCTATACTAGCGTCCCCAGCAGTTTAGGGTTCCCAAAAACGCAGTGTTAGCGGGATCAGCCCAGATACCTGCTAGCACCTGCGTTTTGCCCCTCCGCCCGGCCCAGCCCAAGTGCAGTATCGATCGATCACTGTCACTTACAAAACACTAAACGCATAACTGCAGCGTTCGCAGAGTCAGGCCTGATCCCTGCGATCGCTAACAGTTTTTTTGGTAGCATTTTGGTGAACTGGCAAGCACCAGCCCCAGGCAGCGTCAGGTTAGCGCCAGTAGCGCTAACACCCACGCACGCACCGTACAGCTCCCTTAGTGGTATAGTATCTGATCGGATCAATATCTGATCCGATCAGATCTATACTAGCGTCCCCAGCAGTTTAAGGTTCCCAAAAACGCAGTGTTAGCGGGATCAGCCCAGATACCTGCTAGCACCTGCGTTTTGCCCCTCCGCCCGGCCCAGCCCAGCCCACCCAAGTGCAGTATCGATCGATCACTGACACTTACAAAACACTAAATGCATAACTGCAGCGTTCGCAGAGTCAGGCCTGATCCCTGCGATCGCTAACAGTTTTTTTGGTAGTATTTTGGTGAACTGGCAAGCACCAGCCCCAAGCAGCGTCAGATTAGCGCCAGTACCGCTAACACCCACGCACGCACCGTACACCTCCCTTAGTGGTATAGTATCTGAACGGATCAATATCTGATCCGATCAGATCTATACTGGCGTCCCCAGCAGTTTAGGGTTCCCAAAAATGCAGTGTTAGCGGGATCAGCCCAGATACCTGCTAGCACCTGCATTTTGCCCCTCCGCCCGGCCCAGCCCACCCAAGTGCAGTATCGATCGATCACTGTCACTTACAAAACACTTAATGCATAACTGCAGCATTCGCAGAGTCAGGCCTGATCCCTGCGATCGCTAACAGTTTTTTTGGTAGCTTTTTATTGAACTGGCAAGCGCCAGCGGCCTAGTACATCCCGGTCATAGTCAAACCAGCACTGCAGTAACACTTGGTGTCGTGGCGAGTCCCATAAGTGCAGTTCAAGCTGGTGAGGTGGCAAGCACAAGTAGTGTCCCGCTGCCACCAAGAAGACAAACACAGGCCCGTCGTGCCCATAGTGCCCTTCCTGCTGCATTCGTCAATCCTAATTGGGAACCCACCGCTTCTGCAGCGCCCGTACTTCCCCCATTTACATCCCCAACCAAATGCAGTCGGCTGCATGAGAGGCATTTTCTTTATGTCCTCCCGAGTACCCCTACCCAACGAACCCCCAAAAAAGATGTTGTGTCTGCAGCAAGCGCGAATATAGGCGTGACACCCTCTATTATTGTCCCTCCAGTCCTGACAATCCTGGTCTTTGCATTGGTGAATGTTTTGAACGCTACCATTCACTAGTTGAGTATTAGCGTAGGGTACAACATTGCACAGACTATGCACACTTTCACAGGGTCTCCCAAGATGCCATCGCATTTTGAGAGACCCGAACCTGGAACCGGTTACCGTTATAAAAGTTAGTTACAAAAAAAGTGTAAAAAAAAAAATATATATATAAAATAAAAAAAAATAGTTGTCGTTTTATTGTTCTCTCTCTCTCTCTATTCTCTCTCTCTTGTTCTGCTCTTTTTTACTGTATTCTATTCTGCAATGTTTTATTGTTATTATGTTTTATCATGTTTGCTTTTCAGGTATGCAATTTTTTATACTTTACCGTTTACTGTGCTTTATTGTTAACCATTTTTTTGTCTTGAGGTACGCCATTCACGACTTTGAATGGTTATACCAGAATGATGCCTGCAGGTTTAGGTATCATCTTGGTATCATTCTTTTCAGCCAGCGGTCAGCTTTCATGTAAAAGCAATCCTAGTGGCTAATTAGCCTCTAGACTGCTTTTACAAGCCGTGGGAGGGCATGCCCCCCCCCCCACCGTCTTCCGTGTTTTTCTCTGGCTCTCCTGTCTCAACAGGGAACCTGAGAATGCAGCCGGTGATTCAACCAGCTGACCATAGAGCTGATCAGAGACCAGAGTGGCTCCAAACATCTCTATGGCCTAAGAAACCGGAAGCTACGAGCATTTTATGACTTAGATTTCGCCGGATGTAAATAGCGCCATTGGGAAATTGGGGAAGCATTTTATCACACTGATCTTGGTGTCATCAGATGCTTTGAGGGCAGAGGAGAGATCTAGGGTCTAATAGACCCCAATTTTTTCAAAAAAGAGTACCTGTCACTACCTATTGCTATCATAGGGGATATATACATTCCCCGAGATAACAATAAAAATGATTAAAAAAAAAAAAAAATGAAAGGAACAGTTTAAAAATAAGATAAAAAAGCAAAAAAAAATAAAGAAAAAAAAAAAAAAAAAAAAAAAAGCACCCCTGTCGCCCCCTGCTCTCGCGCTAAGGCGAACGCAAGCGTCGGTCTGTCGTCAAACGTAAACAGCAATTGCACCATGCATGTGAGGTATCGCCGCGAAGGTCAGATCGAGGGCAGTAATTTTTGCAGTAGACCTCCTCTGTAAATCTAAAGTGGTAACCTGTAAAGGCTTTTAAAGGCTTTTAAAAATGTATTTATTTTGTTGCCACTGCACGTTTGTGCGCAATTTTAAAGCATGTCATGTTTGGTATCCATGTACTCGGCCTAAGATCATCTTTTTTATTTCATCAAACATTTGGGCAATATAGTGTGTTTTAGTGCATTAAAATTTAAAAAAGTGTGTTTTTTCCCCAAAAAATGCGTTTTAAAAATCGCTGCGCAAATACTGTGTGAAAAAAAAAATGAAACACCCACCATTTTAATCTGTAGGGCATTTGCTTTAAAAAAATATATAATGTTTGGGGGTTCAAAGTAATTTTCTTGCAAAAAAAAAATTATTTTTTCATGTAAACAAAAAGTGTCAGAAAGGGCTTTGTCTTCAAGTGGTTAGAAGAGTTGGTGATGTGTGACATAAGCTTCTAAATGTTGTGCATAAAATGCCAGGACAGTTCAAAACCCCCCCAAATGACCCCATTTTGGAAAGTAGACACCCCAAGCTATTTGCTGAGAGGCATGTCGAGTCCATGGAATATTTTATATTGCGACACAAGTTGCGGGAAAGAGACAAATTTTATTTTTTTTTTTTGCACAAAGTTGTCACTAAATGATATATTGCTCAAACATGCCATGGGAATATGTGAAATTACACCCCAAAATACATTCTACTGCTTCTCCTGAGTACGGGGATACCACATGTGTGAGGCTTTTTGGGAGCCTAGCCGCGTACGGGACCCCGAAAACCAAGCACCGCCTTCAGGCTTTCTAAGGGCGTGAATTTTTGATTTCACTCTTCACTGCCTATCACAGTTTCGGAGGCCATGGAAAGCCCAGGTGGCACAAAACCCCCCCAAATGACCCCATTTTGGAAAGTAGACACCCAAAGCTATTTGCTGAGAGGTATAGTGAGTATTTTGCAGACCTCACTTTTTGTCACAAAGTTTTGAAAATTGAAAAAAGAAAAAAAAAAAAGTTTTTTCTTGTCTTTCTTCATTTTCAAAAACAAATGAGAGCTGCAAAATACTCACCATGCCTCTCAGCAAATAGCTTGGGGTGTCTACTTTCCAAAATGGGGTCATTTGGGGGGGTTTTGTGCCACCTGGGCATTCCATGGCCTCCGAAACTGTGATAGGCAGTGAAGAGTGAAATCAAAAATTTTCACCCTTAGAAATCCTGAAGGCGGTGCTTGGTTTTCGGGGCCCCGTATGTGGCTAGGCTCCCAAAAAGTCCCACACATGTGGTATCCCCATACTCAGGAGAAGCAGCTAAATGTATTTTGGGGTGCAATTCCACATATGCCCATGGCCTGTGTGAGCAATATATCATTTAGTGACAACTTTGTGCAAAAAAAAAAAAAAAAGAAAGTGTCACTTTCCCGCAACTTGTGTCAAAATATAAAATATTCCATGGACTCAATATGCCTCTCAGCAAATAGCTTGGGGTGTCTACTTTCCAAAATGGGGTCATTTGGGGGGGTTTTGTGCCACCTGGGCATTCCATGGCCTCCGAAACTGTGATAGGCAGTGAAGAGTGAAATCAAAAATTTACACCCTTAGAAATCCTGAAGGCGGTGCTTGGTTTTCGGGGCCCCGTACGCGGCTAAGCTCCCAAAAAGTCCCACACGTGTGGTATCCCCATACTCAGGAGAAGCAGTTGAATGTATTTTGGGGTGTAATTCCACATAGGCCCATGGCCTGTGTGAGCAATATATCATTTAGTGACAACTTTTTGTAAATATTTTTTTTTTTTGTCATTATTCAATCACTTGGGACAAAAAAAATAAATATTCAATGGGTTCAACATGCCTCTCAGCAATTTCCTTGGGGTGTCTACTTTCCAAAATGGGGTCATTTGGGGGGGTTTTGTACTGCCCTGCCATTTTAGCACCTCAAGAAATGACATAGGCAGTCATAAACTAAAAGCTGTGTAAATTACAGAAAATGTACCCTAGTTTGTAGACGCTATAACTTTTGCGCAAACCAATAAATATATGCTTATTGACATTTTTTTTACCAAAGACATGTGGCCGAATACATTTTGGCCTAAATGTATGACTAAAATTTAGTTTATTGGATTTTTTTTATAACAAAAAGTAGAAAATATCATTTTTTTTCAAAATTTTCGGTCTTTTTCCGTTTATAGCGCAAAAAATAAAAACTGCAGAGGTGATCAAATACCATCAAAAGAAAGCTCTATTTGTGGGAAGAAAAGGACGCAAATTTCGTTTGGGTACAGCATTGCATGACCGTGCAATTAGCAGTTAAAGTGACGCAGTGCCAAATTGGAAAAAGACCTCTGGTCCTTAGGCAGCATAATGGTCCGGGGCTCAAGTGGTTAAGACCTGCCTACATTCAAATGCTCATTTTTCACGTGGAGCAGTTAGAATGTTGGGCATTTAACTATGTTTTACTTGCATTACTATTTACCACTATGGAAGATGTGCTTTCTTGAAAATTCCACCAATAATCCAAACTGATTTTTTTTTAAATCTGCCATAGTAAAGTAAAAATGTGTGAATGTAGGCCTAGTAGAGTTACAGCCCTCTTTTATGTACCTGTGCTATTTAGCATACTGTTAGCTATAAGTTTGATTTGCCCCATCTACCACTTTTTGGGAAAAAATGAATGAGTTATTTTCCATTTTCGAATCCCAACCACTGTACTACCTGCCTGGAGTTTGCATGCTCTACCGTTGCTTGCGTGGATTTCCTCCAGGTACAATGGTTTCCTCTCATACTCCAAAGACATGCTGGTAAGTTAATTGGATCCTATCAGAATTGGCCCTAATACATATCTCCCAATTTTTTGAGATGGCAATGAGGGACACCTATTAGCAAAAGTATGTAGGCATAAGACACACCCCCTACCACGTCTGCTTAAAAGAGAATTATACAAAAAAAATGTGTTAAACCCACAAGTGCTTTTTTACCACTACTATTTCTTTATATTAATTCAAATTAATTAATTAAAATTTAAGAATGCAGCAATTTAGAAATCGGATGAAAGGTTTAGCACTGGTAAACACATTTTAAAAGATAAAAAGTACATTTTTATAACTATATAGATCAGACCAAAATGAGGGGCAAATGAGGAGGAAAGAGAGACAGAGGGAATTTGTTCCAAATCAGGGACAGTCCCTCGAAATCAGGGACAGTTGGGAACTATGCCTAGTATGTTTATGCCTAGTATGTGTATGAATGAATGTGAGAACATTGGGAGGTATTGACCAGTTCAATAGAAACCAGCCGACATTTAGCCCTTGTGTACAACAGCCGGTCTAACAGAAGCGGGCCAAAATAACGAAGAAAGGTCTCCTGATCGCCATCTGACCAGCGCTCTCAGCCAATGACCATCCCCCTGTAAGAACACAATAGCTCAGTGGGGGAGATCCCTGTACTAACATCAGATCAGGTTGAGTATTGTATTGTACTAGGCATTAGAGACCTTAGATTGTAAGCTCCTTGAGGGCAAGGACTGCTGTGAATGTATAATATATATGTAAAGCGCTTTGTAAATTGATGGCACTATATAAGTACCTATAATAAATGAATTAATATTTTCAGAGATAAAAATACATGCATATTTAATTTCAAAGCAATAATATGCAAAACATAGGCACTAGGAATGTACATGATTAGCTGTCGCCAACCATCATTATGAGTACCATAATGCCATTATCATGGGTAACACATGAAACTGCACCCTGTCACAAATTATTTTCTGATTTTGAATCAACCTCCTCTTATTCATTTTGTATATGAGGAGGCTTCCCAGAACCTGCTTGTACAATACAGTGGCAGTGGAAAATGTTAATTTTGTGCCCCTCTAATGAATTTGCTCAATTACAAACTCGAGGTTGATTTACTAAAGAGAACAGACTGTTCACTCTGCAAGTGCAGTTGCTCCAGAGCTTAGTAAATGAGGTAAAGCTTCAGTTTGCAAAGAATAACCAAATCACATGCAGGGATAATTAACAAACAGTATTTTGCTTGCATGTGATTGGATGATGGAAGTCAGCAGAGCTTCTGCTCATTTACTAAGCTCTGGAGCAACTTTTTGCCTTTAGTAAATCAACCAGTGGCGGCCCGTCCATACGGGGTGCAGGGATGCCGCCCCCCTAATCCGTGTGCCGGCCCCTAATCTACATGCAAGGCGCTGGATACATGGATTTCAACTGGGTTTTTTTTTTTTGGAATCACGTGATTAGAACCTGAGGCTCTAATTTGCTTCAAAAAAGGGTGGGCTCTGCCCCTGGAGCCCATCCACTTGTGTTACAATTGCAAATTAATATTCGCTATTGTCTTCCTGCTTCTCCTCTCGGCCAATCAGGAAGTGGATCCCGAGACCTGATTGGCCAGGGAGTCTCAGGACCCACTTCCTGTTCAGCCAGGATGAGAAGCAATGGCCCCGGAGCGAGGATTGAGATCCTTTTCATCTGCCTCCTAAGGTAAGGAGGCCTCTGTCCATCTCCTGCGCGTGGGGGGGAGTGGCATTGGTTTCCCACCCCCCACCCCAAATATTGAGCACCAGCCGCCACTGAAATCGACCTTATTATATCATAATGATGGTGTCACTTTCTTATTTGACCTGAAACTTGCACGAATGCAATGCAAGTAGCAGTCAGGGTCATAACTGGGCCAAGACCATTGCTACAAGGCAACTTCTAGTCATGTTTTTACCTGTGTTGCATCGTGATAAAAGTTTTACAGCAAATTAAAAAGGCTACCAATGCACAGCTACATTTACTTCAATTACTTTGTGGCAGATTTAGAACAGTGCACTTGCATAGGTGAATTCTCGTAGTTGATGACTGCTCTGAAATGAACTGATGCTTTTTTTTATTTAGAAACTGATTAGGAATAGGGATGAGCCGAACACCCCCCTGTTCGGTTCGCACCAGAACATGCGAACAGGAAAAAAGTTCGTTCGAACATGCGAACACCGTTAAAGTCTATGGGACACGAACATGAATAATCAAAAGTGCTAATTTTAAAGGCTTATATGCAAGTTATTGTCATAAAAAGTGTTTGGGGACCTGGGTCCTGCCCCAGGGGACATGGATCAATGCAAAAAAAAGTTTTAAAAACGGCCGTTTTTTCAGGAGCAGTGATTTTAATAATGCTTAAAGTCAAACAATAAAAGTGTAATATCCCTTTAAATTTCGTACCTGGGGGGTGTCTATAGTATGCCTGTAAAGGGGCGCATGTTTCCTGTGTTTAGAACAGTCTGACAGCAAAATGACATTTTGAAGGAAAAAACTCATTTAAAACTACCCGCGGCTATTGCATTGCCGACAATACACATAGAAGTTCATTGATAAAAACGGCATGGGAATTCCCCAAAGGGGAACCCCGAACCAAAATTAAAAAAAAAAAATGACGTGGGAGTCCTCCTAAATTCCATACCAGGCCCTTCAGGTCTGGTATGGATATTAAGGGGAACCCCGGCCAAAATTAAAAAAAAAAAATGACGTGGGGTTCCCCCTAAATTCCATACCAGACCCTTCAGGTCTGGTATGGATTTTAAGGGGAACCCCGCGCCAAAAAAAAAAAAAAAAAAAACGGCGTGGGGTCCCCCCAAAAATCCATACCAGACCCTTATCCGAGCACGCAACCTGGCAGGCCGCAGGAAAAGAGGGGGGGACGAGAGTGCGGCCCCCCCTCCCTCCTGAACCGTACCAGGCCACATGCCCTCAACATTGGGAGGGTGCTTTGGGGTAGCCCCCCAAAACACCTTGTCCCCATGTTGATGAGGACAAGGGCCTCATCCCCACAACCCTGGCCGGTGGTTGTGGGGGTCTGCGGGCGGGGGGCTTATCGGAATCTGGAAGCCCCCTTTAACAAGGTGACCCCCAGATCCCGGCCCCCCCCCTGTGTGAAATGGTAAGGGGGTACATAAGTACCCCTACCATTTCACGAAAAAAGTGTCAAAAATGTTAAAAATGACAAGAGACAGTTTTTGACAATTCCTTTATTTAAATACTTCTTCTTTCTTCTATCTTCCTTCATCTTCTGGTTCTTCTGGCTCTTCTGGTTCTTCCTCCGGCGTTCTCGTCCAGCATCTCCTCCGCGGCGTCTTCTGTCTTCTTCTCCTCGGGCCGCTCCGCACCCATGGCATGGGGGGGAGGCTCCCGCTCTTCTCTTCTTCTTTTCTTCTCTTCTTCTCTTCTTCATTTTCTTCTCCGGGCCGCTCCGCAATCCATGCTGGCATGGAGGGAGGCTCCCGCTGTGTGACGGCGCTCCTCGTCTGACAGTTCTTAAATAACGGGGGGGCGGGGCCACCCGGTGACCCCGCCCCCCTCTGACGCACGGTGACTTGACGGGACTTCCCTGTGGCATTCCCCGTGACGTCACAGGGAAGTCCCGTCAAGTCACCGTGCGTCAGAGGGGGGCGGGGTCACCGGGTGGCCCCGCCCCCCCCGTTATTTAAGAACTGTCAGACGAGGAGCGCCGTCACACAGCGGGAGCCTCCCTCCATGCCAGCATGGATTGCGGAGCGGCCCGGAGAAGAAAATGAAGAAGAGAAGAAAAGAAGAAGAGAAGAGCGGGAGCCTCCCCCCCATGCCATGGGTGCGGAGCGGCCCGAGGAGAAGAAGATAGAAGACGCCGCGGAGGAGATGCTGGACGAGAACGCCGGAGGAAGAACCAGAAGAGCCAGAAGAACCAGAAGAACCAGAAGATGAAGGAAGATAGAAGAAAGAAGAAGCATTTAAATAAAGGAATTGTCAAAAACTGTCTCTTGTCATTTTTAACATTTTTGACACTTTTTTCGTGAAATGGTAGGGGTACTTATGTACCCCCTTAACATTTCACACAGGGGGGGGCCGGGATCTGGGGGTCACCTTGTTAAAGGGGGCTTCCAGATTCCGATAAGCCCCCTGCCCGCAGACCCCCACAACCACCGGCCAGGGTTGTGGGGATGAGGCCCTTGTCCTCATCAACATGGGGACAAGGTGTTTTGGGGGGCTATCCCAAAGCACCCTCCCAATGTTGAGGGCACGTGGCCTGGTATGGTTCAGGAGGGAGGGGGGCCGCACTCTCGTCCCCCCCTCTTTTCCTGCGGCCTGCCAGGTTGCGTGCTCGGATAAGGGTCTGGTATGGATTTTTGGGGGGACCCCACGCCGTTTTTTTTTTTTTTTTTGGCGCGGGGTTCCCCTTAAAATCCATACCAGACCTGAAGGGTCTGGTATGGAATTTAGGGGGAACCCCACGTCATTTTTTTTTTTTAATTTTGGCCGGGGTTCCCCTTAATATCCATACCAGACCTGAAGGGCCTGGTATGGAATTTAGGGGGACTCCCACGTCATTTTTTTTTTTTTAATTTTGGTTCAGGGTTCCCCTTTGGGGAATTCCCATGCCGTTTTTATCAATGAACTTCTATGTGTATTGTCGGCAATGCAATAGCCGCGGGTAGTTTTAAATGAGTTTTTTCCTTCAAAATGTCATTTTGCTGTCAGACTGTTCTAAACACAGGAAACATGCGCCCCTTTACAGGCACACTATAGACACCCCCCAGGTACGAAATTTAAAGGGATATTACACTTTTATTGATTGACTTTAAGCATTATTAAAATCACTGCTCCTGAAAAAACGGCCGTTTTTAAAACTTTTTTTTGCATTGATCCATGTCCCCTGGGGCAGGACCCAGGTCCCCAAACACTTTTTATGACAATAACTTGCATATTAGCCTTTAAAATTAGCACTTTTGATTTCTCCCATAGACTTTTAAAGGGTGTTCCGCGGCATTCGAATTTGCCGCGAACACCCCAAATTGTTCGCTGTTCGGTGAACTTGCGAACAGCCAATGTTCGAGTCGAACATGAGTTCGACTCGAACTCGAAGCTCATCCCTAATTAGGAACATTGATGTCAAGTGTATGGTATCAGCTTGGATGCCATGAACAATGTATTGCTTTAACAGCTTTGATGTTAACTTAATGCTAAATTCTGAATTTGCTTGTCTAAATGATTTGTCATCTGAATGCTCTGGTAATACTGTTACACTTTTATGTGTCACGTACAGCATTTTAGAACCGTGTCAACTAGAAAGTTATAAACAAGAACATGAAAGGCATATTGACCATGCTTTATAATGTTTCTTACACTAGAGCAAACATGGCAAAATCTGCAAAGACATATGCACACTCTGTCATGTATCATTTGTCTGACCATAAAAAATATATAAGAAAATTAATTTTACAGTGGATGAGTCAGTTCCTATTTTGTTACATCTTGGTGTTCACATGAAAGATATCTGAATGGCTTCAAACCATAAAAAATATTAAAGTAAAACATAAGCAAAACTTTTTTTAATTTTGGCTAGAGGCTGGAAGGTTTATGTCCCATTGGGGAGATTTTCCTTCACTTCCTGTCCCATAGCCAAAACAAGAAGTATGGCTACAATTTTTCTTAAATTATATTTCTTAAATAATATGAGGTCAAATCTAAACACTTTCAATATGTATGGAGCCAGGCAGGCCCCCATACTACATAGTTGAAGGGAAACCCAAAATTTGGAAATTTTGACGATAACAGTAAAGCAGGACAAATAGATATATAGAGAGGATAAGTTTCCCTAACAGGCCAGAGGTAGCAATAAAAACCAGAAGGGGTTCTAAACCATCTGCACTCTGTCCAAATAAAAGTACAAAAATACATGCTGTATAGGAACCCTAGGAAAATATCTAGTCCTGGAGAGGTGCAGATGCACTTGAAAACATGGAAGATATTAACCACTTTTTGACCGCCCTATAGCACTTTTACTGCTACGGGGCGGCAGCTGTGCGTAGGATCACATAAATATATATATATATATATATATATATATATAAATATATATATATATATATATATATATATATATATATATATTTACTTGATTCTGCGTGTTCACCTGTAGGGGGAGTACACGCGCTGCTGACGGGCCATTTCTGCTCTGATAATTCACAGCAGAAGCCGATCTGCAGGTTCTGGGGACTGGAAGTCCTCCGACACCCGGCATTCGTCAGTAAAATACAGAGATCTGAGATATGCCTATGTAAATAAGGCATATCTCAGTTCTGACAGGGGAAGGGACAATATTGTGTCTCTGCAAAGCAGAGAATAGAATCAGGCTCTTCCCTTAGTGACAGCAGCACACAATGCACACAAAAACACTGGCTGGGCACAAAGATAACCCTTTGATTGCCCGAAATGTTTAACCCCTTCCCAGCCAGTGTCATTAGTACAGCGACAGTGTATAATTTTAGCACTGATCACTGTACTAGTGTCACTGGTTCCCGCAAAGTGTCAAAAGTGTCAGTTAGTGTCCGATTGTCCGCCGCAATATCGCAGTCCTGCTATAAGTCAATGATCGCCGCCATTACTAGAATATAAACAAAAAAAATCCATAAATATATCCCATAGTTTGTAGATGCTATAACGTTCGCGTAAACTAATCCATATATGCTTATTGGATTTTTTTTTTACCAAAAACCAGCGTAGCCGTGATTGCGCAATTGTCAGTTAAAGTAACGCAGTGCTGTATCGCAAAAAACTAGCCTGGTCATGAAGGGGGTTATATCTGCAGCACATTTTCTTTTTAAGGAGATTATCTAGCAGGACCCCATTAAAGAGTAAATAAGGTTTGAAGAGTTAAGGGTTCAGTACTAAGTAACAAAGAGTTCAGGGATCAATAATATGTAACTCAGAGTTCAGTGGTTAGTAGTAAGTAACACAGGTGTTGATTTACTAACACTGGATAGTGCAAAATCTGGTGCAGCTCTACATAGAAAACCAATCAGCTTTTTTTTTTTTGTTAAAGCTTGATTGAACAAGCTGAAGTTAGACAGCTGAACCAGATTTTACACTTTCCCATTTTAGTAAATCAATCCCACAGAGGGCACAAGTCAGGGATGAGTAACAGAGAGATTAGATGTCAAAAATATGTAGCTCTGAGTACAGGGGTCAGGAATAAGTAATGCAGAGTTCAGAGGTCAGTAACATAATGCAGAGTGCAGGGGTCAGTAGTTTGTAACACAACGTTTCGAAGTCAGCAGTATATAATTCACAGCCATGGTCAGGAATAAGTAACCCTGAGGTCAGAAGTAAGTAACAAAACTTTCAGAGGTCAGTAGTATGTAGCGTGGAATATAGGCATCAGATGATGTAATGCAGAGTTCAGAGGTGAACAGCATATAACTCATAGTACAGGGGTTAGTAGTATGTAAGAAAGAACTTAGAGGTCAAGAGTAAATACAGCAGAATGTGGGGGTCTGTAGTAAGGAACATAGAGTTTCAGAGGTTAGTAGCAGATAATGCAGAGATAGGGGTCAGGTATAAGTAATGAAGAGTTCAGAAATCAGTAGTATGTTATGCAGAGATCAGTGGTCATGAATAAATAGCACACAGTACAAAGGTTAGGAACAACTAACACATAATTCTCCCTACAACCAAAATGCCCCTTCCAGTACAAAAATCTACCTCCTCTCCTCTGTCAAAATCACTCCGCAGACCTCTGATGCAGTGGTACCCAGCAGAGTCATATTACACGCAAAGCTGAATAGTAGCCTATGATTACTGTCGGATCTGCATTCAAAATGGCTGAGCTGATGTGAAGTCTGCGAGGAGGCATGGCAGGGTTAGGATATGGCAAAACAGCAGAGTCAGTCATTAGCTACATCACATGACCGCGACCAACAGGTTGCCAAGCCCTGGTCTAGCTTGTATTTTTATTTTACAAAAAAGTTATGCAGGGCTGGATCTTTAGTTCAGGAGCCTGTAAGCACTGCCCATTATACACTATAAGAGCCTGTAAGCACTGTCTATTACATACTCCCCAATACACACACACAGAAGCATCAACAGAGTAATAATAACACAAGCAAATTTAGTTCTAACAAGGATGCTGTGTTAAAGGAGGTGCACCAATGATTAATGTCTATAAAATATTTGTATTTTTTATTACTGTACATTGATTAGCTCTACATAGAAATTGGTCTGTTTTATGTAAAGGCCCAAGAAAAACTGAAGAAAATGATTATATGTTGTAATGTAATGTTCAAGCATCAATGGTTCCTGCATAGTCCATGTTGTCAAAAATGTCAGATGGTACGCTATGCACAGCATGGATTTGCAAAAACAGGATCCTGTCAGTCACCTTGATCTTTTCCTTTGATGGAATTATGAAGCAAAGTGTTAGGAAACATAAGTATGCCTAAAATTTATGAAGCATTTCACATCTTTTAAGGTTGTGTGTTTATGTGTAAGATGGGAATCTGGAAGCAGAATCCCACGCTTGTATGTACCTGCATGTAGCGTGTATAATTATTGATATGCTACACTGTCGTGTAACTTTTTAAAACTTTTTTTCACAACACCTTCAAAAATAATTTGCTCATTAACAAAGTAGAAGGGAAAACTATTTTGGGCAGGTTAAGGCAAGTCAATCCATAGTGTTGAATGTATTCAAACCCAGCCTGTTCTTTGTCAACTTTCCATCATTACTATTCAATAAAGAATATTATTATTTATTATTATACTGGATTTATATAGCGCCAACTTTTTGTGCAGCGCTTTACAATATAATGGGAGACAATACAGTGACAATACCATTCAATTCAATACATGAGGGTTAGGAGGGCTCCTGCGAGCTTACAATCTAATAGAGAGGGGCTGGTGGAACAAAAGGTAATAACTGTGAGGGAGGAACCTGTGGGAGAAATAGAAGATTTGGTTATTAGCTGAAGGCAGGATAGGCCTCTTTGAAGAGATGAAGTGGACAGAGTAGGAGATAGCCTGACAGATTGGGGTAGTGAGTTCGAGAGGATGGGAGAGGCCCTGGAGAAGTCTAGGAGATGAGCATGGAAGGAGGAGACAACCGAGCTAGAAAGCAGAAGATCTTGGGAGGAGCAGAGAGGATGGTTTGGGTGATATTTGGAGACAAGATTGGTGATGTAGCTCAGGGCAGAGTTGTAAATTGCTTTGTATGTTATTGTTATGATTTTTTTTACATTGAAAAGTGGGAAGCTAGTGGGGGTATTGGCAGAGAGGGGTGGTGGACACTGAATGATTGGTAAGATGGCTGCAAGAATAGACTTGAAGTATAAGTAGATCGACCACCAAACTAATGGAAATTAAGGTAAAGTGTCCCTGGCTGAGTATTACGTTTTGCCATTGTTACTGTGCTGACAAGATGGCTTTGGTTCAACTTTGTATGAGTATGCCAGGTCATTGATCCACAGTCTGTGGAAACCTACAGAAGCAAAAATGTTTTTTGTGGGATCTGGTAGATAAACTGATAGGTAGGGATGAGCCATATCTGGATTCAGTTTAAGGTGGGTTCACAAAACATGACCAAAGTTTGACTGCCACATTCGACCCCCATTGAAGCTAATGGGAGCTGAATGTTAAAAAACAGTAATAGCCATTTTCTAGAATAAGCAATTTTAAAAATGCTTTTAGGTGCGGGGGAAGGAGGGGGGGGTCCTCCTTTTTTTTTTCCCCCTTTTCTTTTTCCGGGGGGTTGCTTGGGGGGATGGTTTGGTGGGCAGCGGGATAAATGTTTAGAGTGTAGATAAAGGAATATGACCTTTTATCAGAAAAAAAAGGTGTACTTTTACTCTTGCAGCCAAATTGGGATAATATCCACTTTATATTTGTTACTTGTCCTTATTCACATAGCGGAACTTAGAAATAATTAAAAATTGCAGCTTACCTATTTTACAGTAGATGCTCTATTAGGAATCCTCCAGCAAGAAAAAATATCTAACAAAGGGTAGAAGGTGTAGAGGCTGGGCTTTTTTCATTGTATGTTAAAGAGGACATGCTTGGGACAGACTCACTCAAACATTGGTCAAAAAACCTTGTGGTCAGCCATGACACCTTATCCTGAGAAACATTGAAAAGGTAAATATTTTTTTAAGTATTTTTTTTTTTTTAGGTATGCTGTGTGAATGGCAACAAATAACCAAAATATAATGGGGTTTTCTCAGATTTGAATGCAAAAGTGGAAATACTCTTAAACCACTTCAGCCCCGAAAGGATTTACCCCCTTAATGACCAGGCCAATTTTTGGGATATGGCACTGCGTTACTTTAACTGACAATTGACAAATAGAGCTTTCTTTTGGTGGTATTTGATCACCTCTGCAGTTTTTAATTTTTGTGCTATAAACAAAAAAAGACCATCAATTTTGAAAAAAAAAACAATATTTTTTACTTTCTGCAATAATACATATGCAAAAAAAAAAAAAAAAAACAATCGTCAATTTAGGCAAATGTATAGTCTTCTACATATTTTTGGTAAAAAAAAATCCCAATAAGCATATATTGATTGGTTTGCGCAAAAGTAACTCTGTTGTCTTGAACCATCGCCATCTCAAACCTCTCTCCTATTTCTCTCTCCTCTACTTTTCCTCTCGTGATCTATACACCTCTTTCCTACTCAGGTTCCTGGAAAACGGAAAATAGGATTGGGCACCACTATACCTTACTCAGTAGTTCAACCTTTTAGATTTTGTGACAAACTAACTAAAAGAAGAGACTTGTATGACATACTCTTTATTGTTACTTACTTGAGACCTATGTATCTCAGAGAACGGTTTATTTGCTGGACATGTAAGTTATGTGGTTGATGTTTTCAATGTTTACACATTATGGATGTAATGACTTGGTTTTGCCCTTTCTGGGATTCAATAAAAATTCTATTTGAAGAAAAAAAAAAGTTATGGGATAGATTTATGGACTTTTAATTATTTATTTATTTATTTTTTTTACTAGTAATGGCGGCGATCTGTGATTTTTAGCGGGACTGCTACATTGCGGCAGACAAATCTGACCCTATGGGGGGGGGTGTCAGGCCAGCTGTACCGCCTCCCCTGGCCTTGGGACAGCGCTGCCAGCATACTTTAAAGTTGAGAAAACATTACTGCCAGCCCTTTCTCATGCACAGCTCCTCATGTGTCACTCTCAATGTAAATGGAAGTCTCTTAATACCTCAATTAAAGCCAGTCTGTCTGGCCGCTCTCCTCCTCCCGCTCCACCTCCTTCCCGAGTGTAGCCTTTGATTGCAGGAGGAGAGCGGTCATGTGACTGTCAATGAAACAGCAGAGGAGAGCAGTCACATGACCGGGTCATGAAGAACGGCGCTAATTGAGGTATTTAGAAGCTTTGATTTACAATGAGTGACACAGGAGGAGCAGTGTATGAGAAGGGGCTGGCAGTGATGTTTTCTCAACTTTAGAGTATTCTTTCCCAGGAGTCTGGGGGTCTCCTGGGAGTGCAGGGGGGCTTTATAATGAAAGAGGCCTGTGTGATATGCAGGCAAAGGGGTCTGTGTACTATGCAGATGTCTGTGTACTGTGCAGGGAAAGGGGTCTGTGTACTGTGCAGGGAAAGGGGCTGTGTTATGTGCAGGGGGTCTGTGTACTGTGCAGAGGGTTGTGTATTGTGCTGGGAAAGGGGTCTGTGTACTGTGCAGGGGAGCTGTGTACTGTGCAGGGGGGCTGTGTACTGTGCAGGGGGGCTGTGTACTGTGCAGGGGGTTGTGTACTGTACAGGGAAAGGGGTCTGTGTACTGTGCAGGGGGGCTGTGTACTGTGCAGGGGGTCTGTGTACTGTGCAGAGGGTTGTGTACTGTACAGGGAAAGGGGGCTGTGTACTGTGCAGGGGGTCTGTGTACTGTGCAGGGGGTCTGTGTACTGTGCAGAGGGTTGTGTACTGTACAGGGAAAGGGGGCTGTGTACTGTGTAGGGGGCTGTGTACTGTGCAGGGGGTCTGTGTACTGTGCAGGGGGTCTGTGTACTGTGCAGGGGGTCTGTGTACTGTGCAGAGGGTTGTGTATTGTGCTGGGAAAGGGGTCTGTGTACTGTGCAGGGGAGCTGTGTACTGTGCAGGGGGGCTGTGTACTGTGCAGGGGGGCTGTGTACTGTGCAGGGGGTTGTGTACTGTACAGGGAAAGGGGTCTGTGTACTGTGCAGGGGGGCTGTGTACTGTGCAGGGGGTCTGTGTACTGTGCAGAGGGTTGTGTACTGTACAGGGAAAGGGGGCTGTGTACTGTGCAGGGGGTCTGTGTACTGTGCAGGGGGTCTGTGTACTGTGCAGAGGGTTGTGTACTGTACAGGGAAAGGGGGCTGTGTACTGTGTAGGGGGCTGTGTACTGTGCAGGGGGTCTGTGTACTGTGCAGGGGGTCTGTGTACTGTGCAGGGGGTCTGTGTACTGTGCAGGGAAAGGGGTCTGTGTACTGTGCAGGGGGTCTGTGTACTGTGCAGGAGGGCTGTGTACTGTGAGGGGGGCTGTGTACTGTGCAGGGGGCTGTGGGAAGTTTTTTTTCCTGAAACTTTCATCTTAATGTTAGGGTGTATGTTATATGCACTCTGAAAATGAAACAAAGGCGCCACTCTAAGTGCAGTAAAAAACATGGAGTTTAATAAAACTGTAAAAAGGTACTCACAAAGGTACATAGTGAACAAGCATGTTGGCAAAAGCTGACGGATATCCTGGGAGTGAGTCTGGTCCGTTTCCTGGATTGCAGTGGTGTCCGATGGACAGGCTGCGCCGATGGATGCTGGCACTTCCTGCCGTTGGAACATATGATTGTTCGGCTGTTGATTATTGCTTGCTTTTATGTGCTGCTGCTGTTTATGGTATTTGTATGGCTTTTATTTTATCTGAATATTACACAGCGTTTCGATTGGTCTCTGTCAGGATGTTGTGATTTTGCCTCAGTTAAACAGGAGCTGCTGCAGACATTTTTGGCCTAACTGTTGGTTTAGAAAGGTAAAATCTGTTACCAGCTTGCAAGTGTATTTTTTTCTGTGACATTGCTGTTTATAGTAGGCTCATGTCTGAATGTGAATGGGCTGTAGACCTGAGAGTTGCACTTGAAGCGTGTAATATAGGTCTATTCTTTTACACATGGCACTAAATAATTTATTTTCTGGTAAAGCATGCTTAGGAGGGGGCCACACAAAAGGTAGCCTAGGGGCCCATGACCACCTTAATCCTCCACTGGCTGTGATCAGTCTTTAAGTGGTTAAGTCAATTAAGTCATTAAAAATGCAAGATTCCAATTAGGAAAGGACACTATCTTCCCTGGCACACCTTCTTCTTCTTCTTCCTACCCCTATTTTCTCTCTTTCTATCTACCCCCTTCTCTGTTCCTTACACTCCCTCCCCCCTTTTTTTTCTTTCACACCTTGTATTTTGTTTGCCCCCTTTTCCACAGACAGTTCAGTAAACATGTAATTCGCCTACAATGGTTTTTTGTGTAGCCTCCACTGATTTCTTTCACAGAAACAGATTATCCACAGAAAATGATCAGCACCAAGACAAATCTAGGAGCTGAAAAAAACAGTGACCTGGCTCTGGTGATTCCACACTTGCATAGCATCCAAAAGTAAGACTGAGCCGGCAACTCGGTATCATCCATAAATAAAGACCCTTATTGGCTACATGGTCAAATACAGTACATGAACTTGCACTCTATTTGACCATGTAACCAATAAAGCCCTTTATTTATTTATACTGAGTTGCTGGCTCAATCGTACTTTTAGATCTTTTTTTATAATCCATTACATTAGAAAAGTATCCAATCAACTTTTTATATCTTGACTTCCTAATTAGAAGCCTTCCCAGTCTACATTTCTTGCTATACACATTTGCTTCCTTTGTTGAGCCTTTACCATTTCCAAACATCCTTTTAAGCTACAGCCCTGCAAAATGTTGCTGAGGTCAAGGCACTCTTCTTAACAACCTTGGCATGGTGGTTGTATGGGTCTTTGCGTGGGGAATCTATCCAAACTTGGAAGGCCTCTTTAACATTAAAGGGGCACCCAAATAATTATTCAGTTTGATTTTTGTGTTTTTTTCCCATTAATTAAAACTGGTACTGATGTTCACATTCTTTTGCAATTGTGCTTTTAGTGTATGACAGTAACAGGTGAACTAAAATTCTACTAGTTGTCGGAACATTTATAAATGAACAATGAACACCTTTTGTGTGTGGCCAACTCTACTGTGCGTGCAAGGAGAAAAAGAAGAAGTGACTGTACACATAAGTAACATGTCATGGATGATTTCCTTATGTGTTCATGTGTCAAAACACAACAAAGCAGACTGAAGAATTAAGGAACTTAAAGTGATTGTCATTTACAAAAATGCTGCTAACATGTATAGTGCCAGAGGTGCCTGAAGCAACTTTTAGTTTCCCCTTATGGGAAATGGCAGACCATTTCAATAGACAAAAACATCAGAACTTCCTAGTGATGTTGAAACCTTTCCACCCCCTCCTACCTACACACATCACTATTTGCCCATCAATATGATGGGCTGGCTCACTGGACAATGTGAATGTGCGTGAGGTGAGAGGAGACCAGGAGCTACAGGAAACAGTATCATGCAGTGCAGAAGCTTTGCCCAATCAAAACATTTTGTTGCACTATAGGCCAACGTTATTAATGTGACACTTTCATACTAGATGACAAGATATTTCAATCTTCTAATACATTCATTATTTGTATTTAGTGTTATAAGCATAAAATTAAGCCAGGTGTGAGCCTGAGATCAGGTGGAACACATAGGTGTGCTCCAGCTGCCTCAACATGCATGTTTATGTTATGTCAAGCTTTTTACAGACAACTGGCAAAGACTCAGCTTCTGTAAAGTCATTGAAGATATCAGTGCTACTTTTCTCAAGAATCATGCGGCAGACATTGGTGACAGTAAGAACCTGTTTCAACTATCACCAGCAGACATCTAAGAAAAGCAAACTTAGAGGTGGAGTTACATACACTACAGCTTATTACAGACCATTTGCTAAATGCTTTTCCCGTCTCAAAGGGGCTTACTCCTTTTTCAAATAACATGCAAAAACTGCAATGCACAACAGTCCCAAATGTTTTTGTGACACTTACTTTTTTGACAGATCGACTGCTTTTTTCATAGTAAGGAGGATCCTCCAAGTACCTACTCCACTGCCCAGTTATTCTGACATTCAGCTTTTAGCATATGTGCACTTATCTAATGAACTTAGCAGCCTCTTTAAAGCACCTTCAGGTGAAATTGCCCATTCAAAGAGCCAAAATAATTCCAACCAGTCTATCAACTGTTCCCACAGGAACTCTACACTGCAAGTATCTGCTGGAACCTTCTAATCTAAGCAAGTTCATGCTGAGATGGAAGCTATCTCTGATTGCAGTGAATTGTCCCTTTTTTAACATCAAATCTTTCTGTCCTCCACAGTTGTTCCTCTATTTGATCTGGTGTACAGGCATGACATCTATAAAAAAAAAGTGCACTATTTAACTACCAAGAGTGTTATGCTGCACTAAACCTGTCATTCACCTTCTAATTGATTGCATATGCAATTTTCAAAAGCAGTAAAAAAGAAAAAATAGTGGTGAAAAAATGCACTCACCGATTCAACTATATATTATTGCATTTCACTTCTTTGTGGGCCATGTAATTGGAATCATGACAGATGTGTGTCCTTTGCCTACATACTTTGTGCTAATAGGTATCCCTTTTTCTCAGCTCAGAAAGTTGGGAGGTGTGTGGATAAGGAAGATGAGAGTAGGCAGGGAACACTTGATATCTAATAATGATTATGAAGTAGTGGTGGGGAGGCCAGGAATTGATTTAGAGCGACAAGGATGAGACATCAGAGGATTGCACCAACCATCAATTTCCAAAAATGTAGCAATCTAATCCATGCATTTTGTATAAGCTTAGTCATTGCTCCAGCGGGAGGAAACATGAACAAAACTTAAGAGTTCCAGATGCAAAAGTCAATGAACATCTTTTTAGAAGTTTGTTTTGATCAAAAAAGAGTGGTCTGTGTAAATCCATAAAAGACCCTGTGGGAAAATGGTGTATGGCAAATTTTATATTAATACATGCCGCATACTAGCACATTGCACAAATTTACCTATGAAATGGATCCCTACAGAGGCGTGTTGTGACCACTGACAGGCATTCCATCTTCACCCAGTCTTCCATCTGGATTTGTGGGCTCCAGCAGTTTGAATGGCTGAGCTGCAATGAAGTCACTCCCGCGCATGCATGCCGGAGTCAGAATCGCAGCACAGTTCCCTCAACAGATGGCACCATCCATTCAGAACACAGTGCGCATGTGCCAGGGACGTCACCGGCTGCTATACACAGGGCTGCTGTTAGAAACCATGGGGCCCCATACAGCCTGCTTGGCAGGCCCCCCCCCCCCCCCCCCCCGAATATATAAAAAAAAAATTCACTAAAAAATACACTAAAATCAGTATCAGCGGACACAAACACAACAGAGAACCTGTGTGAATTAGCCCATTTTTAATTGTTTTTTACATTCCTTAAAACAATTTTTTATCATTTTAAAAGAAATAAATAAAACTTATTTAACTTTACAATTTTTTAAAATGATTTATTACAATTTTTTAAAATTATATTGTAACATTTTGTTATTTTTTACGGGTCAGGGAAACCAGCAGCTCTGTGGGAGAGGGGGCAGCACAGTGACAGGAGGGAACACAGGGGGGGTCAGAATCAGTCAGAACAGGGAGTGGGATTAGTGCGGGGGAAACAATGACAGGAATGATGCCTTGTGTTTGTGTCTCTCCCTGCAGCAACTGAAAGCCAGCGGGAGGGAGAGAAACCGGCTTTTAGCTGCTGCAAAGAGCCACACAGGGCATCATTCTGTAATTGCCCCTCCACCGGACCACACCGATTGCTGTTTGGGGCCCCCTGTGTGCCCGGGCCACCTACAGGAGGACTGGTGGTCCCCCCCTATCAGCGGCCCTGGCTACACACGTGAATATCTCCTAAACGGTGGGAGATATTAACTGTATCTACAGGCAAGCCTTATTATTGGCTAGTCAAAAAGCAGAGTTTACTACCACTTTAAGAAAATATACAGTTACAGTATTTCTGGTGATACAGTTCTACATTTCTCAACTCACTTCTAGAAGACTTAACATGCTAATGCATTGGAAGAAATAGGAGTACATAATTCCATTGTGTGATAAACAGGATTAATAACGGGCTAATGATAAATGTGGAATCTCAAGGTCCTTCACAGGGCCACTTTTGTTTAAACTGTTCAGATACTTCATGACAACATGCAAGTGTAAGGGCTGTGACAGCTCTGATTTAAAGCAGGAAAAAGTGTCTTATCCTGTGTTAATCACTGCAATGGATGTCTTTGTTTGAACTGACAAATTGTGCTTATCAGAGGAGTCGTAAATTATAGCATGTAAGGGGTAAAGCACACATATAGCGATCAATGGCAGACTGTGATAACATGGATAAAGAAAACAAAGCAGTCTACACATCTGGTATGTACAGCCATTAAACATCTCTAAGGGGCATTGCACCCTGACAAGAAGCAGAGGGTTTTAGGCTTTCATGTAAAATTGATTTCTCAGACCATTATTTTTCATTTCCAACTGCATTCTTCTGTTTCAGTCATCAGAGTATAATATGTCATAGGAAAGTATTGTATACCGTAGTGAGTAGTGACAAATATTGCTAGTTTGAGACTTTTATTAACTTATTATGATGACAACTTTGGTTATACTTCAGTTGCAGTATTTTTCTTCTATATGTCATCAGTCATAGTAGGTATACTATGCTATCCCCATTATTTTGGTCTACTTCTAACCAGTTTACAGGTAGAACTACAGTAGAGGTGAAAAGAGTTTGTCAAAGCTCCTATGTTCAATACCACACTCAAGTAGACTTGCAGTATATGTGCACAAATCAGTGGTAAACTACACTCATATATTTTGAAAGATCTTTTTAAAAAGAATGTAAAGGGCCACTAACAAAAATATTTAAAGTTGTATAACTGATCAAAAATGTAATATAATTCATCTTACCTGTCTGTAGATATTGTGGCTGTATTTCATTTTTTTTGGCCTAAGTGCAAGAAAATACCCATTGATCATTTCGAAGATCTTGGGGGTTGATTTATTTAAGGCAAATTGTCTGCACTTTGCAAGTGCAGTGGCACGCATTTTCCCCAAAGCTTAGTGAATGTGGCAAAGCTCTGCTTATTTCCAGTATCCAATCATGTGCAAGCAAAAATGCAGTTTTTTTTTGTTTTGCTTGCACCTGATGGATATTCTTTACAAAGTGAAGCTTCACCACATTAACTAAGCTCTGGGGAAAATTAGTGCAACTGCACTTGAACAAGTGCACAATCTATGTGCCCTTAGTAAATCAATCCCCTTAAATCCTTGTAACTTCCTGTGCATTGGACATACTGTATTGTATAGTTCAAGTGATGTTATTTGCTTTGCTAAGCATCCTGCCTAATTTATAATGGAAATGAGAAGAGGTGGATGCGTTTGTAGTCCAAATCAGAAAAGCAGTCTGACAATAAGTGAGAGTTGTCACCCTATAATCTAAAGCAGTGGTTCTTAACCTGGGGGTCAAATGACAATTTGCCAGGGGTCACCGAATCCTGGGCTGTTCCTGAAGACTGCACGGCTCTCCTAGCCTTTTCACGGCACCCCAGCAGGGCTGTCCCTGGTGCCTGTGACTACCCAGCTGGGCTGTTCCTGGAGCCCACAGCTGCCCACTCAGACTCTTCGCAGCCACCCTTTCAGTTCACAGCATGGCTGGGAGGCAGAGACTAGGGGTTAGCTGACTGGTGAGGAATGTGAAGTGGGAGGGGCTGGAGGAGACCCTATCTCCTGATTTCAGTATAGGTGTCACTGCTGCGAGATACCATAGAGCTGGAGACACAGTGAAGCTGGAGACACAGTGTGTAACACTACCTGTGATTAGAGTTGCCATTAAAAGCCCCCACTACAGTTCTCAGATCAGTAGATGACCTTGATCAAGAGCACCCAAGTTGGCTGATCAGAACTCCCCCCAGCACTGCCAATGATCCCATCTCCCTACCAGCACTGCCACTCATCCCATTCCCCCCACCAAGGAGTAATAGAAGGAATAAAAACAGAAAATATATGGAGGGAAGAGGAAAAGAGGGGGAGGAACAAAGAAAAGGGGAGAGAAAGAATAAGAGAAGGAATAAGAAAAATGGGTAGAGAGAGGGATGGGGGAAAAAAACAAGAAATTAGGACAGAGAGAGATGAAAGGGAGAGAAAGTGTGGTACATTGTAAAATGTACCATATGGGGTTTTAACACTGTACGAGTGGAAGGGACTCAGAGAGTGCTAAATGTCCGTAGGTTAGGGGTGCAAATTATTTGTCTTGCCTTGGGTGCTGACAACCCTTGCTACGATTTTACTATTTTTTAGGATAATTTTACTGTTAGGGGTCCCCACAACTTGGGAAATTTTATCAAGGGGTCACGGCACTAGGAGGTTGAGAACCATGTTCTGATTTTCGGACAACACAACATCCGCTTTTCGTGGCATGCTAGTCTCATGTCGAAAGTGAAGAGGTTACTCACAATACGAAAATTCTCGTACGATGGAATACAACGTTAGAAGTGACGCAATGTGTTGAATAGTTTTGTAGGTATTCTTTCGTTTCTAAGCATGCTTAGTCTTGCTCTTTTGATTTTTCTCGTACGAAAACCGTACTAATGAAATGTAATTTGGACCTTGAGTTCACATCCGCCAAAAATTTTAAAGTCTGCACATCCAGCTTTTGTCTGATGAAAAATAGAAATCGGCTGTCGAAAGCATCATACTAACGATCCAAAAATCGTCAGACAGCTCGACGTGCAAATTTTCCCATCCAATTTTCGTATCATGTGTACGGGCCTTAAGTTTCTCACCTCAGCAGTATAAAATGGGCTTGGGTGTGATTGGATCGAACCCACCAGGAAACTGTCGCTGCACACCTCCAATCATAGGCAGCGTGTGTATGTGCAGCTGCCGGTTGGGAAATGCCTCACTGCCTATGATTGGCGATGTGCAGTGACCTCTTCCTGGCAGCCCACCTGCAATAAAACTGTGTTTGTTGGCTGCCTTACTGAATAAACTTGCAGGATAAACCTGCATGGATTGTTCTTGTGTATCCTTTGCTTGTGGTTTACCACTGTCAGTACCAGTTCAGCCTATCCCCACAACCTGATGCCTGAATGTGGGCAACATTTTAACCACTTCCTATTTGACTACTGTAATAATACAGCCTAGGGGAAGCTTTCTTATTCCCGGTGGACACTCTTGCCGCTTGTGCACCCCCTTGGGGTACGCAACAGCAGATTACAGCGAAAGGTACCAGGCTGCTGTGATTGGCCCAGGTACCATGTGATTGCTGTGACCAATCACAGCAATCACAGGTCAAAATATTTAATGAATTCTATCCATTCATGATAGCATTGTTTACTATTGTGATCCCTGTAATTGGTCACATTGATCACGTGGTACAAGGTTACAAGGTACAGGGCTGCTGTGATTGGCTGTATCACAGCACAGCTATCACAATAGTAAACAATGAATCATGAATGAAAGCACTTAATAACAGTTAAAACAATTGCTTACAGTGATCATCACTTGCATAAGTAATGATAGTATCAGAAACATCCAGAAACATCCAGATCACTTCCCCTATGGTGACACTGCACTGTATGGTGACAGTATGTACAAAAAATTGTGGAAAAAAAAAATAAAAATTGTAAACAAAAAAGATAATAATTTTCCCTGATCACTGCCACACTAGTCAAATTGTCCCTAATTACCACCACATCAGTTACAGTGTCTCTAATCACCGCCACACCAGTTACAATTTCCCAATGATATCAGTGAAGAATGCAGCAAAGTTCATCTTAGCTTGCCTTTAAAAATTGGAGATTATTTCTAATTGAACTCTTATGCCGCATACACACGATTGGATTTTCCAATGGGAAATGTTGGATGTGAGCTTGTTGGCGGTAAGTCTGACTGTGTGTATGCTCCATCAGACATTTGTTGTCAGACTTTCCACCAACAAATGTTGGCCAGCATGTTCTCAAATTTTCCGCCAACAAATGTGTGTTTCTGATTGTGTGTACACAAGTCCGTCGGACAAAAGTCCAAAGTACAAACACGCATGCTCGGAAGCAGAAGCGGTCAGTCTTGTAAACTAGTTTTCGTAATGGAGAATTAACATTCGTGAGGGGGGAAAATTATGAAATCTCCAAATGCAGCGCACAATTCTCTTCTTCTTTAATGGGATAATAATGAAGCTGTTGCTGGTGATACTGATGGAGTTTTTGCAAACAAATTTTCAAAGACTTTTTTTTTTCTAGTGATATCAAGAATAAAAAATTTTTTTTTCTTTTACTTTTTTTTTTTTATTTGTGCAAGTTACCACAACACCATTATCCCGTAGTTTTTAAGAACAAAGATACAACTATGTTGGTGTCCATTGTCAATTTTACATTGTATTTTTTTAAAATGTAACTGGCTACTCCCAAAATGTCGTTTGAAGTTTTTATTTTTATTGTGCAAAAAATAAATAAAATAGACATGCTATCTGCCAATAGAAAATAACCAAAAAGTGCATTCTATGCATCCAAAAATATGGAAAATTTACCAAATCAAATCATTATTCAACCCAAAAAATAATGTCAAAGCAATAACTTCAAGGCCAATAATAAATAACGCGTTATCTCCTCCGATTCCGCAACATGTCTGGTTGACGAACAGCCGTTCACAAACGAACTGAAAAGCATGAAATGAAAAGCGAAAAATGAAAAACGCGAAAAGAAAAGTGCGAATCAACACTCACCAAACTTATACTAACATGAATTAAGCAGACCAAAGGTTGGTGCTAAAGAGCTGAAAAACCACGTAGTACGTCTAGTACGTCACTACGTTCGTAATTGTTGGCCAACATTTGTGTGACCGTGTGTATGCAAGACAAGGGTGGCGCTAAAGAGCTGAAAAAACACGTAGTACGTCTAGTACGTCACTACATTTGTAATTGTTGGCCAACATTTGTGTGACCGTGTGTATGCAAGACAAGTTTGAGCCAACACCCTTCAGACAAAGTTCCACGGTTTTGTTGTCGGAAAGTCCGATTGTGTGTACGAGGCTTTATGCTTGGTTCACATATATGTGAATTGGATGCATCCGTTTCGCATAACATGTGAATCAGACCGGCTTTCAATGGAGTGATGAGGTTTAAAAAGGTTCTTGTGCATTCTTTGGTCTGGTTCAGATGCGATTTCAGGTAAAAATTTGCACCTGAATCGCACATGAAGCAGTGCACAGAACCGCACTGAACTACTGCACTGAAACTGTGGGCCGCATATGTGTGAACACAGCCTTAGCACGTTTTAGTTTATAGATCTAGAGAATCCAAGGCTGTGTCTCCTTGGTTGTGGAACCATAAATATTCTTAGTGCACACTTTTGTTGAATGTACAGGTATTTCCATACTTTTTTATTTTTAAAAATTATTGTTTTATTCTTTTATGTAACTTTCCACCTGCTAATCAAATAATGGCTACCTGAATACATTTTAATGACAAGAACCAGCAGCTTATTAGCCCAGCATATATTAGAGGAAGATTCTGATATCCAATCGGATTAGAGAGATCTGCACTTTCATCCACAGCTCTACGTTACCAGACCACTCTAATTTCTCTCTGCTCTATAAAGGGAACCTCACATATGGCTTTTATTATACTTGGACATGGATGGGTCTTAACCTGTAACAGCCATCCAGGTGCATCAGCCAAACTGCCCTGACATGCAAAAATAGCTATTTTCTCCAGTATGTTTGAATGTGCAGTCAGGAGGAAGCCTCATTGCTAGATCTTTTAATAGATAGCATCTGAGCTTCTTAACTTTTCTGACAAAGCCAAAATACACCAAGCTGGGAGGGACTATATGTTTGTACATCTAAGAATTTGTCACACATGATAGCTTTTAAAACAAATATACAGTAATTGGTCCTGCACTCACCAGTGCATCTGCTTTCAAGAGGCATGCTGTGTGCATGTGAAATGGCTGTATGTATTGATGGATTTATGTAGCTACCCAATGAAGCAAAACTTAAGGGATCCTAAGCAGCTAAATGGTACCAGTTGCTTTCTACTGGCTTTAAATAGATGGATGGCATTTTTTTTTAGGATCCATCCACCATGAGAGAAATGAAGGTACACAAAGGATAAACAATAAATAAAACAACAACACATGGGCCAAATACATAACAGCTTTGGCACCTCCTGCATTGGGGTTGGGACTTTGGAGTAGATACAAGATAGTTAGGCCTCATGCCCACGAATGTTTTTACAGCCACTTTTTGGAGCTTTTTTCACAGCCTAAAAATGTCTCTCCATGTTAGCCTATGGCCTCATGCCCACCAAGGCGTTTAGAAGCTGTAAGTGGCATAGGCGTTTTTAAGCTCCAAAAAAAAAAAAAAAAACAGGACCAGCATGTTCTGAGACTCCAGGGCTAGAGCTGTAAAAACACCATTCGCCAATAAAAGGTGTTAAACGCGATTTAACAAGTATACACAGCATTAAGCCTTGTCCGGCGTTTCTCTGTCTCTATTCAAAATCAATGGTTCCCTATGGGAGCCCATTGATTTGAATAGAAGTCACACCAGAAGTCGGATCAAGATGATCCGACTTGCAGTACGACTTTTGTGCTGAGAATCTTGAAAGGAAACCCCCCCAAAATGTAAAAAAAATTTGCGCAAGGTTCCCCCCAAGATGATACCAAACTATTCGGTCTGGTTTGGATCTTAAAGGTAACCCCCACACCAAAAAAAATGGTGTGGGGGTCCCCCAAGATCCATAGCAGAACTTTATCCGAGCACATAGCCCAGAAGGTCAGGAAAAGGGGGCCATACCAGGCCATATGCCCTCAACATGGGGGGTGGGTGCTTCGGGGCAGGGGGGGCCCTGCGCCCCCCACCCCAAAGCACCTTGTCCCCATGTTGATGGGAACAAGGGCCTCTTCTCACCAACCTTGCCTGGTGGTTGTCGGAGTCTGCAAATGGGGACTTATTGGAATCTGGAAGCCCCCTTTAACAAGGGGGCCCCCAGATCCTGGCCCCCCACCCTAGGTGAATGAGTATGGGGTACATGGTACCCCTACCCATTCACCTAAAAAAAAGACCCCAACAACCACCGGGCAAGGGTTGTTGGGAAGAGACCCTTGTCCTCATCAACATGGGGATAAGGTGCTTTGGGGTGGGGGGTGCAGGGCGTTTTTAACGCCGCTTTTTTCCTGCCATCGGTACTAGCTTTAGAGCTCATTTTTTAAAACGCCCATGGGCATGATGCCTTATATTTGTGAAAAAAGATCTTGATGGTCTATTCTACTGGTAATGCCTGGCATGTTCAAAATCAAATTTAATCATAAAATCTTATGTATAAAATAATATATATATATATATATATATATATATAGTGCCTTGAAAAAGTATTCATACCTCTTGAACTTTTTCACATTTTGTCATCCTGCTGAAACCAAAAACGTAAATGTATTTTCCTGGACCTCCCCATGTCAGCCTGCTATGGGTCAGCTCCGCTCCCTCTGACCCCTCCAGGACCACCTTTTTTCTAGCCCATAAAGGGCGGCTGTCGGACCAGCCCAGTGTTCTTTTTTCGTCCTCGCTCCGGACGCCTTTTTTTTTTTTTTTTTTGTTTGCTTATAATATGAGTGAAGAATGGGTCGAATTAACTCCTGGTCGGGTTAAGCCTCTCCCGATACAGAAGACCCCCCCAGATGGGCTGTAAATCTCCTAAGGTGGTGGGTTCCCGTGGTGCAGGGACATTTGCTAAACAGTTTAAATAACTGCGCTGATCGCTGACAGTCAAAAACAGGCAGGTTACTGGGGCTGTGTTTGTTGTGTGTGTGTGTTTTACTTGCAAGCTGCCTTTCCCTGGTGGCTAGCAGGCTGCTGGGCTCTGCAGTTCGCCCCACGTCTGTCTCTGAGCGGCGTTGAGCGGGGCGGGTGACGTCACGATAGCTTCCCTTCTTGTGCGGTTCCCTTGCAACCGCCGGGACGCTCCTCACTGACTCATGCCGCTGCCAGCCTTAAGGGGCGGTGTTTCCATGCTCTGGCTTCCCTGCATTCCTCTCAGAGCTCCAGCTCGTCAGGTTGCTCTGCCTTAAGGTAGGCTGTCTTTCTCTACTATGCTGCAGGCTTGCTAGTGTTTGTTACCGCTGTACTCTGTGCATTTATCCCCATTTATCCATCTGCCTGCCTGTTTTCTGCCTATTTGCACTGAAGAACCCATGGAAAGGGTTTTACCTATGCTTTTCTTTTTTATATATATTTATTTATATATCATTTTTTTTTTTTTTTAACGTATGTGTTTTTTGTATGCATATGTATTCAGATTTTATTTTATAATTTTTTTTTTTTTAATTTTGAATTTTTTCTATTTTAAAAGAGAGCACCTCTTCTGTCTTTTACAGAGAGAAAAGCCCAGTGCGAGCTAAATGCCCGCAAAGAGGCTCTAAGGCTGCTGTACTGCCTCAGAAAAGTAAGAAAAAATCAAGACATGCCAAATCGCAGAGCCGCATGCAGATTTTCTCAAGATCTCGGTATTCCAGATCTCCTTCTCCTGAGCCTCATTGCAGTCGCCCATGCCTGAGCCAAATGGGTTTTGGCCATCGAAGAGCCTCCGGAAAGACCAGATCCGGTCGCAAGCACAGGGTGCAGTCTTCCTCTTCATCCAGGTCCTCCTCTCCAAGTCAGTTGGAGGAAGCAGACTGTTGGGCCTGTGCGGCTGAAGCCCTTCCAGGAAAGTTGGTGTGCGCTTCCTGTCTTCAAGAAGCTGCACGAGATAGAGCATCTGAAGCTTGTCAGGTGAAGTCTTGTATTAAATCTGCAGTCAGGGAAGGGCTAAGAGGTGCATCCAAGAAAAGTGCTCCACCAGCATGCTCTACGGCAGATTCGGATTTGGAGGCAGGCGGAGAGTCCGACTCTGATTCCTCAGAGGCCGAAGTAACCCCTGAATCACGATTTTGCATTAGTCCCCATATTGGTGGAAGTAGTGAAAGACGCATAGCAGTGGCAGGAGGAAACCCCTCCACCGAGAAAACAACAGAAATACTACCCAGAACTGAAGAAATCCCTGCCTTCCTTTCCCCTCATTTTTGAAATCCAAGAAATATTGGAGGATGAATAGGCTAGGCCGGAAATAAAGTTTGGCATCAATAACAGATTATCAAAATTGTATCCAATCAGCCAGAAGGATGCGGAGTTGTGGAACACTACCCCCAGGGTGGATGCCTCACTGCAGCTTTTGGCCCGTCATATCACTCTACCATTAAAAGATTTGGTCTCTTTCAGAGATCACATGGATCGGAGAGTGCACACTGATTTAAAACGATTGTATTCAGTGGCAGGGGTGGCGTGCAGGCCGGCGTTGGCCCTTACCTCTGTAGCAGTAGCCCTCAAAACTTGGGTATCGGAGTTGGATGGTGGTTCCTCAGAAGAGCTTGGAGCTGGCAATCCCTCACCCCTGCAGTTCATTAAAACAGCTGTCAAATTCCTGGCAGAAGTGGCCATTGACCAGGTCAGAATGACGGCGAAGATCATGGCCCACTCCGTGACATCTAGAAGAGCATTATGGTTAAGGCACTGGTCGGCAGACAATTCTTCAAAGCAGAGCCTATGTTCAGTGCCGTTTGATGGTAAACTACTTTTTGGTAAACCCTTGGAGTCAGCGATCCAACGCGTATCCGGGGATAAATCGGGCCTAATTCCGCAAGAAAAGAGAAGACAGCTACAGCCTTTTTGACCAGCAAGAAGGTCCAGGGATGTTTTCAAGGAAGCAAGTTCCTACAGACCTGGCAGGCCATTCTCCAGACAATGGAGACCAGCTGGTTCATCCTTTCCTAAGGCCTCCAAGTCCAAACCCGGCCAAGCCACGAAAGCCTCTGACAAGACCTTTTTGAAGGTTTCTCCGCCAAGACACTCATGTGGGAGCGAGGCTCGCTCAGTTCGAGAGGGTTTGGGCGGACGAAATTCAGAACGCATGGGTTTTGCCCATAATTCGAGATGGCTGTCGTCTCTAATTTGGCTCAAGACCACCACAGTCCCTGTTTATGGAAACCAGACTCCCGGCTTCCTTGGAGAAGAGGCACTGTTTGCAAAATTATATAGACGAATTGCTGACAGCGAAAGCCATCATCCCAGTGCCAAAGCAAGAACGGGGTCTTCAAATTTTTTTTTAAATATGTATCTGAAAAGTGTGGCGTGCATTTGTATTCAGCCCCCTTTACTCTGATACCCCTAACTAATATCTAGTGGAACCAATTGCCTTCATAAGTCACCTAATTAATAAATAGAGTTCACCTGTGTGTAATTTAATCTCAGTATAAATACAGCTGTTCTGTGAAGCCCTCAGAGGTTTGGTAGAGAACCTTAGTAAACAAACAGCATCATGAAGGCCAAGGAACACACCAAACAGGTCAGGGATAAAGTTGTGGAGAAGTTTAAAACAGGGTTAGGTTATAAAAAAATATCTCAAGCTTTGACAATCTCACACACTGTTCAATCCATTATCCGAAGATGGAAAGAGTATAGCACTACTGCAAACCTACCAAGACATGGCCATCCACCTAAACTGACAGTCCGGGCAAGGAGAGCATTAATCAGAGAAGCAGCCAAGAGGCCCATGGTAGCTCTGGAGGAGCTGCTAAAATCCACAGCTCGGGTGGGAGAATCTGTCCACAGGACAACTATTAGTCATGCACTCCACAAATCTGGCCTTTATGGAAGAGTGGCAAGAAGAAAGCCATTGTTGAAAGAAAGCCATAGGAAGTCCAGTTTACATTTTGGAAGAAGCCATGTGGGGGACACAGCAAAGATGTGGAAGAAGGTGCTCTGGTTAGAAGAGACCACAATTTAACTTTTTGGCCTAAAAGCAAAATGCTATGTGTGGCAGAAAACTAACACTGCACATCACCCTGAACATACCATCCCCGCCGTGAAACATGGTGGTGGCAGTATAATGTTGTGGGGATGCTTTTCTTCAGCAGGGACAGGGAAGTTGGTCAGAGTTGATAGGAAGATGCATGGAGACAAACACAGGGCAATCTTAGAAGAAAACCTGTCTGCAAAAGAATTGAGACTGGGGCAGAGGTTCACTTTCCAGCAGGACAATGACCCTAAACATACAGTCAGAGCTACAATGGAATGGTTTAGATCAAAGCATATTCATGTGTTAGAATGGCCCAGTCAAAGTCCAGACCTAAATCCAATTGAGAATCTGTGGCAAGACTTGAAAATTGCTGTTCACAGACGCTCTTCATCCAATCTGACAGAGCTTGAGCTATTTTGCAAAGAAGAATGGGAAAAAATGTCACTCTCTAGATGTGCAAAGCTGGTAGAGACATCACCAAAAAGACTTGCAGCTGTAATTGCAGCGAAAGGTGGTTCTACTAAGTATTGACTCAAAGGGGCTGAATACAAATACACGTCCCACTTTTCAGATATTTATTTGTAAAAAAAAATTGAAAACCATTTATCATTTTCCTTCCACTTCACAATTAGGTGCCACTTTGTGTTGGTCTATAACATAAATCCCAATAAAATACATTTCCGTTTTTGGTTGTAACCTGACAAATTGTGGAAAATTTCAAGGGGTATGAATAATTTTTCAAGGCACTGTATGTACCAGATGTCCACCAGTAGGAAATAAATGGTAATTCTTAGAGAATAACATCTGTGTTTAGTAAATATAAATTATCTTTCCACCAGCTGCAAAGTGCTGTCAGATTACAACCATGTGCAACATAATTGACAACTTAAGTTTTGTTTGTCAAACAAGACCGAAGTGTCAAAAGGTCCCTTTCTCTAATTTACATGTCTGCAAGTATTCTTTTAGAACCTGGGTCAGCAACCTGTCAAACATTATATACCAGTATGTCTATGCGTACAAAACAGAATTTTTGGTCTTTGGGTTTATAAGAAAGGAATGAAGGAAAATAGGCCAGGACGTGAGCAGGAAGAGACTGTATGCATGACCCACTAGTACTGTAGCTTCCGTTTACATTAACAAAATTGTGGATGAAACTCAAGAAGCAAACACAGTTGGAAGGCACATATGCAGATGAATGCAATCATATGGTGCATTATCCAAGGCTTAAAGGATGTATTTCTTTACCACAGCTGACCTCTCAAATTCCTTGGGAAGTGTGCACTATGACTGCTCTTGCTTGATATCTGGGTCATGCTGGTGGCCCTTTGTTATACACACATGCCTAGTATTTGGTTCATGAATAATACCTGCTGAATTGTGCACATTGACATTAGGTGTGTATCTGGTCACTATACCAGAGGTGTGTGCATTGTAATGAGAGTGAAAATTAAACTTCTTCTAGCCATGACAAACTCAGTTGTATGGTCTCCAACCTGAAATATACTTTGCTCCAGTTCCTCAGGGTATTATTGAAAGTTTTGGGCTCTGCGTCTTCAATATCAGAAACAGTCAACTGTGTCATGACTGATCATATACTGTAAGTGTTTCTTGAAAAAAAAAAACAAGATGATTTGCAGGAGGGGACTGAATTCCCCAGTGTTTTCCTCAAGGAAAAGTATTTTATTATTCTGATCAATGTCTTCAGTTTAGGATGAGGTGCTAATCTGCTTCATCAGCAAGGTCAGTAGAAATAGCTAATTTTACAAAGCATTGTGTCATTCAACCTCAGATAGATGCCCTGGGCAGCCTGTTTATGTAGTACATGGCAGACTTGGTACTGTCAGACAACATGAACCTTACATACAGCAAGCCCACAACGGGGCACCATATCCTCAGAGCCAGCACAACCATAAGGCAGCTCAAGCAGCTACCTTAGGGTGCCAGTTTGGGGTGGGGGGGAAGGGGGAGGCGTTGAAATCTGAATCCCCAGCCACCTGCTGATGATCTGTAGATGTATTTTTTTGCACACTCTAGGCTGCTATACTGGCCGGGAATATGTGTACTTTAGTAAAACTAACTGTCGGCTTTCATGTGGAACACATACAAACAGCTGTGAAGCCACCTTTCACTTCCACAATCATCGCCGTGATGTGCTGCCCCCCTCCTGCTATGTTCACCAGGCTCCGCTGTGCCACCTACTGGGAATGGCAGCGGGAGCTCAGCGGACCTCCGTCTGCTAAGCTTCTCTCCGTCCGCTAAGCTTCTCTCCTGTGCATAGACCAGGAAGCGATGTGTATGACGTCAGTTCCTGGTCATGAGCTGTATACAAGTGCCCGAGGAAAAGGCTGATGGAACACATTCTGTTTTCCATCAGCTGCAGTGGAGTACAGAGGAGACGTCTAGGTTCTAACAGACCCCGAATATCTCATAAAGAGAACCTGTTGCCTTTATACTATCGCTATCACATAGGGGACCAATAGCAATAAAGCCATGTAAAAACATTTAGAAAAATAAAGTTTTAAACATTTAAAGAGACACATAAAACAATAAAAATAGAAACCAAAAAGTTTTAGAGCACCCCCCCCACACACACACACACACATACACACATATATACATATATACAAAAATGCATGCATAGCACCAGAACTCTGTAGCACCAGAACTCCTGCGTAACTCTAAACAGATGACCTGTAGGAGCTTTTAAAGGATTGCCTATGTGAAAAAATATAAGGTACTAAAGTTTCTTACCATTTCACTGGAGCACGCAATTTTAAGATCTGACATGCTGGGTATCTATTTACTCAGCACAACCTCATCTTTTCTATTTTACCAAAAATTGGGTAATACATTGCATTTATGTGCCCAAAAATGTACTTTAGTGTATGTTTTACTGAAATTTAGCATTTGATAAACCGTTGCTAATATTGTGTAACATAAAAAAATGCTACCAACATGTTATTCTTTAGGTTGTCTTCTTTGTTTTGGGAGTTTTAAGTAATCTTAAGGCCTAAAATGATTATTAAAACATGTAATCACAAAAACTTAGAATGCAGAACAATGTGCTTCCAGATCACTTAAGTCGGTGAGCTTTGTCAGGAATTGTTCAGTCTGATTGCTACCAAATTGGATTTGACACTGATAGACCTTATAGCCAGGTACCATGCACAGCTGCACAGTTTTAGTAAATCGACCCCACTATCCCTATCCAGCAAGTTTGTGTCCCTGACCTTGCAACTTCGCAAATGCGCAACAACTGAAGGGGGACAGTGCTATTTATTAGCACTGCCCACATCTAAGATTGCTGCAGAGGTCAACCAGGGTGGCAGCGTCCAATCAGACAGCTGCTCCCCTGATGACAAACTATGCAGGCCTTAGAGGAACATGGTTCCCCTTGTCCTCCGCTCACTCTCTGCATGGTGGCTACTGGACAGCGCCACCCATGCAGGGAAGCCAGACTACACCTGCCTACATCTTTACCCATGTTTAAAACATTTTAAATATCTAAGGCTGGTCATACATACTTCGATTTTTTAGTTTTTTCCTTTTTATCATTCAGTCTGACAGATTCCTTTATCCACGCTATACAGCATGGATTGATAAATCTCCTCTAAAACTATTGAGGCCGGGTTCACATATGTGTGGACGCGGTTCCCAGCACGGGGTCCGATGCATTCCTATTCGCCGGTTTAGTTGTGAAACAGGTCCGAATTTTTGCCTGAATTCGCACCTGAACCAGACCCAAACACGCACAGGACCCTTTTGGAATGCAGACCGCGGCCGTCCCAGACCTGTGTGAACCAGCCAGGGCTGGTGCTAGATTACTACAGCTACTTGCACCCCCCCCAAAAGAAAAAAAAAACTGTACTTTAACCCTACACTCCCTTTCCTGTATACACTGCCCCTTTTAACTCTACACCACCCTTCCTGTATACACTACTCCCCTTTAACCCTATACCTGCTTCAAGCACAAACTGCCCCCCTTCCTGCACACACTGCACTATATAGACCATACCCCCCCGTGATGTGTGTTGCACACTCATTCAACTAACCTGAGCTGCCTTGCTGGACACAGCGAGCAGTGCATGGTTGGAGTACCTGGTCTGTCAGTCCTCGCTCAGTCCCACCACCTGGCTCAGTGCTTCCACGGTTCCACCTAACAGCAGAGTTCGTCCACCTGCTCCTGCAGCCTCAGGTTCTCACACTGCAGGTTGGTGATGGGGAGGGGCCCCGTCAGGCGCAGCGTGTCCTCCAGCTGCCTCTCCACCCTGCACCTGAGCTCCTTCATCTCAGCTTACAGCCCTTGCACAGTCCCCCCGTAGCGGACATTCCCTCTCCTCCTTTGGTACACTCCTGCAGACCAGCCAGGCCAACATCTCCACCCCAAGCTCCATGCTGGTTGGCGATGACAGACGGCGATCAGGGATTTGGACTTCAGCTGTAGCAAGCGGCGATCACCATCATCCAGTCAATGACCCTGTCCGATTCTGGGATCTCAGCTCACTTCCCCTCTGTGGCAGTGCACCCGTGTGTGTGTGCAGGAGAGGAACGGCGGCTCTAGAGGTGACATCCACTGGGGCTGAGGAGGCGACAGGAGAGGAATGTGGCACTGGCCATGATTGCGCCCCAGGTGGCATTGCACCCTAGGCAGGTGCAGAGTTCGCCTAGTGGTCGCACCGGCCCTGAAACTAGCTCTATTGAGAGCTGGTCACACTCGCATGTCATGCAAATTGGATGTGGGGAAACCCTGCCTAAATCTTCTGCTGAGACTGCAGGCACCTGTAAGAATACCTAGGATAATAATAGGATGTCAGACCTACAAAGCAAATTTAATCTAGTAATCGTTGGTTTCTCCCAATGAGACCGGGAGGGAGTTGGAGGCGCGATAAGTCCGTAGCCTAGTGAAGACCTGCAAATTGATGGAGGGGGAAAATCACTGCAGAAGGGAGAGCACTTTTTGTCCAGTGGTCCTAGAACATGTAATGCCCTATCCGCTGCTAGTGGTAATGGAGAGGATGTAGTGTATTGGCAATCTCACTCTGCCATAATGAGCCTTCTCCCTCTCTCTTGTCTAAGTTGCCCTTCCAAAACCCCACACGTGTTACATATACATTGCAATTCAACTTTTTTTCTACAAATAATATTGATGAAAATTATTTTATCCTAATTTACACATTTTGAAATTCTGAGAAGCAATTGACATGAAAATCGATTCCCATTGTTCAAGTATGCATTATATGGATACTGTACCGCCTCATAAGTTTATTCAGGCAGCAATACAGCTTTGAAAATATTTGTATTCTGTTTTTTATTTTTTATTTTTTTTGAGGCAGAATATTTTGTGTGTGTTGTATCAAATGAATAAAATTGAATAATTAAAATGTATTATATTATAGCCATCGTTGGGTAATGGTGCCATAAAGTTTCCTTCTCTGACTGCTGGCATAGTAAAGGTATATAAAGCAAAATGTAACAGCCTGTCACAATTTTAAAGGGAAAGAATATTGATGCAAGTGCTCTATTTGGATTTCAGGCCACTTTGAGAGGCGTTTGCTCTTAAAACAACAAGATTGAATACGCAAACTTGTTAGAACTGTTGTTATACCTTTGTTGATGATAAGGTTGATAGGTTTTGGAAAGTGCTGTGTTAAAACCATAATTCCACTGACGTCAGGTGGCAGGCAAAAGACGGCTTTGGAAGAAGAGAGTGGATCAGCACCTTCCACTAACAAATTTAGTTTACATGTGGAAAAGAAAACAAAAAATGCTGGAAGCTATGAATAAGATCTTGTAATAGGAGACAGGAAGGGGTAGGGGAAGAGGCCCTGCAGGAGAAGATTAAATAAAGAGAAGAGAGAAACAACAAAATAGCTTTTCATTTTAAAGGTTCTGTCTTCAGTGCATTTTACTTAAGGCAATCACCATCACTAAATAATTACTGGTCTTGTCACCCTATTCACGTTATGTGCACATTGCTTCTTTACTGAGGTCTACAAACCTTGGATTAATTAACTTCCACCTGTGGCTTTGTGCTGTGGAATGTATCTGCTGTGTGAGGGGTTCAGAAGTTGAGCACCTGCTAGGAGCAACATTAAAGCCAGTAAACATCAATTATCTGCCTTATGTTTGTCATTCTGTGGGCTGAGAGTACTAAGAACAGTGCAGCTGACTGGATTTGCGTGTTCTTGTTGAATGGCTGAGGCTAAATTGTGAGTAACATTGGCAAGCATCAATTAAAGGCACATTTTCTATAGAATTTACATATCTTTGATACTTTCTAGGGCCATATCAAACAAGCCATTTATATTTTGTTCTCTTCAAAACATAGGTTTCATGCTTTAAAGGCTAAGTCCACCTCTTGCAAATAATAATAACAATAATAATTATAAATACATATATATTTGCAGAAGAAAAAGCATCTATTATTTTTTTTTTTTTTTTACAATGAGCCTGCAAAACATTGCAACCTTGATCAGTGGATCGTGGGTACAATGTTAGTCTCCTATAGACTCTTCCTCCAGCTCCCTGTCTGTACCGAGGTACATCATACCATACAGTACTGATCAGTTAGAGAGCTGGAGGAAGAGTCAATGGACTACGAGTTCACCACGATGGCAGACAAAACATAGATCTCTGTGAATGAATGACACAGCTATCCGTGCACCAATTTTTAATCTGACAGCTGCTGTGGGGGTCAAGAACCATAAGATCCACTCTGGGGGGTGGGGATCCACTGTGCATCATGTTCCAAAGGTAGAGTAATGCCGCGTACACACGAGCGGTTTTGACGTTGGAATAAACTCTGAAGGTTTCTCCGACGGAATTTCGCTCAAGCTTGTCTTGCATACACACGGTCACACCAAAGTCCGACTGTCAAGAACGCGGTGACGTACAACACGTACGATGGGACTAGAAAAAGGAAGTGCAATAGCCAGTGTGCCACCCTTTGGGCTCCTTCTGCTAATCTCGTCAGAGCAGCATACAAACAAGCATTTTTTCCAATAGTAATTAGTTCCGTCGGAAAAATATAGAACATGTTCTCTAAGTCGTCTGAATTTTCGACGGAAAAAGTCAGACGGGGCATAGACACGGTTAGAATATACGATGAAAAGCTCCCATCTGACTTTTTCTGACGGAAATTCCACTCATGTGTACACAGCATTACCCTTTAATGCAGAAATGTTAGGATTTATTTATTTTTTTGAAAGAAAGAATGTCTATGTAAAGTCCCTTTCACACAGGCTGTCTGATTGGGTCCACCTCTCCGTTTTTCAGTTTTTTAATTGGACCCTCCATTCTCCTCTATGGGCAGTCAAATGTAAACGGACTTGTGTCCGTTTACACCCGGCTACCCTGTTTCCCCGAAAATAAGACCTAGCGTGATTGTCGGTGATGGCTGCAATATAAGCCCTACCCCCCAAATAAGCCCTAGTTAAAGTCCTTGTAGGTCTTATTTTCAGGGTGGGGCTTATTTTCGGGGAAACAGGGTAGGGCTTATTTGGGGGGTAGGGCTTATATTGCAGCCATCACTGACAATCACGCTAGGTCTTATTTCCGGGGGAAACAGGGTATCTCTGATCTGCTCTAAAAAGAAGGAGGATCCGTTTCCCTCTGTCTAGCTGGGTCAGATCAGTAGGCAGTTGGGTGTAAACACACAACCAGTCCATTTACATAGACTGCCTGTAGAGCAGAGCATGCTGTGTCCATGTCCACTCTGCATAAGCGGAGCAAACACAGACCTGTCATCCGGCAACTCTGCTCAGCTCATCAGGGGATCAGTGGACAGATCCCCTGCTGAGCACAACTGCATCCGACCCATGTGAAAGGGGCCTACCCCATCATAACCAAACAGATATACACACATATATAGTTACATAGTCAATCAGGTTGAAAAAGACATAGGTACATCTAGTTCAAAAGAAAAAAGACATCTCTTTTAACTTTCTAACAATCACTTATTTCATGCATGGGGCTAGAGGGCAGTCAAAACAGGTGGTTGAGCTGCAGTTTTTCTACCCCTCAATTGACCACTTAAATCTGGGTGTGTAGCTGCTCAGTGCCATACATATACCATGGCCACAATGTTGTGCTTGGTGGCCATGTAAAAAAATAAAGGATAAGTTCATTTTAACCACTTAAGCCCGGGACCATTTTGCTGGCCAAAGACCAGAGCACTTTCTGCGATTCGGCACTGTGTTGCTTTAACTGACAATTGCACAGTGGCTCCCAAACAAAATTGACGTCTTTTTTTTCCCACAAATAGAGCTTTCTTTTCATGGTATTTGATTACCTCTGCGGTTTTTATTTTTTGCGCTATAAACAAAAAAATAGCGACAATTTTGAAAAAAACGCATTATTTTTGCTTTTTGCTGTAATAAATATCCCTCAAAAATATATAAAAAAACATTTTTTTTCCTCAGTTTAGGCCGATACGTATTCTTCTACATATTTTTGGTAAACAAAAAAAATTGTAATAAGCGTTTATTGATTGGTTTGCTGCGCAAAAGTTATAGCATCTACAAAATAGGGGATAGATTTATGGCATTTTTATTAATTTTTTTTTTTACTAGTAATGGCGGCGACATTATGGCGGACACGTCGGACAATTTTGGTGTGATTTTGGGACCATTCACATATATACAACGATCAGTGTGGTTAAAATTGCATTGATTACTGTGTAAATGTGACTGGCAGTGAAGGGGTTAACCACTAGGTGGCGCTGTAGGGGTTAAATGTGTCCTAGGGATGTGTTCTAACTGTAGGGGGGATGGGCTAGCTGTGACACATCACTGATCATAGCTCCCGATCACAGGGAGCAGAGATCAGTGACACGGTCACTAGGCAGAACGGGGAGATGCTTGTTTACATTAGCATCTCCCCGTTCTTCCTCTCCATGAGACGATTGCGGGTATCCCCGCGGACATCGAGTCCACGGGACCCGCGACCCAACTCACGGAGCTCCCGGACAGTGCGCGCGATGGCATGGCGGCAAATTCAAAGGGACGTACAGGTATGCCCATTTGCCCAGCTGCGCCATTCTGCTGACGTACATCGGCGTGCACCGGTCGGAAACCGGTTAAAAAAAATAAATGCAATTTTTGTGCAGGTAAAAAATGTGCATTTATCCCATACAGTTAAGCCGATACTTCCTGTCAGGAAGACTCGATGGACTACCACAGTGCCAAGGTAGTTCATTGAGGGCTTGTACAGATTTATAATGGGGTATGGCGCTCCCTGTGGGATTATATGGGATGGTGTAGTGGGGGGTTTTTTGAGATCCCTGAGTGTCCTGGTGTGCTAGTGTAAACTAAACCAAATTTCTAAAGCAGTTGATAACCCCGTATCTCCTATTGGTGGTACCCGTTACCACCAACGGTTATTACTTATTATTAAAGGACCTCCAGTGGTGTAGTTATACAAACCATAAAAACATATAAACCAAAAAGCATATAAAGCAAAAAATACGTCAACACACCAAATGGGGGTGTATGAACTACCACCTACACCTGTGGTAGGTCAGAATACCACCAGAACTGATAGTGGCTTAACTGAAAGTGTAAAAAAATATATATAAATATATATATAAATATATATATCTAAAATGCACCTCTACCTCATTAGTGCAAAAATATATATATGTACAAATAAATTGTGATATATAAAGAAATAATCTTAATCCATAGGGTGCTCCATCATTAGCATAAACAGATATCATATACCATAAAACATAAAAGTGCACCTCTCCCCAATTATACAAATATATATCAGTTAATTAGTGATTAATTATAGTCCATAAAGTGATAAATCTCTTCAAAGCCCGTGTTCAAACTTCCCTTCAAGAAAACCGTGATTAAGGTGCTCTCAGGTGGTCTTAGTGACTTTTGTGCTCCCCCTCAAGGGTCCCCACTCACCGAAGCCAGCAACCCCAAAAAAGGGGCAAATACGCATGAAGTATCTCAACTGTGATCTCCTCTCCACCACGATCAAAATAGGGCCTGCAGGATGATGCCCGATCTCCGTGTTGTTAGTTAGGATATATTCACAGTGGCTCCCAGTCATTAGATGTTGTGGCTGCATACGTTTTCTTTGACTTTGGTTGGCTTTTTTTCCCTCTGTTTTCACCTGGTGATCTGGTCAGTAACACACCTCCTGTATTATTCAGACACAACTCTGGAATTGGTGGAAGTAGGTGAGTCTGGTAAGTCTAGGCAGGTGAATCAACAGGTGTGTGTGTCGTCTGTGATGCAAAGACTAGACTTTTAGTCTTTGCATCACAGAGGTGTGTTACTGACCAGATCACCAGGTGAAAACAGAGGGAAAAAAAGCCAACCAAAGCCAAAGAAAACGTATGCAGCCACAACATCTAATGACTGGGAGCCACTGTGAATATATCCTAACTAACAACACGGAGATCGGGCATCATCCTGCAGGCCCTATTTTGATCGTGGTGGAGAGGAGATCACAGTTGAGATACTTCATGCGTATTTGCCCCTTTTTTGGGGTTGCTGGCTTCGGTGAGTGGGGACCCTTGAGGGGGAGCACAAAAGTCACTAAGACCACCTGAGAGCACCTTAATCACGGTTTTCTTGAAGGGAAGTTTGAACACGGGCTTTGAAGAGATTTATCACTTTATGGACTATGATTAATCACTAATTAACTGATATATATTTGTATAATTGGGGAGAGGTGCACTTTTATGTTTTATGGTATATGATATCTGTTTATGCTAATGATGGAGCACCCTATGGATTAAGATTATTTCTTTATATATCACAATTTATTTGTACATATATATATTTTTGCACTAATGAGGTAGAGGTGCATTTTAGATATATATATTTATATATATATTTATATATATTTTTTTACACTTTCAGTTAAGCCACTATCAGTTCTGGTGGTATTCTGACCTACCACATTTGGTGTGTTGACGTGTTTTTTGCTTTATATGCTTTTTGGTTTATGTGTTTTTATGGTTTGTATAACTACACCACTGGAGGTCCTTTAATAATAAGTAATAACCGTTGGTGGTAACGGGTACCACCAATAGGAGTAACGGGGTTATCAACTGCTTTAGAAATTTGGTTTAGTTTACACTAGCACACCAGGACACTCAGTGATCTCAAAAAACCCCCCACTACACCATCCCATATAATCCCACAGGGAGCGCCATACCCCATTATAAACCTGTAGTTTTCTGTGGAGGATCCTTAGGGAGGCTCCTTTAGGGGGGCTGCATACCTCAATCTTCTGTCCTAAGCGCAGCCTTCATACACACTCATTACATTGAGGGCTTGTAGTTCATTCACACACAGAGCTGTGTGAATGAATGACGTGGCCTTGTGGGTGGAGCCCTGTTTTCAAACAGTGACAGCTAGTACTGGGAACTTCTCCCCGTACTGCTGCCACAGGAAGAGGGGGCAGCAGCTGCAGCACTGGGAACATGTTACATGTTCCACCCTAAAATCATAGCATGTTCTCAAAGGTAAATGTATCTTTTCAACAGCATGTTGCATTTGCCGGGTGTTACTGCTGCCAAATGTGACCAATGAAAGCCAATGCACATGACTGAGATGATGCAGAATTTACGGGTTTAAATCAGGAGGTGAGGAGGCAACAGAACACCACCTTCACCACCTGTGAAATGCTGAAGGTGGGCCTCTCTTCAGAAGGTACTGGATGTGTGAACGAGCCCTAAGGACTAGAGGTGAGCTCTGTTTTCTTCTGAACTTATCTCTAGCCAAACTCTGAACTTATGCTTTTTTTACTTCTAAAGCATTAGACTAAAAACCTATGTTTGTGTAATATGTGGTGTTATATGTTGCAGACAGAAATATACTGCTGATTTTGAAAGGATTCTACTGCTGCTATTGTATTTTGACAGCCGGTGTTGGTGCATGTCAAACTGACAATTTTTTGTCTAGCTCCTTTTTGATCAAAGAATGTCAGGTGAGAGGGTACCAACAGGGCTACCCACACAGCAAATTTAATCCATTTCACAAAGAACTGACCAAATTTGATTAGTGTTTAACCTACCACACACCCCTGCTAACCCATGTTCATTTGTATTTCTGTGCTTTGAAAGCCCTACTATGTCAAGTTCCCATCTCTGTTATATGCTGCCTATTGCAGAAAGTAAAGGGCTGCAGATTGTGGGTGCTGTTATTCTTCTGATCAGCTGGTAAAGCCTGAAAGATCTGTAATTATTTAGGCTTCCAGGGTAACCAAATCTACATTCTATCCCCCACAATTCCCCCCATATACCACATTTTGTATATGACTTGCAAATAACCAGGCATGTCAGACTGGTGGTGACTGAGGTGTCAGTAGACATTTGCACCTTCAAGATTTATTCCATTCAGTCCAGCCCATGGTTTCATTTCAAGTTTGAAATGCCTAACCTTTTTTGGACACTTCTGATCATCAACTAAATGTTGAACCAGCCATGCACTAGTACAATTTTTGTTCTAAGAATGTTCATTCGGTTTTCTAGTCAATGTTTATTTTAAACTATAGTGACTTGAAAATTTGAAGAAGCAAAATGGAATTTTTTCTTCAAATGAACAAATTGCTAACAGTGATTTTGGTTTTCAATTGGGAAAATTTGTTCGTTCCAAAATCGAATGTTAAAAGCAAAAAAAAATAAAAATACTTTTCAACGATGTTCGGCAAGTCTTCTGATGTACTGATGATTTTCATAATTTTTTGTATGAACGTTCATTTAAAAATCTGCTAATGTATGGCCAGCCTTACTGATATGCACTATTATTGCTAAACGTTAGAAAGTAAATTAATTGTGCATTGTCCAGCATTATTACATTGAATACATTTTTGGTAGGTTGGGAATCTTAATTTAGTGCAAGAATTCAAATCAAGGACAGTTAGGACTTGCTCAGAAATAGAAAAAAGGGCAAGTACTGTAAATAGAACTTTTAATGAAGGGAAGCAGCATTGTGACTACCCTGCAGAGAAGTGCTAAGTAGGATTGGTAGAGCAACACTTCCATCTAGGCTTATGACATGTAACAATCATCAGTGTAAAAGAATATGATAAGAACTGTGAGCCAAAAATGTGATATGATCATTATGTTTATCATTATGTAATCTACAATTAAGTGCCAGGTACTGTTATCTTTTAGTATTTTATATTGTGTATTGATGAAACACTGCTGCCTCCTAATGGTAACAGCATGACCCTAAATTGTATTGGGGGGAAATGTCAACTCAGCGATTGAGATGAGGATACTATGCCAATAAATTTGTTCTATAAAGTGGTTGTGTATAGAAGTAACCAATGGATTCTGTAACTACAGCCATGAGTAACCTGTGTTATGTACACTGTAGTATTCTCTACAAAAATCTATGGAAACAGTCAACTGAGCGATTCAGGAGTGTCACTTTGACAGCAGCAGTGAACATTACCTTCAGCCTTCAAACTAGCAGGAGGAAAGTTCAAAACTAACATTAGAATGTATTATTTTACCAAAATAGTATTTGGTCCCTGTAACAGACTTCTATCAGAGGCAGCAAGTCAGACAAAGATAGATCTATAATCAGACAAATGGGGCAGACTTAATGGGCTACTTGGACTTTTTCCGCCATCATTCTTTCACATTTTTATGTAAGTTTCCTTAAGCATATCTGAATAGCTACAGCATCTGATTAGATGCAGCTGCTGTTCCACTGAGAGTTATCTGCCTGGCTCTTTTAGTTTTTCATTTGAAGCATGTTGGGTGGGAGGGTGCCGACAGGGCCACCCATGAAGCAAATTTTGACGTTATCAAAAACTGGCTGAAACTCAATCAATATATGGTCAGATTTGACAACAGCTATGTAGGCGACGGCTGCTTTATATTTGCAGCTTGTCTAGGCTGTGAACACTTTTCCTAGATAAGCAAAAGCAAAAGGAATTTAGAGGCTGATGCAGCCTCCCCATTCCTCTTGCCATAGTTTGTCTCGGGAAGGTGCTCACAGCCGAGACAAGCTGCAGCTATGAATCAGCCATCTCCTACATAGCTGTTGTCGGATTTGCCATGACAGGAGGGGAGGGGGGCAGATCAGACCTCATAAGTAGGGTTAGAAAGCATTTAGAAATATGGGACCAAGTAATACCAGACAAAACTGTAAAATAAAATATATAATGATAGATCTATTTTAATGCAGACAGTTTCTTTGGCAGGGCTGGTGCCTGATTTGGATGTTCAGAGATTTTGGCTCTTTCAACCAGTTGGAAAATGCCTGTATTCAAGCTTTTTTCATTTTCGGCCCTGGAAATTGACATGAAGCATCTTGCAGGCAACTAATGATGTTACTGGTCCTTTGTAGGGCACTGTAAATTGACAGATGGTTTGTAAGGATATCCAACAGATTGCTGCAGGCCCAATTCCCCAGGGTGCTGTATCCTTTTCTTTGAATGAGACCCCTCACAGGAATATGAAGGCAGTTCCTGTGGGTTATTATTAGGTTTATACCTTATACAGCATCCAGATTATTATTATTAATCAGGATTTATATAGCGCCAACAGTTTACGCAGCGCTTTACAATATAAAAGGGAGACAATACAGTTATAATACAATAAAATACAAGAGGATTAAGAGGGCCCTGTTCAGAAGAGCTTACAATCTAATAGGGTGGGGCAGGTGGTACAAAAGGTTGTAACTGTGGGGAATGAGCTGATGGAAGTGGTAGGAGATTAGTTGGAGACATGATAGGCTTTCCTGAAGAGATGAGTTTTCAGGGATCGCCTGAAGGTAGCAAGAGTAGGGGATAGCCGGATAGATGGAGGTAGCAAGTTCCAGAGGTTGGGAGAGGCTCTGGAGAAATCCTGGAGAAGGGCATGGGAGGAGGAGATAAGAGAGCTTGAAAGCAGGAGGTCTTCAGAAGAGCGGAGAGGTCGATTTGGGTGATATTTGGAGACAAGATTAGTGATGTAGCTCAGGGCAGGGTTGTCAATGGCTTTGTATGTTGTGGTTAGTATTTTGAATTTAATTCGCTGGGTGATTGGGAGCCAGTGTAGGGATTGGAGTAAAGGGTTGGCAGACACTGAGCTGTTGGTAAGGTGGATAAGTCTGGCAGCAGCATTCATGATAGACTGAAGAGGGGATAGCCTATGGAGAGGTAAGCCAATGAGAAGGGAGTTGCAATAGTCAAGGCGAGAGATAACAAGGGAGTGAATGAGGAGCTTGGTGGTTTCATTTCTTAAAAAGGGGCGAATTTTAGAGATGTTACGGAGGTGAATTCTACAAACTTTTGACAATGATTGGATTTGAGGCTGAAATGACAAGTCAGAGTCTAGTATTACACCTAGTACCCTGGCGTGAGGGGAGGGACTGATGGTTGCATTGTTGATTTTGATGGAAAAGTCAGGGAGGGGGGCACGGGTGGGGAGGAATATTAATAGCTCAGTTTTAGAGAGATTTAGTTTAAGGAAGTGGTGTGACATCCATGCTGATATGTCAGTTAGTAAGTTAGTAATGCGAGAGAAGACTGAAGGAGATAACTGTGTACAAACTCAAGCAAGGCACATGTAGGTGCTGAAAAGCTCAAAACTGAAAGAAAAAAATAATGTCTTACAGTTGTGTAGATAATTGTAATGTAGCGTTCTACAGAGAACTGTATAGGCAATTGAGTATTTCGGGTATTGTGCAATTCGGTCATTAGTGTCACTCTGTAAAGTATATTCAAAAAGCAAGTAATGGGACTTCCTTTTTGATGTGATACACACAAGTCAATTAACCAAGATTACCCAGGCTAAAGAAAAAGCAATTTGTTCAAGTTTCTTTTAAAGCCATTGTTTGGACAGTTCATTTTCTGTCAAAGACCTTGTTATGTTGATAAGTAGGGTGTTATGAATGCCCCCGACATGTATATTGTTCCCTCACTTATTTTATTACTTGAGTATGCTATAATCGTTATAGTCTAGTTAATACTCCATGAAAATGTGTTTGGTGGAACTTCTGCAGTTGTGTTCTAAGCGATAAAGAAACATAGTAGTCCATATAACATGTTATAAAACAGATTTTTTTGCAAGTCGTGCTATTTAACTTAATATGTCTGGTCCCTAATAAGCCAATGATCCTGGCTGTAGCTACATAAAATCCAAGTTCTACCAGTACATTTTAATACAGTATACAGTATTACAGTATATTGCGCTGTGGTTTGTAAAATGATGCATGTCTGATTTTCTTTGCAATTTCATGCACTGTGATGCCCAATAGAATAATAAAAATGCATGTTAAAAAAATGCACAATAAACAGACAAGAGTGGTCACAGATAGATGTGAACCTGGCCTAAGCTCAGTTTCTGCAGATTTTATTGTAGCGCTACCCCCGTAGGTGCTGTGGATAGGATGGGTCCTCTGTTTATTGCCTCGACTTTCTCAAGAACCTCAGCCCCTCTGACACACCAGGTTAAGGGGTTGATTTACTAAAAGCAAATATACTGTGTACTTTGCAAAGTGCAGTTGCACTCTGCAAGAGCAGTTGCTCCAGAGCTTGGTAAATGAGCAGAAGCTTTGTGACTTCCATCATCCAACCATGTGCAAGGAAAAAATGCTGTTTTTTTTTTTTATTTTCCTTGCATGTGATTGGGTAATCATTGCAAAGTGAAATGTTACCTAATTTACTAAGCTCTGGAGCAACTGCACTTTGCAAAGTGCACAGCCTATTTGCATTTAATAAATCAACCCCTAAGTTTACAAACATACAATATTACAGGAATTCGCAGAAAGTAATACTTAGTACCCAATACTAGTGTTATATCAAAGAAAACAGGCACCAAACCAGGCAGTAAAAACAAACTTAATATATTGTAACCCAATATGGTTGGTAACTAGATAAGCATAAAATGGATTAACAATGGTAATAACACAATTTAGCATACAAAGTCATTATCGGCTTCTAACTTTAGCTTGTTCAATCAAGCTTTGACAATAAAACCCAGAAGCTGATTGGTTACTATGCACAGCTGCACCAGGTTTTGTGCACCAGTTTTAGTAAATTCCCCCTAGGCATCCAGATCAGCATAAACAGTAGCAAAGCCATCTTAATTGCAGCAGCTAACAGTAATGAGGTTTAATCTACCAAGTGCTGGAACTGTACTGCCAGAGCGCATTTATGGCAGGGACGTTAGTCCTCGAATGACTGGCTATGCACTGTCCAAAAGCTTGAAGAATAATTATTACAGGAGGGGTAGTCCTTTGAGATGTTCTTCTGCCAGCTATAATCGGGGCCCTTTAAGAGCATTGGTGTACTTAACAACAGTCCCAGTTAACCTGCATGCAGTATGAGTACAGTATAGGTAAGGTATAGTCTTGGCACAGGTGAAAGGTGGATGTGGTTCATATGTGATAAAGGTTCAGCATAATGCGGTATAGGGTTGGTATCGTTGTAGTCTAGGTTTGGAATAAGTGTGAATCAGTGATTCAGTTCCTGCTAGCAGTATCAGCAAAGTATGAATAGCCCTCTCACCAGTCCCCAGGATACTGTGGTGACCTCTCTCTGTAGAGGGGGGGCCTCAATCTCTACACAAAATGCCTCTAGTGTTCAGCAGTGGGAAGTAGAGGGTGAAAGGATGTTCTTTTCTCCCTGCTGCAATGGTGCAGATGTGATTACTATGGTCTGTGCTGTGCTACCCTCCTCCTTACTCTCAGGCTCAGATCTCAACTGGTATGGTCTCCCACTGGCAGGTGAATATTCATGTGGAGGTGCTCTCTCTCTAACTCCCTTGGTGCCAAGAGGAAGAATTATCCCAGGCTGTTTGATAAAAATCATCTTTCCACTCCTATTGAACAGCGCCTATTGGGATCTATAGTGTAAGGAGTCCCATTTGTCCCATTACAGTACTCTGCATAGAAGTCTATGGGCTTGCTTGGCTTTAGCTCTCCCCCTGCTGGCCGGAGGAGAATGGTGCAGCATAACATCAATTTCTCAGTAGAGGGAGAGAAAAATAAAAGGAAATGGGGTTGATTTACTAAAACTGGAGAGTACAAATACGGGTGCAGCTCTGCATAGAAACCAATCAGCTTCCAGGGTGTTTTTTTTTGTCAAAGCTTAACTGAACAAGCTGAAGTTAGGTGCTGTTTGGCTACCATGCATAGTTTCACCACATCTTGTACTCTCTAGTTTTAGTAAATCAACACCAATGTCTCCTTCTCCATATTGCTTTAGCCCAGCATCTGGCTACATTATTTTAAACTTTGATAGCTCTCTGATACCTGTTAGGTATTTCTTCTATGCAAACCTTTCATTATTTTACCTAATGGATGAGTAAAGATAAAATCAGTTTAATATGAAAATCTAGCTTTCATGTCTTCAACCTTTAGGGTGATAAGTGAATAACCAAGGTGCCAATTGATCTGGGTGGGAAGTGGAAAGCTAACATAATCCAATTAATCGCAAAATACTGGCTGTCTCTTTGTAACTGCTAAAGAAAGTCAAATACTCACATGCTCAGCTGTTAATTCTTTCACAATAAGCAGTACAGTTGCCACTAGTTAACTGCTGCCAGCAAAAACATCCGCTGGGTTCATTTTACCACCAAATATTTTTACACTTCTAAACCAATAAATATAAACTACCCAGGCTGGAAGTGGCATATAAATCCTTCTGATCTTTACATTACAACTGTGTTTAAAATTAACTATAAATTTCCCAGTGAGGCCAGACTACATAATGTGAGTATAATTAATGACTGAGGGATGAAAAGTAACAAAACGGCTTGGAGTTGCTATTACAGAAAATTGAGCAACACCAAGAATCAGGGTTGGAGTATGGATAATGTAAAGTGTGAGCTATAATTGTACATCTTGTACTGCTACATATTTAGGAGTCAAGAAAGTATATCTATTGTTTATGAAAAATGCAAATTCCTGCATGATATGACTGTTTTAGGCTTCATAATAAAACTGTATGATCGGATATGGAAAATACATGTTCACAGCATCACCTTGAAGTGTTAGAAACTTGACTGGGCTGTTTGCAATTAGTTGTTTGCTATTAGTTAAAGGATCAGTGCATTGAAAACTGATAGTTCAGTTTTTGGTAAATGCTGGGGAAGAAGACCAACGAACCATTTCATACATTTCTTAGGTACACTGTTGGTGAGAACTCTGTATTTATGTTCCTGGGTCTGCACACCTGTTATGACCATGACATATATATTTTTAGTGTGTATTATGCTATGGAGAATGCAATAGGAAAATGCTAAAATGGGCAGTAGCACCCAAAACTCTTAAGTGGACACAGGCAGTGTCAGAAATTATGCTGGTGAGATCTCATAGTACAGTATAGTGAGCATAACATACAAAAAAAGCACAGGCTGACTCATTTGACATGTCCAACTCTGGGCAAAATATCACTTTTGTGGTATTTTCTGGATGGACTCTATAATGTTATTTCCTTAAATAATTTCTCGTTCAATGTTTTTAATGAAATGTTCAGGGTTATGACAGTATGTATACAAAACATTCTAATGGGATAACCACATTATGAACATTAATAAAAGAAAGATCATATACAATTGGTTGAACTTGAACAAAACAATCAATAATGGGTTGATACAGTTGGATCTCAAAACGACTAGAACAGAGGAACTCCAATAGTCCATAAGAAATTTTGAATATGCCTCGGGTCCACCCGACCACCCCTACTGGGAACAAACTGTAGACGGGTGGGGGCACATCCAACAAGTTGCAGGACTAGTCCAAATATACAAATGTGGCACAAGAGGCACGTGGGTACAGAGTTAACAGGGAACCCACACATATCAAGTGTCTAATGGGACAATCATGTAAACGGACTTGCATTCGACAAGTGTGGATCGAGATGCGAGGGTTTGTGCAGGCGTGCCACAAATACCATTGCGTATCAGTATGTAACGATTTAGGGTGTAAAAGTATCAATTGATCACATAGGGTGAATTAGTAGGTGTCCAACCTCATTAACGGCTACTAGTTTTGGGAGTAATAGAGGATATCCCATAAAAATGCACTGCAGTATTGAGTTCCTTATATATTTTCAGCTCATGATACAAAGCATTCTTTGCTTGCTAATATGAGAAAATAATTCTGTTTTGAACTTTAAATTTTAGATGGAAAGGGCACATTCTCAAAAGTTGTTAGTAAATGTGCAAAGGATTCTGGCCACCACTATGTGGTCCAGTATCTGTGTCCTCATTACACCCAGCCTCATTTATAAATGTGCTTGATAAATCCTCTGTGTTGTTCCTACATTTACTAATTCGATTTAAACTTTCAGATTCCATAACTCAGTTGGTATCTGAATATTTTAACCTGATTGATGACAAGGGACAACATAAGACAGGTCTTATGTAGGAAATAATTTGCAAATGAAGACCATAATGAAGCTCCTCATATATAATTCATATAAAAAAAACATCTTTGTTGATATTAAAAAAAAAAGAAGATGCATGGTCCAAAGTGATGCATCAGATTCTTAGTATCATTTGGGCTGGGCTGTTTACAGAACAGTAGTAACTGCTCTCAATTGTACAAAGTTACTTCTCCTTAGCCACCATCATACCTGCCCTGAAATTTTAGATCTATAATCGGTAGCAGGGGCGTTGCTAGGTCTACAAAAGATCTGGGGCTAGAGCCCATAGCAGCGTAGTAAAGAAAGTCATACGCTTGGGCGGGCATACACATACATCAAGATTCCCAGAGAGCCCCCCTACATTAGGGTCCCTAGAGAGCCTCCCCCTTAAAATCAGGGTCCCCAGAGAGCCTCCCCCTTGCATCAGGGTCCTCAAAGAGCCCCCCACTTACATCAGGGTCCCCAGAGAACCTCCCGTCCTCCCGTCCTTCAATAGAAAGAATGCAAAAAGTTTGCTGAATTAAATTCTCCATCCAACACGTGAAATAAGCAGCAACTGTACAGTATCGAGCATACCATGCTCTTCACACAGCTTCATGAAGAGCTTGAAACTGTACAGTTGTTGCTGCTTATTTCACGTATTGGATGGAGAATTAAACTTTTGCTTTGGAGTTTATGTCCATTCTCATATATATAATATATATATATATATATATATATATATATATATATATATATATATATATATATATATATATATATATATATATATATATATATATATATTTTGGGGATTAGCTTAAGTGGGGATCACTTTCCCTGGGTAAAAGGCAGTCCAAACGGCAGGTCTTCTTTTTAAAAGGTTGCATAGAAAACAAACAAAACAAAACAGAAAGTATATTTTTGCCATCCAGGCACTAAGTAAACAGTACAGGTTCCTATCTCACAGGTGAAGAGCTTCTCCCTGTCACCAACCAAAAACATTTTGGAAACCTTTTTCTTTCTCTTACAGAGCAATGTCCACATGCAACACTCTCAGGTATTAGCTTCCCTGAGTCCTGGGCTAGAGCAATCTTTTTCTCCAGTGCTGCTTTATTTGTACCACCTGCTGGTAGGTCACCAGTCGAACGCAAAATCCGGTTCGGAACCAAGCCTGCCAAGGTGGCCCGGAAATCCCGGACCGGATTCCACCTTAGTTTCCCACATACGAACACATGTGAGGTGACACATAGCCATATTCCCTATTACCAATGAACTATTTTATTTCTAATTTATGACTGGACTATCCATTACCTTGCCTTTCCCACTGTCACTAATATATATATATATAAAACCGTGTTAAAATATAGCTCTGAATACAGAGGGCAGAGGTGTCATTTCTCTAAATAAAAGGAAAAGTGTGCCCATTTGTTAACCAGCAGACTGGGGAATGTAATGTATAGCACAGTGTACATTACATTGCAGCAGTTTGCGGTATGTGGTGTGAATACCATAGAGAATGGTGTTGTTACACTGCCAGTCAGTGGATGTGCACAGCACTATTATACTGATTAAATAAATTACATACGCAGACATACTTTAAAGAAAGAACTACATGGTTTGCCACTGTTGACCTCTCCTTTTGAAAAATGCTAGTTCTCTGGTTGTCATTCTAGTGCTCTAGCTTTAATATTTTCAGTTCACTTTCTGCATTTCTTCCAGGTCTGCAGCAGCAGTCAGGCAACAAGCATTTTTTGGAGAAAGTCAACACTGGCTGTCCACATATTTCATTTATTATAGGTATCCTTTTAAAACAAACATTAACTAGAAAAGGTACAATTTCTGGGGAAATTGTGAAAGTGTTCTTGCCTTTACAACTGGAGTGGGCGGAGTAACTGGGTGGGGTGGAGTGGCTTGAGTAACTGTGAAAAGTGTTAAAAAGCTTAATATTTTAAAAAGTATAAATAGTAGTAAAAAAGTTCCATCATTCGCTGAAAGAGCTGAACATTTTTTTCAAAAGTAATTTTTTTTTTCAAAAATGAATTTTTTTTAATCAAAAATGATTTTTTTTTCTTCAAAAATGATTTTTTTTTTCAAAAGTAATTTTTTTTTTCAAAATTATTATTTTTTTTAAAGTAATTTTTTTTTCAAAAATATTTTTTTTTTCAAATATATTTTTTTTTCAAAAATAATTTTTTTTTTAAAAGTAATTTTTTTTTCAAAAATATATTTTTTTTCAAAAATATTTTTTTTTTTTCAAAAATATTTTTTTTTTCAAAAATATTTTTTTTTTTTTTTCAAAAATTATTTTTTTTACTTTTTTCAAAAATTACTTTTTTTTTTCAAAAATATTTTTTTTTTTACATGGGGCGGTCATAATGTTTTGGCTGATCATGGGGTGGTCATAATGTTTTGGCTGATCATGGGGTTGTCAGCTTTTGTCACTTCCCACTCTAGTTTTGAACATTTCGCCATTCATTCCTATGGGACCAATTTCGCCGCAAAAACGTCATTTCGTGGACCATTCGGCAAAACATTCCACAAAGTAATAACACACCAATCGGGAACAATCCGCTCGTTTCGGTATATTATTTGTCTCTGTAGTGTGAAAACTGTGGGAGGAGTCTACAAGCATTATCAAGTCTAGCAGATGAAGTCACATGCATTTGGAGTGTCTCAGCATCTTGTGTTTACAACCACTGTTTCCTAGCAACGCTCATGCCCTGTTTATGCTTCCCAAATACTGCTTCATCAAAACTGCCCCATCATATTCCTCTATTATAAATCAGTACATGGTGTGTCTGTCCCCTCCCCCGGGCTCTGTAATCAGCTGAGATGCTCCAGCCACCTCCCCCCTGTGTATAACAGAAGCTTTGGTAACCATGGCAACAAAACAAACACTAACAGTACACTCTGATTAATGGCTAAAATTTCCTGAAATGACCTCTAAACAAATGGCCGTATTTTAAAAACTATACATCCTACAGCGAAGATCTTTATATTGTGAGAATCACAAGACCCAGACCTAGATTTTGATGTATAGTATGTCTCTGAAATATTAAAAATGAAGGCACAGTCGCAGTTTAGAAATTGCCCTTCAAATTTGGAGGGGGCTAGAGTGTAGTTTCAATGAATGTCAATGGACGGCGTGAGTTGCAAACAAATGGTCATATTGTGAAAACTATCAGGACTATGGCTTAGCCGTGGACATGTTTAGTGGCAGCAGGGATAGCTGAACGTTTTGATATAAGATTTGTGTAGGTGGGCTTGAAAATGAGGGAGTGGCGGCAGTTTAGAAATCATGTTCTGATTTTCCAGCTTTTGTCATCTCCCACTCTAGTTTCCCCATTCATTCCTATGGGACCAATTTCGCCGCAACAACGACGATATTTCGTGAACCATTCGGCGAAATGGTCCACAAAGTAATAGCACACCATTCGGGAACAATCCGCACGTTTCGGTATATTACTTGTCTATGTAGTGTAAAAACTGTGGGAGGAGTTAGGGTGGTAAATTTGGCTATAATAATAAGAATAATATATATGTGAGATAACAGTAAGTGGTCTTGCTATGCAAGAACACTTAATTACCTGTCCTATGAGGAAAAGCTGTGACTGATGAAAGATCTGCATCTGATACTTCCGAGAATGTGGGATGCTGGCATACCTTACCAACCCCTGCTCTGTGGTTTTGTCCATTGGCCATTACACTACTATGCCTGGACTTGTGCCAGACACTGAGGCTAGATTTACACTGCCATATGGAGTGGCTCACAGCAGGGGTCCGGTGCGTCCCTGTTCTCCATTTCAGGTCCGATTTCAGTCCCATTTTGTGGCTGAATTTGGAGCTGAAATGGGCCAGGAGATGCACAGGACTCCTGTGCAATTCCCCTCGCAACCGCTCCAGGGATGTGTGAACCACCTCTGTTAAGAGCCGGTCACAATCTCCTGACATGTGAATTGGATGCAGGAAAATCCACATCCCATTCGCAATAGTGTGAACCCAATGTAAGGGGTTGATTTACTAATACTGGAAGGTGCAAAATCTGGTGCAGCTGTGCATGGTAGCCAATCAGCTTCTAACATCAGCTTGTTCAGTTAAGCTTTGAAAATAAAATCTGTAAGCTGATTGGTTTCTATGCACAGCTGCACCAGATTTTGCACTCTCCAGTTTGAGTAAATAAACTCCTAAATAACTTTCAGGAAGATCATTTCTTTTAGTCCACATTCACATCGGGGCCAAATTGCAGCCTATTGCCGGAAACGGCACTGTCCTAATAGATGTGATGCCGACTTTGCGGCACCGCACCGATTTCCATAAGTAGTTTCTGCACTACAGTACTTTTGGTGACTTTGGGGGTGATTTCAATAGACTTCTGTGCAGGAACCCACACAGATGTCTGTCAAATTGTCCCCGAACTCGCAATGAAATGCAGGTTTGAAATTGTGAGAGTTCAGCTCACACGATTTCAAACCCGCCACCAATGTGAACAAGGGCTAAAGGCAGAGGAGATTCATGGTGGATACAACATGGCAATTCTTTCTATTTTTTAAATATAGCAACAGAGTCATTTTAAAGAGTAGGGCATTTCAAAAATGTATTTGTTTGTATAAATGAGACCTACATGTGCACATTGCATTAGCAGGCACTAACACCCTATGCTTTTAACCCCTTATGCCTCGTACACACGATCGGACTTTCCGACAACAAAACCATGGAATTTTGTTTGAAGGTTGTTGGTTCCAACTTGTCTTGCATACACACGGTCACACAAATGTTGGCCAGCAATTACGAACATGGGAACGTGGTGACGTACAAGACGTACAAGACAAACGATGAGCCGAGAAAAAGGAAGTTCAATAGCCAGTGCGGCTCCTTCTGCTTGATACCGAGCATGCGTGAACTTTTGTGCGACGGACTTGTGTACACACAGTCGGAAATTCCGACAACAAAGTTTTGTTGGCGGAAAATTTGAGAGCCTGCTAGCCAACAAATGTTTTATGGAGCATACACACGGTCACACAAATGTTGGCCAACAATTACGAATGTGGGAACGCAGTGACGTACAAGACGTACGGCGAGCCGAGAAAAAGGAAGTTCAGTAGGCAGTGGTGGCTCCTTCTGCTTGATTCCGAGCATGCGTGAACTTTTGTGCGACGGACTTGTGTACACACGATCGGACTTTCCAACAACAAAGTTTTGTTGGCGGAAAATTTGAGAACCTGTTATCAAACATTTGTTGGTGGAAAGTCCGACAGCAAATGTTCGATGGAGCATACACACGGTCGGACTTTCAGCCAACAAGCTCACATCAAACATTTGTTGTCGGAAAATCCGATCGTGTGTACCAGGCATTAGAATAGCTCTAATATCTAATAATTCTCTGTAGACCTATATGTGTTTCTAGAAAGATTCCAGTGCATGAAGGTAGCTATATTAGCGAATATAAATATGATAGACAAAATACTGTACCTAGCAAAATAACTTGTAATAAATACCTTCCATAGCTAGTTTTTTTATATTTGATAGATGGGTGTTCTCTTAAACCCTACATTTTTACTATGGTTGAGTATTTTAATTGGTGATATTGTATTGCTTGGCCCAGATGTTTTAGAACTTCGAGAGTGACATCAGAAGCAATTTTAAACAAGAATGAAAAAAATGTATTATGCTTTTTTTATCTGTACGTGAGAATAAATCTGAACATATGTTTAACTTTGCAAGACTCCCTTGCCGATTGTCTTTTTAGCCTCCTGAAGCAGAGTTCCTTACTTCTGGGTGGTCAATGTGATTCTTCCCTCATTCTTTAGTAAAAGTGCTTCCCGTTCCCCAGGGTAAACAAATTGCAGTTGTACTGTGTGTATATTAAAGATTATTAAGCAATAAGACCACAATTAATTATCACAAGGTAGCCTGAGAAAGAGTCTTTAATCAGATGAGCAAAGACGAGGACCTCATTCTTTACTCAGATTGTGTGTGGCGGGATCTGTTAATGATCACTTATTTCAAAGTGAAACTAGAGACCTTTTTTAACAAATAGCTGAACTTGATGGAGTGAAGGCTCATAAGAAGGTGAGGGATTACACTCACTTAATACTGTATTGCTATTTAGACACATGTGCTCAAGTTTATTCTTGGCGTTTATGAAGTCAAAGCACTAACATAAATGTTATTATTTCCATGCTATTTGTTTTAAAGCCATTCTTCGATACAATTATACAATGGACAGGAAATCACAGAAATTAAGATAGCTTGTTTTAATTTCTCCTAGTTTATTGTTTTTTTGCAGTCATTAACGTTATTATGTAAATCTATCCCCACATATGCTTTCATTGAATAATATAGATTGATGTACAAAATGTAAAATTTAGATGACTGTTGTAGGAGCCTAACTACCCAGAAGTGGCCTTTTGGGTTAGTATAGTCATTGGGATGGGAGAAAGGTCTTCAGAAATCTCCATACACAGTGATAACATGCAAATGTCCCTGACATAGATGTCAACTGTCCTGTATTTGCTGGAACAGTCCCACATCTTGGTCCGCTGTCCTGCTGGTGCACATTTTAAACCACAACCGTATTGATTAAACTTCTGAATGACTTGGAGTTTCCTTTCAGGTCCACCTGTCTGCCGTCAGGAGTTGAGCTGTTGGGTGGCTGGTGTCTGATAGATTATGATGAGACCCTAATTCCCCATCAGGACATATTGTCACCCATGGTGTTCCAGTCCTAGGCTCATACTTTTGAACAGAACTTCATGGATGCTTCTTTGCTGTGGCTGTGGCTTTTCATAGCAAAAAAATGTTTCCCTGGAAATATTTTTGAAATGCTGGCAACTATGCCCTTGTTTTTTTTTTCTATGTGATACGGCTTTGTTCCCTTGATAGTCTGTGAGAAATAATTCTGCTAATGTGAGGAATACTGGGCTGTTACTAAATAAAGCTGTTAGCACCATAAACGACAAATCATTGTGCAAAAAGATATGTAGTACAAGTGCTGCGCTATTATAAAGTGATTCAATGAATAAACCATATGTGCCAAAATTAGTATATTCCAGCTACAAAACATAAATGTCATTCAGTGCATTATTACATTCCAGCTACAGAACATAAATGTCATTTAATGTAATATTACATAAATTGTCACATGCATTTAAAAATGAATATGTAAAACAGTGATAGTCCTAATAAAAAGTAAAAACAAGTCCAATGTTCTATTCCAGTGTTATTCAGATAGTCTGTTAAATTGCAACCATGAATCCCTGTGCAAATCACCACAATGTGATTATCCACCACCACAAGGGGAAAATGCGCTTACCAGAGATCGTGGACTCAGATACCAGCAGCACGGAGCCAGACAGGCTGATAAAAACGTATATATATCACCAGGAGGTTGTAAAGCGAAGACATTGCTGGAAGTGGCAGCAGAGGAGATCTTTTGTCTTTTTTTGGATCGTTGAAGGTAACTAAGAGAGAGGCGACCCGGCCTTATTGTTGATGTGTGAGACCCTGAAAGTTACCTTTGCATCATCCTCCTGGTGATATACATTTATATCAGCCTGTCTGACTCAGTGCCCACGATCTCTGGTAAGCACATTTTCCCCTTGCGGTGGTGGATAATCACATTGTGGTCATTTGCACAGGGATTCGTGGCTGCAATTTACAACTATCTGAATAACAGTGGATCAGAACATTGGACTTGTTTTTTACTTTTTATTTGGACTATCACTGTTTTACATATTCATTTTTATATGCATGTGACACTTTATGTAATATTGCACTAAATTACATTTATGTTCTATAGCTGGAATGTAATGTGAGAATTAATGACAGCAATAATATCACTATCATTGGTACATTCATTTTAAAGTAGTACTAAAGGCTAAGCATTAAAGCAGACCTTTAGGCAAAACTTTTTTTATTTTGGATAGAGCAAGGAAGGGTTATAAGCTCTAAAAAAAATTTCACCATCTGTGTCCCATTGCAGAGATTTCCCTTTCACTTCCTGTCCCATAGCCAAACAGGAAGTAAGGTGAAATCCCTGAATATTAAGGGGATTCCTTGGGGACCCCCAGGTCACCAGAACCAGTGTCCCCTTCTGAAGATTTCTCCTCTATTACTTTTCTGGGAACAAGCCAAAATTTGTGTTTTTCTTCATTTTCAATTTCAATGATAATGGTAAACAGGACAAATAGAGAAGGTGAATCTCCATAACAGCGCTACGTAAACTGTTGGCACTATATAAATACTGTATAATAACAGGGGCACAGACAGCAAGAAAGACCGACAAGCATTCTAATTCATCTCCCCTCTATCCAACACTAAAAAAACAAAACGTTTTGCCATTAGTTTCATTTGAATGCATTCACAGAATTAAGGTAAAAAATTCTCCAGTACTTGTGCTAACCCCTACCTTTCACTAGACCCTTACCTGCTGTTCTTCTCATGGCTGCTGGGTCCTCATTGAACACAATAGCGCAGCCGGCGTGATTCCCCAGCTACACACTTGAATCCGATCCTTTTTTCTTATTCCACCCACTGATTTAATGAAAAAAATAGTTTAATGTATGGCCAGCTTTAGTATTGTTTTTTTTTTTTCAGAATATGGACGCTATTTAAAGTATATAGTGAAATCTGGCAAATGCACTGCACTGTTCACCTTTGTATGTTTAAAATAGCCAAATAAAGAATCTCCTAAATTAAAGTATAAAGTGAAAAGTCTGGATGGCCGCACTCCCATAAAATCACCTTTATTGATCCATGATAGAAAAATGACAATCCATACAGCAATGGGAGTAGAAATGCAGAAAGCTAACGCATTTCACACCTTCCCTGGTGCTTAGGCATAGCTAAAATAATAAGCTGAAACAAAAGTATATGTACACTTTGACATATGCAATTAATGTTGGAATCCAGATAACCTATGTGCAGCTAATAGAATACAAGGTGTGGGTAATTAGTCATCCTACCAAAAAACAATGGTTAGACCCCCTGATAGGTAGACCCATAGTCGCTGGTATTGGGTGACTAAATGAACGATTGGGTCAATGGGTAGACCATCAGCTCCAGCCTTTGATTGCTGGCTTGCCTGGTTTTCTTAGGGACACTAAACAGTTCCTGGTTGATCTACATGATTTTAAATGGCATTCTGAATATGTATGGATTATATGCGACGTGACGAGCATATACTCGTCCATCCCTCATTCATTGGGTTTACAGGCCTAGATGTCACTTTAACAGGTGAGGATGACAGGGTAGTATTTAACTTTTGTAGGAAGCCATCTGCTGGTAACTCTCTTTTAAGAGCTGATTCTGGCCATCCTAAGCATACCATGAGGCTACGCTTAGAAAGAAGAGACAACTTAAGGTCTATTCTTAATCAAGCTATCTGTATCGCTAGCAATACCACTAGCAGTGGTTTGTTACAAGATTAAAAAGAGAACCTCACAATCTGCAAGTGTTCCTGTATTCTGTACCCCCTTTAGTGTTGAGATTAGGAGAATTAGGAGCATTGTTCATAAATACCTGCCAGTTTTATATAATGACCCTGTTCATGCCCAGATTCTTTCTAAAGGGGTGAGAATGGTTTTCCACAGAGCACCTTCTTTAGGCAGTACTTTATCCCCCAGCTTATACACCAGTAAAAAAAAATTCTCTCTCACTGGCTACAATTTAAGGGTTCCTTTCGATGTGGTGTGAGTGGATGTTCGTGATGCTCTCAAATTAAAAGAGGTGATAAAATCCATTCCAACAAGGATTTCAAGATCTCTTCCTTTGTTAACTGCAACACCAGATATTTAATCTATATCATTACTTGCGAGTTATGTTCGATCCAGTATGTGGGTCTAACAACCCGCAGATTGAGGGATAGGGATGAGCCGAACACCCCCCGGTTCGGTTCGCACCAGAACCCGCGAACGGACCGAAAGTTCGCACGAACGTTAGAACCCCATTGACGTCTATGGGACTCGAACGTTCGAAATCAAAAGTGCTCATTTTAAAGGCTAATTTGCATGGTATTGTCCTAAAAAGGGTTTGGGGACCCGGGTCCTACCCCAGGGGACATGTATCAATGCAAAAAAAACTTTTAAAAACGGCCGTTTTTTCGGGAGCAGTGATTTTAATGATGCTTAAAGTAAAAAAAAAAAAGTGAAATATTCCTTTAAATATCGTACCTGGGGGGTGTCTATAGTATGCCTGTAAAGTGACGCGTGTTTCCCATGTTTAGAACAGTCCCTGCACCAAATGTCATTTTTAAAGGAAAAAATCTCATTTAAAACTGCTTGCGGGTTTAATGTCATGTCGGGTCATGGCAATATGGATGAAAATCAGTGAGACAAACGGCATGGGTACCCCCCAGTCCATTACCAGGCCCTTTGGGTCTTGTATGGATATTAAGGGGAACCCCGCACCCAAATTAAAATAAGGAAAGGTGTGGGGCCACCAGGCCCTATATACTCTGAACAGCAGTGCAAACAAGACAGGGACTGTAGGTTTGTTGTTAAGTAGAATCTGTTTGTAATTTTGAACATTTTTAACGTGTTTAGCTCCAGCCAAAAAATCTTTTCTAAGCTTTTTGGAAAACATAGGGAAGGGTTATCACCCCTGTGACATTTGTTTTGCTGTCTTTCCTCCTCTTCAGAAGATTTCACCTCACTTTTTTGTCCCAATGAAAAATGTTTTTTGAAAATTTGGGTTTTTTTGTGGAACAAGGATTGGAAAGCATCAGTGGAAAGGAGAAATTGTTTTCCCATATTAACTCTTACAGGAGAGAATTTCCCTTCCTAGGGGTAGATTTCATCTCACTTCCTGTTGTCTCCTTCCGTTTGCAAGTAGGAGTCATTTGTAAGTTAGATGTTTGAAAGTAGGGTCCTGCCCTATATACTCAGCAGAAATTTGGGCCTTAGGTATTGCTGTGGCCACAACACTGTAAGCCCTCACAGGGCCCTGCTGTGAAATATTAGATCAAGAATTGTAATTACATGCCCCTGTTGAACAGGAGCTGAAAAATTAGGCCTTAGGCACTGGTGCTGGTGCCACAACACTGCAACCCCTCACAGACACTCTAGTTGGAACGCAGGAATGAGCCCTGCTGCAAAGTATTGCATCAAAAATTGTAATTACACGCCCCTGTTAGACAGGGGCAGAAAAATTGGGCCTTAGGCACTGGTGCTGGTGCCACAACACTGCAACCCCTCACAGACACTCTAGTTGGAATGCAGGAACGAGCCCTGCTGCAAAGTATTACATCAAAAATTGTAATTACACGCCCCTGTTAAACAGGGGCTGAAAAATTGGGCCTTAGGCACTGGTGGTGGCGCCCAGAACCAAAAATGTTCTTACAAGCTATCAGCGTGATGATTGAGGAGGAAGAGGATAATTACTCAGGGATAGTCACTCAGCATCAGCATAGGCAGTCTTTGAAGGGATCTGAGATTTCAAAAAAAATTATTCGGTTACATCAGCATCAGGTGCTTGGTAGCTGGTGGTGATCCAAGACTCATTCATTTTTATGAAGGTCAGCCGATCGACCGAGTCGGTGGACAGACGCACCCTGTGATCGGTTACCACGCCTCCAGCAGCACTGAATGTGCGTTCCGAAAGAACGCTGGATGCAGGACAGGCCAGTAGCTCAATTGCATACTGTGCAAGCTCTGGCCAGTGATCCATCCTCAAGACCCAGTAACCCAGAGGATTTTCGGTGGGAAAGGTGTCCAAGTCTGATCTTGCCCCTGGGTATTCCTGCACCATATAAAACAGACGCTGGCGATGGTTGCTGGAACCGATCATACCTTGGGGCTGCGGACCAAAAAATTGTCTGAACGCATCGGTCAGACGGCCACCTTCTCCACCACTCCTTCTTTGACTGACCGAAGCCTCAGCAACACGTTGTCCAGAAACAGGAGTTTGTAACCTCCCAGTCTCTGGGAACGCGTTGCACAGACCTTTCTGCAAGGCCTCCCGAAGATGTTTCATCCTCTGCTCCCTCTGCGATGGCAAGATAAGGTCCGCAACCTTACCCTTGTAACGTGGATCAAGGAGGGTTGCCAGCCAGTATTGGTCCTTCTCCTTGATACCACGAATACGAGGATCCTTACGCAGGCTTTGCAGGATCAGGGAGGCCATGCAGCGTAGGTTTGCTGAGGCATTCGGTCCGGAGTCCTCTGGGTCACTAAGAACGACATGGTCCGCAGCCACCTCCTCCCAGCCACGTACAAGTCCATGTGTTTCTTGGGACTGATCCCTTAAAGACTGCTGCTGATGCTGAGTGCCAGGCTCCACCTCCATACTGACACAATCTTCCTCCTCCTCCTCTTCCTCCTCGTCCTCTTCCTGTGTGATCGGCGGACACGCAGGAACACTGTCTGGATAAAGGGGGCCTTGAGAGCTAAGGAAGTCCTCCTCTTCCTGCCTCTGTTCTGCCTCAAGTGCCCTGTCCATTATTCCACGCAGCGTGTGCTCCAACAGGTGGACAAGGGGGACAGTGTCACTGATGCATGCACTGTCACTGCTCACCATCCTCGTGGCCTCCTCGAATGGCGACAGGACAGTGCATGCATCCCTGATCATGGCCCACTGGCGTGGGGAAAAAAAAACCAAGCTCCCCTGACCCTGTCCTGGTGCCATAGTCGCACAGGTACTCATTGATGGCCCTCTGCTGCGTGTGCAGCCGCTGCAGCATGGCCAACGTTGAGTTCCACCTGGTGGGCATGTCACAGATTAGGCGGTTCTTGGGCAGGTTAAACTCCTTTTGGAGGTCCATCAGCCGAGCACTGGCATTATATGACCGGCGGAAATGCACACAGACTTTCCTGGCCTGCCTCAGGACATCCTGTAAGCCCGGGTACCTGCCCAAGAACCGCTGCACCACCAAGTTAAGGACGTGAGCCAAACAGGGCACATGGGTCATTTGTCCCTGTCGGAGGGCAGAGAGGAGGTTGGTGCCATTGTCGCAAACCACCATTCCTGCCTTAAGTTGGCGTGGCGTCAACCACCTCTGAACCTGCCCCTGCAGAGCTGACAAAACCTCTGCCCCAGTGTGGCTCCTGTCCCCCAAGCACACCAGCTCAAGCACCGCATGGCATCTTTTGGCCTGCGTACTTGCGTAGCCCCTTGAACGCCTACGGAGCACCGCTGGTTCCGAGGAAGAGGCCATAGAGGAAGAAGAAGAGGAGGGGGTGGAGGAGAGAGGTGTGTCACAATCAGCATTTTGGAGGCGTGGTGGCGGAACAACCTCCAACACTACTGCACCTTGTCCTGCATCCTTCCCAGCTGCCAGCAGAGTCACCCAATGCGCCGTGAAACTTAGGTAACGTCCCTGTCCATGCCTGCTGGACCATGAGTCAGCGGTAATATGCACCTTACCGCTGACCGCCCTGTCCACATGCCGGTAGAGAGCCGGAATCGCCTTCCGTGAGAAAAAGTGGCGTTTGGGTACCTGCCACTGAGGAACCGCACATTCCACAAACTCACGGAAGGGGGCAGAGTCTACCAACTGAAAAGGCAGCAGTTGAAGTGCTAGCAATTTTGCCAAGCTAGCATTCAACCGCTGGGCATGTGGATGGCTGGGAGCAAACTTCTTTCGGCGGTGCAGCAGCTGGGGCAGGGAAATTTGCCTGGTACAATCTGACGTCGGTGTACCAAAAGCAGATTGCCCACAAGTACTTGGCTGTGACACACCTAATTCTACACCTTCATTCCTCTCACTGCAGGTCTCAGAGAGGACTGAAGGTCTAGTGGGGTTGGAAATCTCAGCTGATGAGGAGCAAGGAGAGATCCTCTTTGTTCTTTGGTGTGGGTCTTTTAGATACGCTTGCCAACGAACTGCATGGCAGGTCAACATATGTCTGGTCAAGCATGTGGTACCCAAGCGGGAGATGTTTTGGCCACGCGAGATACGCTTGAGACATATGTTGCAAATAGCAGCGGTGCGATCTGATGCACTCGTCTCAAAAAAGGCCCACACCAAAGAACTTTTTGAATAACGCGCAGAGACTGCAGCGCCCTGCACATGTGGAGCTTTGGGGTGTGATGCAGTCAATGTGCTGCCCTTAGGCTGGCCCCTGGAGGGCATCCTGCCTCGTTGGTGATGTGCCGCCGCCTCCTCCTCCTCCTCCTCCTCCTCCTCCTCCTCTCTCCTATCAGGCACCCACGTTGAGTCAGTGACCTCATCATCCCCTCCCTCCTCATCACTGGAGCAAACCTGGCAGTATGCTGCAGCAGGGGGAGCATGACTGCCAGATTGCTGTCCTTCTTGGGCACCCCCTCTGTCCGTGCTCATGTTACTGCCTTCATCGAGCTCAGTATCGTCATCAGAGCCTTCCAAACGCTGGGCATCCTCCTGGAGCATGTACCCAACACTGTGGTCAAACAGTTCGAGGGAATCCTCATGAGGACATGGTGGAGCTAGGGAAGGAGTCACTGATGACATTGAGCTGAGGGAAGAGGCCGCTGCTTTGCCAGACAAAGCACCCTGGGCATGGGTGAGAGAGGATGAGGAGGATGAGGACGGCTTGGTCATCCACTCGACCAAGTCTTCCGCATGTTGCGGCTCAACACGGCCAGCTGCCGAAAAAAAGGCCAAGCGTGTCCCATGGCCACGTGCTGATGAGGATGCACCGTCTCCACGACCAGCACTAGACACAGAGCCTGCTTGCCCTCTCTTATTGGCTTGTGACTGTCTGCCTCTCCTTCTTGGCCTTCCAGACATACTAATGGCCTGTAACTGCACTAAGCTGGGATAGAACACCTGTAATTTTCTTCAAGTAGCTTTATATACTGTAACCAGACAAGCCTGCCTGTCAGTAGGAAGATAACAGGAACGGATCTAGCTGAACACTGTGAGCAGGACGCACTGTACTAAATGTAAATAGTCTAGCTGCCTGACCGTGGTACTAATAGGATCAAATAGAACACCTGTAATTTTCTTCAGGTAGCTTTATATACTGTAACCAGACAAGCCTGCCTGTCAGTAGGAAGATAACAGGAACGGATCTAGCTGTACACTGTGAGCAGGACGCACTGTACTAAATGTAAATAGTCTAGCTGCCTGACCGTGGTACTAATAGGATCAAATAGAACACCTGTAATTTTCTTCAGGTAGCTTTATATACTGTAACCAGACAAGCCTGCCTGTCAGTAGGAAGATAACAGGAACGGATCTAGCTGAACACTGTGAGCAGGACGCACTGTACTAAATGTAAATAGTCTAGCTGCCTGACCGTGGTACTAATAGGATCAAATAGAACACCTGTAATTTTCTTCAGGTAGCTTTATATACTGTAACCAGACAAGCCTGCCTGTCAGTAGGAAGATAACAGGAACGGATCTAGCTGAACACTGTGAGCAGGACGCACTGCACTAAATGTAAATAGCAGGAACGGATCTAGCTGAACACTGTGAGCAGGACGCACTGCACTAAATGTAAATAGCAGGAACGGATCTAGCTGAACACTGTGAGCAGGACGCACTGCACTAAATGTAAATAACAGGAACGGATCTAGCTGAACACTGTGAGCAGGACGCACTGCACTAAATGTAAATAGCAGTAACGGATCTAGCTGAACACTGTGAGCAGGACGCACTGCACTAAATGTAAATAGCAGGAACGGATCTAGCTGAACACTGTGAGCAGGACGCACTGCACTAAATGTAAATTGCAGGAACGGATCTAGCTGAACACTGTGAGCAGGACGCACTGCACTAAATGTAAATAGTCTAGAAGATAACAGGAACGGATCTAGCTGAACACTGTGAGCAGGACGCACTGCACTAAATGTAAATAGCAGGAACGGATCTAGCTGAACACTGTGAGCAGGACGCACTGCATTAAATGTAAATAGTCTAGATAGAAGATAACAGGAACGGATCTAGCTAAACTGAATACAGTGTATATATATATATGCAACACCTGGGATGCATATATATACACAATACACTGTAAGTGCAGCTAACTGACTGACTGTTCTGCCTAATCTATCTAACTCAAATCAAATGACACTGTCTCTCTCTCTCTCTATCTCTCAGCACACCGGAACACACACTACACAGGGCCGCCGTGCAGGCGGCCTTATATAGTGTGGGGTGTGTACTAAATCCCCTGAGCCATAATTGGCCAAAGCCACCCTGGCTTTGGCCAATTACAGCTCTCTCTACTGACGGCGCTGTGATTGGCCAAGCATGCGGGTCATAGTGCATGCTTGGCCAATCATCAGCCAGCAATGCACTGCGATGCCGCAGTGAATTATGGGCCGTGACGCGCCACACGAATTTAGCGCGAACGGCCCATAACGTTCGCAATTCGGCGAACGATCGAACAGCCGATGTTCGAGTCGAACATGGGTTCGACTCGAACACGAAGCTCATCCCTATTGAGGGATAGGCTTCACGATCATTTATATAATATTGAGAAAAATCACTCTACCAATGTAGCTAAACATTGAAAAGAGTGTGTCTGGTTTGTTTATACAGGGGGTTGAAAAGGTTGTGGTGTCTAAGGGAAGGGGTGATAAGTTTAGATTACTTTGCAAAAAAGAGGTTTATTGGGTTTTTAATTTAAATACTAGAAAGCCAGTGGGATTAAATTTTGAGAGGGACGTTTCCCACTTTTATGAGTAGGGCTGCGATTCCACTATTGTGACCCTAGAGTTTGACTTTGACTGCAGCTTTAATCAAACTTTACACCCTCTGGATCGGGGTTGCATCAAAGACGCTTCAGAGCGGTGCATGCACCTGTTTAAGGTCGCTATTTTCCAGAGTCGCATAGATAGGAAAGTCAGTTGGCTGCGTCTTTGTGTTCAAAGTCGCATTATAGGTCGCACTAGTGGAAACGGTGCCTAAAGGTTACATTACATCCAGCTTTTCAAGTCTGAACCATACAGTGTGATGCGAATCTCACATTATACTGTGTAGTATAGTTTGACGTTCTCTTTTGGTGGCATGGTTACCGCAATGTCGGTTTTAGGTTTCGGTCTGTGTATATATTAAACCACACACATATTAGTATTTTTGAAGTTTATTATATTAGCACATCAGTGTTATCTGAAATGTGTATACATGTGTGTGGTCTATTTTCTTAATATATACCATATATTTCTGACATTCCGGTGTGTGTCTTGTTTTTTCTTGACTCACGTGCCACTGCTACATTTATATAATGAATACATATTGGTATTTGTCATGTTTTTTTATATTGAATGGGTGTTGAATCTTTTTCAGGTTCTTTTAATAAAGGATTAATTGGGTAGTCCTGCTTTTTCCCCACACCTGTATTCTATTAGTTGCACATAGGTTATCTTGATGCCAACATTAATTGCATATGAGCTATTTGCATGTGTCAATGTGTATTATTATTATTCAGGATTTATACAGCACCAACGGCTTGCGCAGTGCTTTACAACAACGGGTAAATATACACCTTTGTTTCAGCTTATTATTTTAGCTATGACTAAGCACCAGTGAAGGTGTGAAACGCATTAGCTGTGCTTTATTTGTACCCCCATTGTTGTATGGATTGTCGTTTTTCTATCATGTATCAATAAAGGTGATTTTATGGGAGTGCGGCCATCCAGACTTTTCACTTTATGCTTCCTGATGCATTCAAGGCCAGCACTCTTTCCATGTGCAGAGGCAATGGAGTAGACGGATTTTGCTACCTAGAGCGGTGTATTTCTTCTCCTAAATTAAAGTGTTTGTAAATGCAAAAATCAAATGTATTCTATCTGTCTCTTTATGTATTTTAGCAGTGCTTTTCATAATAATTAATTATTGCATCAATTTATTCTTCTGGATTACCTGGTTGATCCTGCCAGTTCCCCATCTCCAGGTTAAAAACTGACCACACTAGCCTCCCGATTTGGAAACACCCACCCACAGGTCTATGATCTGCTAAGCACAGGAAAGCGATCATGTGACCTGCACATTAAAGCGCAGGTTAAGGTAAAACAGCATTTTTTTCACAATTACATATATGGATTGTGTATGCCAACACATTTAACATTTTATTCATGAACACACGATAACTTGCCTTTACAACCACTTTAACTCTGTCACCATTTATACCTGAAACAAATGCCTCCCTGCAAAGCAAGCAACTAATACTTATCTATCCTGCTGGTATCCCTTGCTGTGCTCTGTGGTTTTCTTCACTGGCCCTTACGTCTCCACAGGACAAAGGGATGGCAGAAGAAACCACAAGACACATCAAGGGACCAGGCATTTGTCACACATGGAAACGTGCTGGATGCAAAAGATTTTTCAACAAGTCTCTTGCTATTAAAATTCTGCAGCGCAAGCAGGGGGACAGGTAAGTGTTAGTTGTCGCTTTGCAAGGTGGAAATTGTTTCAGGATTAAACACTAGCAACATAATGAGTTTTAGAAAAAGAAAAAATAGGTTCAATATTTAAGGGTGCTCATTATACATTCCTGATACCCAGTGTAGATGTTTTTAGCACTTTGTATCCATTGCCTGTATACTGTATACATACTCGAAATAGTTGTATTAGGCAAATAGGATACTGGGTGTATAGTATTCATTTGTGCAGATTTTTGTTGCTGCTATACTATTGTGTAGATTTTATTTTAAAACATGAAATTTATGATAGGAATGTTTTTTTACGTTTTAATTAGAATTCTAGATTTCTGGTAGAACCAATAGATATGTTTTACAACATACTGTATATCCAACAGATATTCCAAGTGCTTTCAATAATATATATCAGCCCAAAAGGGAGCAAAACGGTACACTTTAAAGAAAAATGATCACTTAATTTTTTGAAATCTTTATTACAACCTCCAGGGGACAAAGTGCATGTCCCTTAGCCCCTTTGTGCATTAAAAGTAAATTTTTATTTCTGTCAGTGCTGGCTGTAGCTCCCCCCAGGCTAAAACACAATTTATAGGCATTTATAAGGGGAAATTACAACCATTGCTGTAGTCCGTACAGGGACAAGACCATCCAGCGCCCAAGGCAAAGATGTCAAAACTGCACCCCCCCCCTTCCATTACAGTTAGGGTTAGCAGGGATGTCGCTGTCACTACTCCTGTCAGCCTTGTAACAGAAGCATCTGGCACAGGGTGCCCCCGTCCCTGCAATAAAGCATTGCGCCCAAGGCAACCGCACCTCCTGCCCACCCCTTGTTCCAGCCCTGGCTGTAGTCAACACCCCTCTCTAAGATTCCCATTGTGAACCGCTCCTCAGCACTGACTATTTATTCACAAATTCAATAATAATAAACTATTAGTCTGTGCTGCAGGCTGTGTGATAGATCTGCTGGCACAGTGGAAGCCATTTCAGATCTATCACATGTCCCTGCCAGCGCTGATTGTTTACCATTAGTTTTATGAATAAACAAACAGTCAGTGCTGCGGGGTTGTGTGATAGAGCTGCTGTCTGATAGTAAACATACACAGAGCTAGCAGACATTTCACTCAGCCTCGTAGCACTGACTAGTCTTTGTAAATGAAAGTCAGCGCTTCTGTAATGAATGGAACGGACTTCGCCCCTGCTGTGCTGAATGGTGGCGCTTGTCTCCAGAGTGCCTCTGCTGCCAGGGATGAGCGCTGTCAATAAGCCTTCATTAAGTATTTGTCTTGTTAGCAGCATAGTTGGAAAGCATTGGTGGAAGGAAGGGTGAACTGTCCAGCTGTTCAAAAACTGCAGAATGGGACCAAATGGTACATGTACTTGGACCCCTGGGTGACTTAATGTGTAATGTGGCAAATCAGGGTTGATTTACTTAAAGTGGATCCTCACTGCATTTGAGCACCGCAAACCATAAAACACTATTTAATTCATTTTTAGTATTCAATGAAAAACTCCCCCATCCATCCATATCTCTATGCTTTATTTTGTTTTGAGAAATCACTTTGAAAAACAATCCCCTAATATTAATGCCCATAGCCATCTTGAGTAAGAGGAAATGATTCATGTAGCATTTACTTCCTGGAATCCATTTGTCCTTAGCTCAAGCATGCAGGAGAGTGTGCTTAGCTAAGAAAACCCCTCCTCCTCCCCTCCCCTCCCCTCCAGAAGACTCCTGAGACGTATGACATCATTTGCCTAGGCAAGAAACCTGTAAGTAACTGAAAAATGTAAAAAAGTTTAAAACAAGTAAATATGACATACTTTCCTATCTATTTACTAATGCTAGCAGCATTAAAAATAATCAATGTTGATTGGCATGTGAACGTCACTCTTCCAAATAGACTGTTCACATTGCAAAAGAATTTTATCTTAGCTTAGTGAATGAGTGAATTAGGCCGGGTTCACACATGTGCGGCCGTGGGTTCGTGCCTGGGGTTCCGGTGCGTTCCTGTACACCTGTTCAGGTACGATTTAGGTCCTGAATTCGCACCTGTACCAAACCCAAAGACACACCAGACCCTTTTTTTAACCTAGACCGCGGCCGCCCCGGACTTGTGTGAACAGGCTCCATTGAGAACCGGTCACACTTGCCTGTCATGCGTATTGGATGCAGGGAACTTGCATCTAATTTGCATATGTTTGAACCCAGCCTTAGTGAAGCTCTGCTCACTTCCATCATCCAATCATGTGCAAGCAAAAATATTGTGTTTTTTTTTCCTTGCACTGAATTTTACCACAGTCACTAAGCTAAGAGAAAATGTACTTAAAAAGTGAAAATTGCCTTGCAAACTGAACAACTTATTTGCCTTTAGTAAATCAACCCCGCTCTCTCAGGAGAAACTATAGAAAACTCAGGAAGTGCTGAACTCCTTGAATGTGATTTAACTGGCCCAGTCAAATTTTCAGAGACCCCACCTCCTTTTTCAAGTAGCCTATCCTTATCCTCCTATTTCAAGATACTTGAAAAAGGAGGCAGGGCCTCTGAAACACATTGTAAACAGCCCTTAACACCCCTCATGCTTGCCACCTTGGTCAGAGGAGTCTGCAGACGCTTCTGCCATTCTATTTCTGTGGTCTGGAATTTCGTGCATGACAGCTGCCTGCTGGTCTGCTGGCTGCGCTGCTCACAACCCTCCTACTGTTCCAAGTTCAAGCGGAACTTTGTGTATCCAGATGTAAGTGTATACTTGCGCTTTTCAATAAATGAATACCGTATTTATCGGCGTATAACACGCACTTATTTCCCCTTAAAATCAGGGGAAAATCGCGGGTGCGTGTTATACGCCGATCCCCTGCGATCCTGAGCTGCCAGATCTAAAAAATTGCCGACCGCGATTTGGAAATGGCACCGCCGGCGCCGAAATACACAGAGCCGGTCCTCGGCTCTTCTCAGCCAATTTCGACTTCACTCGAGCGCCGCCCAAACCTAGCCGAGTGTACTCGGCTAGGTTCGGATAGCTCCGCTCACAGTCACGCCCATCCCGGGCGGGACTACGAGTGGAGCTGAAAGTGAACGAGAGCCGCCGAGAAGAGCCGAGGACCGGCTCTGTGTATTTCGGCGCCGGCAGCGCCATTTTCAAATCGCAGTCGGTGATTTTGAAGCACAGTATGGCAGGGGATCACAGGATGCAAGGCTGCACTGGGGAAGGCTGCACTGACAAGGCTGCACTGGGGAAGGCTGCACTGACAAGGCTGCACTGACAAGGCTGCGCTAACAAGGCTGCGCTAACAAGGCTGCGCTAACAAGGCTGCACTGACAAGGCTGCACTGGGGAAGGCTGCACTGACAAGGCTGCACTAACAAGGCTGCACTGGGGCAAGGCTGCACTGAGAAGGCTGCAATGATGGGCATTTAAATGTAAGTTTTTTTCCCTTCAACTTCCCTCCTAAAAGTTTTTTTTCCTTAAAATTCCCTCCTAAACTTGGGGTGCGTGTTATACGCCGATAAATACGGTACATGCTTTTTTTAATATGTGCGCTGTTGCTACCTTTATATTTTCTGCATGCCCACGAGGATCTTCTCAGACCTGACGAGCCCTTCTGCACTATAAACTTGAGCTCCTATCCATCCATTCCTCTGCTCATCCATCCCTGCTGCACACCCTGCTTTGATAATGCTGATGGTCATTTCCATCCAAGCCCGTTTCACCTTTCTGGAGCTGAGACTTTGCAGCGGTACCAATCTCACTCCATCATATCCAAGTACTTTTCTTTATACCTTTCAGTATGCTGCTCACATCCCGTTTCTATGCAAAAAGTTTTTGATGTGCCAGAATTAATCAGTGCAGAGAGAATCTTTTTTCTTTTAGAACTTTATTCCAGTGAAGGTGGAACAGTAGAAAAGGCATGGGAAGGATAATGCTTCCAGTGTCTCTGATCACAGGTGGGACACTTGATTGGTATAGGTTTTCCAAGTTGTCGTCCAATCATCCCCATAATTTCATTGCTTTTTAAGGCCTGGTTTACACCTATGCATTTGTAGTGCTTTTTGCATTCTGCACTACAGAAAGTGTTCCATAGGAAACCATGTGAAATAGACTGTAGTGTGTTTCTGCAAAACTGAAAATGCACAGGTGTGAACCAGGCCTTAAATAGACTGTGTTTGTGCAGTACATTTCCCCTTAAATGTTAATTGAACTATCAGCATTGTTTATTTTGTTACAGTCACACTGTAATTATGGATGAAATTGTAGCGATTTGTACACTAAAGGATTTCCCTTACAGAAATGTCAGGCAGCTCTATAGAGGCAGTACGTAAAAGGCACAAATCATAAAAAAGCAGGTGTTGGTACTGAAAATGCAGAAAGGCTGCCATGTTCCATATAAAACAAGGCCTTTGAAAATGAAGCCTCTTCAAATATTAACTCAGAGTCACAGAGCATCCATGAATATAGAAAAGTAACAGCTAAACTTAACCCTGCTTAGTGGGCTGCAGCAAATACAAAAATAGTGAAATTAGACTGCTAGAAGCTTAAAGATCAGGAAAGACAAATCAGTACTTGCCAGTTCTTTAGCTGGAATGGAAACTAGGAATTTGAAGCTTTACACAGCTGGTGAACGTTCCCCATCCAGGGATGGAAAATGGCCAAGTCAGTAGAATCTGAACAGCAGTGGTGATTCCTCTGTGAAGCTCAATGCCACCCGTAGTTCCAACAGCATAGTACAGGTTTGGCAACTGTAAAGATTCTACTCCACTATATATTTGTGTGTGTGTGTGTGTGTGTGTGTGTGTGTGTGTGTGTGTGTGTGTGTGTGTGTGTGTGTGTGTGTATATATATATATATATATATATATATATATATATATACACAATAAAATAAGGGGATATACATATTAAAACAGAGCATCACTGTATAAGAAGTTTCAAAAACCTCAGACACAGTCCGGGATTTGAATCATGTGTCCAGATTTCAGTCCACCTGAATCCCGGACGCATTATTCAGACCGGCTGTGGCTCTCCAAGTAACCATGACAGTCACACACAAATCTGTTGCCATCCGGGAGCTGCGGGCAGCTGTCTGGGGACAGGTTTGGCATCACTGAAGGATGGGGCGTTGATGTCAGTAACAGCAATTCAGTCACACCCACTGTCTGCACGCAGCATTATTGCTCTCTTTGGGGCACCCAAATGTGTTTGGGTCTTTTATAATTCTATAGTGCAGTGATGGTGAACCTTGGCACCCCAGATGTTTTGGAACTACATTTTCCATGATGCTCAACACTTCAGAGTGCATGAGCATCATGGGAAATGTAGTTCCAAAACATCTGGGGTGCCAAGGTCCGCCATCACTGCTATAGTGTTTACTGCAAAAAAAAAAAATTGCCATCTGCCGCTAAAGTGTTCGGGTTTGGGCTGAAGAAAAGGTAGCAACCCTAGCCGCACACTGCATATATTTATACATTTTTGCTCATGATGGCTTGATTGTAACTGCATGGTTGTAAAGCCACAACTATGATCACATGAAGGCCTCATGTATGCACCCTGGGAAATTTTGCTCTTTATGTATACAAAAATCCAAAAATGTAAAGTGCTGTGCTAATCACAAAACATAAATGTGTTGAAAAAGGGTCCTAAAGACTCAGTATGATATCCAACTAATGCAAATACAAATCATCACAAACTTTATTTAACCTCCCTGGCGGTATGATTATGTCAGATTTTTGTGTCTCAAAGCGGTACAATTATTTTGCATAGAAATTTGGCGTTTTATATTGTAGGCCTGTAATTCTTAGCAATAACACACTTAAATCTGTCCACCAAGAGTCTAGTAGATATCCCGGGTATGATAAAGTTTGAAACACAAAATCATAAATTATAATATAATAAATAAATATAAATAATTATAAAAAAATAATAATATAATAATAATAAAATTAATTTCCCCACGATTCACTATCGCTCAATTCTGCAAGTGTTCTAATTTACTGTCGCTGTTTTCTAGCTGGTCTAAAACAACTTTTGACGTAAAGGGACACTTTTTGGTTGCTATGGACAATCTCAAGTTTCCAGGCAGAAAGAACAGTATATATCATATAAAACTGCATGCAGGGCACTGGACAAAGCACTGGGGACAAAAGGGATGTGAAATAATTTCATACAGTAATGTAATCTGTAAGGTTACAGTGTACTGTATGTATTATGATTTTTCACTTTTTTGAATTTGCCACTGGGCTCTGCCCCCGTGCGTCGCAATGCTCGCAAGAAATGGAGCCTGGCACGGAGAGGCTTCGGGCGGAGGACGGAGCCCATGGACACAGCGGTGGGACATTGCAGGATCCTGGGGATAAGGTAAGTACACCGCACCAGGATCCTGCACTGCAATCCCGAGTGTGGATCGGGGTTACCGCTCAAGTTCAATCTGCAAGTGCTGATCAGAAAAAGTTTGTATGCATAGCATATAAGGTGCTTAAACCGTGACCAACCATGTCTTCATAAGTGCTTCCACTATAAATCCGTTTTGCCACGCAACACATAAAGGCTTACCAGATGGTGTATGACCCTCAAATAATGAGAAGCCAAACTGTACCTGGTCAATCTTTATGTTAATGAGGAGGTTAAAGCAAAACTCTGGGAAAACAGGAAAATACACAGATGAAATACATATAAGGGAATTGTTTACCTGTAAAAGGATTTATATTGTGGTCCATCCAGTCCTGAGATTTACACGGCTATACAACACAGCATAGCCAAGTGGATGGCACCACTTTCTCAGTTTTAAATGATACAGTGGTGTCTTCTTTCACTTTCCAACCTGCTTATTGGAAAGTAAAAGGACAGCAGCAGACTAATGAGGTAATCCTGGATTGTAAGCTTTAACAGGCAGGGCCCTCTGCTTCCATCTGTATTGAATTGTATTGTAAGGTTCCTTTAACACAGGCTTTCCACCCGATGGATTCCGTTTTGGTCAGCGGGGGATCGATCTGTTGATCCCCGCTGTGCAGGCGGGTGACAAGTTTGTCTCCACTCACTGTGTGGAGACAGACCTGTCAGACAGATAGAAAATAGGGTTTCCATCTGTCTTGATTTCACGGACAGGATCAGACTGGATACCGGCGGATGTCAGCAGACATTTCACCGCTGACCTCCGCCACTCCATAGAGGTCAATGGAGTGTCTGATCAGGTCCACCTGAAAAACTGACAGGTGGACCTGATCGGAGCGCCCATGTGAAAGGGACCTTATGCCCCGTACAAACGATCGGACTTTCCGACAACAAAACTGTGGAATCTTGTTCAAAGAATGTTGGCTCCAACTTGTCTTGCATACACACGGTCACACAAAAGTTGGCCAACAATTACGAACGTAGTGACGTACAAGACGTACGTGATATCTCCATTACGAACGGTAGTTTTACAAGACCGAGCACTTCCGGCTCGTACTTCATTCCGAGCATGCATGGACTTTTGTCTGACGGACTTGTGTACACACGATCAGATATAACAAAACACTTTCAATTGTGTATTTAATAGGCCAAAAGGGGCCAAATAAGAGAAGTTCATTGTTAGGGTTTATATACCCCTAAGACCAACTCAGTTGAATTTACTACTTATGTAAAAATATATTTATTTTTAACCTACATTTTAGCTATGGGCTTATTGATTTTGTAAGATCTTTGATATAATTGTATTATTACTGAAGTAATATATTCTTTTTTCGAAATTTTCTAGCAAAAATGAGTTTATTTTCTATGCAATCCAAAGAATGCAAGATGCTAAAAAAGGAAAAAAAAAAACATCATCATTATCAAAAATGAATTAACAAAAAGTTAAAATTACCAAAGGTATCTCATTAAAAAAAAAAACAAAAAAAAAAAACATATGCTTCAGTACTTAATTGTATGTGCATCTGCTCTTAATTTTCCTCAGTTTTCTTGCAAAATCCCACAAATACCTGTTGATCTCACTACCTCATACAACTTCTTATAATGGAGTAACAAATTATAGTAACAATGCTGTTGCACTGCTACTGAATTAAAAGCAGGATTTCCCTCATAGTGGCTGTACCTGCTTGTACTAAAGTGGGAGCATGACTATTAGGAATTTTTTCTGGATTGACAAAACTGACTGTTTTTCTGAAATCCTCCTATTTTTGGCTGCAGTGTCTGCAATGTCTGCAATGCAGGGGTAGCATGTGAGACACAAATGAAGTAGTATTTATCTGACTGTTGGTGCTAGTTACCTTCCACAACCCTGTGCCACATCTGCCTCTACGGCACATGTGACTGCATGCACATCCAGCTTTTACCTGGAGTGTTGTGGCTGCATCCAGGTAGAGCTCGCTGTCTGCTCTGACCTCCAGCTAGTGTCCTTGTTATCCTTATCTGCTGCCTGTCCTAACCTCTGGCTTGTATCCTGACCTTCTGTGTTCACAACCAGCCCTGACCTTTGGACTGTTCCTAGTGTCCTCTGACCCATGGTCAGTGGTGCTTAGAGCAGGGTGAACCTGGGGGGGTCACAACATGGGGTCATTATGCATCTAACTCATAGCCCACATGAGGGAGTCCCTAGTGAATGTTGGCTAGGTCTAGGCTCTGCACCCTGAGGGATTCTGTGTCAACTTCTCTCACATGGGACCATCCTCGTACTGCTGTAAGTTCTGATTTAGCTCCAAGGTCTTCTGCCTTGAACCAGGACCCCTTTTTTCTAGTATGCTTCAGTGTAGTTCCTACTCTGCAGGGTTAGCTCCTCTAAACTTTTCCATGGTGCTCTACTCCATGAATCACCTTTCAGTTTACATTTCTTTAGTAAGCCTACCTCCTCTCATTCGTTATCTCTGTCTTTGTTTTTTGTTTTTTTTACCTTTGTTTATATATATATATATATATATATATATATATATATATATATATATATATATATATATATATATATATATATATATATATAAAATCTGGATTTGAGACTTTTTGAGACTTTTTAGAATCCCACACACTATTATTATTATACCGGATTTATACAGCGACAGTTTGCATGATGCTTTACAAAATGGAGGGTGTATAGTACCTCTAACCCCTCAACCCAAATTGCTATACTTACCTAGGCCCATTGTGTACTTTCCCATACAGCCCATACACTTGTAGGGGCTTGTAGATAGATAGGAGCAACTCTTTAAATGTCGGTAATCATTGTGTACTGTATGATTGGTAAAGTCCAACTGACCTTTCAGTTTAAATCAACTTAATACAGTACAGGTGCATCAAAGCAAAAAAAAAAAAAGTTCAAAGTCTTGCACTTTGTTTTCTTTAGAATGCAGCCACATCCTGAATAGAAAAAGCCTGTCCCCTACTAGCATACTGTAGAGAAGAACCTATTGCTTTTGATGTGAAAGCAGTGATCTCTCTGCAAAGGTCTGACACACCCCTGCTGAGCTCCATTCATTCATGCTTTAATGCTTTTAGATAACTGTTGTATGCTACTAATTATTTTTTTAATGTTTGCTCTGTACTGTAAAGAGAAACTGATTAGCTGATACAGTTGAAGCTGTCTTTATTAACATTGCCTGAGATTTCATTCTGTATCTCTGCCATGCGTTGCCTGGTGTACCTCCACTGCTGTCCATTCCAGTAAGTGATTATAAACAGCAAGTGAGAAACCTACTGAGTAAACTAAGCAATTCCTACCATTTAAAACTATTGGCAATCAATGAAAGAAATTGTGTGTCTCCCAGCATTGATGATGGTTCTGGCTCAATTTGAATCTTGCTTGTCAAAAGTTTTGGATGCTGTTGCCAGCTTGGTGTTGCTTGTGCCAGCAGTGAAGACATTGCAATAATTCTTAAACTAGATTGAAGAAACGGTGCCTACTGAAAACTTTTATACCCAAGATTTACAGCTTGAGAGAGCAGTTTTTGGCACAATCATGTAAAGTTATTATTGATACATTAAGCCCATATTTGCAGAATAGTACAAACTGAAGAAGCTACAACTGTGTTCTTGAATAAAAATAATAGGGGATGGTCAGACACACTGGGAGTTATTTACGAAAGGCAAATCCACTTTGCACTACAAGTGCACTGCAAGTGCATTGAGAGTGCACTTGTAAGTGCAGCCGGTCTAACTCTAAGGGGGGAATCTGAAATGAGGGGAAACTCTGCTGATTTTATCATCCAATCATGTACAAGCTAAAATGCTGCTTTTTATTTTCCTTGCATGTCCCCCTCGGATCTACAGCGACTTTACTTCCAAGGTCACTTTCAGTGCACTTTCATGTGCTCTTGCAGTGCATTTGTAGTGCAAAGTGGATTTGCCTTTAGTAAATAACCCCCACAGTGTACCATGTTACACATATACAGTATAATCATTTCCGAACCAGCCTGGAAAAAGCAGCCCTTACATGAAACACACCAGCCAACATTTGACATATTTGGCCAATAATGGTTAATCAAGTTTATGAGTTATCTTAATAAATTACTGTCAGCAAAGAATAGAACAGGTTTTAGTGAGCACTACTATTTTTCCGGACTAGGACTGGTCACTAATGTTCAGCCCACTGGAAATCATATTAGCCCTTGACAACTCTTCTGCAAAATGCCAAAGAGTCCCAAATTGCCAGACTGGGCCTTTCCTAACCTTAGCACTTTTGCAACAAATCACATTAAAGTTGGCCAAGCACATCAAAATGTAATTGTACAATATTCTTTATATTTACCAACAACTATATTGTGTGAAGGCCTACCTAGACTATCCATTCAGTTTATGTCTAATGTTGAGGATCTGAACTGTGAACGCTGTGCCCAAAAATGATAAGCAGAGGACTAGTGAAAAAATTGGCTGTGGTCTCCTTGCAGCTAATCTTTTCCCCACTACTAACTCACCATGCCTTGTTCCACACTGGGGTTTATTTACTAAAGCTAGAGAGGGCAAAATGAGTCACAATTCTGCAGAAAAATCAATCAGCTTCCAGGTTTTATTGCTAAAGCTTAATTAAACAAGCTGAGGTTAGAAGCTGATTGTTTTTTCTGCAGAATTGTGACTCATTTTGCCCTCTTTAGCTTTAGTAAATAAACCCCAAAGTGGAAAAAATGATCCGCACTCCGCTTGTTGCTGTCAAAATTTCTTCATTTTATTGAATAGCCACAATGAACAAACGCAGATTAAGTCAGTTGACGCGTTTCAGCCTATAAGGCCTTAGTCATAATGACCTTTTTTTCCACCATTACTCTACTCAGCCAGCGACTGTGGATCAAGCACCTGGGAGCTCTGCTATCTATGTGGTGTATGGGTGGTAGCACTGACTTTTCTGTTTATACCATAAACCCCAAAAAGTGTCTCTGTGTTTGGGCAACTTTTTTGTAAGATCGCCAGGCAGCAAACAGTGAGGTTTAGAAAGCATAGATCATAGGCCGAACTAAACTGAAGTAGGTACTTGGGTACAGCCTTCTAGCGACATCATCAAATCTCATGAAATTACCAGGCACAAGAACAGTGCCTTAGATGATTTTTCACTGCAGATGTACAACTACTAGGTTCAGGGCGCAAAAACTGTACTGCAATTTAGGGAGCACCACTCCAGGATCAAAAATCTATGTGATCACTAGAACGAAAAATAAAATCCTGTTTTTACTTACCTTGATGTCGCAGCCCAAGTCTTCTCCTGCTATCTTTACTTGCTGCTTGGAGTCCTTGTTCAGGTGTCCCCATCACTGCCTGCTGATGTGAACACTTCCTGTTGGATGGCTGCTGGTAGGGTCCTCTCAGGAGAGAGCAGAGGATTGATGTCATCACAAGGAGAACAGTAGGGGACCAGTGGTCTTGGGGCACCATCGCAGCACTGGATTAGTGGTCCATTGCACTGGAACCTGTGGCAGTAAGAAACTTGAATGGGGGACTTAGGTGAGTAGTGCTGGCTTCACCAGGTAAAGGGGAAAAAAGTCATAGGAGGGGGGTGGTAAAAAGTTACTTTTATCTTGGAGTGGGGCTTTAACATTTATACATGTCTTCTGTAACATTGCAAATCTTGATTATAAATGTAAAAAGAAACCTTAATAAATCCAGAATAAATGTGAAAAACAGCCATCTCAAATCAATGGCCCTGTGCTTACCTTTTTTCAAAGCTCAAGATGACAAATATACAAAATATATAAAGGGAAACAATATAGTTTGGGGTCAATTTTAGTTGTTTAAATGTATAAAATTAATATTACATAGGCCTAGAAGTAGATTCCCCATCTGTGACTATCTCTGTACAAAGGTATTTTTCAGCAAAACAGTAAACATAGTTAGTCAGGTTGAAAAAAGACACAAGTCCATCTAATTCAACCAAAAAATTTTTAAAAAAAAAAATCATACAATTCCATATACACACTCCTATACCCTACCAGTAAAGCTAGTCTGGTAAACATGTGGAATTGAGTTTAGTAGTCTACCTGCACTTAGAGAATATGTTTATGTGTAACACATAACAATATTGTATCAGGTGTGCATGCAACTAACGGCCTCCAGAAAATTTGTACACAGTGTTCATATATATCCAGCTGACATGCAGCACCATTCCAGCTTCTTGTAATTAAATGATTTATTGCAGATCTGGTAAACTCCCCAGTTGAGCAATGGCTCACTAGTAAATGCAAATAATGTAAAGCTCTACTTGTAGAAAAGTGAAAGATACAGCTCTTCCTGCTTACTACCTGAATAGAAAAACTCCATCCAGCTAATGCACCTCAAGAAAGAACCCGAACAGGTTTTATTTTAAAAATATTATGTAATGAGGTATTGTGAGACAATGTAATATATAAAGGACGTGTTAGAACATCTCTGCCTTAGGCTTCTTTCAGACAGGATCCATGGTGCACCGCTTTTCAGAGAGTGGTATAGCAGCGGCTGGCAGGTGTTCAGGAGGCGATCCTGCCACCTCGACTGCTTTTTTTTTCAGTCTCAAGGGGGATTTTGTAGTAACAAATTGTACCTCAACTGTATGTTGAACATTTTGCTCGCCAATGGTCAAGTTTGACAGACGGTGCGGTCTGTCAAACTCTGCAGCTCAAGTTAAAAATGCCATGGCCACAGAATGGGTACAGTCCTGTTATGCTGTAATGTTTAGCATTTGGGTGGATGGCCAGGGGGAGGTAAAAGTGTGACTCAACCACCTGTTTTTAAGTTCCCCCCAGCTGGCAGGGCGAAGGAGCCCTTAACATAACTGAAAAGACTATCATGAAAATAGATACAGGTCATAATTTTTGTCAAGACTCACAGGGTCTGTGGTGGCTAATCTATTAGTCAATCACACTTTTTTCTTTCTCAGCTTTAGTGGATCTCATCTAGGGTGTACATCAGTGGTTCTCAACCTCCCAACCAGGCAATATTTTGGAAATTTCTCTTAGATAAAATAGCTGTGCAAAATACCAGGCCATTGATTCTGATTTAAAGCACCTGTGCAAGATAAAGCAAAACCTGCAAACATGGCCTGTTGGGGGAATGTGAGGACTGAGGTTCAGAACCACTGGTGTACATGACCTGCTTATGAACAAAGTGTCTCATGAGTTGCTGGTTGCTAAGTAGTCCTCAGCTACTGAAGTACTCCTTTAAGGTATGCTCAGACTATGTATTAGTTTCATTTGTATATTCTGTAAGCAGAAGCTCCAATAACTACTGTATGCTAAAGTGTGGAATAAACCCTTAATTGTTATGTGATAGAAGTGATACCTGCAAATGACTTCTATTTTAAGAAAAATCTACTATGTTCCTCACAAAAAATGGTGGACTTTTTTTAAAAAGACCCTTCATTTTGAGGGCAATCTGTGTTTGTGAGAATCACACTTGTGGCTTTGTAATCAAGGCAGATTTTGTGAATAAAAGGATTAGACCGGGTTCACACTGGTACGACACGACAGTCGTACGACTTTGGATCCGACTTTGCCCTGCGACTTGAAGTCCGACATGCATCCAACTTCAATGTCCAGGGATCCGACTTTGATTCCTGACAATACCAGGCACTGTGTCTGGTATGAATCTTTAGGGGGAACTCCACGCACAATGTAAAAAAAAAACGGCATGGGTTCCCCCTCTAAGAGCATACCAGGCCCTTCGGTCTGGTATGGATTTTCGGGGGAACTCCCACGCCGAAAAAAACAGCGTTATAGTTCCATCCAAAATCCATACCAGACCCTTATTAGCACACAGCCCAGCAGGTCAGAAAAGGGGGTGGAGACGAGCAAGCCGCCCCCTCCTCCTGAACCGTATCAGGCCGCATGCCCTCAACATAGGGGGCGGGTGCTTTGGGGCAGGGGGGCCTGCGCCCCCCCAACCCAAAGCACCTTGTCCCCATGTTGATGAGGACAAGGGCCTCTTCCCAACAACCCTGGCCGTTGGTTGTCGAGGTGTGCGGGTGGGGAGGCTTAATGGAATCTGGTAGGCCCCTTTAACAAGGGGGCCCCCAGATCCTGGCCCCCCACCCTATGTCAATTCACCTAAATAAATAAAAATAAAAGAAATTAAAAAAACCACATTACGCCTATTTTTCAAGTAACTTATTAAGGCAGCTCTGTCTTCTCTTCCCCCCTCTCTGGCTCTTCTGCCTCTTCCGCTGTCTTCTGCCGCTGCCGGGTCTTCTCCACTATCTTCTCGCTCTTTTGCTGGGTCTTCTCCTCTGTGTTCTTCTTCTATTCTTCTTCTGATCTTGAGTCTCTCCCGCTCTAATGCTGGGTGCACGGTGTGCCACTACTTATATTGGCATGGGTTCACCGCAGGCCTGCCCCTTATGACGTCACCGCCTGGGGCATGATGGGGCAGAGACGTCATAAGGGGCAGGGCCTCCGGGTGACATCACCCGGTGACCCCACCCCATGCTAATATAAGTAGGGGCACACCGCACACCCAGCATTAGAGAGGGAGAGAGCATTGACTCAACATCGGAAGAAAAAGAGGGAGAACACAGCGGAGAAGACCGGGCAAAAGAGCGAGCAAAAGAACGAAAGGAGACCCGGCAGAAGACAGCTGACAGAGGGAGAAGAACCATAAAGAGAGCGGAGAAGAGCCGGAGAGGGGAGAACACCCGGCAGAGGCAGAAGACAACAGCGGAGGAGGCAAAAGAGCCGGAGAGGGGAGAAGAAGTCAGAAGAGACGCCGGAGCTGCTTAATAAATTACTTCAAAAACATGTGTACTGTGTTTTATCTTTGACACTTTTTTTGTTAGGTGAATGGGTAGGGGTACAATGGACCCGATACTCATTCACATAGGATGGGGGGGCCGGGATCTGGGGGCCCCCTTGCTAAAGGGCGCTCCCAGATTCCGATAACCCCCCTGCCCACAGGCCTCGACAACCAACGGCCAGGGTTGTTGGCAGGAGGACTTTGCCCTCATCAACATGGGGACAAAGTGCTTTGGGGTGGGGGGCGCAGGGCCCCCTGCCCCAAAGCACCCAACCCCCATGTTGAGGGCATGCGGCCCGGTATGGTTCGGGGGGGGGCGCTCGCTCGTCCCCACCCCCTTTCCTGACCTGCCTGGCTGCGTACTTGGATAAGGGTCTGGTATGGATTTTGGGGGAACCCCCACGCAGTTTTTTCGGCGTAGGGGTTCCCCTTAAAATCCATACCAGACCAAAGGGCCTGGTATGCTCTTGGAGGGGGAACCCATGTCATTTTTTTTCTTTATTTGGCGTGGAGTTCCCCTTCAAGATCCGCAGAGCAAAAGTCGCATGCCAAAGTCAGATCAGTCAAGACGAGGATCCGACTTCAGATTCAGTGGGCTGAAGTAGGATCAAAGTTGGTCCAAAGTAGTGCAGGGAGCATTTTCAAAGTCGGACCAGTTAAGACGGCTCCCATAGGGAAACATTGATTTTTACACGTCATGCGGCATGAGCTCCCAATGTCCCAAGTTTCATTAGGTGGCTTTACAGTGATTGTGCTGCACATCACAAAAACAGTCATGCAGCCAGTACAAAAGCCAAGACAACTTTAAGTTTCCTAAACCCAAGGACAAAACTGTAATATATATCACAGCTTCTTATATTTAGACATAGTGGCTGCATTTGTTTTCTTTTTAAGCACTGTATCTATGGAGGAGCATCATTGTCATCTTAGGAAAGAAAGTGTTAGCACTATGGGATACCTCCCCTCTTTTCGTTTTTTATAAGTATCATAAATATATATATATAGCTATATATATATAGATCATCCATCAAACTTTCACTTTTTAATACTTGGTTGCAAATCCTTTGCAGTCAATTACAGCCTGAAGTCTGGAATGCATAGACATCACCAGGTGCTGGGTTTCATCCCTGGTGATGCTCTGCCAAGCCTCTACTGCAACTGTCTTCAGTTTCTGCTTGTTCTTGGGGCATTTTCCCTTCAGTTTTGCCTTCAGCAAATGAAATGCATGCTCAATCGGATTCAGGTCAGGTAATTGACTTGGCCATTGCATAACATTCCACTTCTTTCCCTTAAAAAACTCTTTAGTTGCTTTCGTAGTATGCTTCGGGTCATTGTCCATCTGCACTGTGAAGCGCTGTCCAATGAGTTCTGAAGCATTTTGCTGAATATGAGCAGATAATATTGCCCGAAACACTTCAGAATTCATCCTGCTGCTTTTGTCAGCAGTCACATCATCAATAAATACAAGAGAACCAGTACCATTGGCCGCCATACATGCCCACGCCATGACACTACCACCACCATGCTTCACTGATAAGGTGGTATGCTTTGGATCATGAGCAGTTCCTTTCCTTCTCCATACTCTTCTCTTCCCATCATTCTGGTACAAGTTGATCTTGGTCTCATCTGTCCATAGGATGTTGTTCCAGAACTGTGAGGCTTTTTTAGATGTTGTTTGGCAAACTCTAATCTGGTCTTCCTGTTTTTGAGGCTCACCAATGGTTTACATCTTGTGTTGAACCCTCTGTATTCACTCTGGTGAAGTCTTCTTTTGATTGTTGACTTTGACACACATACACCTACCTCCTGGAGAGTGTTCTTGATCTGGCCAACTGTTGTGAAGGGTGTTTTCTTCACCAGCGAAAGAATTCTTCGGTCATCCACCACAGTTGTTTTCCGTGGTCTTCCGGGTCTTTTGGTGTTGCTGAGCTCACTGGTGCGTTCTCTCTTTTTAAGGATGTTCCAAACAGTTGATTTGGCCACACCTGTTTTTGCTATCTCTCTGATGGGTTTGTTTTGTTTTTTCAGCCTAATGATGGCTTGCTTCACTGATATTGACCGCTCTTTGGATCTCATATTGAGAGTTGACAGCAACAGATTCCAAATGCAAATAGCACACTTGAAATGAACTCTGGACCTTTTATCTGCTCCTTGTAAATTGGATAATGAGGGAATAACACACACCTGGCCATGGAACAGCTTAGCAGCCAATTGTCCCATTATTTTTGGTCCCTTAAAAAGTGGGAGGCACATATAAAAACTGTTGTAATTCCTACACCGTTCACCTGATTTGGATGTAAATACCCTCAAATTAAAGCCATAAGTCTGCAGTTAAAGCAGATCTTGGTCGTTTCATTTCAATTCTATTGTGGTGGTGTATAGAGCCAAAAAGATTAGAATTGTGTCGATGTCCCAATATTTATGGACCTGACTGTGTATATGTATGCATATGTATGTGTATATATATATATATATATATATATATATATATATATATATATATATATATATATATTACTACCACATCCTTATTTTGTATGACTAGAAAAAAAAAGGTTTATTGACACTTTACTGGTACATATAACATATCCACTTCTTAAAATAGTATTCATTTTATTCTTATTAAAATCATTAAAAATATTTTTTGTTATTGCATAATTCTACAAGATCTCTTCACACTATCCAACAAAATTGTACAAATACAATGTATACACATATCTGGTTTGAATCCACAAGGTCAACGCTTTTCTCATGTATAGCTTCCTCAGGACCATACAGGAACCCAAAGAAGAGATATCGAACCTAGAAATGTGCAAACTTCCTGGTGGAAAGGTGGAGGAGGCAGCTAGAGGAGAAATACACACCTGGGGCAGATATTTGGAGAAGGAGGCCATCCTGGACCCCCCCACAAGCAGTTTAGCCACTCAGCGAAATTCAAATCTAGTTAAATCCAAGAATATACCCGATCCAGCCACAGAGGCTATATAGTGGCATAGTAGGAGCTCTATAAATCCAAGGGTATACTTGATCCAGCCACAAAGGCTATATAGTGTCATAGTAAGAAAATCTACATATTTTATACATCCAGTGACAAATAGTTCTCCGAAATCTCAGTCATCCGGATGTTGCATAACCATATGACTTAATAATGATATCTTATAACCACATTGAAAACAAAATAAAGCCCAGAATATATTTCTTTAGGAGTGCAGTATATTTTAAAGGAGGAGAGATATATCCATACATAACATTCATCCTTCTATCAGACTAGGGCTTCCAATATATATTCTCCGTCCACCTTTCAGTCAGACTAGGCCTTCCAATATGCGCTCTATATCTGTCCTCTGGTAATCTCTGCCCCCCCCCCCCCCCCCCATCCAGGTGCTGAATGTTTTTTATATTATAGGGGAAGTGTAACACACTACTTGATAACACTACTTGAGATAATAGTATGGAGCGCACAGGACAGAACTGAATTTCTGACAGGATCAACAGTGTATGTGCTTGTAATAAATTCAAGGAGCATGTGATAGTTTGTAGCATTGTACCATTGCTAATATGGCTTCTGCACAAAGGCCACATACACGGCAACCGTATTAATGCTACTTTAATAGAATAATGAGGAAAACAACTTGCATCTTGCATTTATTATTTTACTTTTTTGTCTAAAAAAAGTAAAAGAATATTTGCAAGCATCATAGCCAAACCAGATTTTGTGGAAACTTAATATAATAAAACTATAATAAAACTATTACTTTCATCTAAAAAAATTGAACAATTTTGCCAAAATAACCCACCATTCCAACACTATTAAAAAAGGGAGGATATCATGCTAAAACTGGTGTGTCCTATAAAATCCAACACTAGGGAACTGTCGGTTGTAAATGTTCCTTTGGTGTTTGAGCGCATAGTTAATTTATTTTAATATGAGGCTATTTTTAGGGGATTTTATTAGTGATAGTTAATATTAAGAAAATTATATTTGTGGGATGAAAACATTAGGATTTTTTTCCGCTCTATAATATCCTTCTTTAAAGGTCAAGTCCCTTAGATTTTGGAATTAAGAGAAGGATGTAAGTTTATTGTGGAGTAGTTTCCAATCACAATGCCTCAATTAAACTTACTAAATGGAGTAAGTAATTTGCCCCAAAGTACTTACTCCATTAACTCTTTGCCTATATTCTTTTTTTTAATGATTCTATAGGTTTGTATGTTTGTGCGACTCTAAATCATAGCACAGTAATCATAACATATTTTGTGGATGCAATGACTGAGATAAATTAGTGCATGGTATACTGTGAGTGGACTTAGATTCTATTCAACCGTGTCTCCTAAAGCCATGCTCAATATGTGGCATAATGTAAAGACACCCACTATGCACTATTTGAAAAGGCCCTTTCAAATATTGAGGAACGTTTGATAAAATGCACATTTAAATGTTTTATTGCAACGTGGGTAAACATATGCCTTGAACTGTGGTGGGTTGCAGTGTCATTCATGTGAATGGAACTCCAATGCATCATGCAGTAGTGGACAATGCACCCACAAAGCAGCACATCACAATGCACATTCTTATTGTGGTGCACTGTATTAAAAACCAAAAAGGTCAAGTGCAATTCTGGTTATGTTGTGGTTTATTGGGCGCCCATTCAAAATTAAAGGCACTGCAGTGCAAAGGTAGAGTGCATTACCGCAATGTGGCATGTATTGTGTGTAATTTGTGTATGTGTGTGTTTGTAAAGTGGGGGGAGGGGATATTTAAAAAAAATTTAAAGTGGTTGTAAACCTGAGACGTAAAATATGAACAAAGTATATCCCTGTATAATGTATGCTTGTCTCAATCCAGAGCAATAAATGTCATTTCTGCCTGCTGTCGCTTCTGACAAGTTTTCTTAAAACCAGCATGCAGCCTGTGATTGACAGCCACAGCTCTGTTCCTGCGTGCAGTGTAAAGGGGAGTCCCGCCAATCAGTTCTTATGCCCCGTACACATGGTCGGACATTGATCGGACATTCCGACAACAAAATCCTAGGATTTTTTCCGACGGATGTTGGCTTAAACTTGTCTTGCATACACACTGTCACACAAAGTTGTTGGAAAATCCGATCATTCTGAACGCGGTGACGTAAAACACGTACGCCGGGACTATTAACGGGGCAGTAGCCAATAGCTTTCATCTCTTTATTTATTCTGAGCATGCGTGGCACTTTGTGCTTCGGATTTTCCGACAACGGATTTTGTTGTCGGAAAATTTTATAGCCTGCTCTCAAACTTTGTGTGTCGGAAAATCCGATGGAAAAAGTCCGATGGAGCCCACACACAGTTGGAATTTCCGACAACACGCTCTAATTGCACGTTTTCCGTCGGAAAATCCGACCATGTGTACGGGGCATAAGAGTGTAACTTTAGCTCCCTACCCCCTGCTTTTCAGAGATGAGAGATTCTGTGTACATCTTGTACTTTGAATGGATGTACAGGACAGATGGCTGCTGATAAACAGGTACAACTTATGCAGGGGGATTTGTTTCATCTCTGTGTATCATCTGAGGCCAGTCACTTCAATGGGTAGATGTGTATATGTAAAGGTTTACAACCACTTAAATGCAAAGTTTTTTTTTTTTTTTTTTTTACTAAAGTACTTTCACCACAGGATGACTAGATTAACACAGATTGTGACAGGTTCTTTTAGAGCGGCCTAAACAGACACCTAATGTTTACCCTCTTTGTCAAAGAAAAAAAATTTGGGACATACTGTGGATTCCTCAACCTCCTTCTCCCCTGCTGCTCTGTACTTACACTGAACACAGAAGTACTCAGTGCTGAGTTCTTCAGTGGTCATTCAGAAACTGAAGGTGATTTGTAAAAATGCATCTCATGTTTATGGATGTCATTCAGTTTTCAAATAAACACAGAAGAGTTCAGTATTGTGCTTATCTCATGTTTATTCACAATTGAAGGATATCCATAAACATGAGAGGTGTGTTTACTGACCTCCCTGCTCGCCTTTCTGAACAGAAAATCCAGCACTGAGTCCGGAATGACGCCAGGACTCCAGTTTCATTACCGGTAAAGGCCAGGGGGGAAGCATGAGAGCACACAAGGGGAATCAGATGGCAAGTTGCGATGGCAGAGACACTGGCAGTAGATAGCACATGGAAGGAGGAGGGCACACGTTAGTGGGGAAGGACACATTGCAAAACTGCGGTGGCAGAGGGGGATGCTCACATTATTTTTCTAAATGGCTATGATCAGCAGCTTGTCAGCTGTTGATCACAGCTATTTATGAATCGCCAGAGCATGGGGGGACCACTCTGCAATGACCATGAGCTTACAGCCAAAGGGATTGTGGCCGCCATAAGGGATAATAAGCTGACCTGCTGCAAGCTGTTCTGTTCCAATGAAACCCTTACGTCAATGGCAATAAACTGGTTAAACCCATACTGGGACCTGGGGTCAAAGCTTGGATCCATCCAGCCACAAGGAGCAGGTACAGACTTACATCATGGAATTCATGCAGTTCTAGCAGTACATACCACACTTTACCTCTACATTTAAACATCAGCTTCTCTTTGCAGGAAAATAAATACAAAGCCATGCTCTGCAGCTTTTCAATATGATAGCTATTAAAGCACTGAAAGCACTTGGGTTCTGTTATACATCATGCATGGCAAAGCAGCACCAACATTCCATGTGATGCTAAAGCTGAAACGCTTCCTTGCTTTGCTTATGTAGAATGGATTGGCATCTGGATATATTGGCAACAGACTTAATGATAAGTAACTAGGGAAAGTTAAAAAGAACACATGTGAAACGTGAATGACCAGTGAAAGAAAAGCCAATTATACTGGGTGTTAAATTTTGTTATGCAGTGACTTAATTGCTTTCCGAAAGATGTTTTTTTTTTTTTATTATACTTTTCCTTAACACATTAAAGAGTACCTGTCAACAACTTTGCAGGTCTGCATCTATGCATTATTGTCATGACACCAGCAGCAGTATATTTTTTTGAAAATCAGTCTTTGACCTTTAGTCAAGTGATTGTACCAAGGTTAAGAAAGGTGCTGTCATGGAGAATGCTGTAATTTGCCTGCTGCAGGCATGAGTAAACATATCCCAAGTTCCCCCTCACCCAGGCTATATAGGAAAAAAGAGTTGACCTGTGTGTAAGTGTGTACACACAGCCAAAACATACACGCTGTTAGCAGACATCGGGATATACATGGTTTTGCTACCTATGACACAACCACATAGTCTAGAACAGTGGTTCTCAACTCTGTACTCCCAACAGGCCATGTTATGGGAATTTCTCTTAGATAAAATAGCTGTCCAAAATACCAAGCCATTGACTCTGACTTAAAGCACCTGTGCAAGATAAAGTAAAACCTGCAAACGTGGCCTGTTGTTGGTCAGGGTTGAGAACCACTGGTCTAGAATGTAGATGCTGACTCTGGATGATGCCTGAAATAATAGGATTTTTTTCGTCATACTTACCTGTAAAATCCTTTTCTTGGAGTACATCACGGGACACAGAGCAATCATAATAATGACTATATGGGTTTTACGCCACCTACTGATGGATGGACACTGGCAGATAGTCAAACAGGAAGTCCTCCCCTATATAACCCCTCCTACACAGGAAGGACCTCAGTTTTGTAGCAAAGCAATGAATATTCCAAAAAAGATGGGAGGGACCTCTGTGTCCCGTGATGTAATCCAAGAAAAGGACTTTACAGGTAAGTATGACGAAAAAATCCTATTTTCTTTATCATATATCACGGGACACAGAGCAACCATAATAATGACTATATGGGCTGTCCCAAAGCAATGCACTTGAGGGGGGGAAACGCAATCACAGTAACTGCCACCTGAAAAGGACTCCTTCTGCTGCCCAAAAAAAAAAAATACTGCAGCCAAAGCAGTATCCTCCATGGCTTTGATATCTATCTGGTAAGATTCTGTGAATACATGAACAAAAGACCATGTAATGGCCTTAAATCCTGAGCCACTGACACCTGATGGCGGATGGCCCAAGATGTCCCCACACACCCGGTAGTGAGCGCTTTTACCAAAAAAAGGGGTGGGGGACCTTGCCCTTTCAAGCCATAGGCTTGAATATTTAACTGGCAAATCCAATTAAAATAGTTACCTTGGATCCCTCCTGCCCATCCTGGGCTCTACTGGCAGCACAAACCATAATTCCTGACCTGTACCGACAAATCAAGTAATTCTGACTGCCAGAACTACCTCCAGAGTATGCAGTGATCTAACTCCTGCCAACTGAGGATCAGAAAAGAAGGCAAGACGTTGTCTTGATTCAAGTGAAAACTAGACACCATTCTATCCAAAAAATGGATGAGGACACAACATGACCTTATCATGATGTGAGACCAAGAACGGCTCCTTGCATGAAAGAGCCGCCAACGCTAACACTCCACTTAATGAAGTGATAGCCATCAAAGAAGCCACTTTCCGAGATAAAGGACCAACAGAATCCCAGATTGGTTCAAAAAAGTGGCCTCTGCAAGGACAGTCAAGATCAAATTCAAGTTCCAAGGACACAAGAATGGCCTGACAGGCAGGACTGTCTACGTTGCATGCTGTATGAAGTATGGATCAAGGAGTGGGCGACAGTGGCCTCTGGAAAAAAAATGTATAGGGACGAACTTTGACCCTTAACGGTACTTAAGGCCAATCTCCTTCCCCTACAGATTGGAGAAAGATAAAAAGAAAATCTCCCACTCACATATTTCTGTGGGTGCCACTTCCTAGCTTCACCCCAAGCAAACAATATTTCTAAGTCCTGTAATTGAAGTTCCCCGAAGCTGGCTTCCAGGGGCTCAACAGTGCTGAGATACAGGACTCAAGACCATTAGGTCCCGCTGGACTGGGAGTGTCCAAGGTGCCACCCCTGCAAAACTCGCTATGTCAGTGTACCAAGCCCTCCTGGGCTAATTCGGCTAACATTATTATCAGTGTTACCCCCTTCCGGATTCTTCTCAAAAGATGTGGCAAAAGTCCAAACAGAGGGAAAGTGTCAAATAAAGGAGAGCTGGTCCCTAAGGCATTACCAGTGCATCGACCCCTATTGCCAGTGGGACCCTCATCCCGGACACAACCTGACCCAAATTGTTGTAGAACTTGGAATCTAGTAGATTCACCTGCAGAGTTCCCCCTGCCACTATTCTATACCTGGAATATGCACTGTTGTCCCAGAGAGAACGTGGTTCACCTTTCTGAGCCGCATGACTCCTGGTGCCGCTCTGGTGGTTGATATATATGCCCCTGCAAAAGCTTTTCCGGATAGAACCTACAACTGGTTTGTATCATAATCTAGAGCAAGGCGTACTGACCAAAATCTTCATGATATTTATGAGCAGTATTCTCTCCTGTGGAGACCAAGTTCACTGAACTGTAGCCACCCTCAAACTAAATGGAGAAACTGGCATCAGTGGTTATTACCTTCCTATTCCTGAAAAGAAGAATTCAACCTTTATAGATTCTGAACCATCAACCACCAATCTTTAGCTGTGCAACACACCAGGAACTGAGCCCTCCGGCAATCTAATGCCTGGATCTTCACATTCCAGACAGAGAGAAAGATCCTCTCCAAGACCTGGAGTAGGACTGTACATAAGGAATGTGCTTCAACCTAGATACAGATTCCTACTGCAAACTGTATCGAAGGAAAATCTGGACCAACTGCTTCCTGAGCACAGGATTATTGAGGTATACTGAGATTGACACCCCCTGCGTCTTTAGCAAGTTCAGCTCTAGAGCTAGGATCTTTGTGAGCCTCAGAAGCTGTGGCCAGCCCAAAGGATGGTCACAAAAAAGAAAACAGACGACTTTCCACTGCAATTACAGAAATCTTTGATAAGGCTGGAAACAACCCGGCACATGAAGCTGTGTGTTTCCTGATGATTATGGGCCCCGCAATCTACCTCTTGCAGAGAGGTCATCACTGGACAGACTGAGGCTATCTGAAACAGAAGGATGCCCAACGGATTGAGATCTAAAGATAAACCTCATGTCCCTATTCAGTTTTGAAGCTGCTACCATTTAATTGTTTTACAATAATTAGCCAATAACGTTTGCTCCAAGACCCAATGCAAGGCAAAGACTGACCCGACTAGGGAAGGAGTGAACCACCTCAGAGACTGCTCTAAAATCTTATGGCCTGAGACACTCTCAAAAACAGCAACCTCAGATGCCTCCCTCACTTAGGAGGGAAACCTGGGCAGTCCCCCATCCAAGTACTAACCAGGCTTGATCCAAGATCAGGCGCCACAGTGGCTCAAATCACCCTGATGCCATTGATCCAACAGGAGACGTGAACATTGCCAGACCACTGAACCTAAGGGCGGTATACCTGCCTCACCCATCTAAGTCATTTAGCTAGTCTAACAGATTCATAACAAAGTGAATGTATTCGACAAACTAATACGCAGTTCCACAAGGATGCAGGCCTAGATAATGTTGGTCTAAGCAAGTATACGTTTATGAAACAGGTTTATGCAACTTATATTATGCAACACGTATCTATGCAACATGTGTTTATGCAAACATGCATCCACGAAAACACGTATATCTATGCAACATGCATATACTTATGCCCACAGGTCTATACAAACACATGCTTATAAAAACCTGCGTCTACGCAACACGCGTCCACGCAAATATGCCGTCTCAGCCAGCCTTGGGAGCTGCTCGCCGGGCGGATGGCGTCGGGCGTGGGGGCCACGGGGCAGGCCCTCTGCAAACATGTGCCTATGCAAGCTTGTGTTTATTCAAGCAAGCAAGTAAGCACGTGTCTATGCAAACATGTGCCTATGCAAGTATGCAAGCATTATGAAACATGTATACTATGCAGCATCTGCTCAACTGCACCTGGTCCATACTAGTTATAGTCATGATTAGCCAAGTACACAGGCATCCAATGCAGCCTCTATGCTACTTCAAAAGCCTAAGGCCTCTTCCACACCTGAGCGACCTGTGACTTGGGACTGCAAGGTCGCCTGACAAGTCATACCCCATTATTTCCGATTCAGTACCCTTCACATCTGTGCATCTTCAAGTCGCAGCAACTCCAAAGCAGCCCCTGCTTTACCTTGGTCTGACCTTGACACAACTTGAGGTCCATAGACCTCAAGATTACACAGGCATTGCTTCAGGTCACTGAAAATTTGCATTAAAGTCGCGGAAAAATTGTGCAACTTTCAATTCACACAAGTGTGAAAACGAGCCCAAAACTAAGCTCCTGCAGACCCAATGCATGCTATTCTGGAGCCACAATACCTTCAAGTGCACCGATGCCCATGTTCTTCCAAACATGTGCTTATGCAACATATATGCAAAATGTGTTTATTCAAATAAGCGTTTAGGCAACAAGTTTGCAAGCATGTATACTATGCTGCACCTGCCCAACTGCACTTGGCCCCATACTAGTTTTTATTAGTTTAGCACATATGCATGTCATGCAGCCTTTTTTGCATCAGATCAAAAAGTAAGCTCCTGCAGCCCAAATGCACATTATTCTGAAGTTTGCCAGTATGCACCTGTTCAACTGCACCAGGCCCCATACTATTTTTGCGCCAAATGCACAGTATTCTGGAGACACAACACTTTAAAGTGCACTGCCAGGGTTGTATTGACTTACAGTTTTACAGACCTCCCAGATTAAGCGGTAAGTAAGCAGTATATTATCATGACTGGCCACACAATTCTCCTATAGTAATTACTCACACTTCACTAGTGTCCATTGGGATGCTGTTATGTCTGAAGAGGCCAGCTTAATATGCAGAGCACATGGCCAACATGGCCACCCCTCCACTTCCTGCCTATATAGAAATAGGCCCCTGCGCCATCTAGTGGCTGGAAGAGAAACGGCAGCCCATACTCCTAAGAAGTACACAGAGCATGTTTTAAACAGCATGCTGTCCCTAGGTCTACTGAGAGAACACCAGACAGTCAGATCTTTATAAATAGAAACTGCAAACAAATGCAGACTTGCCATTCCTGCTGCAGGACTCTGAACATAGGAAGGAATGAACACTGGTTTAGGAACTCTTGATAGGCCAACAGTAAATCAATCTCAGTTTGGAGGTCACAGGTGCTGGCTTGATGCTGATCGCAATAGGCATGAATGGATTCTGGACAGCCGCACTCAAATAATAGCCTTATTTATTGAAAAATACACATCAAAATTCAAAGGATCACAGCAGACAACAACGAGCTGACGTTTCGAACTGGTGTCAGTGCTTACTACTTCAGGACTCTGAACATAACAGGAGTCCAATCTTTACCCATCACGGCGAGCTTTGTAATAAAAGACCTTCAGGGACTGGGTCCCCCTTAATGTGGGGTCCACTCCCCTGGACCTGTATAGCACCCTGCAGGAAAGCACCTTGGTCAGAACAAACACTGCACAGGGTTCCAATATGTAGGGTCCAGCGCCATAAGGCTGCATTACAGGCAAAACCTTGAAGAGACTTCTCTCCTTCCAATGAGGCTCGGGTACCATCCATTTTGGCTAACAGCTTTCTCAAATGGATCCGAATGAAGTCCATTATTCTAAATAGAATCGTCCAGATCTCCAAGTATGCTCCAAGAGCACATACACACAGGTCCTCCCTGTGTAGGAGGGGTTATATAGGGAAGGACTTCCTGTTTCACTATCTGCCAGTGTCCATCAACCAGTAGGTGGCGTATAACCCATATAGTCATTATTATGGTTGCTGTGTGTCCCGTGATGTACAATAAAGAAAAATAGGTGTTATCATTGTGTATTTCACAGCAAGCATGCACGTAACAAGAAACGTATATCCTATTTTGTTCCTGAAATATCATTAGATTTTGTATTGGTTAAATACTGCAAGACTAGGCGTGTTTTTTTTCCTTTTTGCTTAAAGTGTATGTATAGGAAAAGAACCCCCATACATTTTTTTTGCTGTGCCCCTGCTAAAAAAATGCAATGTCTCTGTGCTTGTGATCATTCCCATTGAGACAGAGGGAATAGGAAATCCACTGGAGCAAGACATGAGAGGAAATTTTCATTGACTTCCTTTCACGTCTCTAGGACATGAAGTGAATGGAAATCTGTCTGATGAGATACAGACAGAAAAAAAAACCTGGAAGGGGATTAAACCCTTCCCTGTTTTAACAAAAATTCAAAAGAAGATTTTGGCTGGACATACACTTTAATATTTTTCAGAAGTACATTGTACTTTGTGGATGCGACAAGCAATGTAATAAAATCAGTGAGTTAGCATAACAACCAAGCAACTAGCATTTTTAAATGGGCAGAAATGGGAGCCCCCTCCCTTATAACCTTCCTTCATTACCTACTCCCACATTCCCACTATCCTGTTCACACTGTTGTGCTATATTAGCCACACTTTATGCATTATTGCACGTGTTATGTACTTGAGTTAGGGCTGCCCATTCATTTGAATCGACTGCCTGGTACACCAAAAAAAACCAGAATGAAGACCCCTTGAACCCCACCTTAACGAAAGGAAGCCTGGACTGCTGGATGCATGGCATCTCTGTGGGCAATAACCTAACAGGGAGGTAGGTCGGGAGATAACAGCTGCAGAAGGTGATGGAAAAAGGGTGGCTGCATTCTACTCTTTCTTGATGTCGGCCTCCTTGGGGTTGTGCCGCCCTCACCTTCAGTTTCCTCCTCTGCTCTATCTGGCACCCAAGTCGCATCAGTGACCTCATCATCATCATCATTTCCATCTCCTCCATCTTCATCATTACCACTGGAGACAACTTGGCAATAGAGAACTCGGCTTGGAGAACATGAATGCCAATGTATCTACTAGTATTCCTCCCTCTTTCTAGGCTCATGCTTCTGTCACAGGAGGAAAGTCAGACTTGATTCCCCGAAACTACAGAATTAGATGCACCCAGGGATTCAGGGATGCTTACTTGCATGCACCCATACTACAACTATTACAGAAGTATCTGAGATTTTCGGTCGACTAGGCCCATCTACAATTCCAGAGGCTCCCCTTTGGACCCTGCACTTCCCTCAGAGCCCTCACAAGGACTCGGATCACTATCCAAGCTTCTTTATGAGAACTGGGTCTCAGTTCTTATCACTAACCAGACGATATCCTCCTTTTATCAAAAGATCCAGCCCAGCTAGTGGAACACAGGTGGATGCTGTGGCCTACACTATCAAGATATGGTTGGATGGTAAATCATAAAACGAGTCAAAAAGGACGGTGTCCCTGCCATCTCAGAAAGTGTGGGCGATCATTCAGAAAGTAAGAACAGCCTCGAGCTAACTCAACTTAATAGGTATTTTTGTCTTTTTCTATCCAGATGGTCACATGGACACATGGATACCTCAGGCACCTTTTATCTAGAATTCCTGAAGCAATGGAGCAAACCGTCTATCCCAGTCCATGTATCAAACAAGTTTGATGCACAGGGGTCTGCACTAGTGGTCAAAGAGTAAGATGCCTGTAAAGCCACGTCCCTTAAGGCATATCTTCTGGACCACAGTTACCGCAGATGCCAATGCAATAGGCTAGGAGGCACATTGCAACCAGATGTTGGTTCAAGAGAGATGGGTGTTGAATGCGGCAAACATCATTGCAAATATCCTGGAAATCCAGGCAGCTTATCTCGCATCAACAGCATTTGCTCTCTCAGATCAAGGACAAATCAGTTCTGATTTGGATAGACAACAGAGCTGCAATATCATACACATATCACCAAGGCGGAACCAACAACAGTTCCTTACTAAGGGAAGTGGAACCCATCTTCATTTGGGCAGAGGGGAATCTGAAGGACCTAAGGGTAGTCTATCTTCCAGCCCACTTAAACACAGAAGCCGATCACCTATCCCAAAGATTCCTGGATCCCAACAAATGGTCCCTACAACCAAAGTTATTCAGTCAGATTGTGGGCCAGTGGACCTTTCCTGAACTGCATCCTTTTGCTACAGCAAGCAATATCAAGCTGAAACCAAAGAATAGCACACACTGCTCCAGGCAAATCAAGCAAGTTTTTTGGAAATTCAGAGTGCGACCATTTCTTCATTTTATAAGCAATATCAAGCTGCAGAGGTTTATTTCACATCTACTTTACCCTTGGGCATAAGCAATAGATGCCCTGTCAAGTCCTTGGGCATGCAATCTAATTTAGGACCTCTCCAGCCTCCTACCTCTAAAATTCTCTCGAGACTTGTGTACATGTTGATGGGGACAAGGGCCTCATCCCCACAACCCTTGCCCGGTGGTTGCGGGGGCTTATCGGATTCTGGAAGCTCCCTTTAACAAGGGGACCCCCAGATCCCGGCCTCCCCCCCTGTGTGAAATGGTAACGGGGTACAAATGTACCATTAACATTTAACAAAAAAAGTGTGAAAATGGTCAAAATTACATGACATGGCTTGGTGACAAGTCCTTTATTAAAATATAAAAAAATAAAAATGTCCCACGTAGTCTTTATCTTCTTTTCTAGCTCCGCCAGACAGAAAAAAAAAACCTGCACGCCGCCACTGATCCGCCTCCATGGGAGGCACCCACTGTAATGACCTTCCTCTCAGGCGACAGTTCTTTTATAACTGAGGGCGGGGCCACACAGTGACGTCGCCGGGTGACCCTGCCCCCCTTTGACGCTACGGGGAAGCCATAGGGATGTCCCCATGCGTCATAGGGGAGCGGGGTCACCCGGCGACGTCACCGTGTGGCCCCACCCTTAGTTATAAAAGAATTGTCACCTGAGAGGACGGTCATTATGGTGGGTGCCTCCCATGGAGGCTGATCGGTGGAGGTGTGCGGGGTTTTTTTTCGGTCCAGCGGAGCGAGAGAAGAAGATGAAGACTACGTGGGACATTTTTATTTGTTTATTTTTTAATAAAGGACTTGTCCCCAAGCCGTGTCATGTCATTTTTACCATTTTCACACTTTTTTTGTGAAATGGTAGAGGTACATTTGTACCTCGATACCATATCACACAGGGGGAAGGCCGGGATCTGGGGGTCCCCTTGTCAAAGGGGGCTTCCAGATTCCGATAAGCTCCCCACCCGCAGACCCCCAAGGGCAAGGGTTGTGGGGACGAGACCCTTGTCCCCATCAACATGGGGACATGGTGCTTTGGGGGGTTACCCCAAAGCACCCTCCCCATGTTGAGGGCATGTGGCCTGGTACGGTTCAGGGGGGGCGCTCTCTCATCCCCCCCTCTTTTCCTGTGGCCTGCCAAGTTGCATGCTCGGATAAGGGTCTGGTATGGATTTTTGGGAGGACCCCCACGCCATTTTTTCTTTTATTTTGGCGTGGCGTTCCCCTTAAAATCCATACCAGACCTGAAGGGTCTGGTATGGATTTTGAGGGGGACCTCCGTGACATTTTCTTTTTAAATTTTGGCCTGGTAATGGACTGTGGGGGAATCCCATGCCGTTTTTATCAATGATTTTTATGTGTATTGCCGGGACTGAAAATTCATTATAGCCGCAAGTACTTTTAAATGACTTTTTTTCCTTTAGAAATGTCATTTTGCTCTTGGACTGTTCTAAACATGGGAAAAATGCACCGCTTTACAGGCATACTATAGACACCCCCAGGTATGAAATTTAAAGGATTATTTCACTTTTATTGTTTCACTTTAATCATTATTAAAATCACTGCTACCGAAAAAAACAGCCGTTTTTAAAACTTTTTTTTGCATTGATACATGTCCCCTGAGCAGGAACCAGGTCCCCAAACACTTTTTATGACAATAACTTTCATATAAGCCTTTAAAATTAGCACTTTTGATTATTCATGTTCATGTCCCATAGACTTTAACGGTGTTCGCGTGTTCGAACAAATTTTTTGCCTGTTCGCATGTTCTTCTGCGAACCGAACCGGGGGGTGTTCGGCTCATCCCTAGTTACAGAGTAGACCCGGCAGCTTTCTCATCTGTAGAAACTAGCAGACAGGCTATCAGGCCGGCATTTGCCTATTTTAAATTCTTTTTCAAATAAATATTTTACTATGCATCATCCCACCCATTTCAGCTAGTTATTTGTTACAGGTATGCAGCCATGGAGGCACCAGGAAAACAGAAAAATGTTTCATACTTACCGTAATTTTCTTTTCCTGGTGCCTATCCATGGCAGCATACAATTCCATCCTCGGTATGCTATATTACGTAGAATGCTGGGAGTGCACTAATCCTTTTCTTTTATAATATTCACTGGTCCTGAGGGAAGAGCCAAGGTGGAGCTTGTCACAGATATGCTGCCATGGATAGGCACCAGGAAAAGAAAGTTTTCAGTTTTTTATACTGTGGGGTGGGAATGAGCCATGATTGGAAGTCATGATGACAGTGTCCAATCATGACTCTGACAGTGCTCTGTGCCCTGATTGGCTGAAGCTTTTACTGCTTCAGCCAATCAGGGCTTGCAATGCACTGTTCAGAGCCGCAATGCATTGTGGTCGGTTCGGGGGGGGGGAACAAACGATCGAACGACCCGTTTGTTCGGCTGTTCGTCAAACGTCCGAACAGCGGAAGTTTAGCCCGAATTAATGCTCAGGCTGAACTGTTTGCCCATCCCTAATTAAGATCAGCTACTAAGACCTGAGGTGACTGGGTGCTGCATGAACTCTATAAAAAGGCTACGCTGGGACACATCCCACTGCTCAAAGGAGATTTAGCTGTCACAAAAGTTGCCCACTCACCTGCCCATTGTGATGTTTTGTTACAGCTTTATTGGTGGTTTTGACCATGCCAGTAATTGATTTTGCTTTACGGCCTATACCCTCATGGTAGATTTTGGGGTCAGTCTAATGCTTGTCTGGCACTGATGGTAAAGACAGGTCTCTTGGACTATGTGAGTTTATATTTTCTGGATGCACACAGTATAACCATGACTGACATTGTTACTTGGTAAAGCTGTGACCTTGCTCAATTTCAAACTTACTCAGCCTCTGTGTCTTTTTGCAATGTGGAGGGGGAAAAGAGAGCTTAAATGATGAGGATGGGTTAAAAGAAGGGAATGGTGGCAGAAAGGGGAGGATGAGACCAGGGTATGAGGGCAGGGTTCTATTGATGAAATTGTTGGGAGTTAATATGGAACCTCCAGCCACTAGAAGAGTACTGTACATGAGCATTGTGGGGAATACTGCACAGAAGTGCTCTCTGAGTACCAGTCAACAACTTGGTGTTTTTTGGTATACTGGTGCATTACAGAAGACCTGGATGAAAAACAAAAAAAAATGGATTTCCATTTCTGGTTACCAAACTTTGTGATCTTTCTTTAATTGTATATACTGTATTCAAACACCCATCATAGGTAAGTGGAAACAGGTGTACATCTTTAACTGCAGGCAGGTCTTAACATTGTTCTGGTAGGGCTGGCCATACATTGATTTTTTTTCATTCTACCAGTGGGTTGAACAAAAAAAATGTATCCATTTCCCCCATCTACACACTTGATATGTATAGGAAATCCCTCCCGCTGTGCTATTGTGTTCTGATGGCAGGGAGACTTCCCAACCATCAGAATACAATAATCAGTGCCACCAGCGGCATTGATCGATTGGCAAAACCCGACAAGCTGGGTGTACACATGTCGATCGATAGCCTGCCAACCAGCCTATTCATAAATGGATCGACATTTGGCCAGTCCCTATTGAACTGGCCTAATTTCAATCCATGCACGGTTGCTCTAATTGTGACAAGTGATTGTAAATGCTGGATTTTTTTAAAATAACAAACATGTTATATATACCTGCTCTAGGCAATGATTTTGCAAAAGGCAGCCTCCTCTTCTCAAGTCCCCCTCCAGTGCTTCTGGCTCCCCCCCCCACCAAGTGCCCCTATAGCAAGCCGCTTGCTATGGGGGCACTCGTGCGTGCTCGCTTCCGAGCTCCGCTCAGCCCTGCCCCTCGTTCCCTCCTCACTGACTGGGATTGACAGCAGCCAATGGCTTCCTCTGCTGTGTCTGAGCCAATGAGGAGGGAGATAGCTGAGAGGGCTTAGTTAAGTAAAGGTTTGTGGGGGGGATGCTGCATACTGAAGGGTTTTTACCTTAATGCAAAGAATGCATTAAGGTAAAAAAAAAAAAACCTTCAGCCTCTAGAACCTCTTTAAGTTAAGTTAAGTTCTGAGATCATCAGCATTCCCAAAATCAATGACAATCAGGGCCGTCTTTGACGCAGGGCAAAATGGGCAGCTGCCCTGGGCCCTGTCATCGCTGTGGGTCCCAAAGCAGCTGCCACTTATGCCCTGTGCTGCCCGCAGTTTTCCCGGAGTAGCGAGTGCAGCCGATCCCCTCCTTCCCCTGCTGTCCCAAGCGGCGGCCACAATATGACGAGAGTGGGACAGCTGCGGGCTTCATGTGCTTGAGCCCGCTCGTTCGCTTCTCCCTTTGTCAGGAGCTGCGGACCAGAGTGACAGGGAATTACAGTGCGGCACTCCATGTTCCTCCTGCCCCCACCCCCGCCTGACAGACCTGTGTAGCACACAGCCGAGTGAAGTGTTGTGGCTGTGTGCTACGGGTCTGATAGGCGGAGACTGTGTTGCACTGCCGTGTCATCAGGTGAGAAAGATCACTGTGGAGAGAAGGGGATTCACATGTGCATAGAATTGGGAATACAGAGGTGTGGTGGAGAAGGGGGGTACAGAGGTGAACGTGGATGGGGAGTACAGACATGAATGTGGAATGCAGAGGTGAACTGTGGATGGAGGGGTACAGAGGTGAGCTGTGGATGGAGGGGGTACAGAGGTGAGCTGTGGATGGAGGGGGTACAGAGGTGAGCTGTGGATGGAGGGGGTACAGAGGTGAGCTGTGGATGGAGGGGGGTACAGAGGTAGGCTGTGAATGGAGGAGGGTACATAGGTGAGTTGTGGATGGAGGGGGGGTACAGAGGTGAGCTGTGGATGGAGAGGGTACAGAGGTGAGTTGTGGATGGAGGGGTGGTACAAAGGTGAGCTGTGGATGGAGGGGGGTACAGAGGTGAGCTGTGGATGGAGGGGGGTACAGAAGTGAGCTGTGGATGGAGGGGGTACAGAGGTGAGCTGTGGATGAAGGGGGGTACAAAGGTGAGTTGTGGATGGAGGGGGGTACAGAGGTGAACTGTGGATGGAGGGGGTACAGAGGTGAATTGTGGATGAAGGGGGGAACAGAGGTGAGCTGTGGATGAAGGGGGTACAGAGGGGAGCTGTGGATGGAGGGGGTATGGAGGTGAACTGTGGATGGAGGGGGGTACAGAGGTAAGCTGTGGATGGAGGGGGGTACAGAGACGAGCTGTGGATGGAGGGGGTACAGAGGTGAGCTGTGGATGGAGGGGGGTAAAGAGGTGAACTGTGAATGAGGGTGCAGAGGCAAGCAAAGTGGTGTGCAGAGGTGACCAATAGATGGTTATTTTGTGTGTGTGTGTGTGGGGGATATGCAAGTACTGCCCCTTGTGCTGATTTTTTCTGTGCCCTGTATGATACAAACACCTCACTGTACACACTCCCAAACCCTGTGTGTCATCCTGGACTCCTCTAACTCCCCCTTCCCCCATCATCCTGGACTCCCATATTCCCCCCCTGCATCATCTTGAACTCCCCCATCCCCCCCAATCATCCTGGACTCCCCTACTCCCCTATCCCCCCCCCATCATCCTGGACTTCCCTATCTCTCCCCCCCATCATCCTGCACTCCGCTACCCCCCCCCCCCCCCACCCATCATCCTGGACTCCTCTACCCCCCCCTCCGTTATCATTATTATTATACAGGATTTATATAGCGCCCACAGTTTGTGCAGCGCTTTACAACATGAGGGCAGACAGTACAGTTACAATACAATTCAATACATAAGTTTACTTGTGTTTTTGTTTTTTGGAATGTTGGGATGGAGAGAAAATTTGCATGGGGGGGGAGGCCCCAAGAAAATGTTTGCCCAGGGTCCAATCAATATTAAAGACGGCCCTGATGACAATGACATTAGGCAAGCAGACATCTTTTGAAATATCATAAACATTAATTGTTTAATGTTCTCCCCTTCTCATAGTTACAGGGATACATTTGTACATTTCTTTCATGCCAGGCATATAAATCTCTCCACCCAGCTGACACTGTGAACCATCTGGTAAGAGTTGTTTGCAATTAGTACAACATATTATCCTTTATGTATTCCTAAGACCGAACCAAGGATTTTTTTCCCCCCTTATAAAAAGCCCAGCTTCAAAAGTACTAGGCCTAACTAGAAATACATAGTAGTTTGATATGAAAGTTTGACCAATGAAACCGACACTTTAAACCACCTCCCATGGGGGTAGGTAAATATTATTACTATTTCAGCCACTATACACACCACAGTTGTACCCACTCTGTATACCTTAATCACTGTGCTACAAGGAAGAGTAAAACTGGCTTTATTTCATTCTATTGTCATTCTAAACATTTAATTGGCTTTTTAACATTTGACTTTGGAATGAATGGACTTGACTGAATAAAAATCACATGCACTGTTAGGCTAAGGCAAGCCATACATGGGTCGAATTTCGAAAGCATTTTCTTTTGAAAATCTTATCTAAGAATATTTGTTCGAATTTCACACCATTAGTGGGCTGCAGCAACAGCCGATTTTCGTGCGGCCATCGAATTTGAATAACCGGGCATGTTGAAAATTTTGTGAAATACGAACGATTTTCTAATAAATGATTGGAAAATCATGCAAGAAATGAAATCAAAAAGAAATGTGCAAGAAAAGAAAATTCCAGGAATGAAAAGAAGATTCCCAGCCACGAAAATTCTTTTCTGTAGCAACATGAGGTGAAATTGAAGGCTTGGTTGGCCGAATTTCTAAATCAATGGTGGCACCATCGGATCACAAAACGCACAAAATTTCTGATTTTCAAAAGAAAATTTTTTCGAAATTCGACCATATATGGCCAACCTTAATGTACACAGGAAGTTTTTTTAACTTCTCCAGAACGATTTAACTTGACAGCTAGTTGTGCCGCTTTTACATGCCGCGTTTAGATGCTTTTAGCCGCATTTGCGTCTAGAAGCATTTTTTACATTGAAAATAGTCAAAAAAGTTTTCCCATTAAAAAGTCTATAAACTAAATGCGGCTAAACTAGAGTTACTGCAATTACACGTGTTTACAATCTGTTAAAGGCATTTGGCATTTTAAATGCCTCTGAACAGCTGCCCTGAACGCATTTTTTTGCTTTCCAAAAAATGCTTCTAAACATAACCGCCTAGAAATGACTATAAACGACCCTGTGTGCATTTACTGATAAGATAACATTGAAGAGAGTTCAGGGGCAGCTGAAAAAAATGCCCAACTGCTCCTAAACATCAGTTTACCAGCAGCAGTGTACATGAGGCCTTAGACATTTGTCCGTTCAAGATATATTTTCCATCATGCTCCTGTAGTTAAAAATGAAGCTTGATTTGACCCACTAATGTTTAAAAAAAAGGAACAAACTTTCTTTATATAAGAATCTTCACTAGGAACAGCAGATCTCTGAAAGGGGATCTGCCTTGTTTACATAGGCAGATCCCCGTTCTGCTTCTCTGTACCGTGATCGCAGGTGGCTGGAGGACATAGAGCCTCCCAGACCTGCGGGAGCGCTCCAGCAGCGCGCGCTCACAATACCACATGCACAGACCCACGTACAGTTACGTCAGTTTGGGCAGCCGAGTCACCTTGCCACAGTATATATGAGGAGGTCATTGTACTAACTATGTGATGTTGGTACATCGATCTCTCCGCTGTACCCCCCTCAAGAACACACCAGTCAGCACTCACAGCCGTTGGCTGCAAGCGCTGATCGGATGCCGATCTGCTGGTGGTTTTCCAGTATGCTCGTTAGGCAGAAGCTGGTCCTGAGATCGGCTTCTGTTGGAAAAGGAGCTGTACACATGGGCTGAATGTCAGCCAGTTTCTACTGTACTGGCTGATTTTGGCCCATGTGGGGCTTTATACAGGTCTCTGCTTGGACTACATTAAAAGCATGCAGCCTTTTTTATTTATCTCAAAGTAATATGTAAACTCTCTCCCCATTCAAGAATACAAAGGCTGTCACGCGGTGGTTACGACTAGGCCTATGCAAGTACTAACTTTCAGTCAGTCTTTGCATGCAAACTTTGAAGAGTTTAAGTGATGATGACATAGGCGTGCGCACAGGGTGTGCCGAGTGTGCCTGGGCACACCCTAATCACCCCATGTGCATTAGCATTATCCAAGGGTGGCACCAGGTGGGTGGTTGGGGTGCCGGTGGCCAGTGTAAATGCCCCATTATATTAAAGGCTAGGTTCAACTGGGAACACATTAAACCTATACTTAGGATGTAAGGTAATATGCTCCCAATCAACTGTTCCCCACCATCAGAGCCTCCTCCCTGTGACAGCAGGTGGCGTTCATGTGTGTTTGAGCTTTGGGGTGCACACCCTAATGCAATAAGCTGCGCACACCTATGGATGATGAGATGATGCCTTTAGTAAATATTAAGGTAAAGTCTGACACCTTATGATGCCTTTTATTCAGTGGTAATTTTTGTTTTAACAGTATAGTCTTGTGTCTAAAGTTTTTGGCCGGCTTTAGACACATAAGAGCCCAGATTGATTTTCAGTGCTAACCATCCTCATGCCAGCTTAACCACTTAAGGCCCAGGTTTGGCTCCCCTACGCAAATCGCCGCCATTGTACGTCGGCTCCTGCAGGTGCAGTTGTGGTCGGCGTGCTCTCGCTCCCGATGCACTCTACAGGTGGGGGAGACTCGATGTCAGATCGGACACTTTTGACACTTTCTTGGGACCACTGACATTTATACAGTGATCAGTGCTATAAATAGCCATATAGAGGTTAACACTAGGGGGCGATCAAGGGCTTAAATGTGTGTTCAATAGGTGTGTTCTAACTTTGAGGGGATTGGACTGACTGGGGGAGGAGACATATCGTTGTTCCTACTTAGTAGGAACAGACGATCTGTTTCTCCTCCCCTGACAGGACAGGGATTTGTGTGTTTTTTTGCAGTCGCGGTGGCTGGCGGGGATCGTGCCTGCCGGCCACGCACATTGGGTCCCCCACCATGTAAATGTCACTGGCAGGGAAGGGGCTAACACTAGGGGGCGTTTAAGGAGTTAAGTGTGTCCTAGGGAGGTGTTTCTAACTGTATGGGGGATGGGCTGCCTGGAAGAAGAGAGAGAATGCTGATCCTAATCACTAGGAGCTGTTTGTGTACACTGACAGTTCCACGTTCTGGCTCTTTGTGGAGCGATCACGGGTGGCCAGCGGTCATTGGCTCCGGGGATGTGCTGCAGGCAATTTAAAAAGCCAACGTACAATGACGGAGATTTGCGCAGCCATGCCAACCTGCCACAGTATACCTGTGGCGGCTGGTCGGCGAGTAGTTAAAACATAAACTGAAAAATCATATACAAAAACAAAAGTTTTGGATTTCAAATGGACACAATTGGCTGAAATTGGAGAATTTCTAAAAATTATAATAATTAAAAGGTTGGAGAAAAAGGGCAGGAATCAGTGAATCAGAGAGATAAGTAGCTAAATTTATTAAGAAAGGAAACAAAACCTTTTTAGGTACATCTGTCACAGAAAGAAGAAATACCATGCGATCACAAAAATGAACACTGGGTACAACATTTATGTTAAGGCTCGATTCACACAGGGGCAACACGACTTTAACGCGACTTTGCACGGCGACTTCAACGCGGCTTCAACGCGACTTCGGCGCGACTTCAGCGCGACTTTAGCAAATTACAACGCGACTTCAAGTCGCCTCCAGGACAGGCGACTTCGGCTGTGGCCAATCACAGGACAATCAGCTCTCTGGGAGGGAGGGGTTTTCCCTGCAAAGTCGCTTGACTTTGAGAGAGAGATCCGACTTGGAGGCGACTTCCATTGATTTCTATGGTACAGGTCGCCTACCAAGTCGGATCCAAGTAGTACAGGGAGTACGATCTGAAGTCGGAGCGACTTCAGTAGTGTCTATTAAGACGCTCCCATTCACTTAAATGTGAATCTCTTTCTGGGGCGACTTGGGGCGACTTGAGGGCGTACAAGTCGGATCCCAAGTCGTCCCAGTGTGAACCGACCCTTAGGGAGACCTGGATGTAGCAAACCATTTAAACAATTACTTCTGTTCAGTCTTCTCTGAAATAAACACCTACAAAAACAAGCTGGGAGATCATATTGATTCTAATGGTGAAGGTTAGTTTTCAGGATTTCTAGATGCAGCAATAACAGAACAACTGGTTTGGGTAAATTGTAATTAAACAATGGGTCCTGATGGTATTCATCTCAGAATTCTAAGAGAGCTTTGAGGTTTAGTTGTTGGACCGTTAAATTATCTTTTTTAATCGATCTCTATAACAGGAGACGTTAAAGATCCATCCACAAGAATGGTAGCAAAGTAGAATCTGGCAAGTACAGACCAGTGAATTTAAAGTGATTGTACACCTTCATTTTTTTAAATGAAAATCAAAAAGATACTATACTTGTGTGAGGGTGCAGCGTGGTGCAGCAGCAGTAAACACTCAGTCCAGTTTCAGAGAACAGAACTGTATTAATGTAGAATCCAGATAGTCACAACAAACCTGGTGGGAAGGCACCCAACCGGTAACACTCACGGTATATAACAGCAGTGTGTAGCAGAGCAGATCTTAGATGTGCAGACAGTGTCGGTCTTGAGCGGTGGAATGCGGCCTGGCCAAATAGGGAGATTTCCAGGAAGAATTGCGTGTCTCTATCCTTTCTCGACTTGTCTGGAACCTCTCCCTGCCGCTAATTACTGTCCACAAAATGTGCACCAAGCCCAGAAGCCAGGGTCTTAAATAGACTCTGCCTGAACCAAGGTGGCTGCCAGAGTCACATGGGGTGGCAGCATCCAACTGGATAGCTTCCCCAGTGACCCAGGAAACCATAGAGGAACCATGTTCCACTTGACTGCCTATCACCCTGCAATGCCGCTGCAGTTGAGTGCCACCTGCAGTGAAGCAAGTAGACTGCATCTGCCTAAATACTTGCCTGCTTTTTGCAATTGTATTGTACAGAGTGGCCCTATACCTCCTCTACTGGGGTCCCCTGTTGGTGCTCTCCACTCCTCCTTTCCTGCGTGTGCTATGGGGGGCACATGTGCAAGCACGCTCCTAAGCCCAGCTGTGGGCATCCATAGACACACACAGTATGGCTTGACCATGCCCCTGCTCTCTCCTCTAAGGATTTAATTGACAACAGCAGGAACCAATGGCTCCTGTTGCTATCAGTGCAGTTTGGGAGAGCAGGGAGAAGACAGAGGAGAACTGCAGCTGGGCACATTGTTGGATTGAGAGGACTCGAGAGGCAAGTGTCTAGGGAGGGGTGGGGTAAACCCACAATGGAAGGTTTTTACCTTAATGCATAAAATGCATTAAGGTAAAAAAAAAAACTTTGAAGCTTAGAACCACTTTAACATCTCTTAAATGAATGGAGTCATTCCTAAAAAGAAGGATCAATGATCACTTAAAAGCATAAGACTTGCTGGACCCAAAGAAACATGCTGGCATTACTGAGGAGAGGTCATGTCAAACTAATCTGATTGGGTTCTATGACTATATAACAAACGCTTTGGACCAAGGTGGAGCAAATCTTGATTGCGAAGCATTCGATACAGGTCCATATAGTTGATCTCATAAGAAAGTTGTACAAACTAGGACCTAACTTTGGGTGGTTCAGTGGATATGCAGTTGGCTAAAGGATGGATTTTAGAGTGTAGTTGGAAACTGGGTTAATTCTGGATAGAGGCTGGTCGCTGCTGGTGTACCACATTCTCTGTACCAAATCCTTCGTAAAAATTCGTAAGACGAGCTGTCTGCGGATTTTCGAGTCGTCAGTACGGTGCTTTCGACAGCCGATTTCACGTTTCCGTCAGACAAGAGCTGGATGTGCAGGCTATAAAATTTTTGTCGGATGGTCAATACAGAAATCGTCACACAAAAGTCGAAAGTACAAACACGCATGATCGAAATCTAGCCAGCCTAAGAATACTGTGTCTAATTCTGGAGACCTCACTTACAAAAACATATTGATAAGAAAGAATGAACCCAGAGATAAAAAGAGGCAAAAAAAATGTTAAAACGTCTGAGGGATGAAACATATCAGGAGAGTCATCAAGAACTTAAAGTATAACTAAAGGTAAAACTTTTTTTGTATTGTTTTGGATGTAGTGGAGAGGGATTAGAATGCTTTCCAGTTTTTATTGCTGTCTGTGCCCCCTGTTAAGGAGATTCACCTTCCCTATTTGTTCTGTTTACCATTACCACTGAAAGTGAAAGTAAAAGAAAATGCCAAATTTTGGGTTGTACCCAGAGAAGTAATAGAGGGAAAAACTTCCAATGGGGACACTACTTCTGGTGACCTGGGGGTCCCCAAGGGATTCCCTTAATTTGTAGGGATGTCCTCTCACTTCCTCTTTGGCTATGGGACAGGAAGTGAAGGGAAATCTCTGCAAAGGGGAAACAAATGGTGAAAAAAAATTTGATGGGTTATAACCCTCTCTTGCTCTATCCAAAATGAAAAAAATGCTTATAGTTCTACTTTAACCGCTTCCCGACTGGCTCCTGTATATTAATGGCGGCAGAATGGCTCTGCTGCATGAATCGCTGTATATAAATCGCTGTATATATACTGTGGTTCGTTTAAGAGCAATAGCAGGCACGATCCCCGCCAGCCACCCGCGTTTGTGGGCATGAGAGCAGGAATGGGGATTTGCGTGTGTAAACACACAAATCCCTGTCCTGTCAGGGGAGCGGAAACAGATTGTCTGTTCCTACTAAGTAGGAACAACGATATGTCTCCTCCCCCAGTCAGTTCAATCCCTTCACAGTTAGAACACACCTAGTGAACACACATTTAACCCCTTGATCGCTCCCTAGTGTTAACCCCTTCCCTGCCAGTGACATTTATACAGTAATCAGTGGATATTTTTAGCTCTGATTGCTGTATAAATGTCAATGGTCCCAAAAAAGTGTCAGAAGTGTCCGATCTGTCCGCCGCAATGTTGCAGTCCTGATAAAAATTGCTGATCACCGCCATTACTAGTAAAAAAAATGAATAATAAAAATGCCATAAATCTGTCCCCTATTTTGTAGACGCTATAACTTTTGCTCAAACCACTCAATATACGCTTATTGCAATTTTTTTTTACCAAAGATATGTAGAACAATACATATTGGCTTAAACTGATGAAGAAATTAGTTTTTGTTTTTTTAAATTTGGGATATTTATTATGGCATAAAGTAAAAAATTTTGTTTTTTTTAAATTGTCAATCTTCTTTTGTTTATAGCGCAAAAAATAAAAACCACAGAGGTGATCAAATACCACCAAAAGAAAGCTCTATTTGTGGGGAAAAAAAGGACGTCAATTTTGTTTGGGTGCAGCGTCGCACGACCATGCAATTTTCAGTTAAAGTGACACAGTGCAGAATCGCAGAAAATGGCCCGGTCATTCAGCAGCCAAATCTTCCGGGGCTGAAGTGGTTAAATACATTAAAGGTGCGCATAAATTTAAGGAGGGCAGTCAATTTGAAACTAAGATCAAGAACACAGGGACATGACCTCTAACAAGCAGGAGAAAAATTCAAAACTAATCGGAGAAAATATTTTGCCAAAAGAGCAGTTGATGCTTGGACTAGTCAATGGCAAGTGGATTCAGACATGCTTGGAACAAACATAGATTCATTCTCAGCTAGAAAAAAAGTTTTAAAATAAATGAAAATGGGGCAGACTTGATGAACTACTTGGTGTTTTTTTTTTCTGTCCTTGCTCTTTTCTGTCTCCATTTTTCTATAATTAATTCCTAAGTCATAGGAGTAACAACTCTGAGGGTGCTGAAGATCATTGACGTAGTTAAAAAAGACATATGATATAGTCAGGTAATGGGGCTGTACATTTTTCAGTTAAGATTAACTGCTTAAATGCTTAGCAGTGTTTGCAGTCGCCCATGTGGTAGCAAGGTTTCTTTAAGTGGGGAAAAACATACATTTTCACGCCTGAGATCATAAGCAAAATACAAAATCCCATGTACATGATCAGAAACAAAACACACTTTCATGTACGCAAACCCAAATAGATTTCAGAAGCAAAACACAAATGCATGTCAAAAAAGAATTCATGTGTAGCCCTTTATTATATTCAGAATCCTGAGAACTGCTTTCAAAGTAAAAATGTAGGGCCATTCAGTAAGCAAGCAAGTTAAAGTTTATAGTTTTCTTAATATATGTCATTTTCTTAAAAAATACACTGATACCTAACTCATTCAGGGCTAAGGGGCAGGAAGGTTGAAAGACTGTGCACTGCAAGCGTAGCGCAAGTGCAGTCGCTCTAGCTCTGAGGGTAAGCTGCCGGATTCTGACATCCAATCGTGTGCAAGCAAAAATCCTGTTTTGTTTATTTTCTTTGCATGTGATTGAGTTTTCTTTGAAAAGTGAAGCTTTACCTCATTTACTAAGCTTTGGAGCAACTGCACTTGCAAAGTGCACCGTCTATTTGCCTTTAGAAAATCAACCTCAATGTCTTTCTAAAGGGGCTACGCCAATCCCACGGAAATTCACCTTGCAAGTGCTTCCCTGCTGCTTCTACTTCTATTGCAGCCAGCACCAAAATCACCAGAGTCAGCTAGTGTAACACAAGAAGGAGAGTGGTGATGTCAACCCCTCTGTCATGTGACAGTGCTTCGGCCCAGTGATTAGCTACTAGATTCCAGCACTGCCCCAAGGGAAGAGGTCACATATTAACCTTTCCTCTGAAATGGTTGATATTGTCAACTGCTGTGAGAGAGGTGGTGGTAAGAATGCATTATGCATTTTGAAATGAAAGGATAAGGTCACAATGAGTTTAAATTGCTAAAGGCAACTAGACTGCTTCACTTTGCAATGGAAGTTGCACTTTGTAAGGAAATTATCCCTAGAGTTTAGTGAAAGAAGTGACGCTGTCTTGACTTCCACCATCCAATCATACAGTATGTGATCAAAAATACAGTTTTTTTTTTCTTTGAATATGATTGGGTACTCTTTGAAATTGAAGTTTTGCCACATTCATTAAGCTCTGGGGAAAATTCACTTGCAAAGTGAACAGTCTATGGTAGGAACCCTGTCTTAAAGTCAATGTAAAGGTTCTTTAAAAAATAGCAAACATGTCATACTTATGTGTATTGTGCAATGGTTTTGCACAGAGCGGCCCCATTCTTCCTCATCGGGGGTCCCCTGCTCTTGCTCTGGGCTCCTCCTCTCCTCCACGTTCCACCATAGAAAGCGGTTTTCTATGGTGCCACATGTGCGGGCTCGATCCCAAGCCACATTATGTGTCTATTAACACATACAGTGCAGCTTGGCCCTGCCCCCCCACTCCCTCATTGGATTTGATTAACAGCAGCAGGAACCAATGGCTACGGTGGCTTTTCTTTCACCCAGTAAGGAGGGGGAGAGAGAGAAGCTCTGCTGCTCTCGGGCACAGCTCCTGATTGAGATCAGGCTCAGATAAGTATTTAGGGGGGCTGGAGGAAGCTGCACAAAAAAGTTTTTTTACCTTAATGCAGAGAATGCATTAAGTAAAAAATCTGAAGTCTTTACAACCATTTTAAATTTGAGCACCCCTAGTCTGAAGTGTTTGCAGCTAGGTTTTAGTCAGCCTGACTTCTGTTTGTTCACATTATCTGGGTTTGATAGATTTCTCCTACGCGTAGGACATGGTTTGCTTCTGCCGGCTTCTGGGGAGTGTTCTCCAATGGATGGATTGGGAGAATATAATCAGGGGAATTAAAAATCATCCTAATGTCAGTTTTCTGACAGAAGTTCCCTTAAGAACTACCATGTGACACGTACAGGAGTCAAGTGCAAGCACCGACAATTTTGATGCTGTGCGCCGGCAGAATTGTAAAGGGCATTAGTGATAGTGACACCCTTTATGAATTCCCCAAAATGTTGTGAGTTATGAATACTTATTTCACCCTGGCCAATAACTGAGAGGTTTATTCTAGTGATGTGGGCTGATGAAGGATAAAATATTTGGAGAGGGGCTGGCAAAAGTTCAGTGGTTTATTTTGTTGAACCAATTAGCATGTGTGGAAGAGAGACCTTCTAGTTGGGGTTCTTCCCTCCCAGGCTTTGCCTGTAGAGAATGTGAGTGTGTAGAGTCAAGTCCTTGCAGGCTTTCTCCTGTGAGGATGTGTGTGTGAGGGGGCCTATTTTACCTCCCAAGCCAGCTGCCTGGGGTGGGGGTGAGTCCAGAGAGCTCCAATTTAACCTTCACAAGCTTGCTTCCTGGGGAAGGAAGCTGATGAAGAATCTGGCTTAGTCAATTGCTGGTCTTGGCTTAATGGTCCAATACTACAAATTGCCGATCTTGAATTAAAGGTTCAAAATAATAAGCTGCGCTGTATATTAAACTTCCTTGCATGAATCTTTGTGAGTCATACCATTACACTTATATGAAAAGTATTCACTAACACCCGTGATCAGTGCACAATAAAATAGTGAAAAATTATATCAAAAACATTCCATAAAACTTATATTTTAAATGTATGAGTCCATTACAAAAAAATTATTTTTCAAAAAAGCAATAAGTCCACTGATATAGACACTCTTCCAGGGGATGGATTAAAGATTTTTCATAAATAGTGACATGCAGTTCCAACACTGGACATGATGAGTGTGAGGGTATGTTGAAAAAAGTGCCTCCACCACAGATAATACTGCTGCTTACTAGCTCCCTAGGTCTCCTTTCACAGAGACCCAACGTGCCTTAGGCTTTTACCCAGCCTCGGGTGTTGCGGTAGCTGTCAGCGCCAGAGAAATTTCCCTCCAGAGGTGCTTCAGTGTCCCACCTGGTGGAAGTCCCTGGAAAATCTCTTTCTATAGTATTAAAGAGTAGCTGGTACAGAGCTTACTGTGAGCCTGACTATGAGGCTGCATAATCACTTTTATTCCTATTTCAAGGAATGTAAACATCCCTTGTAATAGGATTATGACATGTCAGGTGCTCTTAATAGTGAGATATGGGGTCAATAAGACCCCATATCTCACCACTAGGCTGGGAAGCCTGAAATAAAAAAAAAAATAAAACGATCGCCGCTTCCCAGCCGAAGCGGCGCCGTTTTTTTGAATAGGGAGGCCGGGCATGACGTCATAATATCGCGCCCGCCTCCGACAATCATAGAGACTCCAGCGACCATCTGGTCCGCCGGAAATCTCTATGATCTACATCCGGCGGATCTGCTCTCCGCCTCACTGATCGTAATGGTGAGTCGGAGCAAGCACCGGAGGGCGGCGGGAGGGGGGGGACGTCCCCTCTCGCCTCCCATAGGAACGATCAAGCGGCGGAACGGCCACTATGATTATTCCTATGGTGTAGAGATTCGCCGGCTGAAACTGGCAATATCTGAATGATGTCTGTAACTATAGGCATCATTCAGATATACCCGCCCAAAGCCCAGGACGTCATATGACGGTGGGCGGGCGGGAAGTGGCTAGTCTCATTTTCTAGCAAGTTCAAAGGCACATTGTAAGTCAATAAAATAATTCTCAAACGGAAAAACACTACATATGACATTTTCAAGTCTACTAAACCGATCAATTTAAATCCTAACTTAATTGAGATTTTCTTTGTAACTATTCTCATATAGAAATGTCTACTTTTAACACTTTCAGTCAGCACCTCCTAAATTTTTTTTATTTTCTTTATTCTCTACTCTGCATTGTCTGATGTGAAAAGCAAATTTCTGTTCACTTTTAATACCCAATCATGTACAGATGTATTTCACATGACTGGCTATTTTAAAGGATAAAAGTTCTCCTTTCATAACATGTTGCATGGTACACCCATATTCAGGGTGTAATATGCAGCATGTTACGAACGGACTGGTCCCCGCACCTCCCCTCCCCCTTATCTGACAGCTAGCTGGGATCTCCCCCCCCCCATAGCTGTTACAATTTAAAAAAACATGGCTCCACCAGTCCAGCCGCATCACTAATTCACAGTGTACTGTGAATGGAAAAAAACTACAAGGTCTGGCAGACTTTGCAGCTGTCGGCTTGTGGTTTTCAATGAACTACCATGGTGTGGAGCGCCGTGGTAGTTCATTCTCTCTTCCTGTCAGATTATATCTGCTTGCCGGTACAGGATGTATGGGCACACAGATACACTGGCAGATCTGCTGGAGACCTGCATGGCACCAGCATTGCAAAAGCATTGCATCTGCTGATCACTGGTGCAATGCTTTACAAGCTCCAAAAAATAAATAAATGAACATTTTCTTTTACCTGCAAAAAAATTTGCATTCATTTGTTTTTTTCAAAAAGTGAACTTGTCCTTAAAGTAAATATTCACATAATTCTTTTTGTAAACTTCTTTAGCAAATCAGCCTCAGCCTTGGTTCACACTATTGCGAACATAGACATCACATGTGATTGTCACCGCACTGCCGATCGCATGCGATGTCTGTGCAATGCGAATTCAGACATACAGTTGTATGGCTCGCATTGGATTCACACTAAAAAGGTGCAGGAACCTTGTTTTTCCTTGCACTGGAATTGGATCGCATGGGTGTTCACACATACACGATCCAATTCCTGTCCTAATTCACAATTCACACTGCGATCTACAAACCGATCTGGGGGTGTCATTAACATTGCATTGACACCCGCAACAGTTCGCAGAGCAGTGTGAACTGCCAGCGAGGGAGATGCGATGCGGGAACCGTCACTGGAATTCCCGCATTGCAAAAGTGTGAACCCAGGCTCACTGTGTTGCCTGGTTACTTTTTCAGTGAGTGTGCTGAGTCCTATTAGGATACAAACTCCAATAAAATGGCCACACCTTGAAGGGAAATGCAGATTAATGTTCTTTTGGCACGGCACATCGTGATGAGGTACATTAACCACAGAAAAACTGTTTAAACCCTTCACAACAGCAATACACATAATTGCGGCAGAGGGGCAGGAGGCCTTAACACCCAGCTGCCTCAATCAGCACCCCCAGAACTATGACCATGCTGTCACTGACACTTTGGGCATCAAGGTTTATTTAAAGTGCCAGCTGCCATCAGGAGAAACGGGTTTATCTGGTCTCATATCCATAAACCCAAGTAGTAAAACTAACATTTTAACAAGCCATGTAACTTTTCTAAAAAGCAAAATTCTGGGGTTCCATAGAAGACAGAAAATGAAATCAATACATTTGGTACTGCAGTGTTGTCCAAGCATTGTGGCAGTATGCATCACCCCACAACCTGCCTGTGGCAGCCAGGGTAGGTTGTTAGATGGATAGATGATTTTGGAGGTTATTTACTAAAGGCAAATCCACTTTGCACTGCAAGTGCAATTGAAAGTGCAGTTGCTGTAGATCTGAGGGGAAGATCTGAAATGAGGGGAAGCTCTGCTGATTTTATCATCCAAACATGTGCAAGCTAAAATGCTGTTTTTTATTTTCCTTGCATGTCCCCCTCATATCTACAGCGACTGCACTTGAAAGTGCACATGCAGTGCAAAGTGGATTTGCCTTTTGTAAATAATCCCCTTTGTCGCTCTCTTTCTTCAGAGTATTGAAACACAAGCTATCAAAACCTTGGAATTTGTACAAATGGGTCTCTTTTCACTAAATGTCTGGAAATTCAAACAAATATTTCAAGACATAAAACAAACTGTAATAGAGCCCAGGCATTTTACAGACCACTTCATCAACTTTCTTCAGTCACCAGACAAGATGGGTGTATTAAAAGACGGTTGGGCACCATTAAAGAACCGCTGTGTTGTTTAATTTATTTAAGCCTGAATTTTAAAAAAAGTACTGAAAACACACTTCCAGGAATCATGTTAGCAAAGCCTTTATACAAGGTATGACTTTTTAATAGCTGTCCATTACATTTGCAAGTCTCTTCTTCACATGCACTGTCCCTTAACAAAATTTGCAAGCTGCAAATAATAATATGCACTTCAAGAGGACCAGAACAGCTGTTAGATATCAACACCTTCCTTGGCAGAGACTTGAAAGTGTGTGACAAAATACCTACCATTCAGAGAATCATAAATTTGAGTCTGAAAGTCCTGTCCTGTTACAGATGATAATTAATAAATTTCCAAGCTATGCCAAGTGTCTAATATCAAGTGAGTTTTAAAGCTGTTCTCTGGAAGGACAGCGGAATCCCAGGCAGCTCGTTCACCAGCTCCATTGAATGAGCTGCACCTGGAAAAGCACAACCCTGAACACTGACACTTTCATTTCTAGCTCTCATCAAGTCATCTTCTATTTTTTCCCCAAATATGACCTTTTCAAGACTACTAAACCTGTCGCTATAAATCCTAATTTAATCAAGATTTTCTTTGTAACTATGCATGAATAGAAATCTCCACTTTTAACACTTTCATGCTCCGCTCTCCTAAATTTTTTATCTCCTTGATTTTCTACTCTCGAAAGCTTAGAGTTTTCACCAATATAGTATAATCCTTCTTTGATAAAGCATTTTGATGTATAGATCCACAAAATTACTAAGAAGAATTTTACTTTTACTCCAACATATGTTTTCAGTCAGCTTCGTTTTATACTTTATTGAACGCTTATATCCTGATGTTTTCACAAATTGTATTTTTTTTAAGAAGAAAACATAATCAAGAAATATATACAGTACGCATATGTTTCATTTCCTTGGAAATAGATAACAAGTACCCTCAACTGGATGACATTTTGTTTTCTAAAGCACTGTGTATCATAAAGTATTTTAATTGTAAATTAATGGATGCTGGATTTTGCCATGCATTATTGTAACGCAATCTAAATGGGGCCAAAGGGGCCCTTTTACACTGATCAGTTTTTGATGCGCTTTTAGTGTTTAAAAAGCATAACAAAAATGCATGAATAATGTATCCCCTTATTTCCTTTGAAACTCTTCACACCAATATGCTGCATTTTTAAAATACCTTTAAAATATTTTTGGTGAATGTTTAATTTCAATGACGAGGTGCATTTTTGGTGTGCTCGGTCGGTGATGTCACAAGGGAAACGGTGGGAGCCTTCGCCGGGACCGGAGGTTTTTTAAAAAATGTGTTTCTTTTTTCGGTTGGCGGAGGCAGCGGCTGTTGTGATTGATGATGAATCTACAGTGGGGGGGGGGGGGCAATTTTTATTTTTATTTTTTCAATAATGGACTTGTCAAAAACTTGTGTTGTTTTTTTATTTACTTTTTACAATTTGTTGGTGAATGAGTAGGGGGACTATGTACCCCCTACTCATTCACATGTTGGGGGGGCCAGGAATCTTTCAGATTCCGATAAGCCCCCCACAAACACCGGCCAGGGTTGTGGGGAAGAAGCCCTTGTTCCCATCAACATGGGGACAAGGTGATTTGGGTGCTTTGCCCCAAAGCACCCCCCCATGTTGAGGACGTGACCTGGCCTGGCGTTCAGTCACTGCCCTCTTTCCTGGCCTGCCAGGCTGCATGCTTGGATAAGGGTCTTATATGGATTTTGGGGGACCCCACACCATTTTTTAAAATTTTGGCATGGGGGTTCCCCTTCAAATCCATACCAGACCTTTAGGTCTGGTATAGATTTGAGGGAGGACCCCATGCTGTTTTTTTTTCTTTAATTTGGCGTGGGGTTCCCCTAAAATACATTGGGCCCGGTATAGATATGGGGGAACCCCACGCCATTTTTTTTTACACTCATTCATTGTTAAGGACACGTCGGCCTGGCTTCCTGGCCCGTTTGTTTACAACCAGCTATTCACTGGTTGTTAAGGACTCCGATGGCCTTGCTCCTTAATGCTGCAGCTACTAAACATAGCTTTCACACTAGGCTAAATGCCAGCAGAATAAGCTAAAACATTTTGTCCAGCATTTCTAAAGCAATTTTTAGCTTTCTAGTGTGCATGAAGCCTAATGCTGCGTACACACGACCGGACCTTCCGTCAGAGAAGACTCTGACGGTCTTTCTGACGGTGTTCCGATGGAGTTCCGCTGAAACGGACTTGCCTACACACGATCACACCAAAGTCCGTTTGTTTAGAACGTAATGACATACGATGGGATTAGAAAAAGGAAGATCAATAGCCAGTAGTTTTTTTTCTTATTCCTTTCTATTTTTGGGTTATACCCATGTTATTATTTATATATACCCTTTATTGCCTATCCAGACGCTTGTTGTCCTATGGCCTTACTTGTGCCCTTCCCAGTCGCCGCAGGAGACTTTCTCCGGGTTTAGCCCCAGCATGTTGTGCGCACCAACATGGGTAAGCTGCCCTTAACATTTGCTCACCAAATGGTTTTTTCCCCCGTTTTCCACATCTCGGCATTATCATTATTATTTTATACACTCTTCTTTAAATCAAATTAAATTATGTATATTTCATTGTATTGTATTTTATTCACAGACATATTTCCTGATGAAGCGGGTTTCCCACGAAACTAGTTGAAATTCCATGTCATCTGCGCATATTTTAATATATTTTGTATTATCATTATGTCTTGATTTTTTGTATTAATAAAGTCTGTTTTTTTATATACTTCTTTATTCTTGCTGCACATATCCTTTTTATCTGTACCGTGATAGTCTGCCTGCACTTTATCCTGGTGAGCTCAGAGTTGGGGTCCCTGCTCCCAAAAAACTTTTGCCTCACTTTGAACCCTTGTCTACTACCTTGATTCAGTTTTCATATCTATAGACTAAAAATGGGGATTGTGTCCAGTTACTATAAAAATGATCCCTTTCTCCCTTCTTTAGTGAGCACCCACACACTTTCCTAATACTTTGTTCATTAACTATCCCAAACTATTTAGTACAGTAAAGTGTGCCACAGCTATTATATGAACATTTTTTTTTTTTTTTTACAAAAAAAGAAAAAGATCCTTAAAATAATTCTGCTTGTTGTCCTATAGCCGTAAAAATAACCCAGGTGGAGAGTGAAAAAAAGGATGTCTACCCATGGAAAAAATATGCATCCCAACAGATGGTAGAGGCCTAACCACATGGAATCAGTGTACATGTTTTGTCTTTTTTCATAAACCTAGATGTCTATTTTCCTGGAACATAGTTCCTACCTCTAAGTATAATGATGGCATCCAAGGTCTAAATAAACTTCTTTCAAATCATGTCCCATGAAGAATTTAAAAGCCAAACTAAAAAACATAAAAGAAAACGTAATGATAGGGACACTGTTTGAGAAGGAAACATTCATTCTGTTATAGCTATATATATTTTTTTGTTGTTTCTATCTTGGAAGTTTCTAAAAAAACTATTTTAATTTTAGGGGGGCTCCCACAACTTCAAATGAATGTTTACATGATCTGTTGGTTTATGTCTTGTAAAGTTCAGTAAAGTTCAGGGGGTATAGCACCTCGAGATCACAAGAAAAGCAGTTGGTCTGAAACAGAAAAGTCTTTATTTTTCTTTAAAAGCAAACAAAACAGACCTTCCAGCAGCAAACTAAAACTTCAGAAAACACAACACAAAGGTCCACTTATCTTCAGCGCAAAGTACAAGTCATACCACGTACATGTAAGGGAATTACCCCAAGTTAGCAACGTCCAACTTCAGATGTTTGTCAGCTTTCAGCACAAGTGCAGCACACATACATTTCTTAACTCCTACTACTCCACCACATCCAGCACCAAGACCTTCCTGTCTTTGGTGCTGTATAACCCTGTAGGGACCAGAGTCCTGTGGTCAGGGGTGGAGGTTTTTTCCCACCCGAATATCACTCTGGATCTCCAAAATTCCAAATTCCAAATAAGCCATTACTAATGCAGAGAAAACTGTGAGTCAGTCCTCTTCTTATGCTTCATTTACCCGGAATTCCTCACCCAGCACGAGCGAGACCCCTGAGTACACAAAACATTTCCCTTAAAGGGACCACAATTAAAATATCGGTGCCACATAGCACCCATCTAGGGCCCATCCTAGGTGTCCTGTACAGTCTGTTAAGTATATTTGGTACGTTTCTTCAGTTTACTGACTTTTTCTGTGCCTGAAAAATGAGTTGTTTTCGCTGATGTTTATGCAGTAAAAATATGAATTCCTTTTTATGAATGAAAGTGAACCATATCTGTAGGAGAACTTAAAGTGTAACCAGGCTCTTAAAAAAGTGCAGGTTTTAAAATAAATAAACATCTATACTCACATCAATCTGCTGCTGCAGCTTTCCCCCACCTGTTTTACACTGAGTGATCAAAGACTGCTGTACACCCAAAGAAAAAGTATGGGCAAAAGATCTTTGCCATACTTCTCCTTTAAAAAGTGTTAGCTGTTATTGTTATTTACTGTAATTTTGTCTTTTTACTTTCATTTAAAGCTTTATATACATCTAAACTACCCTGACTAGAAAGTGACACTGCTGTGCAATTTCACTTGCAGTTTCACTGTAGAATGAAGATTGTTATCATCCTTTTACAGGAAAAAAATTAGAAATACTCAGAAAAACAGAGTGCTGTGTTAATGCTAGCTTACTGCATCGTGTAATTTTTTATTTTCCCCATAGTAACACTTTAAAGCAGAACTGTTATCAGGCTTTAGACAATCAAAGGTATACATAGATTTAACAATTAGTAAAATTTAAAACAAATACTTGCATCTGTAGTTACATCCAGTGTGGAACAATTAATTCTCAAAGTTCATACTAGAAGATGTCAGAGCACTTTTATATCTCCCCTGCTCTGTGTTTATATTAGAGCATAGATGTTCTAATGGATGTTTTTTTTTTTTAAGTTTATTTACCACTTGTTAGGTATGTGTACATATTTGTATGTCCATTGCCTGACCAAAGTTCTACCTTATGGCAAAAGTTATGAATAAACTATATGATATTAGGTTATCCTTTGCTTTAAATGTGTCAAAAGTGAGCCACGGTACCTGTGATTAAAACTCTAGTTGATTAGCAGAGATGGTCAAAAAATTAGCAATCTGCCCCACATCTCCTTTCTACCAGTGATAAATATGACAGACAATACTTTTAAATACTTAAAGTGGTTGTAAACCACTGGTGGGGAAAAAAAAATCCTGCAAGGCAATGTCATAATGTCCTGGGTAGATGAAAAATGTCCACTTGTGCTAAAACCACATGGGTCAGTATCAGCAGGGAGGGAGGCCATGTACTGGTGAAGAAATTTAAATATTAGCTCAAATGTATGGCTGGTATCTCAAAATATGTTAAAAAAATAAAAAGCTAATAAGTTAAGAGGAGATTTGAGTTTCATTTGAAAATTATTTTGAACTGTGAACTTGCTTGAGATGAGATGAGCCTCCAATTTAAGGGATTTGCTTAGCTACCCCATCCCACTAGTGTTTACATATGTATGGTCTGGTATACTGCAGGAAGGGGGGTATACACTTTCTTCCACCCCCTTCTTGGCCACCCAGGCTGCATGCCTGGAAAAGGGTCTGGTTTGAACTTTAGAGGGAACTCCATGCCTCCTGTTTTTTGTTTTTTTGTTTTTTAAGGGACACTACATATTAACAAAAAATAAAACAAAAAAACAGGGATTGTCAATTACAACGACTCAACAACAACTAATGTTTCCTTGAAGCCCAAGAATGTTGCCCTGCTGCTATGATGATCATGTTGCACTACCACTGCTATATAATATAATTCCTGCTGCCTGGTGCTGCTGGAATGCAATCAACAGTGCCAGGCACTAGTTAAAAACAATTTCAGGGTAATATCATCAACCAAATATGTCTATGGTCTAAAGGGGCTTCCAAATTTGCCCCCACATTCCCTTTGCTGCCTCCTTTTTGCAAGGTACCCCCCCCGCCAAATGTTGAAAGGTATATGGCCTGGTATGGCTCAGAAATGGAGTGGGGGGGGGCACAAATTTGCACATGCTCCCTTTTATGGCTACCAGGCTGCATGGGTAAGACCCCTTTCACACTGAAGTGTTTTTCAGACACTAAAGGGCTAAAAAGCCTCAGTGTAAAGCGCTTGAAAAACGCCTCCCCTGCAGCCCCAGTGTGAAAGCCTGAGTGCTTTCACACTGGAGCAGTGTGCTTGCAGGATGTTAGAAAAAGTCCTGCAAGCAGCATCTTTGGAGTGGTGGAGGAGCGGTGAATACTCAGAAATGGGGGGGGGGGGTGCATACACCGCTCCTCCACTGCCCCTACCATTGAAATGAATAGGCACTGCTGCAGAAGTGCCTGCAAAACACTTCGGCTGCGGCGATACACGGGCGCATGTAACCCTTTCTTCGGCCACTAGCGGGGGTTCAAAGCACCCTGCTAGGGGGCGAATAGCGCCACTAACAAAATGGTAAAACTAGCGGTGCTTTACTGCTAACACGGCCAGCAATTCAATGTTAAAGGGTTCTAAGAGTCTGGGTTGAATCCAGAGGGACCACACACCATTTTTCCCAATTTCTTTTCAAATTGTCACTTTAGAGGACTACATTGTTCTATTTTGTAACTTCAAATGCAGCTTGAAGGCATTCCACTGGCATGGTTTTATGGAATTTGTGTAAATTCAGTGTTATCCTTTAAAGTGGATGTAAACCCTCACATATACCCAGTGAAGTGAACAGCCTCAGATGATACACAGATGAAACAAATCTCCCTACATACATTTTACACATATATCTGCTGTCTTTATCTTTATATACTGTTTAGAAAGTGCAGATCATGTTAGAATTTTCACTTCCTCATTCTGCACTGCGAGCAAAGGCTTGTATTACACTGGGAGACTGCTGATTGGAGGAAAGGCACACCCCCCCCCCCCTCCAGATAGGCAGAGACTTTCAGAGCTGTCCTGTGAGTAAAGCAGCTTTCTGCTAATCTATTTATAGCACCCACCCTGACACAAAATTCAGCCTGGTTTTATCACGTGTCTGAGAACTTGTCAGAAGTTATCATGCTGATAACAGAAGAACGGAGTAGTAGAAAGCCACGAGACTTAGTCCTTTGAAGAGAGATAAGAAAACACTGCATATAAACACTGCATTTTAAATTTCATGAATCCGGTTTACATCCACTTTGAGCCGCATTAAAAGACCCTCTCCCTTCTTTGCAGTTTTTTTTGCATCCCACTGACAGTCCTTAATTTGTGTCCAAACTCTCTGTTGTCACCAGCTCTTGGCAATCCAGACTTCCCCCTGGAACTCCTTGATAAGAAGTTCTAGCCATTTGTGATAGCTAACACATTAAGACTTTAAGACCTTTGGGAGGAACAAAGCTGAAAATCAGTCCCCTCCATCCAATCCATGCTCTCTCCCTCTCTTCTGCTCTGGCAGGCCTACCAAATTAGACACTATCTATTCTCTGTTCCTTGCCCATCAGCCTCTACTCTTCCACCCACTTCTTTTGAAAGTGAATGTATCCCTGCTGCTTCTATTAGAAATGGCCTACACAGAGTTGGTGGCTCCTCCGAAGGACTATATGTCCTCCTTCCTTAGCAAATGGGAGATGGATCTGGATTTACACTTGACACCTGAACAAAGAGAGTGTATTCTCTTTTTTACACACAATTCTATCTGCTTAATGTTGCAGGTGGGTGGGTACAAGCTCTTAACTCAGGTATAGGGTGCTTGCAAGGCTGCATCATATTTTCTGTATGGCCCCAATGGCTTGAGATGTGGCACGGCCACAGGTCCAATCCTCCACATTTTCTGGTCGTGTCCACAGCTCCAACTTTTTTGGTGGAATGTATGCCTAATTAACGACCTTACGGATTTGCCCCGGAACAGAACCTAGCAGCATGCCATGCCAAATACCAGCACTCTCTGGTCAGACACCTCATTACTGTAGCCAGGGTATGTGTCTCAACACTTTGGAAGTTATGGAGTCATGGAGGACCTCACTTCATTCCTGAGGAGACAGGAAGCTTGCTTCTGTAAGTCATAGTTTTATTGGACCCAGTCTACCTTCCCAGAGAGTTACAGTGATCTAATTGCATCCAGTGAGTTGGAAAGGACCCTCCCCTCTCCTCACATCTTCCTACTCTTTTCCCTTTTCCTTCAATTGAACTCTTTTCCTTCTCCCATTAACTCTTACAAAATTTACGTGAAACCCTTTTGACGGGATATGACCTTCCCTCTCCCATCTGCGACAAAAAACCTCTGTATTCACATGCTCTTACTCACTTTGTGATTGCAACATCATGGGTCGCCCTGTAATTGGCAAATTCACATATTTCTTTTTCGCTGCATATGGGCTGTTTGTCTCACAGATTTCCCCTGTTGATGGAGTAATCTACTAGGTTTATTGAACTACTTGTCATTTCTATGTTTGATCCACTGTAGTCTGATATATAACAAGCTGTGTTATCACAGCTATTTTTTTTTTTATATTGTATTGTATATTTTGTCCCTGAAAATAAAGAATTATATAAAAAATGTTTTGCATTGCTATAGGTTCCCCATATCAGTGCCCAACTACTCATGTCCTATTTGAACAACAACTTGCAAATTCGCATTCGCATTCATTCGCATTCGAATGAAGGCCAGGAACATAAAGCAAGATTTGGCTCCCATAGACATCAGTAGGGTCCAACATCATGCTCAGGGTTTGCTTAAAGGGGTTGTAAACCCTCATGTTTTTTCACCTTAATGCATCCTATGCATTAAGGTGAAAAAACTTCTGTCACTGACCGGCCCCCCAGCCCCCCAGCCCCCCAGCCCCCCATTTTACTCACCCAAGTCCTGTATTTCCCTGCCTGAGATGCGCTTTTCCCCTCTGCCCGTTGTCTTGGCTCTTGATTGAATAGATTGATAGCAGCACAGCCATTGGCTCCGGCTGCTGTCAATCAAATCCAATGAGGCGGGCACCGGGGGGCGGGGCTGTGTCTGGCATTCTGTGTCTATGGACGCAAATGCTGGACTCGGGCCACTCTATGCAAAACGAACTGCACAGTGAAGGTAAGTATGACATGTCATTAAAAAAAAAAAAAAAAGAAGCCCTACAATCACTTTAACCTCCAGCAAATCAGATTTTGCCCAGTTCTTTAATCCCTACATGCCACCATTCTATTCAGAATTCACATTTTTCCATTTCTATTACGAACCATTTATATATAATATATATAATATAATAGCTTGTACATACAGAGAGGATAAGCAATAGGCATGCTTTAAGAAACTGATAATTGAATTATCAATACCATTGACTTAAAAGTTAATATTTCAGGTTATTTGAGATAATAAAAAAATGTTCACATGTGGAGTGTGGAATTTATAACATGACTGTAATAGAAAAATTGTGGGATATTAACCATATTAGCGTAAGCTTATATCTTACTATATGAACCAATGTGAATTATTATTATTAGTATTGTTATACAGGATTTATATAGCACCAACAGTTTGTACCGCGCTTTGTATGTAAAATTCAAACCTTTTATGTTCCCAGTAGCAATTTTGGAGGATATTGAATCTTATTTGTGTGATTGCTCCTCAGTAGATCACAGCCACAGTATGAGCTAGTAAAGTACATGGCTCCGCTCCCATGATGCAATGCAAGATTTTGGTAGTTTGTGAGCTGTGCTGTTGAAGGTTATAAAGTGTAGTGTAGAGATGTTAATTTTCAGGACAATTATGTGCTATATATTGCAATTCCAGCCGATCTCTGATTTCAAGAAAGGAACATATATTTACAGCATTAGGTTATGACTAGCTTTATCTTTAAGCAATTTTTCTATTTAGACTCTTTTCTATTTAGTTCTAAAAAAAATACAAACTGTTGAATTATATTGCTACCATAAAGATCTGAAATAAATACGTTTCAATAGTACTTGATGAACTAACATCAGTTGATTCCATAGGGTTACATGTGGAGCACCTAGTGTGTAACCTGACAAACAAGTACGAACTTCATCATGTTCTAAAAACATGGGCTAAAGTGTTAAATTAGAATCAGTTGCATTAATAGCACGCACATAAATTTTACACTCACTGGGGAAAGAATAATCTTCCAGGTGCTCTTTATCTCTGCATTTTTTTCTGCTTTGTTTTATCTGCTGCTAAATTTTTCTTTTCCTCCAGGGTTATTACCCAACACATGCTGCAAACACATGGCAAACTTGACTTGACTTTTATACATTAATATTGCTTTGTGTTCATTGTTGTTTGGAAAATTGTGTTACAGATCTGTTGGAAACAAAACTGTATTTTCTGTTCAAAACAGACTTTTGTTCTTTTTTCATGTTTCTCTTCACTCTATGTTTAAATTTTTTTTTTTTTAACTCCCACAATTGACTTTTATGAGTATACCATTGGGTCATCAATAATGTGTATTTTATTTACAAACTCATACGTCATGATCACTACCAGATTAAAAGCTGTGGAGGCCTAGGCAGGCAAAACTTAGGGGACCTCCCTCACAGATTTCTGGAGGTTTCTTGTGTGCATGCTCTAGTGGGATAATGTTGAACTAAGTAGTGTGCCGCTAGATGGAGATGGCTATCACTACTGTACATTACTCTTACATACTGGAGGTTGCAGCAGCATTGTTTTACAAATTGACAGCTGAAAGAAGATGAGCTTTTAAACGCATGCACGCCTCATCTTGCACATGTGTACAAAATTACACTCATCTGTTGGTTTAAAAAAAAATAAAAGACTCACTCCCCTTCCCAAGACCTCCTGAGAGACTTCTTTTTTTTAAAAAAGATTTCATGTTGTATAGCGCATGCACCAGATGGGGCGCATGACGTCATGCGCTTTGTACAACAGTATTGTGTGAAGAAGCATGACATTAATTTTAAAAATAGCTATGTGGTAGTGGGGGCAAAGACAACACAGAGGCAGTCTGAAAAAGGCAGAATTGTGTTGACCAGCGCGTACACCCAAATCCATAGCCTCTTAACTTTTGGACAAGTCCACCAAATATGTTTCATATTTACCCATCCACATACCAAGTATGTGGATGGGTAAGTCGGAAGACAATGAGCAATCCTAGTTGGAGTGTAATACCACCGAGTCAGAACCTTATATGAATTCTCAATTGCCAGAACATTACAAGAAGATTTGTGAAGTGTCTCCCATATCTTGTTCTATTCCTCAGGGAGTTTGGAGGTCACAAAGTCTTAAGACTTTTTCTACAGGAAGTGAATTCAACGGATTACTGACCAGGCTTATCCTTTTTGGAATCTGCAGTCCTCAGTTTCTGTCACTGCTCATTTCATTAGAGTTTAATTGAAAAGTTTGGGACTTTAATTGAGGCCATAGACACAGTGGAGATAAAATCCATAAAAGTACACATTTATTAACATGAAAATTATGAACGAATTAGAATGTATTCATTGATCAATCAGACCACTGTGGGGCACTTGGCTACTATACCTGGATGTACCCTAGTTGCCTGTATTGCATGCACACTTTCAATAGTATGTATGAACAAACATGAAATTCACATTTATTACAATGGTTTTCACCCATGTGGATTCTGTTTGACATGTCTCATGATTTTTATGTTAATAAATGTGTACTTTTATGGATTTTATCTCCACTGTGTCTATGGCCTCAATTAAAGTCCCAAACTTTTCCATTAACCTCCAATTAGGGATGGAGGCACATTCTATATGTGCCTCACATCAAAGTCCCAACCCCCTTTTCCCATTGCTCTCCTGTATTAGGGATGGAGGTCCTTAGACTGGATTGACAACCCTTCTTTTTCCTTGTCACCCAGGTGTGAGATTATCAAGCCCTCCACACTCGATCATTGTGGTTGGGCTTGTGCTTTAGAGACACTGATCTTCTTTCATGTCAGTGAGATGAGTCCCCAGTTTTTGAGGTTGTATGTCCTGGGTTTTCTTTTGTCTTTTGCCGGGAGCTGCGATGTGCTCTGCGTACCCCTGTCCCCTCAACCCCCTCCCGCCCCCTTGGGCGGTGGGGGATGGGTGTGTGTCATCTGGGGGGGGTGGGGCTTTCTCACAGCGCATCGGCGCCATGCCTCCTGCTTTGCGTGTACCGTCCTCTTTTGACGCCATCACGTTGAGCATGTGATCTTGTCATCTCAGCCGGCATAGCTGGGGAAATGAGCGTCTGTCATGGGCGGTGTTTACCGCCGGCGTCGAAACTCCTCCCCTCTCTTGCCGTGCCTGCGTGACGCTGATGGCGGGTAGCGTGCACTTGTGCGGGGCGGGTATATCTGGCCTCCTCAGACGCCAGTTCCCCATTGCTAGTCAAACATTTGATGTTGCAGTCCACCTCACCACCTTTTTTCAAGTAGTGACACTGGTAAGCTACCTTTGACGTTTGTTCATCACTCTGCATACTATGTATCATCTTTTAACCTGAATGAACATTATGACATCTTGATACCATATATCTTTTTAGACTCTCTCTTTTTGGTGGCTACCCTTGGTTTAACATCCAGTCTCACTACATATACCCCCTGTTGGTGTTTGGCGTTTTGGGGAGGTTCGGCTGCACGCCCTGCCAGCGCGCTGTTCGATCACCTCAGCTCCCGACAAGGACTGGCTGACCCCGGTTTCATACTTGCTACACCTCATTCATAGTGAGTCCTTGTAAGTATTTTGGGATACATCTACCTTTTTCCTCATGGATAGGTTCCATTACCCTTTAATCATTTCATTTTATCATATTTTATAGATACATTATCAGCACCCACCCCTGATGAGTGTGAGATACACGAAACGCGTTGGGCATTATTTTGGGATGCAGATACAAAGCCCCCCCTTTCAACCATCTATTTGGGCAATTCTTGGGCAATTCTGGGATGTTTCTCCACACCCCGTTGATTTTTTCCTACAATTTCTTTTTTTTCTTTGGATTTTGCAATGTATTGTGGTCTCACTGTCTCATTTGCAAGTGTTGTTTACATTATATATATATATATATATATATATATATATATATATATATATTCTTGTACCATTATGAACAAATTAGAATGTATTCATTGATCAATCAGACCACTGTGGGGCACTTGGCTACTATACCTGGATGTACCCTAGTTGCCTGTATTGCATGCACACTTTCAATAGTATGTATGAACAAACATGAAATTCACATTTATTACAATGGTTTTCACCCATGTGGTTTCTGTTTGACATGTCTCATGATTTTTATGTTAATAAATGTGTACTTTTATGGATTTTATCTCCACTGTGTCTATGGCCTCAATTAAAGTCCCAAACTTTTCCATTAACCTCCAATTAGGGATGGAGGCACATTCTATATGTGCCTCACATCAAAGTCCCAACCCCCTTTTCCCATTGCTCTCCATTTCATTAGAGTGGCCAATTACCAGTCTTTGGTTTCCCAGCTTTATAAAGCAGTCACTTGGTCATCGGTTCATACCTTTACCAAATTTTACAAGACATTCTCACTTCCTCAGAGGCTGGTCTCAGGCGTTAGGTCTTACAGGCGACATGTTGATTCTCTCGCCTTCTGCATTTTCCTGTCTGGTTGTTATTCTTGTCTTGCCTGCCGTTCTATAGGCATTGCTTTATGTCAGAGATATGCAATTAGCGAACCTCCAGCTGTTGCAGAACTACAAGTCCCATGAGGCATAGCAAGACTCTTGACAGCCACAAGCATGACACCCAGAGGCAGAGGCATGATGGGACTTGTAGTTATGCAACAGCTGGAGGTCCGCTAATTGCATATCCCTGGTTTATGTACCACCATAAAATCATTTTTTTCTCCATTCATCGAATGATATTGTGCATGCCCTTATAATGATATTTGCTGTTTGGAGTTGGTATATTGTCCTTTTACTGCTTGCTACTACCTGAAGCTATGTTAGCAGATAGGGGGCTGGCCACCAACAGGGGCTTCCCCTAGGCTGTTTTGTTGTTTATACCTAGAGTTATACTCTTGCAGGGTACAGTATAAGTCAGTGGTCAAGTTGTATCATTATTCTCTGTTTTCATACAGACATCATTATAGACTTCATTTATTTCAGGGGTGCAGTAACACCCATTCAAAACAATATTACTGATGAATTTAGACCCATAAGGAAAGTAGGTGCACCAACAAAGGAAATGCCAATGGCAGCTGTTGGACTTATAGTGCCCCTCTAGTTGTATCCCTCCTCTAAGTCTAACTTCTTGCAGTACAAATGTTCAGTTTTCAAATATTTCACAAAACCCTGAAATGCCATCACCAGTGCCACTTTCTCTTAGCATGGAAACACCACATCTAGGATCTAGTTATCATCAAAGTTAAACTTTAACCCAGCAGAGTAGTACTGGAAAGCTTTGAGGGGGAGGATTTGTACTTCTGTTCAACTGATCATTAGCCTACTGTGGTTACAAAACACTGGTCTAGAAATACTTTTGCTGCAACCTGAAATTTGAAAAATGCAAGGCACAGTATATGTGTGCAGCATTGATACAAATATGTAAATCATACCTGTATATCATTTCATTAATTTTTCATATTGTGCATGAGAGTTTTATGGTCTAATGATCTGATGCTTGCTGCACAATTAATACTGAAAGAAAATGTTTTTTTGTCAATGTGGCCTGAGTCTTTTACTTTGGTAAATGCACTTTGAAAATGAATAAGAGCAGCACCTATGTCAATTTAAGGCACTGTAGCTGAGTGTTAATGACAGCAGGGTTCTGCATCCAATGAACCAACCATTCTATCTGGTTATGGTGAAGTGTGGGCAGACATGGAGGACAATGGAAGCACATTTACTGTATGATGCACAATGGAGGAGCCTGCAAAGCATCATGAGAACTAAATGTGAAATGACAAAAAATGTAATTGAACCATTAATTATTGGTGGATATCTGCTGTTAAATATCTACTTTGAGCAAATAATAGGATCCAGGTCATAGCCCAGTTCACTTAAATCAGTTTGCTAATCTCTACTAGTCATTAAAGTAGGTCTTTATGAAAGTTGCCAATCCAAACACAAATCATCAATATGAAATGTAAGAATATGGTAACCATTTGTAGAATTAATGTGATTACACAATAAGCTGACCATGGTATCTATTATTTATAAGGTTTAAATAATATTACTTCCCAGTAGGGCTTATTCTGTAATGTAATTGTTATTGGCTATGACTTTACTAGCTAAGCTTTCCAGATACATTACAGCTGCTATTATTTAGTGTACCTCCTGGTGCCCAGAATGTAATCAATGTTAGTACAGCTCCCAATTGAGAGTATTACACTAAAGACACAACTACTGTCGTTACTGTAATAATTTTATGTAAGAAACAATTCAAAAACAGTATATGTACATGCAATATATCACAATATACATGCTCTGCCTGTGAGTAAGCATTTCATGTTGATACAGTTTAATACAGTTTAAGTACAGTTTGATACACTTTAATACAGTTTAACACAGTTTGATACAGTGTGCATACAGAAACTGATGTTAGTCCAGCCTGTGTAAGTGAAAGCATAAAAGGTTGTAATACCAATCCTGCATTTCTCTTTAAAAAATGTATATTCTGTAGGGAATGATAGTCGCATACCAATTTTGAATATTGATATTGTGCCCTATAATGCCTCAGAAACAATGTTTCCTTCTCCCCCTCCCTTCTCTTCTCATATACTCTCAGGTGAATAGATTAGCGGGCTGTACAGAGCCATTTCTGAAACTATTACCACTCTCCCCACCCCACTCGGTATAGAAGCATGGGGTTGAAGACTGTTCTTCTCACTTTCTATGTGCCCTATGCTTTTCTGAGGAAGTGAGAAGCTGCAGAGTTCAGTATGGTGCTAGCCCCCATACAGTGGGGTTAATGTACTAAAACTGGAGCGTGCAAAATCTCTTGCAGCTCTGCATAAAAAACAATTAGCTTCCATTTTTTGGTGAAAGCTTAATTGAACAAGCTAATGTTAGATGCTGATTGGCTACCATGCACAACTGCAACAGATTTTGCACTCTCCAATTTTAGTAAATCAACCCTAATTTCTCTTTCATGCAGGCTCATGCAATTTAGTCAGCAATGTTTGAAATAAATGGCAAGTAAGGGGCGCATGCGCGCGAGCGAAAGAAATGGCCGCGTGATTCCTCCGCTCCGCGCCGACGGGAACAGTAACCCGGCCTGATACCGAGCAGAACGAGCGGGGACGAAGCTCACATACCGCTCCGGACTCCGGAGCGTCTCGGGACATCGCCGGTGATGCTCCGGTCCGGAAAGCACAAGCCAAAAGCTAGGCAGCCCCAGAAGCTCTCCACAGCACCAGGCAAGGGGAAATCCAATATGGCGCTGAAGCCTCCAGAACGGGAAGACGCTGCACACATATCAGATGATAACCCAGAATCTCCAACAGACAGCTTACAACAATTTCCTACAGACCTGGTAAGCCCTCTCCCCCTGGACTCTGATAACCTTTTAGCAAGATTTCGCAATATAGTAAGGGACGAAATCACTGTGGCATCACGCAAGCTATCCTCAGATTTGGTGCGGGGCCTTAAAGAGATAGGCCACCGCACTAATCAATTAGAGCAGCGCATGGATTTGGCAACCACAGTCTTAGAGGGTCATGAAGAAGAAGTAGAAAAATTAACAACAGAAATAGAGTCCCTGAAAGACAAGTTGGAAGATGCAGAAAATAGGGCCCGCAGGGATAACTTACGCATCCGCGGTATTCCAGAAACGGTGAATGACCTGCATGGCACAGCGACGGCATTCTTTCAGGAACTGGCCCCGGAAATTCCTGTGGACAGGCTTGAGTTCGATCGCATACATAGATCTCTGGCCCCTAAGCCCACGGATGGTCCCCCGAGAGACGTTATCATAAAGTTCCACTATTACCACACTAAAGAAAAGCTATTGCAGGCGGCGAGAGAACAACAAAATCTCTCTTTTTAGGGGTACTCCCTTCAGCTATTCGCTGATCTCTCGCCGGTCACGATTGCCAGACGGCGGGGACTCAAACCGTACTTGCAAATACTGCAAACCCAGGGGATCAAATACAGATGGGGATTCCCCTTCAAAATATCCTTCTCTCATTTGGGTCGTCAATTTCAGGCTACTTCTCCGGCGGAGTTAAGGCATCATTTCCAGGATCTGCAGCTGGACCTTCCTTCCTCCCAGACGGAGGCGGCGTCCTCCTCCTCCTCCAGACCAGGACCCTCCAGGCCCCCTCGACAAGGCTCCCAACGTTCGCAACCCGGATCCCAAGCTCTCCGAGAATTACAGTCCCAGAAGTTCCATAAAGTCAACAATGGTTGAAGGTACTCTTTTTCTATTTGTTTTTGATGACATCTAGCCCCCTTCTGTTACCCGACCCCGGGCCACGGTCATCCCTGTTTGTTCTTTCTACTGCTTTTACACCTGGAACTTTTAGTTTAGCTGGATAAGGAGCTACTAGTCCCCAGTACCCAATCTCTGGTCCTATGCCTTAATAACTTTAAAGGTCACCTCGCTAGGGCCCGCCCCGATTGTGAGATGGCGGTGTGAGGTGTAAGAAGCGACATGGAAGATTGGCAAATAGTCATCTATCAACATGTTTCCAGGAAGAAGACTACCCATGCTTAAAGATGGATTATTTTTATATTTTTTATAATCCTTATATATTTTTTTTTTTTTTGGGTTAAGTCTACATGATAACCTTTACTACTTAATACAAGAATGTGACTTTAACATTTCTGTCCCTTCTAGGGTTTGACGTGGTGGGGGGAGGGTGAAACCGCAGCTGCAGGAATAACCTTTTGTGGTGTTCCAATGCGGCGCGGGCAGTTGTGACCGTGCCCTGTACCGCCGACTCCGTGGGGGAGGTGGTGGGGCGCGGTGGGGTTAGATCAATTTCCCTGGTGGTCAGGGGACTGAAGGCCTTCTGGCCGTTTGGTCCTGGCCATCGGGGACTAAGTTTTGGTTGTACCATTATGTTTTCTAATGTTTCATCAACAAATGTTTAATTTAGTTGTTTTAAGTCATCACCACTAAATCAAAGTTCAATGGTTTCTAGCTTCTGCTCTTAATGTACATTTACAAGTCACGATTGATTAATGATAGGCCGGTGGTCCCGTCGGACCAATGCTACCCCCGATGAGTCAGCACTTGGCCGAGACGGCAGTCGCGGCCAATGTCTTACTCAAGTGTGGGTCTCTTAGCCCACAAAACAAAGCAATTAAGGTATTGTTGTCTATCCAATTTCGAGATTTTTCTATTACCTCTACCTTACCTGCTTCACTCTCTCTCTTGTACCCTTTGCTTGTCCCTTTTCTTCTTTCCTTTTCCCCTAGGTCCGCGGGATGTCTGACTGCAAATTTATATAGGAGAAATTCCCTGATCCCATGACCCTTAATTGGCTTACCCTGAATGTTCAGGGAATGAATTCCCCCCAGAAAAGGGTCAAAATCTTCAAATACCTAAAACAACAAAAAATAGATATTGCTTGTTTACAAGAAACGCATTTCTCTACCACCTCTTGCCCTAAATACTTTGCGGCACACTATCCACAGGTATTTTTGGCTAACGCATCCATTAAACACAGAGGTGTTCTGATCGCCATAAGCAAAACGGTTCCATTTATTTGCAGTAAGCAGATAGCAGATATTTAATTTTGCAAGGCACGATTCAGGATAATGAGATAACAATCATGTCATATTATGCTCCGAATACCAACCCAGGGCCCTTTCTTACCCACGTCTGCTCCCTGTTACGATCTCACCAAAAAGGTACCCTATTGATGGCAGGAGACTCTAATGTAACGTTGAAGCCCTCCCTTGACAAGTACCCACCGGACCATAAACCCCCTCCTGTGGCCACCAAATCCTTTTTGCAGTCCCTACAGAATTCTGACTTAATAGATATATGGCGGGAACTCCATCCCCAAAGTAGGGATTATACCCACTATTCCCATCCTCACCACTCTCACTCTAGGATCGACCATATGTTTGTCCTTCGCAAACACCTCCCATTAATAGAATCGATTTCTATTCTTGCAGCCCCATGGTCAGATCATGACCCCATCCTGACGGTTTGTCGTTCTTTACTGAGTAAATCACAATTCTCCCCATGGGTGATGAATGACTCCCTTCTATCCCACAAAGAGATTCTTGCTGACATTCATGATGCTTCAGCAGAATAATTTAAAATTAACACAGGATCAGTACCATCCCCAGTTACACTCTGGGAAGCATATAAAGCTGTCCTCAGAGGTCACGTTATCCGCATAGCGTCTAGACGTAAAAAAGAGAGAGCAAGGGCTCGACAAGAGCTTGAATTAAAACTAGAGACCGCGACCAAGACCTTCAAACTAAAACCTACTCCCACTAATCGCAAACACTTAGATAAAGCCCGCACAGACTTAGACCTATGCCTGACCGACGAAGCAGAACGAACTCTAAGATGGGCCCGACAAGGGTGGTATATTAAAGTGAATAAACCTAATACAATGCTAGCCAATAGATTACGCACCTTTGCCCCGAAATTTACCCCTATTACACTTCGTACCCGCCACAATTCTCTAACGGGTAACCCCCAAAAAATTCTGGAGGAATTCAGACATCGCCTCACCAAACTTTATTCGGAACCAGATCATCTTTCAATCCAAGGCCTAGACGCCTTTCTTAAGAATCTATTATTACCGTCCTTGTCTGAAACTCATACATCCCTGATGGACCGAGATATACAGATCTCAGAAGTCCTCCAATGTATTAAGGAGTTAAAGGTGGGCAAAAAGCCTGGCTCAGATGGCTTCACGGCACTTTATTACCGGAAAATGGCAGATGTCATTGCTCCGCATTTGACGAAGATGTATAATTCAGTCAAGGATGGTTGTCATTTCACACCCAATCAACTGACCGCCAATATAGTCATGATACCTAAACCAGATAAGGACCATTCATCTTGGGCCAATTTCCGGCCCATATCACTCATTAATATCGACATGAAAATTTTAACAAAAATCCTGGCCACTCGCCTCAATTCCTTCCTTCCACGCCTAATCAAAAAAGATCAAGTGGGATTTGTCCCACGAAGGCAGGCAGGGGACGCAATAAGACGCCTTCTCCAAATACAACACATAGTTCATAATAGATCCCTGGAAACCATGTTCTTATCATTGGACATCAATAAAGCCTTTGATACATTGTCATGGCCATACCTGATTCAAACGTTAAAACACTTTGGTTTTGGCACTTCTTTTATGGGCTGGGTTTCAGCCATCTATAATTCCCCACAAGCCAAGGTGAAGTACTATGGGTTTGAATCATACACCTTCCCAATTAGAAGGGGCACTCGCCAGGGATGCCCACTCTCTCCATTGTTATTTATTTTAGCATTGGAACCCCTGGCGGAAGCCATTAGATCCCATCCTGATATAACTGGCGTGGATATAGCAGGAACCCCGCATAAATTGTCTATGTTTGCGGATGACATACTACTGACCATCACTAAACCGAGAATCACCCTCCCTAATCTGTTAGCTCTTCTGGAAACCTTTGCCACTTTTTCGGGTCTATCGGTCAACCCCGCTAAATCAAACGCAATGTCGATAAATCTCTCACTATCTGAATTAGAAGCCCTACAGTCACACTTTTCCTTCCAATGGTTGAAGTCTTTACCTTATCTTGGTATTCGACTCACCCCAAAATATTCAGGTTTATTCCAAGCTAATTTTCCCTCATTACTTAGGAAACTCTCTAATATGCTCTCCTCGTGGTCCGCCCTCCCATTGTCCTGGTTCGGTAGGATTACTACCGTTCGCATGTCCTACCTCCCAAAACTGCTTTACTACTTCAGAGTTCTCCCGGTCCCAGTCCCCTCCCATATTCTCCGGATACACCAGCGCAAGATCATGCAGTTTATTTGGGGCTCCAAGAAGCCTAGGATTAAAAAGCAGGTATTATTCGCTCGAAAAATTAATGGAGGTTTATCGATACCCAATCTACAAGCTTATTACATAGCGGCAGCCATAGCTCCATTATCTCATCTCCATGAGAAATCCCAGATGCCATTATGGGCCACTATGGATATAATAGACTCTCACCCGATACCCTTAGCCTCTCTTCCATGGCTTCCTCGAGAACATCGCCCTAGTGTCATGGGCCCATGTTTGGCCCATTCACTACGGTTATGGGACTCTGTTAAATACTCCGCAGGCTTAATCTCCCCACATCTTCCCCTACTCTCCCTTCTTCACTGTCCACTGTTCCCACCGGGACACGATAATCCGCAGCAATTTCGATGGTGGACTGAGCAAGGCTTTGTGGATGTCCACTCTATGTTTTCCCCAACTAGGATAAAAACATTTGCGGCCCTACGCTCCTCACATGACATCCCCCTAAGAGAACATTTTAGATATATGCAAATACAACATTTCCTACTAACCCTTATCAAATCCCATGACCCCCCATTTACACTAACCCCCTTTGAACATCTTTGCAGAGCACGACCCCAATCCCCTGGCTTGATTTCATTAATTTACGCAGCCATTATTGGCTCCACAAAACCTCCCATAAGAACGTATCATCTACACTGGGAAGCGGAGCTGGGTAAAAAAATTGACCCGGAGGACTGGCAAGCCATGACAATTTCATTATCCAAGTGCTCCAAGAATGTTTTGTTCTTGGAAAATGCTTACAAAATTCTTTATAGATGGTACTACACCCCAGCCAGAATAGCGAGGTTTATCCCATCTTATTCCCCTTTATGTTTTCGAGGATGCTCACAAGAGGGCACGATGGCACACATTTGGTGGAAATGCCCTAAGGTATGCAGACTGTGGATCAGAGTGTATGCACTCCTCCGAAACCTCTTCAATACTACCATAAAAAGGGACCCCTTCGAGGCCCTTTTGGGGAAACCAATCCCTGAACTGTTGCGTCCAGAGCAACAGTTAGCATCCCATATACTTACTGCAACTAAATTAACTATTGCAAAATCATGGAAAACTTCAGTCCTAAGTTTTGAAGCAGTTAAAAACCGCATTAATGATACCATGGTTAATGAAAAGCTGACAGCAATATTATCAGATACACATGATAAATTTCTTCGAACATGGCAACCATGGGTAAACTATGCCCACCCCTCCAGATTCGACTCGGCACTACTCTCCTTGTAATGGAAACAAAGGCACCCCATCCCGCGGACCTCTCCCCCCCCCCCTCCCCCCCCCTTCTTTCTGCACTCCCCACTTTTTCTTCTCTATTAATCTCCTTTCCTTCTTCTCCTTAATCACTAAGTCAGTTCCATTTTTACTCCCATTCTTCATTTTTTTTAGTATTGGGCAACTTTTCCTTTATATATCTTTGATTCCACAGGTTTACCCCTGATGGAGATATAGTACAGGCTGACAATTGATTTGGAACATTTTTTGCCTCCTCAGTGCTTTATGTATTGATACAGGTCATGTGTTATGAATCCTGTTTTCACTTATTATTATAATCTCCTTTTTTTTTTTTTTTATCTTTGTTCTCTGTACCATGAATATGCACCCATGTATCCGCATAATGTACATTTATATGTTTCTCCTTTTGTACTAACAACACCCTTTATGCTCAATAAAAACCTTTTGTACAAGAAATAAATGGCAAGTAAGCATTGGCTCTCTCAGGCTCAGCTCAGTCTCAGTCTGGTTACATCTTGTGCTATCCTGGTAAATTTCTCACTCTGGCTGGATTGTATCAGTTCTGTGAAGAAGCCTCAATCACATTTGCAATAGCATAGGTACTGGTATGAAATCTCACATAACACATTATTTTCTACTGACAGCTGTGGGGAGGACAAGCTACTGAACAACCTCATTAACAATTAGTTCTTTATTGTCACTTGAGGGACACAAGAATGTAAGTAAATTCTTAGACATGCTGGTTATACTTCCACCTTAAAGAAGTTGAGACACTTACAAACAAAATGCTAAGCTAGCCCCTGTATAACCCCCTCCAGCAATTATGCCTCAGTTTTTTGCTAGTGTACAGAATGGTGGATGTCTTTTCCTCAGCTTTGCTGAAAAAATTCTCAAACTATATTTTGACTAGCCTTTTTTATGTTCATCTTATTATGTGTACCCTGTTAGTTTTCTGCAGTGACCTTTCCAGGTCCAGAGTTGTGGCACAGCTTCTGGTGTGACCCAGTCTCTGAAGACTCAAGCAGTCCTCTGGTCATGATGAGACTAACCTGGAATGTCACCTTCAGGCACTGGGTTATGCATTGAAGCACTATTCAGACTACTGCGTACTGTGATCTCCAGTTCTAGAGCTGTGGCACAGCCTTTGGTGTAACCCAGACTTTGAAGATTCATGCAGTGATTAGGCCAGGCAGGCTAAAGCAATGGGAGCTACCTCACAGTTGACTTCACCAGGCGGAGTGTTACATACATGCATGTGCTCTTTACAGTTTTTCTCCTACCATTCAGCCTGCATGAAGCAACTTCTTGTTACTACACTTGCTTTGGAAGCACTTTGTGGATCCACTGCCTAGCTTCAGTGATTTAGTCACTCCTGGTTGTCTGTAACCCTGTCCAGCATCAGCTGCTCAGATTTAGGAGGAAGCAAGGCCTTGACTCTCTTTGAGCCTAGTTTTTTTTCTGCTTCATGTTGCAATATGTTTGTTAATAGACACACTAAGGACAGACCCACTGCAAAGGGTGACCTCAATCCATACTATTCTATTGTTGATAGGGGTAATTTTTCGGTGTACCCAAAAGGGGCCGACACCTGCAACATAGACCCCGGTACCCATATTACTATAGAGCCATCCTCATCGAATCTTTTACTGTATACCTCCTATATGTTTAAAAGGCTTTTAATATCCACTTCAGATTTTTTTTAATCAGTTTTTGCAAAATTATTGCAGCAATCTGCTTGGAGAGGTTCTAATCATTCTCTGGTACCGGCCATGAAAAACCCACTTCTGGCCTTACTGGACCTCCACCACTAATTGTACTTGAGGTTCCTGATTCAGATTCAGAGTCTTCAAAGTCTTCTACTGAAGAGCCTGTATTTCAGTAAGTTTCATAAAACTCAGCTTTACAAGGTTCTTGGTTATCTTATCTGATGCAGTGAATTCTACACTGCATCTGGAAGATCAGCCTGCTGTCCAATAATGGCGGGTATTTTGGAGCTCTTATGGCTGCAAAGAACTTCCCAGTTATTATATAAAACATTCCTCTATGAGCACTTGAAACAACCTGAAGAATCATGGCTTCCTCTTGAAAATGTGAATGAACTTTTCCCTTTGAAAGGGAATTTATTGATAAGTGGTATTTGCCCACTGTATACTTTCCAGTGATCTAGTTGAAGTTCCTACCTTTTAGGTGTGGATATAATTCTTTCCTCCATTCTAGCTGGATTCTTCAAATTATTGTATTCACTTCCTTTACCTTGACTCTAGAGCAAGGCATTTTCTCAAGTTAAAAGGGGATCCTTTTTGATTGATCTTTGAATCTGTCCTCTGCTTTGAGGACTCCCCCTGCATTTGACCAAATTATCTATTCTCGATGCTGGTTACTGTTTGATGTCACCTTCTTGACATGTTTTTTTTCTTTTTAGAGTCAAGATATTGCCCTCCAAATCCCAGTATCTTACGTGTAGGCCACCTTTAAAAGGTGAAGGATTTACTCTACACTAGAGTGTGCATCCATTGTTCCTTATAAGAAAGTTTCCTTTGCTAATAACCTATGTACTTCCTTGGATGATTACCAATCAGGATATTCATTTACCCTGCTGTACTATTTCCCTAAATGAGATACTGAATGTTTGGAGGCCTTAGTAAAACCTGGTTTCTGGAAGATAGGCTCTCTATTGCATTTTTGGAGCTCATCTATTACTTTCATTTTCCTTTTTTTAAATCAAACTAATATTCCAAGTGTTTTATACTATGATTTCTACCCTACTCCCTTTATGGAGGATTCTGACATTTACAGGGCTGTGTTTTATGATTCTTACAATCTTATTTTTGTAATTGGTTAGACAGCTTTGCTTTGTAAATATCGCAACCTCAAACCTCTTAAGTGTGAAATAAATGTTCTGCTTCTCATGCTTTTAGTCCTAATATCCATATACGCCAGTTGCATTTTGTTATATCTTTACCCCTGTCCACCGCTTTTTGTATATGGCTCTGGTGGTTCACCCCGCTTTCTTCTTTCATAGTTTTAGTTATGACCCTTTTATTTTCCCTAGCTTAGGGTTTCTTTTCACTATCTCTTTTTAAAACTACATCAGAGAGGTTTCTCATATTCATGTGTAGTCGTTTTTTCTGGGCATACCTTCTTCATCAAAGCTTCCCTCCCTGAAATCAAGGAATAAGTATATTAGACTTAGGCCTTTATCCTAATACATATACCTTGTTGTGGGGAAGTTTTCTTTCCTAGTCATTTAATTTTGTTATTTTAAATTGCTTTCCTTATAGTGGAAGAATGGTTACCTTCCACTTTGCAAATGGCTGATCATTTTTCAGGTAGATATTTTCCCTTACTAGCAATTACATATCCTGTTTTCGAGTGCTAGGTTGATCCTCAGTTTTCTTCCTTGGGGTTGTGGCAAGTTTCCATATTTGGCTGGCTCTGCTTTATCTAACCTTAAATCAGGTGTTTGTCCTTTCAGATACTCCTTATAACTTAATTTTCACATCTGTGGGATATCTCACATTTGCCTGACCCTAAGTTGGACTGCTTTTGGACTTCTCACATGTCTAAGAATTATATAGATTCCTTTGTCTCTAAATGGGTGATAAAGAAAATAAGACTTTTGTACTTACCATAAATCTTTTTTTTTAAGTCCTGCCCTATTGTGTTGTTAGCCTTATGCACTGATTGCTCTCAAAACCTCTCATTGCTTTTGGTGTGCGCTTCCATCTTTTCTTTTTTAAGTTGCTAAGGAGCCCTGTGGGAGCTGCACCCAACAGAGATTAAATCGCCAGGAGACTGTATCAGTGGAGCTTAGAGCAGCACTGTGTGTTCAGTTGAGGTTCTGTGAGGCTTGGCAGTTGGAAGCGGGGTTATACAGGGGCTGGCTTAAAGTTTTTTGTTTCCCAGTGTCCAAACCTTTTGAAAGTGGTAGTGTAACCCATGTGTCTAAGAATTTACTACATTGCAATGGACTTCAAGATAACGATTGTACAGTAAGTATAGAAATACTATTTTGCACACTCTTCTCGCCGATGGGCACATTTTATGTTAAGTGGTACGCTGATGGGCACAATAAAATGTGCCCATCAGCATGCCCCTTAACGTAAAATGTTCCCATCAAAGTGCCCCCTAACATAAAATAAGGGTCATGCTGATAGGCACATTTTATTTTAAGGTTAGTGGGGGTACGCTGATGGGCACATATTATGTTAAGGGGGCACTCTGACTGGGACACCTGAATTGATGGGGACACCTGATGTAAGGGGGTACTCTGATGGGAATACCTAATGTAAAGGGGCACTCCAAAGGGGACCCCTGAGGTAAAGAGACACTCTTATGGGGACACCTGATGTAAGAGGGTACTCTGATGGGGACACCTGATGTAAGGTGGCACTGTGATGGGAACACCTGATGTAAAGTGGTACTCTGATGGAGACCCCTGATGTAAAGGGGCACTCTGATGATGGCACCTACTGTAAGGGGACACTCTGATGGGGACAAATGATGTAAGGGGGCACACTGATGTGAGACACCAGATGTAATGGAGCCATCTGATGAAGAAACCTGATGGGAATACTTGATATAAGGGGGTACCCTGACGGTGGCAACTGATTTATGGGGGTAGTCTGATGGGGACACCCAATGTAATGAATAACTCTGGTAGGGGTACCTGATGTAAGGGCAAATACTATTGGGGACATTTACATTCACAGAGTATTACCAGAGCGTGTGGAGGAAACCTTACGAAAAGCACCAGAGAGCACGGCTTGCGCCAAAAAAGGGAAGGAAGACGCGTACAATCGTTAATGGCACAGACTTGTGATTCAGACCTCTGCCGTAAAATTTTTTTAGTGACTGGACCTCCTTGAATTTTAGTTCGCTACCCCTGCCCTAGATGATTCTCGCTGACCACTCACTGAAGGAGTCATAGGATCACCCCTTAAGTTGCAGGAACACTCAGGGATCCTCTTGGGATACTTTATGCCAGCGTCAACTGAAGCTGAAAGAGGGCCTTCAGACTGCCTGGATCACAGTGAGTAGGGCGCAGAGAAATCCTGAAAGAGAGAGACTGTTGCGTGTACACCCCTTCTTGGTAGAGGGACCGTTCCAGAGCTGCTGCCAGGGCTGCACCTTAGAGGAAGCCCCCTGTGATAAAAGCTGTTGCTACCCTTTTGTACAGGAAACTCTGTGTAACTTCAGTTAACTGCTTCAAGATAGTGTCCTCTCTCAAGTTGTTTAGATCTGGGCATTCCAAAGCTTTTCCCAATCCCTATCCCAGTTCTACAAACCAAATAAAAACAACAAAAAATACACAATTTGCCTGATTACTATCTGAGGACTGAATCAGATTTTGTGCATCTGGCTGAAAATACTCTGTGCCTGGATGCTTAATTAAGGAATCAGAACCTGGGATCAAACCGCTGAACCAATCCGGTCTGTATGCTACACATATGCATACATATATAGTAAAAATACTATGTGTGCTGTACATAATCATAGCTCCCAGTCATCCACCTTTTTGTGTCTGTACCCCTCTCGACTCATTCTTCTTGGAATCATATGTGTAGCACTAGCCCTGCAGGAGGTGCTTGGTAATTTAGGTTCCCTGTTTTGTGACTCAACTCCAAGAACAACCTCAGCCCCTCTGACATACTTGGTTGAATGAAAGTCTATGCAAGCACTTATAAGAACATGAGTATACTGTAGATAACTTTAATTTGGCTCTGAATTAGCACCAGGAAATAGACACAAAACTATTTAGTGATAAATTAGTTTAAAGTGGTTGTAAAGCAGTAAGGTTTTTCACCTTAATGCAGTCTATGCATTAAGGTGAAAAACCTTCCGTGCTGCAGCTCCCACCAGACCCCCCCCTTTTTTCTTACCTGAGCCTGATCTAACCCAGAAATGTGCACAGCGGCTCCAGCCGCTGTCGCTCTCCTCATTGGACAGATTGATAGCAGCGGGAGCCAGTGGTCAATAAAATCCAGTGACATGGGAATGGGGTGGGCGAGTCCCGCTATCTGTGTCTATGAAAAAAAAAAACGAGGGGTTTACAACCCCTTTAATGTATGGGTACATGTAAGACTAAATAGTGGTTCGAGCGTAAATGAACACACAGAAGGTAGACAGTATAATCACTATGCCAAAGTAACTAGACTGGGATGAACTCATGAATCAGCAAGTCAGCAATAAACAGTGAATATAAGCAATATCTGAGAACAATATTATAACTAGTCTGGAGTGCACTGTAGGAGAATGTCTAGGATGTGGCCCAATGTCCCTTAAGCGGAACCTCTTAGCATAAGCAATAGGTGAAGTTATCTGTGTAGCAGCTGCAAAGGGACAGTCTTTAGTCCTAATTCCCCCGTACACACGATAGGATTTTCCGACGGAAAATGTTTGATAGGAGCTTGTTGTCGGAAATTCCGACCGTGCGTAGGCTCCATCGGACATTTTCCATCGGAATTTCCGTCACACAAAATTTGAGAGCTGGTTCTCAAATTTTCCGACAACAAAATCCGTTGTCGGAAATTCCGATCATGTGTACACAATTCTGACGTACAAAGTTCCACGCATGCTCGGAATCAAGCAGAAGAACAGCACTGGCTATTGAACTTCATTTTTCTCGGCTCGTCGTATGCGTTGTACGTCACTGCATTCTTGACATTTGGAATTTCCGACCAAGTTTGAGCCAACATCCGTTGGAAAAAAAACATGGATTTTGTTGTCGTAAAATCCTATCGTGTGTACAGGGCATTACTCTTCAGCCGGCTAACATTGGGGCTCAGTTATACTGTTGGTGCGTGTGAGAATAGTCTAAGAGCAATAAAGCTACTAGATGGCTTTATAGTCAGTTCCTAAATGGCTTAGTCTCTCTAGTAGCAGATAGCAAATGCCCACAGCAACAGCTCACCAGTCCCAGTGATATTGCAGCTCACTATCTGATCACACACAGCGATAAATCCACTCTCTGCTCTGCACCCAGGTGACTCTAGTTGTCAGCACCCCTGAATTCAGCACTTTGGGTCCCCCTCACGCCGCTGATATGCAGCAGTGAGGGTACACTTTAGACAGCTTCCTCCTGGCAAGAGGAAGCTGTGTCTTCTGCAGTCTTAGAAAATGCAGCTCTTTCCCCTCCTTCTGGCACTCTCTTTCTGGGAAATGCAGCTTAAAAGCTCTTAAATACAGTAGAGTATCTTTCCTTTGGACTACAGTTCCCACAGTGCAGTGCTCCCTTCTCTTTCTAATATAGCTGTTAACCAGTTCAGCACTGAAGGGCAGGAGCTACAGAAAACAGTTGTAGGCAGCGTCTCTCTCTCTCTCTCTCTCTCACACTCTCCATTCTTAGCCAAGCACATGTCTGCATATATAAATATGCATACATAACTACTATTAACAAATGTGTTTAGTGGTTACAATATATACTGCTGTTTAACCAATCCCCAACACCAACAGATATTTCTAAATGTCTTCTGGTTGCCAGATGTACATGATTTAACAGACCAATCAATAAACCTGCACTAGTGGCCAAAAAACACTGGTATTGGATTGTTGAGAGTTTATGGCAGGAAGGGGGGCAGTGCACTGAAAGGAAGCAGTCAAGGCCTTCAGTATATGGACAATTTTTCTGAGATAAGTGACTCGGGGATCTAAAAATACTGCAGCGCACCTTTGATGTGCACTTTAACCATATTCTTAGGTTAAATAATTTTACTGGTAATACATTCATTTTTCATTTAGAAAATATCAAACTGCACATATCCTGATATTATTAAAGTCGCAGTTTTTGCTATGTCTTGGCCTTATTTAAAGAGAAATAAAATGTAAAACAATTCGAGTGGAATGCATGTAAGCAGCTATAATACAATGTTGTACTTCTGGACTACTTGGAGTGTAATTTTACCTCATCTGTCCACGTTATGATTAATATCAAGATTAAATTAAATATTGCCTAAGATCTAGTGCTTATTTCATTATGTACTTAAATTTTAATTTTGAGTCATTTGAGTCATAGTAAACAACACATTTAATTGCTTTGTAATAACAATGCACTACACGCAACATTCTACTATACCTAGACTCGTTGTCTGCAGGATAATATAACCTTTGTTTATCTTCAAACAGACAGGAAGGCTGTAGTGCTTTCAGCTGCAAATTTAATTTTCATTTTAATTAACTTATAAATGACAATCAGAAAGACAAACTGCACAGAATTTAATTAGAAGCAGATTTAAAGAATGGTTTAACTGCTGTCATCGTTTTGTAAAATATAGTTTGTATTCAGGGTATGTACAAGGTATATAGGTAATTTTCTGTTTCATTGCTCTCCATCTTTATCTCTTTCTGTATTGGTTCCTTTTTATTTGTTGCATCATTTTAGGCATCCTTGTATTATCAGATAAATAAGACTATGGGATTGATTTACTAAAAGGCAAATAGACTGTACACTTTGCAAGTGCAGTTGCTCCAGGTCTGCTGACTTTAACCACATGCAAGCAAAAATGCTGCTTTTTAATTTTTGGTGCATGCGATTAGGTATTCTTTGTAACGTGATGCTTTACCTCATTTACAAAGCTCTAGAGCAACTGCACCTGCAGAGTGCAACTACCCTTGCAAAGTACACAATTCAACTTCAGAACGATGTATTACTGTATCAGGTATTTGTCTGTATGCTGGCTTTAACTAAAAAATCAGGGTACAGCTGAGTGCAACTGCCTGTAACATGTTCAATTTAAGAGAACCAGTCACTTGTATAATCTGAATCTTCACTGTAGAAGAGTGGCAGACTCTAAGGCTGGCCTATCTCTTGTTTGAGTTGTAAAACTGAAAAAGGTGCTTTCAGAATTATGTGAAACAAAGCTAAAGGCTTTCTAAATTGACACACTAAGGCCTGATTCACATCTATGCAGGTTGCAGTTTGCATATTGCAGGTGCAATTTGCATTTTTCAATACACGTTTTTGATCTATTGAAATCTATGGAACCAAAAAACAGAAAAAAGTCCCTGGCCTTTTCCATAAAATGCACAGATGTGAACTACATCCATAGGAAACTATGTTAAATAGACTGTAGTGTGTTTCTGCAAAACTGAAAATGCACTAAAAAATGCATAGGTATGAACCAGGCCTTACTCCAACACAAACACAGGTTTTCTGAGTGTCTGTTATAATTAAGCCTGGGCATGAGAATGGGGGCCTTAGATTTAGCTGACATTTTGTTCTTACAAGTAGGAATGGGCGAACGATTCGGCCTGAGCATAAGTTCGGGCAGAACTTTCGTAGTTTGGTCGTTCAGTGAACATTCAAACAAACGGGTCTTTGGAGATCATTCGTTGGTGTTGGGGCCTTGCGCCTGGGGTCTGCTGGGACCTGGGTAAGCAGATTCGCTCTCTCCCCCCTCCCCCTCCCCTATTTTCATTACCTATTTGTATAATTTGATGCTGGAATAATAATTGTATGATAATGTATCTTTATAAATCTTGTATATTTTTAATTGTCAGGTTCAGACTGTTTAGTCAGAAAAACTTATCTCCAGATAACCTCCTGATGAAGCGGATTGTGTCCGCGAAACTAGTCGAGGAATATGATATCTGAGATTTTGTGCTGTACTGTATACTATCGAATCCATTGGTGATATGCCTGTACTTTTATTAAATGTTCTTGTATTACCATGTCCTGTCCGTTGCATCAATAAATGAATTATAATTTCTATTACTGTTGTTACTTGCTCTTATGGTTACCCTCAATTACTGTACCGTAATAGTCCAATATGCCCCATTTTTGGTCGCCTGACTGGGGATCAGGCTTCCAACCGCCTTTTTGAACCAAAAAGTCACTTAGATTTAGTTTCTCTATACAAGAAGCATTACGTTTTACAAAACATCAGGGTAAATCATAGTCCCAGTTATTCCTAATAAAGCATTAATAGTTGAACTGCAATTTTAAAATCAAGCATATAATCACAGTAGGTTAACTACATAGAACATTTGTTTTCCTTTGTTGCAGCTGAATGGCAACTGGCCCTTTTTCTGAAGTTGAGTTACCTCTATTAGTGTTTTCAGAGTCAGTTAAGGAAATAATATCATAAAATTCAAAAGCAGCATGGGTGATACACTGTTATCAGAAGTATGTTTTACCACATCTCTTTATAATTTTTCCAACCCAAAATTCCACTTGGACTGAGCAAGGTGTAGTGAGGGGAGATGTAGAGTCTCCTTAGTCTTTTTCAAGAATATTCAGATATTTAGTTTTGATTCACTACCGGTAAATTTCCCAGGAGCTGGATGACTGAAAACTTTCATTTCCACTAACAGAAAGGGAAGTGGTGGGAAGAGCTGTTGTACTGGAGCAGGGAACTGTGTTGTGGCAGGAGCTGTCGAGGGGATAGAGGAGCAGGGGAGAAGCTGTGCTGGAGCAGGGAAAAGCTACGGGCAGTGGGGGAATGATGTGCAGGGAGGTGTTTGAAGAGATCTAGCAGATGGCTATGGTAGCGTGGGACTGTGTATAAAGGTGTTAATGTGCAGTTGGTGGAGTAGCAATGTTCAGGTGGAGTGATGTGCAGTGCAGAGTGGGAGAGTTGGCGGAGCAGCAGTGTTTAGGTTGAATGATGTGCAGTGTAGGGGATGGACTGGAAGTGTTGTGGAGTAGCAGAGAAGTACAGTAGCACATTTTTTTTTTTAGGTCTGCTCATGTGTGTTGGCTGTGCAGACAAATCACCCTCCAGTTGCCAAAGCGAAAATCCAAATAGGAATGATATTCAGAAGGGAAATAAAGTGTGGGGAGAAACATTTAATTTAACAACTATTGTATATTATTAACCACCTGCTGCCCAGGCCAATTTTGATATTTCTCACATACATATAAAACTTCAGGGGGGTTTGTGCTAGAAAATGACTTAGAATCCTCAAACATTATATATATTTTTTTTAAGCAGAGGCCCTGGAAATCAAATTGGTAGTTGCAATAATTTTTTTTGGAAAACAAATACATTTTAATGCATTTTAGTGCACACAATATAATACCCATTTTTTTTTTTTTGATAAAATATAAAAGCTGATGTTGGGCCAAGTAAATAGATACCTAACATGTCAAGCTTTAAAAATTTGCATGCCCGTGGAATGCCGACAGACTATTGCACATAAAATTATCCATAGACGACACTTTAAAAGCCTTTACAGGTCGCAAGTTTAGAATTAAAGAGGAGGTCTGGTGCAAGAATTATTGAGCTCAGTCACATGTGTGGTGTGATCACTGTTTATATACGCAGAGATTGGATTGATTGCATTGCCCTTAGGTGGCAATCAAACACCTAAGTATAAGTGTGCCACATCCTATGTAATCTATAAATGCTAAATAAAGGAATAATGGACTTTGTAGGCACGTATAAAAATATACAAATTTTAGTAATTCACATAAAATACATACATATACAACATAAAATATTTGTAATAAAGCAATATGAGACACAGTGGTTTTATCCTAGAGGTAACACTTAGTAAATGCTTCCTGTGTGGCAATATTGAGAAAATGCCCACACTGTGATGTAGCGTCCCTCTTGGTACTTCCCACAGTCCTCATAGATTAAAAAGAATTGCTCGTTCTACATGTTTCGCTTCTGCAGGAGATTCAGTAATTCTATTTGGAGAAACATACTTAAATTAAAATACATGAAAGAAAAAAAGAGGGGCAAGTGGGACTTTAAATGAAGCATGTCAATTGAAAGTATAATAATGAATACATGTGAGTAGGTAAAATGATTGGATTTAATTTGTAGTCAATAACCCCTAAGGGTTAAAAAATTTTCACACATTTACTTTCCCAGATGCACCATGTACACATTTCTTTCAGTCATTATCTTCCATCCATTCAACACATTCAACCTCAGATTCACTTTCTTTGATACATCCATGATTCATGCGACTATGTCTGTATCTATACTACTTCATTGGTACTGTATGCATCAAAATCATGGACTACCCTTAGGGGTTATTGACTACAAATTAAATCCAATCATTTTACCTACTCACATGTATTAATTATTATACTTTCAATTGACATGCTTCATTTAAAGTCCCACTTGCCCCTCTTTTTTTCTTTCATATATTAACCCGGGATAGAAGCATGCCATTGATATTCAGTAATGCGACTGGTCACTTTCTTCTTTTTAAATTAAAATACAGTACAAAATTGGCATGGTGGTACAGGTGTGTGTAACCAAAAATATGGTGCTTAAACAAATGGTCTCGACACTCATCTATAACGGAAATAATGACCGCTGAACAACCCCCTCTAATTGGATATGACAACCAGGGACACCAGGGCCAAGCAGTAGCTACAACAAAGGCACGGATATTGGGATGTGGGGATGTACGCGTAAACTGGATATAAAAAGTAAAGTGATAAGTATTGATATAAACTAATTCAATTCAGGTTAGGGCATAGCATTTTATCCCATACTTACATAAAAGCCAATCTGCCTTCACTACTGTGTGTGTCACCTGGAACCAGAAACTTTAGTCTTTGCTGCTGCCTACAATATCTTGGTCACTTCTGATCATTAACCTCTTCTACCTAATAATTTGGTTATTCCAAGATTTTAACCTGGTGTTTGACCTTTGATGTTAACACAGTACAACACACTTGATAAATGCTTAAGGGTCCCCTCTCAGGCAGTCAAGGTCTGATTAGTTGGATCCCGCTGGCTGATGAGGGTGCAGGCTGAGGAAAGGTCCATCCAGACCCAAAGCATACTACACAAATAGAAAGAGCCCATCCGCTGCACACCTCACCTGGCCCGAATGGTTAGCAGGCAAAATCAGCCTCAGCTTTATTCACCCAGACCACAACTCCAACTTGTTTCACCCCGCCCTTAGAGCTTAATCATGGAGATCTCCATGATTAAGTCCAGAGGGCAGGGCCAAACATGTTGGCATTGTGGTCTGGATCATTCGGGCTGAGGCTGCTTTTACCTGCTAACCACTCGGGCCGGTTGAGGTGAGCGGTGACAGTACAACATCTTGCTGCATCAAATCTCTCCAACTCATGATCCTTTAGCACTGTCCCTTCTAAGGGACCTGACACAGAAAGCTTGGATCATTGTCCTCTGCTTGAGTCGACTCACTTCTCAGAGTTTCCCATGGCTCTGTCAGGTGTGTCCCCCTTCTTCTGCCTTATCCAGGGAGCGTGCTCTACAGTTATGCTAGATTCTATGGGCCAAATTGAAAATGTGATTGCTAACACTGGACACAGGGACTCTAAGCGTAGTTGTATGCCTTCTCCTACAACATCTTTCTATGACATAATCGCACATGTAGAGTTCTCTGAGCCTTCTGTTGAAGATGCTGTATCTGACAGAGTGTCTCACAAATCCATTATGGATGATTGTTCCTGAGGAACCTCAGACTGCTACAATATTGTAGATACCAGACTAAATTATACCGTGTCAGGCCTCATCAATGCTGTATGAGTTAACCTTAAAATGAAGTAGCCTGTAGCTTCTGCTAGTGCTGTTACCAGTTTGAGATCCCCAAAAAGACCTATCAAAACCTTCCTGGTATAATCCTTACTTCAACCTGTTTTATACAAAGCCAGGGACACTGCTTACAAAAGATTTACTCACCCCAAATGATTTGAAGATCAATATATTTGTATGACAAGAATTTTTGAAACGTGTGGTCTGTTCCCACTGTGGATCTGACAATATTGTGCCTTAACAAAACATTGACTGCACCTTTTGAGGATGCTCTAGTGTTTAAAGATCCCATTGATAAATGTTCGTAAGCCCTTTCCAGCTCCTTATTTTTGCTATCAGGCCCTGATATGCAACCTGCTCTAGCTGTAATGTTGGTCTGCCAGATCTTAAAGTGGTTGTAAACCCATTATGAAATACTTACCTTAGCTCGAAGCTGTTGCAGCGGTACACCGCTGTGACCAGCGACATGTCTCCTGGTCAGGAGCCACCGGTCATGGCACAGGCCCTTTAGAAACAGCACGATCGAGCCATTTCTTCAGTGCGCATGTGCCGATGATGTCGGTGCAAGCGTATATGGTAAATATCGTCTAAACTGTGCAGGTTTAGGATATATTTACAGTACCTACAGGTAAGCCTTATTATAGGCTTACCTGTAGGTGCAAGTGGTGTAACAGGATTTACAACCATTTAAGGGAGTGCTTAGAGCTTTTGCCATCAGCCCTACATTACTGTGTTGACAGTTTAGTTAGGCTCCCAACTTTAGTCCTCAAGTAACCCCAGCAGGACATGTTTCCAGGATTTCTTTCACCTTGCACGCAATTGCTTTAAATAAATGTCAATGACTTAATAAAATGACCTGTTTGGGGTACTTGAGGACTGAGCATGGGAATCAATGATCTAGATTATATTATCCATCTTATCTCCCAAATAAATCTCCTGTCTGTCAACATATGGAGAGCTGTGTGGCTAACATGTTGATCTTTCGAACAGCAATGTAGAAAATGCCTTTGATGACAAGCATCTTTTTTTGGTGCTTTGCTGGACAGTTTTATAAAGGTCATGGTAAGAGCACTCATTTATCTCAGCCAAAGAAGCCTAAGCCTCAATATAGAAAATATTCTGCAGCTCTCTGTGTGCAGATTTATCCCCCCATGTGAGGGGATGCTGTGCTGAAAGGACCTGCTGTGAGCTGTGTTGCTGCTGCATCAGGGAGTCTTGCAGAGGGGCCTTATCACTACAAACTGACTGCGTGTTCCGGAGGAAGGACAGTCCTGTCACTGAGGCTGCTGAGCGGCCAGAGACTGACCATGTGTGTACCAGACTTTAGAGACAGAGCCTCCAGGACCTAGCATTTGGGCTGCTAACCACCAAGTGTGTGGGACGGTACCCACCGCCTTCTAGGAGTGGTGAGAGGAGAACTTTCTTTCAATCCGTTGGTACATGTTTCATATAGACTGCTCCTTACTTAGCCGCTATACTAAGGAAACAGTCTTTTGGGCATTACTGACAGAAGGGTCCCTCCGCAAGTTGGCCAACATTAGCATTAAGGCGCCAGGTACTTTGGTACCACTTTCAAGGAAAACCCCACTCAGAAACACTTACAGATACACATATCTGGGGTATCCTAATAGAGTGTACTCAAAAAAAAATAGTCTTAGTGTTAATTGAGTCTAATCATCATTCCTGTTAAAGGCCAGTATTCACTTTATTCAGTTCTGCAACTTTGAAGTGTTTTTTTTTTTTTTGCTTGATACCAAGTCTTGTACTTTTTACCTGCTTTGAGATAATACATTTACTTAACCTGCTATCTGGTAGTCTGGGTCTAATTTTCTGTGCATTGTCGCATTGTTTTGAATCACTAACGCATAAAGCCTAGTACACACCAGTAGTTTTTTTTATCTCAACCCAGCAGGGCTGAATGAAAAAAAACTGACAGCTCCAGGAGGAGCCGCTGTACTAATTATCCGATGTTAGTATAGCGATCTCTCCTGCTGTGCTATTGTGTTCTGACAGGGGGATGCCCCCCCCGCCAGAACACTCGGGTCAGCAGAGCACTGATTGGGAGCCAATTGGCAGACCTTTTTTAGTAATTCCCCTTTGACAGAAGCTGGCCAGACCAGCTCCAGTAGACAGAGGCCGAATTTCGGCTTGTTTTTAATAAATCGGCCTATGCCACGAAAAATGCGGCCCGTGTGTACTAGACTTAAGTTGTCCAGGAATGGTCCTCTTCCTCTAAGCATGTGTGTCAGTGGGGACAGTGGTTTTAAGTGTCGTAGCAGACCCATAAACATCAGTGGTTCCTGGGAGATGTGATCGCTACAGTGCCTCAACCCAGGAGCCTCGTCCCAGTGCCTCTCGGCCATCCTCATCTTTCACCCCTGCTGTGGGTTCCCTGCCCTGTGAAACTGAAGCTGCGACAAGGTCATCTCAGACCTTCATCATTACTCGGACCCAGCAACCTCCCCCAACAGCCCTCTCTCTTTGGATCGCGTTGCTGTTTGTCCTCTAACCATCATACTGCCCTGCTTCCTGGATGCACTCTAAGCTGTGGCTGGATGTACAGAACCTTCTTTTCTTCGCTGAATCCAGGATTCTCCTGTGCTCACTCCCACACTTCACCTGCTGCTGAGCTTTCCATGATCACCAAATGCCGCCAGTGTGACTAGTCTGTTCAAATACTCTGTGGTTCCTGCCCTGTGAATTGCTTTCCTTGTGACTTTTATCCTGTCTTACTTACCTTGCTTGTCTCTTGTTCTCCCTAGTTTGCCCCTTGTGCACCTGGACTTACTGATTGTTGTACCGTATTTCTGCCCTGTGCACTATTTCTCCTTACTGTGCCATATTGCTGCCCTGTGAACTATTTCTCTTTACTGTGCCATATTGCTGCTCTGTGAACTATTTCTCCTTGCTGGACCATATTGCTGCCAAGTAAACTGTTTATCCTTCCTGGGTCATATTACTGCCATGTGGACTATTTCTCCGTGCTGTGCCATATTGCTACCCCTTGGACTATTTATCCTTGCTGTGTCATATTACTGCTCCCTCGTGTATTTCCAAGTTCTCCAGTAAACGCCTGCATGTTCCGTTCTGTGTTATTTGCCTTTGCGTGCTCTCTGTATGTGCTTCTAGTTCCTCACATAAAGGCAAAACTTTCTTTTCTTAGTTTTGGATAAAGTGGACAAGGATTTGACCACCTGTCGTGTTTTTATTGCTGTCTGTGCCCCCATTAGGGAGATCCACCCTCTCTGTTTGTCCTGCTTATTGTTTTTATCAAGAAAGTGAAAGAAATTCCCAAATTTTGGGCTTTCACCAGAACAGGAACATAAGGGAAATCTTCCCATGGGGACATTAGTTTTAGTAACCCTGGTGACAACCAGAATTCCCTTCATTTTGGAGGTATTTCATCTCATGTCCTGTTTTTGGCAATGTAACAGGAAGCAAAGGGAAATCTCTCCAATGGGACACAGATGGCGAGAAAACACCTGACAGGGATTATAAACTTCCCTGTTCTATCTAATATGAAATAAAACATTTTTCCTTAGGTTTATTTTAAATCAGAATAGCTTCACACAGTATGTTTCCTTCTATATCACCCCACCACAGTCTACACTGCCCCACTCTGGTCATTTACATTCCACAGGAAGACCCCCTTGTAAGGTGTACAGAAATCTTTTTGGGACTGGGTTCACATATGAACACTCAGCGGCTCACAGCAGGAATGCGGTGCGTCTTCGTTCATTGTTTTAAAACGGACCAAAAGACGCACAGGACGCTCTCCATAGAGAGCCAGTCATAAAATCCTGCTGTGCAAATTGGATGCAGGGAAACCCACATCCATTTAGCACTAGTGTGAACCCAGCCTAAATAGTTAGGCCACACACCCATCCCCGGCCAGGAAAAAAAAACAGCAAAAGCTTTTTCAAAACATTTCATAAACACAATATAAAATAATTTATAAAAACCATGGTCTGTGACACAGTGTATGATAATTTTAACTTTAGTTCTTTTATATTCCATTAAATACTTGTTTCCTAAACAGATATATGAAGGTTACTGAATTTAGTAGTCTATCATAATCTTCTATTCCATTTTGCAGCTTGAAATGGATCTAGCATTTAGACAGGTGGCGGCATATTTCCTTCATTTAATTAAAATCAAGTCTTTAAAGTTCAAAATCATGCAAATGAAGATTTAGCTATTTTTGCAAGTCTCTCCTCTTAAAAAACAAATTATATAAACAGACTTCTGAAAAAAGAGAAACCCCTTAGAAATAGACGAAGGAAGTGTTTCTCCGGCAGAACCTAAATAAAAGAGCAGCACACCTGCACACATCTGGTTTCTTTGCTCCACATATCTCACATAGGGCTAGTTATGTGAAGTTCCTTCCAAGTCAAACAAGTAGCAATTTTTAAGTAGCACCTAAGAGGAACTTGGGAAGGCCTTGCCAGAAAAACCTCAGACCCTAAAGTTCCAGCAGCACAGCCTTTATTTTCATTTCCCTGACCCGTTTGCATAGAGTTGTTACTGATGGCCTGGCCAGCCTCCCTGTACACAGCACACCAATAATAAACAGAGACCAGCTGACACCCTTAGACACCTGCAGGAAAATGTACAAGTGCAGGATTGTTCACCTCGGAGGAAGCAGCTTAACTGAGACATAGTGGGTCGGCCTTGGTACAAACATGCACACACACAAACAGGAATAGTATGGAAATACTGTGCTGCTGCCAGTCACATTCAAAGGGAAAACAATTTTCTTTTAATGAGTTTATGATACGTGCCTATAGTTCTGGCCATTGGTAAGGGTAGGAAATTGAGGGTGTAGGTTCATTCAAGCAATGAGGGTATAACGTTTCATTTTTTGAATCAATTAAAAGCTGGGGACTCCAGCATTGTAGCTATGAATGATAATATGAAAACAGAGTGATGGTGCCCTGTACGGTGCTTATGGTAAAGATCAAATTAACATATCGCTACATATCAGGTTTTAGTGGAGGGAAAAGAATATGAGCTTTCTCCACCAATTTCCATTCAAACCTAAATTTGCTTCTAGTACCTTTAAAAATGTTCCAGTTACCACACCTAGGTTGTTAGTACCCAAAAAAATAACTTTTTATTGCAAAATAATGACCCAAGCACCCAACTAAAGTGGGATTTTCTATTGCTTTTCACTGATCATGCGTTAAAATGGTTTGTGGAGTTGGGAAACCTCAACACCTATAAACCTATCATTGGTTCATATTTTTTGCTATGTGGTTGTCAGGGCTGGGCTCAGCCCTTCCTTCTCAAAGCTGGCCGCTCAGCTGTTGGCTAATTGCCAGCTCCTTTCTCTCCACAGTGACTCAACTGTTGATATCCTGCTCATCAGTCCTGCCTACTTAAGACGTCCAGCCCAGATGATCTCTGCCTTTGCCCTGGTCACATCTCTAGAGATGCTCTCCTGTGTTCCTCTTAAAGACTTGCTTGGCTGACATTCCTTCTGGCTCCAGATCATGCTTACTGTTCTACTATGCTCATTTCTGGCTCCCTGATGTTTTGGCTTGTCTGAGTATTCGTTCTGGTTCCTGAACTCTGGCTATGTTTTGACTACGTTTACTCTGTTTACCTTTTTATTCTTATTGTTAAACAAGCGTGATGTAATTGTACATCTGTCTCAGTCTGATTCATGAATTCTGACAGTAGGCGAAGGCCATGAATTCAGAAAATGCAGTCAATCCACTTGCTGGTAATATTTTTTCCAGATTGGATAAGCAGGATCATCGCATGGATCCGTTACAAACGCTCCTGAGTCGCACGGCTCACGTGGAATCTCCCACCGTGGCTGCTCTGGTACAACCTGTGTTGCAGGCCCTGCTGCTTCTCCAGTCTCTGTGCAGACACCTGCTTCAAGTATTACCTCTATAAGAGGTATGTCTGGTTCTGCTCTGCTTCCCCAGCGATTTGGGGGCGATGCAGTCCAATGCAGAGGGTTTGTAAACCAGGTTGAAATATACTTTCAGATGCTGCCCCATGCATTTCCCACGGACAGAAGCAAAGTAGGTTTTGTGATATCTTTGCTTTCTGAGAGAGCCTTGGCCTGGGCAAACCCTCTATGGGAGATGCAAAAACCTTTTGTCTTGAGTTACCCAGAGTTTGTGGCTTCTTTTAAAAGGGTATTTGACGTTCCTACATGCTCGCTTCTGCTGCCAAGTGCCTCATGTCCATCAAACAGAGTACAAGAACTTTTGCAGATTACGCCATTGAATTCCATACTCTGGCAGCAGAGGTTGCTTGGAACAATGAGGCCCTCGTGGCTGCTCTTTCTCATGGTCTCTCGAATACCATCAAGGATGAGATAACAGCCTGAGATATATCCACTGAACTGGAGAAGTTGATCATGTTTGCCATCCTCATTGACTCCAGACTCAGAGAAAGACTTCCTTTTAAGGAGTGCTTGTGGAAGCCTTCTGTACATTTGTCTCCGAACTTTGCAGTCCCACCCTTGCCTCCCTCACATCCCATGCCTCCTGGTACCGAGTCAGTCTATGAAGATGAACCCATGCACTTGGGTTTCACGCGTCTCTCTGCGAATGAGAGAACTCTTAGAAGGAGGGAGAGATTGTGCCTTTATTGTGGCCAGACAGGTCACTTTTTGAAGTCTTGTTCTACCCGTCCAGGGAACGCCTGAACCTTGAGGTCCTGTCATGGACAGACCTTAGGTGGCGTTGTTTTGTCCCCAGTTATCCAGAAGGATAAGCCCCTGGTTTCGGTTACCCTTTCTTGGACTGAGTCGTCCGTCGAGATACAGACTCGAATCGACTCTGGGTCTGCAGGCTTATTCATTGATGCTGCCTTTGTATCAAAGCACTCGATTCCGCTGCAGCTGCGTGACACTCCACTTGCCATTGAAGCTCTTGATGGGAGACCTCTACAGCCTACCCATGTGATTCATGAGACTGTTCCATTGTCCATGGCCATAGGGGCTCTTCGCCATGAGATAATCCAAGTCCAAGTTATTTCCCAACCTAAGTTTCTGCTGGTTATTGGTTATCCTTGGTTACAGAGGCACAACCCCTCTTTTGATTGGCTTCATGCTGAGATTCTCTCCTGGTCACCACAATGCAGTCAGACATGCTTCCACAAGGTAGCCAAGGTCCTGTGCACCTCTTCACTCTCTTCCCTGTCAGAGGAGTACCGCAATTTTAGCGATGTCTTTCACAAAACTCAAGCCGGTAGTTTGCTTCCACACCGGTCGTATGATTGCGCAATTGACCTTCAACCTGGTGCCATACCCCCTCGTGGCCGGGTTTACACTTTGTCAGTCTTGGAGGTTAGGGCCATGGAGGATAGGGCCATGGAAGAGTATGTTGCAGATGCACTTTCTCGAGGTTTCATCCGCAAATCCTTGTCTCCTGCTGGTGCTGGTTTCTTCTTTGTGAAGAGGAAGAGTGGTGAACTGAGACCTTGTATTGATTATAGAGGTCTCAATCGTTTCTGATTAAGAATGCCTATCCGATTCCATTGATTACGGAGTTATTTGACTGCCTCAAGGGAACAACGGTTTTCTCAAAGCTTGATTTGAGAGGGGCATACAATCTCATGAGGATTAAGGAGGGCGACAAGTGGAAAACTGTGTTTAATACCAGAACAGGCCATTATGAGTACCTCGTAATGCCTTTTGGCCTTTGTAACGCCCCGGCAGTTTTCCAGGAATTTATTAACGATGTCCTCCGAGATTTGTTGCAGTTATGTGTGGTGGTTTATCTCAATGATATCCTCATATTTTCCAAGTCCCTGGAGAGCCACCACACAGATGTCTATCGTGTGCTTCAGAAACTAAGAGAGAACAATCTCTATTGTAAATTGGAGAAGTGCAAATTCCATCGTGAACAGGTTAAATTCCTGGGTTATGTCATTTCCACTGCTGGTTTTTCGATGGACCAAGAGAAACTTTCAGCAGTCCTACAGTGGCCTGACCCAAGGGTTTACGTCCTCTGTTGCGTTTTCTTGGCTTTGCTAACTATTATCGGAAGTTTATTCGTAACTTCTCCTCTCTGGTCAAGCCCCTGACTGATATGACCAGAAACGACGGTAACCCACAGAGTTGGTCTCTGGAGTCCATTAAGGCCTTTGAGAGTCTCAAGGCTGCCTTTGTTTCTGCTCTTGTGTTGGCACATCCTGATTCTACGTTACCTTTTATCCTTGAGGTTGATGCTTCTGAGACTGGAGTTGGCGCCCTTCTGTCTCAACGTCCTACCTCTGAGAGCGCTATGCATCCTTGTGGCTACTTTTCCAAGAAATTGTCACCTGCAGAGTGCAATTACGAGATTGGTGACAGATAGCTGTTAGCGATTATTTTAGCCCTGAAAGAATGGAGACATCTCCTCGAAGGTACCACTGTGCCGGTTCTCATTCTTACTGACCATAAGAATCTCACATTCTTGTCTGAGGCTAAACGCCTCTCTCCCAGAAGGGAGGGATGGGCTCTTTTCTTGTCTAGTTTAAATTACGTTGTCTCATTCTTACCCTAGACTAAGAATGTAAGGGCTCCACTTCCAAGATGGAGTCGGTTCCCCCTGATTGTATTCTGGCTAAAGTTTGCACCAGTCTCAATTCTCTTTTGGATGACAACAAATTCCTACAGCTCAGGTCCATGCTCCACCTGAGAAACCTTGTGACCACTGCTTTGTCCCAGACTCCGTATTGCTGTGCTCCAGACTTACCATTCTCCCAAGGCTGCTGGCCACCCTGGGAAGAATCAACTCTTTTGGACCATTTCCCAACAATTCTGATGGCCTAGTCTATGTGCTGATGTAACTGCCTTCGTAGCTGCCTGTTCCGTGTATGCACAGAGTAAGACTCCACAACACCTTCCAGTGGGCCTCCTACAACCCATACCCAATTGAGAGAGGCCCTGGACCCACCTGCCTATGGATTTCATTGTGGAGTTACCCAACTCCCAGGGCAGTTATCCTTATAGTGGTTTACAGTTTACAGGTTCTTGAAAATGTCCCATTGTATTCCACTTAAGAAGTTGCCCACTTCTAAGGAACTGACTTCAATTTTTGCTCAGGAGATCTTTCGCTTACATGGGCTTCCCAAGGTGATTTTCTCAGACAGGGGTAGTCAGTTTGTGTCCTGGTTCTGGAGAGCCTTTTGTGCACAGTTGGGAATTCAGCTTGCTTTCTCCTCTGCATATCACCTGCAGTCCAATGGGGCTGCAGAACGAGCAAATCAGTCCTTTGAGCAATTCCTACGTTGCTATATTTCTGACCATCATAACAACTGGTCAGACCTCTTACCGTGGGCGAAGTTTGCTCACAATAGTGTCTTGAATTCTGCTGCCCGATTGTCCCTGTTTATGGCAAACTATGGTTTCCAACCTTCCATGTTGCCTGACTCGTTTGTTCCACAGAGTATTCCCGGAGGAGCATCTCTGTGGTCTTTGTCCCACTTGGACACAAGTCCAGGAGGCTTTGCGACATGCTAATGATAGGTACAGACTCCATGCTGACCGCAGATGCCTGCTTGTGCCTTCCTACCAGGTTGGGGACAGGTGTGGCTGTCATCTTGCAACCTCCAACTTCGTGTTCTCTCTCTGAAGTTTGCACCTCGGTTTATTGGGCCTTTCTGTATTCTTTGCAGGATTAACCCAGTGGCTTATGCATTAGACCTTCCTTCTACTATGTGTATCTCGAAAGTATTTCATGTCTCCTTATTAAAATCTTTGGTCTGCAACCGCTTTACCACTTCGGTGCCTCGTCCTCACCCTGTACAGGTTGAGAACCATGAGGAGTATGAAGTACAGTCCATTGTTGACTCCCGTAGGTTCCGTGGGCGCATACAGTACCTGGTACATTGGAAAGGGTATGGTCCGGAGGAACCCTCTTGGGTCTCATCCTCGGACGTACATGCCCCTGTTCTCCTCCGTGATTTCCATAGACATTTTCCGCTCAAGCCTGGTGGTCCTCCAAGGGGGAGGGGTCATTAAGTAGGGGGTACTGTCAGGGCTGGGCTCAGCCCTTCCTTCTTTGAGCTGGTCCCTCAGCTGTTGGTTAATTGCCAGCTCCTATCTCTCTACAGTGACTCACCTGTTGAGGAGGTGAGTCACTGTGGAGAGATAGGAGAGATAGTCACTGTTGAGGAGGTGAGATGATATCCTGCTCATCAGTCCTGCCGACTTTAGCCGTCCAGCCCAGATGATCTCTGCCTTCGCCCTGGTCACATCTCTAGAGATGCTCTCATGTGTTCCTGTTAAAGACCTGCTTGGCTGACATTCCATCTGGCTCCAGATCCTGCTTGCTGTTCTACTACACTCATCTCTGGCTCCCTAATGTTTTGGCTTGTTTAACTATCTGTTCCGGTTCCAGAACTCTGGCTATGTTTTGACTACTGCCAGATAAGTACTTACCGAGGCCGAGATGCCGAGAGCGGTTTGCCCTTGCCACTATGCGCACCCCGTCCCCTGGAGTTGAAACAGGGAATGGGTGACACTAAGGAGCATGGGCCACCAGCAGGTATGGGTCCCTTTAGGGAAACTGCAGAGCCGGGTCTGGGGATGCAGGAGTCCAGGAACTGGTGAAAGTCCCATTGCTGGGTGGAGCAGACAAACTGTAAGCAGAGGGTCAAACACAGGCAATAAGCAAGACAAGTCTGTAGAACAGGCCGGGGGTCAAACAATGGTATCAAGCAGAGGAAGTCCGTTAATCAGGCCGGGGGTCAAACACTGGTATCAAGCAGAGGAAGTCCGTTAATCAGGCCGGGGGCCAAACACTGCTATCAAGCAGAGGAAGTCCGTTACTCAGGCTGGGGGTCAATCCAGGAGAGAGGCAGCGTGGTAAGAGCAGTCCGGGTCACAACAGGAGATCAGGTGAGCATCAACAGGAAACAGGAAGCAGGAAGCAACAGAAGCTGAAGACAAACCAGCAACCAGTCTGGGTGCTGGAGCTGATTTAAATAGCCCCGCCAGAGTGTCACGGTCGGCATGCATGAGTCACCGTGCGCACCCGTATGCTATCGCGCACGCCGCTCCGTCGGCCCACGCGCACACATGCGCCAGTCCAGCGCACACGCGCCCAGGGACAGGATGAATGTGACTGGAGAGGACCCTTCTCTGACAACTACGTTTACTCTGTTTACCTTTTTATTATTATTATTATTATTAAACAAGTGTGATTTAACTGTACTTCTCTCTCAGTCTGATTCATGGTTTCTAACAGTGGCTAACCAGGACAGTTCTATTAAAAGCAGAACTAAACCCTCCTAAAATTTTGCGGCCAAAGACGGTGTCATCTTAGCCTCTATTTAGATCTGCAATTGCCTTGGGGCTGCAGAAACAGGAAGGAATAGCCCGGCCACCGCACACCTCGCCTGGCCTGAGTGGTTAGCAGGTAAAAGCAGCCTCAGCTGATTCATCCAGGCCACACCCCAACATGTTTTGCCCCGTCCCAACTAAGACACCATCAGTTTGAGAGCTTGAAAATTCATTTAAGAGCTGACATAAGCACACTGGTAACTATGACACCAGAGCTATGCTTTGAATGTGGCTAATGATGTGCATGTGCTGGTAGGAAGAATGAAAAAATTGAAACACTGCAGAAAACAACATTGGTATGTTTGATTATAGCTTGAATAATAGTAATTGAACATTTCTAGCTTTTTTATTGGGAAAGAGTGAAATCGTTTTTTTTTTTTTTTTTTTATTAACCTCTTACCCACTGGGCACTTAAACCCCCTTCCTAACCAGACCAATTTTCAGTTGTTAGTGCTCTCACATTTTGAATGACAATTACTCAGTCATGCAACACTGTACCTATATGAATTGTTTGTATTTTTTTCACACAAATAGAGCTTTCTTTTGGTGGTATTTTATCACTGCTAGGTTTTTTTAATTTTGCGATATAGAAGAAAAAAGACTGAAAATTCTGTAAAAAAAATATTTTTTCTTGGTTTCTGTTATAAAATATTGAAAATTTGTAATTTTTTTCCATAAATTTTGGCCAAAATTTATACTGCTACATATCTTTGGTAAAAATAACCCAAATCGGTGTATATTATTTGGTCTTTGTGAAAGTTATAGAGTCCACAAGCTATGGTGCCAATCTCTGAAAATTGATCACACCTGATGCACTGACGGCCTATCTCATTTCTTGAGACACTAACAAGCCAGGAAAGTACACATTCCAAGGTATTTAGTAAGAGGCATGGTGAGTTTTTTTGAAGTTGTAATTTTTTCCCACAATTCTTTGCAAAATCAATTTTTTTTTTTCACAAAATTGTTATATTAGCAGGTTATTTCTTACATACAGCATATGCATAGCACAAATTACACCCCAAAACACATTCTGCTACTCCTGAATACAGCGATAATACATGTGTAAGACTTTTACACACCGTGGCCACATACAGAGGCCCAACACGCAAGGAGCACTGTCAGGCATTCTTGGAGCATAAATTACACATTTCATTTCTTGACTACCTCTTACACTTTTGAAGGCCCTGGAGCACCAGGACAATGGAAACCCCCAAAATGACCACATTTTGGAAAAACAACCAACCCAACGTATAATCTATGAGGCATGATGAGTCTTTTGAAAGTGTCATTTTTTTCCACAAGTTTTTGGAAAATGTGTAAATAAAATGAAAACGCATTTTTTTTTACACAAAGTTATCTATTTATACAATATTTCTAACAATTAGCATGTACATACCGAAAATTACACCCCAAAATAGATTTTACCTGCTCCTCCTGTGTACGGTGATACCACATGTGTGAGACTTTTACACAGCCTGGCCACATAGAGAGGTCCAACATGCAGGGAGCACCATCAGGTGTTCTAGGGGCGTAAGTTTCAAATCTAATTTGACTACCTATTACACTTTTGTGAGGCACTGTAATGGCATGGATGAGAACTGATGTGGCATGGATGAGCATGAATGGGGATGGATGAGCCGTGGATGGGGATGGCTGAGCATGAATGAGTATGCCTGTGTATGGCTAGGTGCTGCTGGGTACGACTGGGTACGGCTGAGTGCGGCTGAGTGTGGCCAAGTATGGCTGAGTGCGGCTGTATGCGGCTGAGTATGGCTGAGTATGGCTGAGTGCGGCTGAGTACGGCTGAGTACGGCTGGGTGGGGCTGAGTGCAGCTGGGTACGGCTGAGTGTGGTTGGGTATGGCTGAGTGTGGCTGAGTGCGGCTGGGTACGGCTGAGTGCAGCTGAGTGTGGCTGGGTACGGCTGAGTGCGGCTGGGTATGGCTGAGTGCGGCTGGATACAGCTGAGTATGGCTGGATACGGCTGAGTACGGCTGGATATGGCTGGGTATGGATGGGATGGCTGAGCATGCATGGATGGATGAGTAGTGCTGAGTATGGATGGATGGCTGAGCATGGATGAGTATTGATGAGTATGGATGGATGGATGAGTATTGCTGAGGATGGATGAGTATTGCTGAGGATGGATGGATGAATATTGCCGAGGATGGATGGATGGCTGAGTATTGATGAGGATGGATGGCTGAGCATGGATGGATGGATTGCTGGAGTTGTCACATATCAGCGCTGTGGGCACTGCACATCCAGCCCACAGCGCTGCTGCCTCTGATCTCTTCCCTCTCTTTACCGATCGATACAGAGGGGAGAGAGGACCCAGACGTGACGCCGGTTTGTTTACAAGTGATCGCTCCGTCATTTGACAGAGCGATCACGTGGTAAACGGCCACTGTCAACGTCCATTTACTGTGATCCATGATGCACCGGGTCCTGACACGGATATTCCCGGGAGGACGTCATAGTACACCCTCCCAGAATTATCCGACCGCGCTGCAGCCGTCATTCGGCTATAGCGCGGTTGGCAAGCGATTAATTCCACTTTCAGACTTATATTTTCAGATATTCTACCTCTATATTTGCATATATTGTTTGTTCCCACATTGTCCCAAAGACTTTATTACTTTGATTTACCTAGTATAGGTGAATATTTCTGAATTACATCTTCTATGTAGTGTATACACTTTGTTGCCAAAAGTTTTGGGACACATGCCTTTACACGCACATAAACTTTGATAGCGTCTTAGTCCGTAGGGTTCAATGTTGAGTTGGCCCACCCTTCGCAGCTATAACAGCTTCAACTCTTCTGGGAAGGCTGTCCACAAGGTTTAGGAATGTGTCTATGGGAATGTTTGACCATTCTTCCAGAAGCGGATTTGGGAGGTCAGTCCTGGCTCACAGTCTCTGCTCTAGTTCATCCCAAAGGTGTTCTATCGGGTTGAGATCATGTGCAGGCCAGTCAAGCTCCTCCACCCTAAGCTCGCTCATCAACACCATATTGCCAAAAATATTGGGCCACCGCTACAAATCATTTGGTGGAGGGGGGATTATGGTGTGGGGTTGTTTTTCAGGGTTGAGCTTGAACCCTTAGTTCCAGTGAAGGGAACCCTTAAGGCATTAGCATACCAAGACATTTTGGACAATTCCATGCTCCCAACTTTGTAGGAACAGTTTGGGGATGGCCCCTTCCTATTCCAACATGACTGTGCACCAGTGCACAAAGCAAGGTCCATAAAGACATGGATGAGCGAGTTTGGGGTGGAGGAACTTGACTGGCCTGCACAGAGTCCTGACCTCAACCCAATAGAACACCTTTGGGATGAATTAGTGCAGAGACTGCAAGCCAGGCCTTCTCATCCATCACCAGTGCCTGACCTCACAAATACACTTCTGGAAGAATAGTCAAACATCCAGATAGACACACTCCTAAACCTCGTGAACATCCTTCCCAGAAGAGTTGAAGTTGTTATAGCTGCAAAGGGTGGGCCAACTCAATATTGAACCCTACGGACTAAGACTAGGATGCCATTTATGTTCATGTGCGTGTAAAGGCAGGTGTCCCAATACTTTTAGCAACATACAGTAGTGTATGTACAACACTTCATTACTGCAAACAAAACATCAACCATAAAGGTATGGCATGTACTTACTGACCACCACGGCATAAAGTTAATACGACCCCCATAAATGGCCTAAATTTCAGCTTGAAATATAAAATAATGGGCCGATCAAACCCCACCTTCTACAGTAAATATCCGGAGAAAGTACCCAATAAATAATAGCATACCAAGTGAATAAAAAATATTAAAATGGTGGAGATACAATTCTAAGGTATGGGAAAATGTAAAATTTAAAATCTATCAAAATACTATCAAGTGCTTAATCAACAATACCAATTTCCCCTCGTTAAGTAAAAACCAAAATGTTGTTCTATGTGGATCTGTGAAAAAATAAAACTAACTTCTCAAATAAGATGCTCAAAACCAAAGTATATGTGATAATGATAAATCAGTGCCTTACAAACAAATCAATACCTCATACATATTCACTGTGAATAAAATAAATAAATATATGGATATAAATATGGATATAAATATGACTAATATGGTAAAGTGACCCTTAATCGTGAGTATGCATATACAGATATTAAAGTGACAAAATGGTGCAAAGATGTTCAGCATAAAATGTGCAATAATTGATACATAGCCAAATGCAAATTTCAATCGTACCATAAAATTATAATAAATAAATAATAAAATTAATAAATAGGGCAGTCAATCCCACCACAGGGATGCTGTCCCAAACAGTGACAATGGTGTAGTAAAGTCCAAAAAAGTGCAGTAGTGGTAGGTGGTTTCCACAGCAAAGTCTTTACACACAGTGCTAAACCAATGTGCAGTGATTTTTTCTTTTTTCTATGCACGTTTTAGTGCATCTCCCAAGTGTTTCCCCCAGCCTCTCACCTCCAGAAGCGGCCCCCAATGGGCCAAGTAGAGCGGGTGGATAATAACTAGGAAAAGCTGTGTTCCCTGCAGCGTGTCTTTAAGCATCAAATGAGTCTGTCTCTCATCCCCAGCTTCCAGCGCTTTCAGCGGTCCCAGCAATTTAATCAAGAACAGAGGAGAGGTCTCATGGTGTAGTATTTAAAACATTTATTTGAAAAAAACGTAATAACTTACATTAAAAATACGCAGCAAACGGTAGATGTAAGCAAAGCTTCCGGGTTCGGCCGTCCCCGTGAAGCGTCGGCACCTGACTCCTCCTACCCAGGTGCCGACGCTTCACGGGGACAGCCGAACCCGGAAGCTTTGCTTACATCTACCGTTTGCTGCGTATTTTTAATGTAAGTTATTACGTTTTTTTCAAATAAATGTTTTAAATACTACACCATGAGACCTCTCCTCTGTTCTTGATTAAATTGCTGGGACCGCTGAAAGCGCTGGAAGCTGGGGATGAGAGACAGACTCATTTGATGCTTAAAGACACGCTGCAGGGAACACAGCTTTTCCTAGTTATTATCCACCCGCTCTACTTGGCCCATTGGGGGCCGCTTCTGGAGGTGAGAGGCTGGGGGAAACACTTGGGAGATGCACTAAAACGTGCATAGAAAAAAGAAAAAATCACTGCACATTGGTTTAGCACTGTGTGTAAAGACTTTGCTGTGGAAACCACCTACCACTACTGCACTTTTTTGGACTTTACTACACCATTGTCACTGTTTGGGACAGCATCCCTGTGGTGGGATTGACTGCCCTATTTATTAATTTTATTATTTATTTATTATAATTTTATGGTACGATTGAAATTTGCATTTGGCTATGTATCAATTATTGCACATTTTATGCTGAACATCTTTGCACCATTTTGTCACTTTAATATCTGTATATGCATACTCACGATTAAGGGTCACTTTACCATATTAGTCATATTTATATCCATATTTATATCCATATATTTATTTATTTTATTCACAGTGAATATGTATGAGGTATTGATTTGTTTGTAAGGCACTGATTTATCATTATCACATATACTTTGGTTTTGAGCATCTTATTTGAGAAGTTAGTTTTATTTTTTCACAGATCCACATAGAACAACATTTTGGTTTTTACTTAACGAGGGGAAATTGGTATTGTTGATTAAGCACTTGATAGTATTTTGATAGATTTTAAATTTTACATTTTCCCATACCTTAGAATTGTATCTCCACCATTTTAATATTTTTTATTCACTTGGTATGCTATTATTTATTGGGTACTTTCTCCGGATATTTACTGTAGAAGGTGGGGTTTGATCGGCCCATTATTTTATATTTCAAGTGGTACTACGGATTGATGGATTAGCGCCACATATCTTTTATTTAATTGCATTTTGGGGAACTGAGTGGACCTGTCTATGTTGGCAGCTCTCCATCGGGTGGTTTACCGTCAGATTCAAGATTTTCTTGCCCACATTGTGGTTTTGCGCACTAGTTCCCATTCATTTAGTTCTAAATTTCAGCTTATTTCTGTTGATAAGGCTGAAATTTGAGCTGGATTGGGTCCTGCAAACTCGACAGCAGTCTATTATAAAAAACGACTGGGCCAGGTGTAAAATTATTGGCTTATTGGATGCAGTCACTGTTTGGCAGTGCCATTGTATTCAGTCAGACACAGACCACAACAGATAGCAGTTAGACATTCTTCCATCTTTGCTGTTCTTGTACATGGGGGAATCATTTTAAATATCAAGCCATGTATGAGTGCTTTTAGTTTAAATATTATGGCTTAGAGGTAGTAGTGTAATAAAACGCTTGAGTGATACAAAAATGTATTGGTATGTAGTAAATTAGGCCTAGACTAATACGCAGCAATCTATCTAATTGCACAGGAAAAGGGTAAAAATCATGGATGGATTACATGAAGGAATACAGAGTATATTCCTTAAAACCTTAATCCACAAACAGTAGGACAGAAAAAAACATAAGATAAACATATTTAGTTCCAATAGTTACCAGGCTATGACCCACAAAGGTTCCATTCGGGTGACCGCTCTACCAGAGAGTGTGTGTTTCCCTCCTATCTAGTCTGTGTATATCATTACAGGCTGATGCTGGTTGGCATGGTGTGGCTCTGATTGGTGGGCCTCTATAATCCTGGGTAAAGACTGGCTACATGTCCAATACTTTACATAAGACAGCCCCCTTTAATGCAAATCCTTGTCCCAGACTATTTTGAGCAGGAAACGCAACCCTGTAAGTAGATTACATTTTCAGGGAAATGAAGTATACATGACGGACTGGCCACGGCCCCTCATTGCATATTCAAACACGGGATCCTTTGAAGTGAGTATGTGTAGAACAATGAGGTTTGGGTCCAATTGTTTGTATACACAAGCTTAGGCACTGAATTGCCTGTCTAACAGATACTTCTGTGAAGCTATATTACACACCCTCCATAGATACCAGCTAAATGAAATATATTCATAATTACAATATTTTACAGCTATTAATGAAGATTTTACATAAACTCATAAGGCAACAGGAGTTTTCATTTTCCCTCTGTGCTTGCATTAGTTTTTTCTGGGTAGTACAGTTTCCGCTCAAAAAGACTGGTAGAAACAATGGCTCCTGTCTAAGTCAGCCCTAGTATGTATGTGAGATAGGGACCTTGGACTGTTGCCTTAGGGCAGGGACTAATGTGAAATTACAGTATGTAAAGTGATGCATAAATTAATGGTGCTATAAAAATACCTGTAATAAAAAAAATAATAATCTAGCTGCGCTTATAGGATATAAAGCACAAGTTTGTCCTCTATTTTACAAAATATAGATATCTGAAAATACGAAAAGTCTTTAACCACTTCCTATCCCGCGTATAGTAATATGAAAGCCGCAAGGTGGCTCTCTCATCCTGGGCGGCCGTCATATGACGTCCTCGGCTTCCCAGCCGCCTAAGGGGCACACGCCCACCACGCCCACCGTGTGACTCGAAATCCGATGCGCGTGCCTGGCGGCCGCGATGTCCCCCGGGCACCCGTGATTACTTGTCACAGAGCAGATTAGTTTACACACACAGATCCATGTCCTGTCAGGGGAGAGGAGAGACAGATCGTGTCTCCCTTGTATATAGGCGAGTAGAGGAGAGACGATCGACTGCTCCTCTGACAGGGGGGGGTCTGTGCTGATCTATTATCAGTGCAGCTCCCCAGAGGGTGCCCACACTGGACCACCAGGGACACCACTAGGACCACCAGGGATGACACCATCAGGTATGCCACCCTAGACCACCAGGGATGCCAATCAGTGCCCACAATGGATGCCAATCAGTGCCCACAATGGGCATCACTGATTGGCAGGCATTATTGTTTGGCACTGATTGGCATCCATCAGTACCATACATAACAGTACATCAGTGCCACCTATCAGTGCCCATCCATGCCAATCCGTGCCACCTATCAGTGCCCTTTCATGCCACCTATCAGTGCCCATCAGTGCCGCCTATCAGTGCCCCATCAGTGCCGCATATTAGTGCCCATCATCAGTGCCCATCAATGCCACCTCATCAGTGCCACCTCATCGGTGCCCATCAGTGCCGCCTTATCAGTGCCCGTCAGTACAGCCCCATCAGTGACCATCAGTGAAGGAGAAAACTTACTTATTTACAAAGTTTTGTAACTGAAACAAAAAAAAACATTTTTTTTTTCAAAATTTTTGTACTTTTTTTATTTGTTTAGCAGAAAATAAAAATCCCAGAGGTAATCAAATACCACCAAAAGAAAGCTCTATTTGTGGGAACAAAATTATAAAAATCTAGTTTGGATACAGTGTTACATGACCGCGCAATTGTCAAAGTGCAACAGCGCTGAAAGCTGAAAATTGGTCTGGGCAGGAAGGTGTATAAGTGCCCTGTATTGAAGTGGTTGAAAATTGGGATATTTATTATAGCAAAAAGTAAAAAATATTGTGTTTTTTTCAAAATTGTTGGTCTTTTTTTGTTTATGTCGCAATAAATAAAGACCACAGAGGTGATCAAATACCACCAAAAGAAAGCTGGTGAAAAAAATTATCAAAATTTCATATGGGTACAGTGTTGCATGACCACGCAACTATCATTCAAAATGTTACAGCGCTGAAAACTGAAAATTGGTCTGGGCAGGAAGGGGGTGAAAATGCCCTGTATTGAAGTGGTTAAATCTAAGTTCTGCAAATTTTGAAAAATATAGTTTTATGCTAAAAACATACTTTTCTATATTTCTTCTTTTGCGTTGTTTTTATATTTAGTATTTTTTATGCTAAACATTCTTCTAGACTTCAGTTGTTGTAATTTATTTTGTTAAATAATTTTATTTATTTTCATGCTAATCCACCTATAACAAATATCGTGCTTTCACGGTACAGTAGCTTCTACACAGTTGATCAAGTCATAATTACTGAGTAGCTATTCTACTATTAAATACGGGAGCTCAGTGTTATTTTCTTAATGTCGATTGCTAAGGACAGGAAGCCATTATGTTTTACAAATACTCTATTTTAAAGTAGCGTAGATGTCAAAGGGTAAGAAAGGATTAGGATCTTCACTTATAATAAGTAATTCAAGTACAAACAGTGTGACACAGTTCAGGAAAACTGATTAATTTGCTGTCTAAACAAATATTTGGAAACAAACTCCCGATGAAAAAACCTAATCAAGACAAATTCATTAATCTGATAGACACTGAGGATGCTTTCCTAAATCCACAGCTGAGCATTAATCCATCTATTTGTATTTCCTTCTGCACATCATTATACATTAACAAAGTGGAGATATTCTGCCGTGGTTTAGTCGGAGTGGAATAGTCTTCCCAGGCATAATACAAAGAGACCACTTGTCCCAATTAGGTTGCTCTTGGAAGAGAACCTTCGGTATGTTTCCTACCACATTATTTGGAAGGATGAAAAACAGCTTTTCATTTGAAGGGGTTTTCCAGGCTAAATTAAAACTCGGCTGCTGTTTTTGACCCATCTGTATAGTAATATGTTGTGCCCCTCACCACCCTCTTCACCTTTGGCCAAGATAAGAAGCTCTAATTTCAAGATTTATCAGCACAACCATGTGTTGGTGAAAACTTTTATGTGAGAAGATCAGTCCGATACAGTCACTCACACTATACTCTGTTTTATTGAAAAGCTTCTTTTTTTTTAGTCCACCTGGCATATGTATACAACAGCATAATTAAGTCCCCTGATTGTTCATGAGAGAGTGCAAGAGAACACTCATTCAGCTCTATATAATAAAAATATACTGTCAGAGTAATGAGATGTGTGACAAAGGTTAGGAATGTAAGATTGTCTTAATTAAGGGTCCCCTGCAAGGGTCCTTTATTTTCTGACAAAGCCAAGTACTTAAAGCCCAACAATTTGAACTGTTAAAATTATCCCTTGCAGTTGGGCTGCGCCCGCAGTGAGTGAGATAATTACTCATTTAGTAAACCATAAAAACTCACACTACGTGATAAAGTTAAATTATTGAATTAAACCTGCAGCAGCTTTCCACAAGGTGCTAAAACTTCAAAACCTTATATTTATATATATATAAGTACAGCATACCTCCCACAGTCCCACCATGGTATTCAATGGCATCTCCTTAACCATATATGGGGGAGGAAAGAAGAGAAAGACAAGATGATGTACAGGAGGGAAAAGGAAAAAGGAAAAGAGAAACTTAATGGAAGGAATTTTTAACCTTAGAGACATCACATTTTCGGAAGAAGAAAAATAAGTTTTGGAATTAGGCCTCAAATTTGCCACGGATAGAAATTGAAACAAATTCAATGTTTTTATAGACTTTCAGAAATGTATAAGGAAAATTAATATCAAAAAGTTTTATGCTAAAAGTAATGTACCAGTGGAACAGGCCAGAGAGGAATATCAACATACTTCCTTAAAAAACAATTCAATTTTTAACCCCAAAATAGCTAATAATCATTTTGTGGAGGTATTTAAATCTATAATAGTGATTAGGTCAGTTAATAAGGGGGGGGGGTGATTGTTCTGAAAAAGACTGATTACTTAGAAGAATGAAATAGATGATTGGAGACAAAGAGACCTATGAGGAATGTAAAAGGGAATCCAAACAATAAATATAAGGCCAAATTGAAGAAACCGATCAATTCAGTACACAAAGAAGGATTAATAAACAAGAAAGAGGTGAGATATTTAATACCTGTTGCACTGAAAGTTCCTGACATTTATCAGCTACCCAAAGTGCACAAAAATCCACTTAGACCCCTGGCAGACCTAGAGTTGACTCAGTTTTCTCTAGCTTGGGTGAATATCTGGATTGATTTTTACAACCTCTCACCCAGAAATGTCCAGCTCACCTTAAGGATAGCAAAGATCTTATAGAACTATTAAAACCCATGGATGTTGAGAACGATTATATTCTGGCCAGTGTAGATGTAAATACATTATACACCATTATCCAACAGCATGATGCACTAGAATCAGTTAGATGGGCCCTGGGGATGACCAATATTAAACACAAACAGAAGGAGTTTTTAGTACAAGCACTTGATCTGGCAATGAGCCACAATTTTTTCTGGCATGAGAAGAAGTATTATAGACAGAAAAAGGGTGTAGCCATGGGGTTCAAATATGCCCCGTCTGTGGCAAAACTTTTTATGAGCTGGTGGAAGAAGGAAGTTATCTATGGCAAAAACATACCAGAACTCAAGTACTATAAAAGATATATAGATGATATTCTGATTATGTGGGCAGGATCACAGGAATCTTTTAGCAATTTTCTTAAAGTGATGGGGAATTCCTATGGCATTTAATTTTCTGAAACTTATGGTATGAAGCGGTCAACTTCCTGGATCTTGTCATATACAAAGAGAATGGTAAATTACTAACCCGTACAATTTTTAACCACTTGCCGCCTGCCATATAGCAGAATGACGGTGGCAAAGTGGTTTCAACAACCTGACTGGGCGTCATATGACGTCCTCAGGATATTAAGCCAGTGCGCGCCCCCGGGGGGTGCGCATCGCGGCGATCGTTGTTGCGGTGTGTCAGTCTGATACCGCAACTCCGATCTAGGTAAAGAGTTTCTGACGGAGACTCTTTACCACGTGATCAGCCATGTCCAATCACGGCTGATCACGATGTAAATAGGAAGAGCCGGTGATCGGCTTTTCCTCACTCGCGTCTGACAGACGCGAGTAGAGGAGAGCCGATCGGCTGCTCTCCTGACAGGGGGGTCTGTGCTGATTGTTTATCAGCACAGCCCCCCTCGGATCCTGCCCAGGACCACCAGGATGCTGCCCAGGACCACCAGGATGGCCATCCACACTGGACCAACAGGTATGCCCCCCTAGACCCCAGGGAAGTACTAATCTGTGCCCAGGCAGCTGCCAATCAGTGCCCACTCACAATGCCTACCACTGCCAGTGCCACCAGGGATGTCTATCAGTGCCTCATATCAGTGCTGCGTATCAGTGCCCAGCAGTGCCGCCTATCAGTGCCCAGCAGTGCCGCCTATCAGTGCCACCCATAAAAACCCATCTTTGCAGCCTTTCAGTGCCCATCAGTGCCCACCTGTGCCACCCATGAGTGCCCATCAGTGCCACCTATCAATGCCCATCAGTGCTGCATATCAGTGCCACCCATCAGTGCCGGTGCTGCCTTATCAGTGCCGCCTTATTGGTGCCCATCAGTGAAAGAGAAAACTTATTTACAACATTTTATAACATAACTAAAAGCAAAACTTTTATTTTTTTCAAAATTTTCAGTCTTTTTTTATTTGTTTAACAAAAAATAAAAACCGCAAAGGTGATCAAATACCACCAAAAGAAAGCTCTATTTGTGGGAACAAAATGATAAAAATTTAGTTTGGGTACAGTGTTGTATGATCGCGCAATTGTCATTCAAACTGCAACAGCGCTGAAAGCTGAAAATTGGTCTGGTCAGGAAGGTGTATAAGTGCCCTGTATTGAAGTGGTTAAAGATGTTGACAAAAATGGTTATATCCCATTGGGGAGCTGTCACCATCCAAGATGGCTAGGTGGTATTCCCAAAAGTCAGATGCTAAGGGTGAGAAGGAATTGTGATAAGAGAGAGGATTATGATGCACAGGCTGAAACTATTTTAGAAAGATTTCTTGAAAAGGTTTATAATCTAAGAGATCTAAAGAGAACCAAAGAAACATAAAGAGATATGAATAGGGAGTTTTTGTTTAAGAAAAAATAAAATAAAAGAAGGGACTATGGGATGGCTTTCATGACAGGTTACACCTGACAGCACAAACAGTTCGAAAAAATAATGAGAGAACATTGGCCTCAGTTATTGAAGGATAGAGAGTTAAAAAGTATGTTACCAACCAAACCACAGTTCATTTATACTAAACCGCCCACGTTGCAGTTGAAGTTGGCACATAACGTCATTAATCCTCCAAAGAACTCCTTTACTTTTTTGGATCAAACTGTTTTTTTTCAGTTGTGGAAAATGTATGATTTGTAGAACCTCTAAGTATAGGAAGAGGAAAACTACGTCCTTCAAGTCATATTCTCAGGGGAGATCCTTTGAGATTTAAAAATTCATCACTTGTGGAACCAAGCATGTCACCTATCTCCTGTCCTGTCCTTGCGGTCTCCAATATGTAGGGAGGCTGGGGATAAGGTTGAGTGAGCATGTCAATAGAATTAAAAAGGGTTTCAAGCATCATTGTTTGTCCAATCACTTTAAACTGTGCCACAACAGAGACCCAAGGGGGTTGACCTTTTGTGGAATTGATAAGGTAGAAACGCATTGGAGAGGATCCAATCTTAAGAAGGCCATTTTCCAAAACGAGACCCAATGGATCCATAGACTTGGTACTATGAGTCCATTTGACTTGAACTGGATTTGAATTGTTTCCTATCAAATTGGTAGAATATTGTTTGACAAGTCATTGATCCACCAGTACAATTAGAGATATTTTTGGTTTGTATTTTATTTTTATTTTTTTTGAGTGCTTTTATTATAGTTTATTCTATTTATTTTTTATCTTTATTTTTATTTTATTTTTTTATTTTTTTATTTTTATTTATTTTTTATTTTCTTATTTATTTACATTTCATTTTAATGTTATTTTCATTTTCTTTCTTTCTTTTAATTCACTTTTTTTTTAAATTTAATTCACATACCTGTTGAGGTTTATTTAATAAATACTATATAGGTGAAATTGTATAATAAATTGTAATGTATATCATGCGAATATGATGTATGTACAAATTGCCTTTAAAATGTAAACAGGAAGTGATGTATTCTGTGTAGAGGAAGTAGGTGCTCGTACACCTATTGGAATTGGTTGCATTCTCATTGGCTAACGAAAGAGGAGGCACCTCTCCTCGGATATAAGTTTGATCACAAGAAACCAGAAGTGATGTCATCGGTGAGAAACGCGTTGACACATTTCTAGTTTACCGAACCATTGACGTCACTTCCGACCTCCGTGGAACGCACCTCGAGCAGCGGTGAACCTGATGATTACTGATGCCTGTTTTTCTACTCGTAAGTGGCACATAGACTGTGCAATTCATTGTTATAGCAGTACTTCAATATTCTTTCCATTTTCTTGAGCATGGTGGATTCCATCTAGTCACCCTCAAAACCATTCCAAAGTTGGAGAATTTTCTAAGTCCCAAGTTTACCCCATCATCACTAGATTAATAGATCACAGTGTGTTTTGACCCACAGACTGCAAAGCTGAGGGTCCATTATTTTTGGTGAGTGGGGACACAAGAGGGAAGTGTGGCACAAGACACTGCAATTGACTTTCAGCACCACAGCACTTTTTTCTTTTTGTGCACCAAGCATTTTTATCAGAGACTGTGTGTTTTATAAATATTGATGTATTTTGATGATTTCATCCTTGTTTGAGCACTTTAGTACTTTATATGTCAAGAGTTTATGTAGGTTTATAATAGTGTTTATCCATATGTTCACTGCTGTAAGCTCTATAATTACTCATTTAGGTGTAGCGGGAATAGAAAAGAAAATGTACTTACACGATCCTTTGCTCATCCGTGCTGCTAGACAGTTCCCTGCAGCATCTTCTCCCCCATTTTCCAGAGGTCTAAGGTGCTGACATCGTCAAAACTAATACAAGGCCTATAGCCCTGCAGTGGACATGATAATGCCCAAGGACAGTCCACTGTCTGCGTTTCCGAGGGAGCAGAGGATCAGGAAAGTAAAAATTGTTTCCCCCCTCCACTAGACAAAACAAGCAGATAACCCTTGCAGTGTGGGCACAGTCCCACTGCAAGGGATAATTTTAAAGTTTCCTGTAGCTATGCTTTAAAGTGGACACATCAGATATATTTATTCATGTTAAGTACATGCACAGTAAGTAGTGTTAAACTTTATTACCCCTGAAACAGATCACAATACTTCTCTTGATAATGCCTTTATCTGGTGCCATCTTTGTTCAGGTCTTATCCAGGATCAGCTTGTGAGATGACACAATCACATCCGTTCTGGTGCTTGTGCAGTTCTTTGCTGACCCGGACCACATGCTGCAACCTTTCACCTTGTGACTTGTGTAGCGCTACACATGCAGGAGTTGCTCAATAAGATGGGTCCTCTGTTCTTTGCTTCAACTTTCCCAAGGGCTTCAGCCTCTTTGACATACCAGGTTGAGTGTAAAAGCAAGTAAACACCGTGATGCATGGCAAATAATTCCTATTGTCCAATATTAGTGCTATGTCAAAAGCAGGCACCAAACCAGTTAGAAAGGGCAATCTTAATGCATTATCCCTCAGTAAAGTTGACAACCAAACAAATACAAATAATTTGGCAAGTGTGGTAACACAGTTTACATAAACAATGTGGCCAACAGTAAGGGCTAAGCATAAAATAACACATAATTATCAGGTCAGCATAAACAGTAAGGGCCCATTCACACAGGGGCAACTTTTGATCTGACTTCAAGTCGCCCCAAGTCGCCCCTAGCCGCCTCAAGTCGCGCTAGATGAAAAAATCAATGTAAGTGAATGGATCCATCTTAATGTACACTACTGCAGTCGCTCCGACTTCAGAAAAGGTTCCTGTACTACTTCAATCCGACTTCTAGGTGACTTGTACCCATTGATTTCAATGGAAGTTGCCTCCAAGTCGGATCTCCTGTCTTAACTGAAGCAACTTTCCAAGAAGTAAAAATAGTTTTCTAGGCACCCTCCCACAGAGTTGATTATTATGTGATTGGCCACTGGCAAAGTCCCCTGTCCTGGAGGCAACTTCAAGTTGCTTGTAAGTTGCCCCAAGTCTCGCTGTGATTCATACTCAAGTCGTGTCCAAGTTGCCTCAAAAAGTCGCGCTGGAAGTCGTGTTGCCCCTGTGTGAATGGACCCTAACAGTGCCACCTGAAGTGCAACAGTGAGCACCAATGAAACTTGATCTAACAAATTGCTGGGACTATGCTGCCAGTGTGCACTAATGGCAGCTATGCTAAGCCTAACCCCAATAGGTAGACACTGTCCATAGGAATTAAGGAAATAGGAGAAGTGAACAAAAGGAACTAGCTGGATGGTTTTATAGGAGACCAGTACTTTATGTTGTTCTTCAGTCGGCTATTGTTGGGAACCTTTAGGAAACATTTGTGCACTTAACTACATTTTAGTAAACCAGCATGCAGTAGAAGTGCAGTAAAGATGCAGTAAAGGTGTGATATAGGCGGAGTATACTTAATGTCCTTTTCCTCCAGTACCTCAGCCTCTACTAGCAGTGTAAAGAATGGGCAGTGAGCCCTCTCACCAGTCCATGCAGTGCAGTGGTGACCTCTCTCTGTAGAAGAGGGAGGCGCCTCAGTCCATAGAAAGCCCCCGGTGTGTGGCAGCAGTGCAGATATGACTGCACTGTGCTGTGTTGCATTCCCCAGGTGTCTCTGCCCCAGGTCTTAGTCTCTGGCTCTGGTCCCTCACCTCGTGGCTTATCCATGTGCACCAGGACAGATGTGCACACCTTGGCCCCTGCGCTTCAAAAAGGAAGAGGTTTCCAGTGTGGCCTGGTAAAAGCTGTTCCACCACTCCCCTTCCTCCTCAAAATCTTAAGCCCTATATTATAAAGGTCCATAAGTCCCATTCTGTGATTGATGCTTCAAGCTACATTTCCCATGATCCTCAGCATTCAGCATGGAAGCCCACAGGCTCTCCTAGCTATAGTTCTCCCTCTGCTGTCTGGAGGGGATAGTGCAGCACAGTATCTAGCATAGCAGTAGAAGGTAAAAAAAAACTGACTGTAAGGCCCCTTTCACACTGTAGCGCAGCCGCATTAGCGGTAAAGTGACGCTAATTTTAGCAGCGCTTTACCGTCGTTTTAGTGGCACTTTTCAGCCGCTAGTAGGGCTCTTTTAACCCCCGGAGAAACAGAAGAGAGAGGCGCCTCTGGGTGTAGACTAAAAACAGATTTTATTCATAAAAAGATAGTGATGGTCAAACTCACATGTTAGAAGTCATCAAAAACGCATGAGAATGTGAGCAGGTACTGGAGAAAACATCATCCATCAGGAAGTCAGATCAGTCAAACAACTCCTGGCTGGGGGCTCTGCCTGTGTGTGAGGAGAGGTACCGCTGAGATGTATGGCCGGCCGCAGCGGTGACAGATCACAATACAAGGCAGAGAGCATGGAGGAAGGAAAACATCCGGCGAGGAGTGATGACGTCACAGATCGAGCGACGCGTTGCAGGGCGTACAGGCTGTGGTGACAAGACAGCCGCGCCCCTTCATCAGGCTATAGATGGATGGGATTGGATTGCTTAAGAAGTAGGAGGTGGGAGGGAGGGCCAGGGCAGGAAATGTGATGATTGGTCTAGATAAAAGGAAGGGGAGGAATAAAACCGGAACTGAAGGAAATGGTCAAATACAAAAACAATCAGAAGTGTCAGCAATGAAGTGTATAGCAGGAAAGCATAGCAGTGATCAGGGAACAAATGTATAAAAAGAAATGGGCTGATATGTGAAATAGAGGAATGACTATTAAAATAATGATAAGGGTATATAACTAAGAAAACTGATTGGGAGGATAATTGATATATGGATATCTAAATAAATATAGGATAATAATGATGAGGACATATAACTGAAAAAACTAATGGGGAGATTAATGTGAATATATGAATGCAGAATGATAATGATGATGAGGGCATAAGAACTAATAAGGAAATTAAATGGTATGTGGACATATAAATGCAAAGGTAGGATAAGTCTGGGGAGGGAAAAGGCAGGTATATATAAATGAATATAAATGAATGCATAGGTAAAATGAGTCAGGGGAGGGAAAAAAAAAAAAAAAAAAAAAAAACAACAAACATATATAAAAAAAATAAATAAATAAATAATATATGTGTATACCGTATAATAAATAATTATAATAGGACTGGAAAAAAGAGGACAACGGTATATGAATATATATACCATATAATAGTAAGAGGGGGGGGGGAGAAGCATGTATCTCTCCATCACACACAAATCAGGCCTTATGTAAAAACACAATCATTTAAAAAAGAGATCCAGTTATTAATAGGAGGTGATTGGTAAAAATTATTATTAAATTTGCATATGTGTGTGTATGTATGCGCACGCAAAAATGTGCACGCACACAGCACCCACATGTACACAAATGCAAAGCACAATACAGGACTTCACAATAATCGTACAAAACCTGTAGGGGTAAAATTTAATAAATAAAAAACAAAAATTAAAAATAAAAATATATATTAAAATTAATATATATAAAAAAGTTAAAGGATGGTGGAGATCTCTATACTTTCATTAATTCCTCCTGGCGATAGGGCATCCAAAGTGTATATCCAAAAGGTTTCTCTAGAACAGAGCTTCTTAAATCTCTCAGCGGGGGACAAAGATCTGGGGATCTGTTCGATTACCCATACCCTAAGTCCCGCTGTCGAGCTCTGATGGGCCACCGCAAAGTGTCTAGGGACACTGTGTGGGTCAGTGCCACCTTCAATCAGCCTTCTGTGCTCACCAAACCTCTGTCTGAGAGCCCTGATGGTGCGGCCTACATAAATCAGCCCGCATGGGCAACTAAGACCATAAACTACGAAGTTTGATGAGCAGTTAAAGAAGTCTTTCAACATGTAGGTTTTGCCTTTGGTAATAAAAGACTTTTGTCCATGATGGACAAAATGGCAAGTTTTACACAAGGCCTTACGGCACTGATACATACCCACCAGAGGTATTAGTATAGGTGCAGCAGGAGAAGGTGCAGTAGATTTGAGCTTGCTCGGGGCGATTTTACTCTTTAGGTTAGGGGCCCTACGGTATGTGACTTTAGGATGTGAAGGTAGTACAGCTGAAAGGTGGGGATCCTGTTGTAGAATGTCCCAATGTTTAGAATTTTTTCCATATGTTTGTATTTGTGATGGAAAGTGGTTACAAATCTACTGGAACAGTCTTTGGGAGATGTATTGCCTCTGGGAGGTTTGCCATGAAGGTAATGATTGTAGGCTTCATCAACCAGAGGCTCTGGATATTGTTTATCCAGAAATTTCCTTTTTAGATTAACACTAAGTTCAGTGTAATCCGAATCTTTAGTGCAGTTTTGTCGAAGACGACAAAACTGCCCTTTTGGGATGTTGGTAATCCATTTCGGAAAATGGCAACTCTTGTAGTGCAAATACGAGTTGCCTGCGGTAGGCTTAGTGTAAATCTTAGAGGTGATAACTGAACCTTCGAGTCCCAATTCTAGATCCAAGAAGGCTATAGTGGCACAATCTGTGACAGATGTAAATGAAAGTCCATAAGGATTATCGTTGCAATGTTTCACAAAAGGAGTAATGAGCTCAGAATCACCATCCCAGATGATAATCAGGTCATCAATGTACCTACCAAAAAACACTATGTTGGCTGCAAAAGGGTTATGATTATGAATATATTCGTTTTCCCAAAAGCCCATAGCCAAATTGGCGTAGGACGGAGCAAAGTTAGCTCCCATCGCCGTACCTTGTATTTGTTGATAAAAATCTCCGTTGAAAATAAAATAATTATGCGTCAGGCAGAACTCTGTGGCCTCTATGATAAATCTAGCCTGACGCATGTTCATCAAAGGATAAGAATTGCTCCAAAGCCATCAATCCAAACTGGTGTGGGATAGAGGTATATAGGGAACATACATCGAGTGACAGCCACACGTAAGAGGACTCCCATCTATAAGAAGACAGGAGTTCTAAAAGATGCGTTCCATCACGTATGTATGAGCGTAAAGATGAGACTATAGGTTGTAGGAATTGGTCTATGTACAAACTGAAACCCGTAGTGACGCTGTCCATCGCTGCCACAATAGGTCTGCCGGGAGGATCTACTAGGCTTTTATGAATCTTGGGTAGATAATAGAAATAAGGGATTTGATAGAAAGATTTCCGCAAGAATGAGCTTTCTGTTTTCGTGATGATATCTTCTTTCAGAGCAGTGTTTATAAGAATATCAGCCTCCAGTGCAAATTCTGCAGTGGGGTCTTTCTTAAGTTTAGCATATGTAGCTCTATCTGAAAGGAGTCGATGGGATTCCCTTAAATAATCGGACCTATTGAGCAACACTATACCACCCCCCTTGTCAGCTGACTTGATCACCAAGTCTTCGGCAAGAGTAAGGTGGTTCAGCGCTGTGATTTCAGAGGGTGAAAGATTATTAACTTTGGATGTATAGTTGCACATTTTTAATAAGTCTGCATAGACCACTCTATAGAAACTCTCTATATATGGACCTTTTAACCCCCGCTAGTGGCTGAAGAAGGGTTTAAAGTGCCCGTGTTGCGGCGCTGCCAAAGCCCTTTGCAGGCGCTTCGGCAGCGCTGCCCATTTATTTCAATGGGCCGGGGCGTTTTGGGAGCGGTGTATACAGCACTCCCACACCGCTCCAAAGACGCTGCTTGCAGGACTTTTTGTAACATCCTGCAAGCGCACCGCCCCAGTGTGAAAGCACTCGGACTTTCACATTGGGGTGGTATGGGAGGCGTTTTTTAGGCGCTTTACAGGTGCTATTTTTAGCGCTAAAATGACTGAAAAACGCCTTCCGTGTGAAAGGCGTCTAAAGAGGACAGCGACTCCTTCTCCATGTTTGTGTAGTCTAGCACCTGGCTACAGTTGCAACAAAGTTACAATGGTCCAGTAATATTCTGGGTGGAGGATGTGATCGAGAAAATATTTCCTGCTGCCAGCAGTAAAAAATGTAATATATTGCAGCTTATAGTCCTTAGATGTGGTGGCTGCATTAACCCCTTCCGGACCAGCCGCCACAGCTATACTACGGCAGGTTGGCTCCCCTGCGCAAGCCGTCATAGCTGTACGTCGACTCTTTAAGACGCCTTAGCAGGCGCGCGCAGCGTGTCCCCGGAGCCAATGCATGTGTACCCGTGATCGCTCGTGACAGAGCAAGAACCGGGAGGTGTGTGTGTAAACACACACATCCTAGTTCTCTCAGGGGAGAGGAGACAGATTGTGTGCTCCTACTAAGTAGGAAACCGATTGGTCCCCTCCCCTAGTCAGTCCCACCCCCCCACAGTTAGAATACACTTAGGGAACACAGTTAACCCCTTGATCGCCCCTAGTGTTAACCCCTTCCCTGCCAATGACATTCATACAGTAATCAGTGGCTATTTTTAGCTCTGATCTCTGTATAAATGTCACTGGTCCCAAAAAAGTCTCAAAAGTGTCCGATCTGTCTGCCGCAATGTTGCAGGCATGATAAAAATCGCTGATCACCGCCATTACTAGTGAAAAAAAAATAATAATAAAAATGCCATAAATCTATCCCCACTATAACTTTTGCGCAAACCAATCAATATACGCTTATTGCGATTTTTTTACCAAAAATATGTGGAATAATACATATCAGCCTAAACTGATGAAGACATTTTTTGGGGGGATATTTATTATAGCAGAAAGTACAAAATATTGTGTTTTTTCAAAATTGCCGCTCTTTTTTTGTTAATAGCGCAAAAAATAAAAACCGCAGAGGTGATCAAATACCACCAAAAGAAAGATCTATTTGTGGGAAAAAAGGATATCAATTTTGTTTGGGTACAACGTTGCACGACTGCACAGTTGTCAGTTAAAGCGACGCAATGCCATATTGCAAAAAAAATGGCCTGGTCAGGAAGGGGACAAATCCTTCCGGGGCTGAAGTGGATAATTTTCTTTTTTTCAAGGTAAGAACATTTTCTGCAAAATACAGCAAATACATGTCCTTGCTAGAAATGCGGAGTCCTAATCAATTACTGTGAGCTGCACCAAAGAATATCTTCCTTTTCAACTATCTTCTGTAAACAACCAGTTGCCTTGATCCCCCCCTCCTTTCCGTTTAATGGAATTGAAGAGATGCAGACATTATTGTAGTACACATCAGCTGAGGGGCCACGGGTGACAACCATAAATAAACCCATAGGTACAGTGAAGGAGTGACATGGCCTTCCAGAGACAGGAAGTGTTTTTGCAGGATTACCAGGTGAAAACAAAGCAAAAGAAGCTTAAAAAATAAATAAATTAAGTAGACCACCACACCAAAGTATAGTAAACTGCAATATATTACCTTTTTGGTTTTGGGCTTAGATTTACTTTAAAGTGGTTCTAAAGGCTGAAGTTTTTTTACCTTCACAAAAAACCTTCAATGTGCAGCTTCCCACGCAGCCCCCCCCCAATACTTACCCGAGCCTGATTGCGATTCAGCGATGTGCACAAGAGCAGCTGCTCTCCCCGGTCTCTGCCAATGGATCACGCTGCTGTGTCTCAGCCAATGAGGAGGGAGCAGGGGGGCGGGGCCAAGTCCAGCTCTGTGTGTCTTATAGGAGCATACAGGTGTGCTCCTATAGCAAGCGGCTTGCTCAGGGGGCACCCGTAGAAGAGAAGGAGCCAGGAGCACTGGCAGAGGACCCAAGAAAAGGAGGATTGGGGCTTCTCTGTGCAAAAACAATTGCACAGAGTAGCTAAGTATAAAATGTTTGTTTTTTATTTTGTTTTTTTAAATTCTACCTTTAATATCATTTTAAGCAAAGTCACTGGACTGGAGCTAAAGGACAACTTTTTTATGATTAAAGGTACTTTGTTGTTTTTAGTTTAAAGTATACTGTTTCTGTATATTATGTAACTGCGAAAATGTATTCATGCACACATGTAAAGTTACTGAAAGGTTTTCTTTAAAGCTAAAGTTCAGTCAAACAGTTAAATACAGAGATAAAGTACAAACTGTATATGGGAGCTGTTTTACCTGGCAAAGGATTTTTATTTCTGTTCATCCAGTACTGTCCCACTCGCATCTTACATGCTTTTCTGTCTGGTCAGGAGACCTAATTTTTCCCGGTTCCCTCCCCCAGCATTTGACTGGACAGTGAAAGGAAAAGCAGTAGACTGATAAGTTATCTCACTGCCACTCTGGTCTTACCTCCTATCAGCATTCTCTTGTAAGCACTTGACCACTGCAGCAGAATTGAGTGGCTCCTTGTGTTGCCCCTACCTCTCCCTGGCTATGCTCTACCCTACAGAGAAAGCAAGAGGCTGAAACCTGGTCAGATTCAGGAGTCCTTTATTATCATATAGGGGTCCATTTACTAAAGGAAAATTGACTGTCCACTTTGCAAGGGAATGTTCATTGATGCTTGTGAATTAAGTGAAGCTCTGCTGACTTCCATCATTCAATTATGTGCCATCAAAAATGCAACTTTTTACATTTTCCCTTGCTTGTGATTAGGCATTCCTTCTAAAGTGAAATTTCACCATATTCACTAAGCTTTGGGGAACATTCTCTTGCAAAGTGCAACTTCCCTTGCAAAGTAAACAGCCTATTTGCCTTTCGTAAATTAACCTCATAGTTAGATATACCTAAACATACAGGGATGCTTTAGGCTGCTTTCATAGTTTGCTGCATTCTAAATGCTGTCTAAGCAGTGTTTACAACTTCCGGAAAGAATAAACTGCTTTGTGAATGTAGCATTATAGTATAGGATAATATAGAAGTAAGACGGTGCTTTTAGGAAATCAAACACTTACTTTCCAAAACTAAAATATGAAATGACAATATGCTGTCTTGCTTTTTCTGGGAACATTTTTACGCATTCATGCACATAATTTTTGAACTGCCAGGCCAGGAAAACATAAAAAACACACATATTAAGCAGGTGCCTGACTGCACTTTGTGATGATTGTATTATGAATACACATGTCATCACTCTAAAGCTATTGCATTTTAATATTTTTCATCTGTTGGTATTGCTCGCACCTGTAAGTAGTTAGCTGTGAGTGTTGCGCAGTCTGGGAGATCTTCTTACTTTTGCTATTGTCCACTTTTTTCTTGGATCTGCAGTTGTAACTGAGGTTCCTTCCATCTGGAAAGAGTCAGCTCCTTGCATGAATATAATATGTAAGAAGTTTACCAAAACAGACTTCATTTGATTTTGCTGTTTGTTTTCTTGGATCTGTTTTATTGCTGCAACTTGTCAGCTGTGTTTTGACCTGCGACATGCTCAAGCTATCGAGATGTTACTCTGCATCTCTCTCCAATTAGACCCTGCTGCGGGTCACCTCCCAGCTGGGAAGAGACAGGCACGACATGAAATAATTTTCAGCATGTGCAGTGAACTCATTTTGAAAGCTTGTTTGCTTTCTTTCTTTTTAGCATTTATGGACGCATTCTATCAAAAAGGTTAGAGTAGTGAACTTTAGCACTCTGTGCAATGAGTAAGCACTGTTTTTATTACCTAGGTCATGGCTGTCCAACTGGCCAGCCGCAGTCTTCCTGCCCTTTAGATTTTCTTATCTATTTAACCTCCACCACTTAAATCAGAATTTAGCTATTAAAAACTATTCAAACTTTGCTCCTCTCCCACCCTTCTCCCTCCCTCTACACGAAAAGCCCCCCCCATTTTTTTTTTTTTTGCTGTATATTTAGATTGTTATTGTTCTATAGTTCTTGCTTTGGCCTGCTTCCTTTTTCCATTCTGGCCTAAGCCAGAATGACATAATGACATGCTGTGCTCCCAGAGCCTATTGGGATGTCCACGTCACATATCCGAGGAGGCATCGGCTCCCAATCGTGAAAGAAGCAGAGGAGCAGATCCGGGGGCTGCATAATCAGGAGGCGGCTGCCTAAACCCAAAAGAGACAGCCTGCTCCCAAGGATGTCCCGGACAAAGATGATGGCATGTGACCAGAGCGGTGGCAGTGAAGTAGCAGTTTGCATGCAGGACAACACTGGATTGACTTGGTGGATGGGTATTGGAAATGTGGACAACACAGCAGCAGGTAATTGGGGGTTTTAGAAAAAATAATTGGGGGGGTTAGAGTTACAGTCGTCTTTAATTTTATACACAGAATACAAAACTGATGCTTTTTTTCGGGTTACCTGCGCTAAGTCACATGACCACACCTAGGTAACCCTTTAATTGCTAACAACAACATACTAAGGCTTGTCAAACATGATTTTTTTTTACATTTAACCAGCAGGTTTATTGAAAAAAAGAGCTGAATTCCCCATCCACACAGTCGATGTGGATGGGGGAATCCTTCCTGCTGTGCTACTGCATTCTGTCGGTGAAGAGCCTTCCCAAATGATCAGCACTGATCATTTTGCAAAAACCCGACAGGCTGGTTGCACACAAGTTGATTGATAGATTGACTTGTGTACAACCAGCTAGCCGTACATGAGATTAAAAGTCCTTGCTGAACCAACCAAATTTTGATCCTGTATGGCCAGCTTAAGGCCACATTCAACTTAGCCATCAGATTCCGTACAAGGACCTTTCTTCCCATCTTTGGAGGGTCTCTCTCATTGGAGAATCATCATTTTCTGGACTGTAGCCTGGACTGCTGATTTATTCTACATCACAGGAACCCATTTCTGGTAAGGTAGGCTGGTTCTTATATTGCTTGACACCAGCTAGGGACTGCTGTGTATTCACTGTCAAAAAGGTGCAAGTGTCCTTTCTGCATCAGGGGAGGTAGTCTAGTTCTGGTTGTGAACAGCACCATTGATCCCATTCTTACCTGCACTGATCTCCCTAGGGGAGATGTTCAGAAAACCAGTTCTTCTGGTAGCTACTAGAAGAGAAATGTATGCAACAAGGTGCACCTTACCCTGTGTTGCAGTTGAAGGACATCGGAGGTAGGCCCTGTGTTTCTCTGGGTTTTCTGCAAGGGGAACAACTAGTCAGATGCTGCAGGTTTTGTCCATCAGGAAAATGGAATGCCTTAAGGATTCCATGGGACCTGTGGACCTGGGGTTAGACACTTCTTCCTTGACTGATCCACAGATTTATGAAAAATGCTTTCCTGGCACTGATCCCTGTCCTAGATGTAGGCAAATATTGTTTGCTGTTGGGATAAGACTTTTGTTCCATGGATGCTGCTTCTTCATGGCATCTGGGAAGCCTGGGACAATCTTAGCCCAATGTCAAAGATAGGTAGGATTATTATTTTACCAGGTTTTTCCTTACCCTTTTGGCTCACCCCATTCCTGCAATGCACTGGTGAGTGAGTCTAGCTTCATCCTTGGCCTATATGACCCGTTTATAGTTAGGTTCTAATGTCATTTCCTGCCTACTAGGGATGAGCCGAACACCCCCTGTTCGGTTCGCACCAGAACATGCGAACAGGCAAAAAATTTGTTCGAACACGCGAACACCGTTAAAGTCTATGGGACACGAACATGAATAATCAAAAGTGCTAATTTTAAAGGCTTATATGCAAGTTATTGTCATAAAAAGTGTTTGGGGACCTGGGTCCTGCCCCAGGGGACATGGATCAATGCAAAAAAAAGTTTTAAAAACGTCCGTTTTTTCGGGAGCAGTGATTTTAATAATGCTTAATGTGAAACAATAAAAGTGTAATATCCCTTTAAATTTCGTACCTGGGGGGTGTCTATAGTATGCCTGTAAAGGGGCGCATGTTTCCCGTGTTTAGAACAGTCTGACAGCAAAATGACATTTCAAAGGAAAAAAAGTCATTTAAAACTACTCGCGGCTATTAATGCATTGCCGGTACGACAATACACATAGAAGTTCATTGATAAAAATGGCATGGGAATTCCCCACAGGGGAACCCCGAACCAAAATTAAGAAAAAAAAAAATGACGTGGGGGTCCCCCTAAATTCCATACCAGGCCCTTCAGGTCTGGTATGGATATTAAGGGGAACCCCGGCCAAAATTAAAAAAAAAAATGGCGTGGGGTCCCCCTCAAAATCTATACCAGACCCTTCAGGTCTGGTATGGATTTTAAGGGGAAGCCCGCGCCGAAATTTAAAAATCCAAAAATCCAGACCCTTATCCGAGCACACAACCTGGCAGGCCACAGGAAAAGAGGGGGGACGAGAGAGCGCCCCCCCTCCTGAACCATACTGGGCCACATGCCCTCAACATTGGGAGGGTGCTTTGGGGTAGCCCCCCAAAACACCTTGTCCCCATGTTGATGAGGACAAGGGCCTCATCCCTACAACCCTGGCTGGTGGTTGTGGGGGTCTGCGGGCGGGAGGCTTATCGGAATCTGGGGAAGCCCCCTTTAACAAGGGGACCCCCAGATCCCGGCCCTCCCCCCTGTGTGAAATGGTAAGGGACCATTTCACTAAAAAACTGTCAACATGTTAAAAATGACAAGAGACAGTTTTTGACAATTCCTTTATTTAAATGCTTCTTCTTTCTTCTTTCTTCTATCTTCCTTCGGTTTCTTCCTCCATCTTCTTCTTCTTCTGGTTCTTCCTCCGGTGTTCTCGTCCGGCATCTCCTCCGCAGCGTCGGCATCTTCCTCCCTTCTTCTCCTCGGGCCGCTCCGCATCCATGATGGCATGGAGGGAGGCTCCCGCTCTTCTCTTCATCTTCTTCTCTTCATCTTCTTCTCTTCATCTTCTTTTCAGGCCGCTCCGCATCCATGGTGGCATGGAGGGAGGCTCCATGTGACGCCACAGGGAAGTCCCGTCAAGTCACCGTACGTCAGAGGGGGCGGGGTCACCGGGTGGCCCCCCGCCGTTATTTAAGAACCGTCAGAAGAGGAGAAGCGTCACACAGCGGGAGCCTCCCTCCATGCCACCATGGATGTGGAGCAGCCCGGAGAAGAAGATGAAGAGAAGAAGATGAAGAGAAGAAGATGAAGAGAAGAGCGGGAGCCTCCCTCCATGCCATTATGGATGCGGAGCAGCCCGAGGAGAATAAGGGAAGAAGACGCCGACGCCGCGGAGGAGATGCCAGACGAGAACACCGGAGGAAGAACCAGAAGAACCAGAAGAAGAAGAAGAAGATGGAGGAAGAAACCGAAGGAAGATAGAAGAAAGAAGAAAGAAGAAGCATTTAAATAAAGGAATTGTCAAAAACTGTCTCTTGTCATTTTTAACATTTTTGACAGTTTTTTAGTGAAATGGTAGGGGTACTTTTGTACCCCCTTACCATTTCACACAGGGGGGAGGGCCAGAATCTGGGGGTCCGCTTGTTAAAGGGGGCTTCCAGATTCCGGTAAGTCCCCCGCCCGCAGACCCCCACAACCACCGGTCAGGGGTCAGGGTTGTGGGGATGAGGCCCTTGTCCTCATCAACATGGGGACAAGGTGTTTTGGGGGGCTACCCCAAAGCACCCTCCCAATGTTGAGGGCATGTGGCCTGGTACGGTTCAGGAGGGGGGGGCGCTCTCTCGTCCCCCCTCTTTTCCTGCGGCCTGACAGGTTGCGTGCTTGGATAAGGGTCTGGTATGGATTTTTGGGAGGACCCCACGCCGTTTTTTTTATTTTGGCGCGGTGTTCCCCTTAAAATCCATACCAGACCTGAAGGGTCTGGTATAGATTTTGAGGGGGACCCCACGCCATTTTTTTAAAATTTTGTCCGGGGTTCCCCTTAATATCCATACCAGACCTGAAGGACCTGGTATGGAATTTAGGGGGACCCCCCACGTCATTTTTTTTTTATTTTGGCAGGGGTTCCCCTTAATATCCATACCAGACCTGAAGGGCCTGGTATGGAATTTAACAGGACCCCCACATCATTTTTATTTTTAAATTTTGGTTCGGGGAATTCCCATGCCGTTTTTATCAATGAACTTCTATGTGTATTGTCAGACCGGCAATGCATTAATAGCCGTGAGTAGTTTTAAATGACTTTTTTTCCTTTAAAATGTCATTTTGCTGTCAGACTGTTCTAAACACGGGAAACATGCGCCCCTTTACAGGCATACTATAGACACCCCCCAGGTACGAAATTTAAAGGGATATTACACTTTTATTGTTTCACTTTAAACATTATTAAAAAATAAAAAAAACGACCGTTTTTAAAACTTTTTTTGCATTGATCCTTGTCCCCTGGGGCAGGACCCAGGTCCCCAAACACTTTTTATGACAATACCATGAATATAAGCCTTTAAAATTAGCACGTTTAATTTCTCCCATAGACTTTTAAAGGGTGTTCCGCGGCATTCAAATTTGCCGCGAACACCCCAAATTGTTCGCTGTTCAGTGAACTTGCGAACAGCCGATGTTCGAGTCGAACATGAGTTCGACTCAAACTCGAAGCTCATCCCTACTGCCTACCATTGTTGGGGTTTTTCCCATGCAACTTACCTGTTCACTCATACTGACTATAAAATCCTGGGTTCTCTGCTGGACATAGGAGTTGTTTTCACACCCTTTGCAGGTTGTGGTTTTTAATTAATTTCAGAGTTCTTCCCTAGTGAGTCTCACCTTAACAAGTAAAGTGGTTTATCTATATATATATATTTTTTTTTACTTTGGAACTTTGTGGGCCTTTAGCTGAATTTAATTAAACAACAGGACAAGTTTGAACATGTAAAGGACAATCTGACAGTCTGACAATATCTCCTAGGCCAGTTTAAATGCTCTATTTTGTACAAGCACTCTTGTCTATGGCATGTGAGAAGGGAGGGAAACTACAGTACTTTACAATAGTCCTAGTGTAGGTAAAATTTAATAGTGAAATGCATTTTCTACACAGCCCCCAAAGAATGTCCATTCAGGGTTTCTGTGCCTTGTCCAGAAGAACTGTATTGTTGCCCAGTTCAGCGAAAAAAGGCTGGAACAGATGACATCTAATGTGTAAGAGCATCTCTAGACATTATGCAGCCAGACATGCATATGTAATTTGTTTATTGAGCAATATTTTTTTCTATAGACTAGTACCTAGGCATCCATGCTCTTACCAAAATCCATAAGCCACATAAGTGTGGCTTGAAAGAAACATCCCTGTTATTTTTTGACAAAATTCAATGCAACTGTAGATGCTTCAGTAAATAGGAATTATATATGTAGAAATAATATATAGCCAAATATATCATAATAAGTACTTAGTCTTGAAACTGCTGGGCTCAGAGAACAACAATTAAATGTTTGTGTGATCCTTCAGATCAGTGAACAATCAAAGCCTTGGTGTATTTTATTTGAACAGCTTCATGGGTCTTCTAAGAAAATTGTTTCACCAAAAAGTACACCCAGAATCCCAAGGCTACTCCAACTACACAGGAGTGGACTCACAATTATAAGCAAAGTCATGGATTTACAGAAGTGAGAATATAAATCAAAAAGCATTAAAGTGAAGTCAAAGTTTTAGCTAGGGTCATATATTAGGAACATAGATAAACAAGCCTGTTCTATGATGCTATGGATAGATATTTGGTTAATGTAGAAAGCCAGTCAATTCAGCATTCATATCACCAAGCAGAATCTAATTCTACATCACTGGTGGAATTGCTGTATTTATCTTTGGAAAAATGTTTCCCCAAACCAATCTTTAGATCTGCTGTGTAATGCACGCTTTCCAGTGACCTCCTAACAATTACAGGTAAAATAATGAATGTGTTTCCTTTACCAATTAACAAATCTGTATAGCAACCTGAAGTCTGGTAAAAACAGGCAATACTCCTTAGGGAATGGTGTTAGGAAACACTGCTTTCAATTGAACTAGTTTCCACATTTGACTAATCCATACTGAAATATGCAATGGCTAATTATGCACCTTATGAAATAGTAAATAGTAAACAGTTGTGCAATATACCAAGATCATATTTTAGTCAAAAATGGCAAAAACAGCTTTGCCTGGTTTTCATCTTGTAACAGTTTAAAAAAAAATTCCTTTATCCTCCACTATTTATCTTTTTTTATTATTATTCCTTTTATCTCATCATGTAATTTATTCTCTAAAAGTTTTTTCTTTTGTTTTTTGTTTTTTGCAACTTATTATTAACTTTATTTTTGCAATAATGTCAATGTATTTTGCAATATAATACAAAAGCTGCAGACTTGAAAGTATTAAAAATAATATTTAAAATGACATTCACGTGGTAAAGTTTATGAGAGATTTTAGTAATTGGGTTTACATATTTTGCAGGTGCCGCGCAGCCCACCCAGAGCCCCACACCTATCGCCAACCATGCCGATACTTGCACACTGACAGGCTCTAAGGGACACAGAGCCTATTAGCAGCTGCGGGGGAATTGTCCCCCTCCCTCTCCTCTTCAGCTACTGTAAGTGAGTGATGCTCATAGGGACCCAGCTGCCCGCTCTGTTCCCTGCCCTGCTTCCTCATTGGCAGGGGGAGGGAGCCAATCACCAGCCAAGACTGCAGGGAGAGCAAAGCATCCTGGGACATGTAGTCCCCAATGCAAGCAGCCCCATAGCAATCCCTGGGGGCAGAACTACACAGCCCAACATGGCCACACAGAAGAGGAAAAAAAACATGAGACGTCTGGGAGCTGGGCAGAGACCACGAGGTGAGGATAAGACCAAACGCAGGAGAGCGGTGCTGCCATTCAGGGTTAGTGTGACTGTCACCTGCCACAGCTCCACTGTCAGCTTGCGGACATCTCACCAAGTGAGGGACCCAGGTGCATCCCCAGGCGCATCTCCACAGACGTTGTGGGAGGCATTCCAGAGTTAGGTAGCCAGTCAGGCAACCTGAGGAGCCTATTCTGAGCCATCTCTCCTTTGGGCCTTGGTCGCAGGATTGGTGAGCGGGCACTTGCCCATATTATGGATACAAACAAAAGAAACTGCATGCAGACAACGTTGCCTTCCCTTTACACTTACACCCTGCTGAGCAGTTACAGTATCCACCTTGCTTACCTGGATACCGCCAGCATACTGCACATCACCCCTGCCTGCCAGGACATCTTCAAATATACATACCTTGTGCACTCTGCCAAACAGGACACCAAGTGCACCAACGAAGAGCTAGCTGAAAACATAAGGCCTTCATTTATTCTGAGAGACTACAACATATCCCTCTCACAAGGGATTCAATTCATTGGTGCCATAAGGGCTCATACTTTTACCCAGGACTCTATTTACAAAACGAGCGGGTTAATATAACCTTGAGGTTGAGATATATTATTGCACTAAACACTGTGTTTGAACAGTTCTTTGGGACTGTGGTGTTGAGGCACAGAAGGGAGAGGTCTGACATATGAAAGGGTCAATCCTCTGCCCTCCTCCTGCCTGGACTCATAGAGCCCAACTTAAGTAGAGTTGGCGATTAACCTGTTGAAGTGTTTCTATGATACTGCAATTTCTCATTATTTGTGTGGTGATCTCTTCTTTCAGGGGTATTTACCTTAAGGAGACCATGGAAGTAGCCAGATCGTATTGTTCAAATATTTTAGTCAGTAAGACACAGTTGAGTTATTTGGGTTACATTTAACAGTCACACTATTATAATGTCACTGTTTTACACTGTGCCAAAAGAAAGTGTTCAGTAAAAACAGATTTCTGGTTCAATACTGCCTGTGTCTATTTATTACAATGATACTTGGCATAAATGCAATAAAAAGTGATAGAGAACATGTTTCTGATCCTGCTTGGTAGAGCTAACACAGCCATATCCTTCTCCTCTGTTGTGACAATGAAAGGATACTAATACTTTCTTTGTTTGGGAGTTATCTATGATACCTGCATATCACCTCTGACATCCAAACTGAGGACCCTCCCTTCCCTTATAGGACTGGCAGTGTGAGCAGCAGTGGCCCCTGTGATTCTCTTACCACCTCCACACAATATATATTGGGCTATTGATGCAGGACTGGAAACCTATGCTTGTTTTAACTGTGTACTGCAATGCTCTGTGTTGAACTGTTCAATGTATTAAAAGAGGCCTAACGAAGCAGACTTTCTCTCTGAAACGTGTCAGGTGAGAGTGGACAATGGGCATCATTGATACTATGGAGAGCAGCCAATGACTATATGTTGTTTTCATTGCTTGTAAGTTTGTGAAATTTGTATTAATACATTATACATATATTTTTATCTTCAAAATTATTTTGATATCTTTCATTTTCAAAGGGCCATTCAAAGTCCCACTTTGGGTAAAATTTTCTTTGTTCAGTAGAATTATGGGATGGGGCACTTGAACAACAGAACACACTCTTTGCTATCTATCTTCATGTTTATAAAGCAGTTAACTTTTACCAAACTTTCACTGATGGTGAAAGAATCGTGGTCATTTAAAACAAGATACACCTAGAAATTTCAGATCCAATGTTTTATTTATATGCCCATATAAAGTGTATATATGCTATGTGTGTGTGTGTTTATATACTGTGTGTATATATATATACTGTATATATATATATATATATATATATATATATACACAGTATATATTGTGGACATTATACTATATATATGGCACTTTGTTTTTTCACCTATATGTGGTATTGGGCTCCTGGGTTTGTGTCTGTTATGGAGAAAATGTTTTTGTGGAGCACAGGCCTTTTCACATATGTGAGCTAACTGATACTTAGGACTAGTGATGAGCTAATGTCAGTGATGTCGCTAGCACCCCTGCCCCTTTTCTTATTCCCCAGCCACAACTGAATGGGTTGGTGGCCAATAGCTTCCCATGGGCTTGAGCCAAACTCTCTGCTATGGGAGCCAGCTGCTGGGTGAAAAAGCTTACTGCTGATGGAGCACTAAAAAAGTACCCTTTAGGGGTAACCTGTTAGTCAGAAACTGATCTGAGTTTAGACTTGTGGACTCACAGATGGTTTGTTTGATTTTTGCTATGAATTACTGTATACAGCCCTCCTGCACTGAAACTGTCCTGTGCATGGTTTACTACTGTAGATACCAGTTGAGCTTGTCCACCCTAAAATAAATGTGTGTATATATATATTGTGAGATACTGTGTATATATATATATATATATATTCATATATATACAGTATCTCACAAAAGTGAGTACACCCTTCACATTTTTGTAAATATTTTATTATATCTTTTCATGTGACAACACTGAAGAAATGACACTTTGCTACAATGTAAAGTAGTGAGTGTACAGTGTAAGTTTGCTGTCCCCTCAAAATACCTCAACACGCAACCATTAATGTCTAAACCGCTGGCAACAAAAGTGAGTACACTCCTAAGTAAAAATATCCAAATTGGGCCCACAGTGTCAATATTGTGTGGCCACCATTATTTTCCAGCACTGCCTTAACCCTCTTGGGCATGGAGTTCACCAGAGTTTCACAGGTTGCCACTGGAGTCCTCTTCCACTCCTCCATGATGACATCATGGAGCTGGTAGATGTTATAGACCTTGTGCTCCATTTGAGGATGCCCCACAGATGCTCAATAGGGTTTAGGTCTTGAGACATACTTGGCCAGTCTATCAACTTTCCCCTTAGCTTCTTTAGCAAGGCAGTGGTCATCTTGAAGGTGTGTTTGGGGTTGTTATGTTGGAATACTTCCCTCTAAAGGGAGGGGATCATGCTCTGCTTCAGTATGTCACAGTACATGTTGGCATTCATGGTTCCCTCAATGAACTGTAGCTCCCCAGTGCCGGCAGCACTCATGCGGCCCCAGACAATGACACTTCCACCACCATGCTAGACTGTAGAAAAGACACAATTGTCTTTCTGCTCCTCACCTGGTTGCCGCCACACACACTTGACACCATCTGAACCAAATACATTTATCTTGATCTCATCAGACCACAGGACATGGTTCCAGTAATCCATGTCCTTAGTCTGCTTGTCTTCAGCAAACTGTTTGCGGGCTTTCTTGTGCAACATCTTTAGAAGAGGCTTCCTTTTGGGAAGACAGCCATGCAGACCAATTTGATGCAGTGTGCAGCATATGGTCTGAGCACTGACAGGCTGACCCCCCCGCCCCTTCCATCTCTGCAGTAATGCTGGCAGCACTCATACGTCTATTTCCCAAAGACAACCTCTGGATATGACGCTGAGCATGTGCACTCAACTTCTTTGGTCAACAATGCCGAGGGCTGTTCTGAGAGGAACCTGTCCTGTAACCGGTGTATGGCTTTGGCCACCGTGCTGCAGCTCAGTTTCAGGGTCTTGGCAATTTTCTTATAGCCTATGCCATCTTTATTAGGGATGAGCCGAACACCCCCAGTTCAATTCATATCCAGAACATGCGAACGGACCAAAAGTTTGTGCGAACATTCGAACACCATTAAAGTCTATGGGACTCGAACATGAGAAATCAAAAGTTCAAATTTTAAAGGCTAATATGCAAGTTATTGTCCTAAAAAGGGTTTGGGGACCCAGGTCCTGCCCCAGGGGACATGTATCAATGCAAAAGAAAGTTTTAAAAACGTCCGTTTTTCCGGGAGCAGCGATTTAAATCAAGCTTAACGTGAAAAAATAAAAGTGAAATATTCCTTTAAATATCATACCCGGGGGTGTCTATAGTATGCCTATAAAGTGGCGTGTATTTCCTGTGTTTAGAACAGTCCCTGCACAAAATGACATTTCTAAAGGAATAGTCATTTAAAACTGCTTGTGGCTGTAATGCAATGTCGGGTCCCGGCAATATGGATAAAAATTATTGCGAAAAACGGCATGGGTAACCCCCTAGCCCATTACCAGGCCCTTTGGGTCTTATATGGATATTAAGGGGAACTCCGCACCCAAATTAAAAAAAGAAAAGGTGTGAGGCCCCCCAGGCCCTATATACTCTGAACAGCAGTATACAGGCGGTCCCTGGGTTACAAACAAAATAGGGACTGTAGGTTTGTTAAGTTGAATCTCTTTGTAATTTGGAACAGGTACATTTTTTAAGTGTAGCTCCAGCCAAAAAATCTATATTTAAACTTTTTAGATAACATAGGAAAGGGTTATCATCACCCCTGTAACATTTGTTTTGCTGTCTGTGCCCCTGTTCAGAAGATTTCACCTCACTTTCTGTCCCAATGACAATTGGATTTTGAAAATTTGGGGTTCTTAGGGAAACAAGGATTGGTGATAAAGCATCAGTGGAGACACCTTTTTCCCATATTAACTCTTACAGGAGAGAATTTTCTTTCCTAGGGGTAGATTTCCTCTCACTTCCTGTCTCCTTCCGTTTGTAAGTAGGAGTCGTTTGTAAGTCGGATGTTTGAAAGTAGGGGACCGCCTGTATATACTATATGGCCTCTGCAGAAATTTGGGCCTTAGGTGTTGGTGGTACCAGAACACTGTAAGCCCTCACAGTTACTCTTGGTGGGTGCTGGAATGGGCCCTGCTGTGAAATATTATATCAAGAATTGTAATTACATGCCCCTGTTGAACAAGGTCAGAAAAATTGGGGCTTTGGTGGTGGTGTGGTGGTGTTGCCACAACACGGTAACCCCTCACAGATTCTGTTGTTGAGCGCAGGAACGAGCCCTGCTGTAAAATATTAGATCAAAAATTTTAATTACGCACCACTTTTAAACAGGGGCAGAAAAATTGGGCCTTTGATGGCAGTGGTGGTGGTGCCATAACACTGTAAGCCCTCACAGTTAGACTTGGTGAGCGCTGGAACAGCCCTGCTGTGAAATATTATATCAAGAATTGTAATTACATGCCCCTGTTGAACAGTTGCCACAACACTGTAATGCCCTGTACACACGGTCAGATTTTCTGACGGAAAAAGTGCGATCGGATTGTGTTGTCGGAAATTCCGATCATGTGTGGGCTCCATCGGACTTTTTCCGTCGGAATTTCCGACACACAAAGTTTGAGAGCAGACTATAAAATTTTCCGACAACAAAATCCGATCAGTTATATTCCGATCGTGTGTACACAAATCTGACGCACAAAGTGCCACGCATGCTCAGAATAAATTAAGAGACGAAAGCTATTGGCTACTGCCCCGTTTATAGTCCCGCTGTACGTGTTTTACGTCACCGTATTCAGACCGATTTTCCGACAACTTTGTGCGACCGTGTGTATACAAGACAAGTTTGAGCCAACATCCGTCAGAAAAAATCCATGGATTTTGTTGTTGGAATGTCTGATCAATGTCCGATCGTGTGTACAGGGCATTAGGCTTCACAGTTACTCTTGGTGGGCGCAGGAACGGGCCCTGCTGCAAAATATTACAGCAAAAATTTAAATTACACGCCCCTGTTAAACAGGGGCAGAAAAGTTGGGTCTTAGGCAGTGGTGCCACAACACTGTAACCCCTCACAGATTCTGTTGTTGAGCGCAGGAACAAGCCCTGCTGTGAAATATTAGATCAAAAATTGTAATTACGCGCCCCTGTTAAACAGGGGCAGAAAAATTGGGCCTTAGGCACTGGTGCCACAACACTGCAACCCCTCACAGATACTCTAGTTGAGTGCAGGAATGAGCCCCTCTGCAAAATATTACAGCAAACATTGTAATTACATGCCCCTGTTAATGAGGGGGCAGAAAAATTGGGCTTTAGGCACTGGTGCTGGTGCCCAGAACCAAAAATGTTCTTAGAAGCTATCAACATGAACATTGAGGAGGAATAGGAGAGTCACTCAGCATAACAGTATAGTCACTCATCAGCATAGGCAGTGTTCAAGGGATCTCACATTCATAAAAAAAATGAATCGGTTACATCAGCATCAGGTGCTTGGTAGCTGGTGATCCAAGACTGATTCATTTTTATGAAGGTGAGCCGATCAACCGTAGTCTGTGGACAGCCGCACTCTGTGATCAGTTACAAAGCCTCCAGCAGCACTGAATATGCGTTCAGATAGAACGCTGGATGCAGGAAAGGCCAGTAGCTCAATTGCATACTGTGCAAGCTCAGGCCAGTGATCCAAGTCTGATCTTGCCCCAAGGTATTCCTGCACCATGTAAATGAGATGCTGGCGATGGTTGCAGGAAGCGATCAGACCTTGGGGCTGCAGACTAAAAATTTGTTTCAACGCATTGGTCAGACGGCCACCTTCTCCACCGCTCCTTCTGTGACTGCCCGAAGCCTCAACAACACATTGTCCAGGAGGACCAGGAAATTGTAACCTCCCACGCTCTGGAAACGCATTTCACAAACCTTTCTGCAAGGCCTCCTGAAGATGTTTCATCCTCTGCTCCCTCTGCAAAGGCTGGATAAGTTCCACAATCTTACCCTTGTATAATGGATCAAGAAGGGTTGCCAGCCAGTGCTGATCCCTCTTCTTGATACCACGAATCCGAGGGTCCTTTCACAGGCTTTGCAGGATCAGGGAGGCCATGCAGCATAGGTTTGCTGAGGCATTCAGTCCGAAGTCCTCTGGGTCACTAAGGACGACATAATCCGCAGCCACCTCCACCCAGCCACTTACAAGTCCATGGGTTTCAGGGACTGAAAACAATCCCTTGAAGACTGCTCCTGATGCTGACACAATCCTCCTCCTCCTCCTGTGTGATAGGCAGGCCTGCAGGAATACTGTCTGGATAAAGGGGGCCTTGAGAGGTAAGGAAGTCCTCCTCTTCCTCCCTCTGTTCTGCCTCAAGTGTCCTGTCCATTATTCCATGCAGCGTGTGCTCCAACAGGAAGACAAGAGGGACAGTATCACTGATGCATGCACTGTTAACGCTCACCATCCTTGTGGCCTCCTCAAATGGTGACAGGACAGTGCATGCATCCTTGATCATTAGCCACTGGTGTGGCGAAAAAAAGCCAAGCTCCCCTGACCCTGTCCTGGTGCCATACTCGCACAGGTACTCATTGATGGCCCTCTGCTGGCTGCATGTGCAGCTGCTGCAGCATTGCCAATGTGGAGTTCCACCTGGTGGGCATGTCACAGATGAGGTGGTTCTTGAGCAGGTTGCATTCCTTTTGAAGGTCAGCCAGCCGGGCACTGGCATTATATGACCGGCGGAAATGCCCACAGACTTTCCTGCCTGCCAGCCCGGGTACCTGCACAAGAACCGCTGCACCACCAAATTAAGGACATAGCCAAACAGGGAACATGGGTGAAGTGTCCCTGTCAGAGGGCTGAGAGGAGATTGGTGCCATTGTTGCAAACCACTATTCCTGGCTGAAGCTGGCGTTGCATCAACCACCTCTGAGCCTGCCCCTGCAGAGCTGCCAGAATCTCTGCCCCAGTGTGGCTCCTATCCCCTAAGCAGACCAACTCAAGCACCGCATGGCATCTTTTTGCCTGAGTGCTTGCGTAGCCCCTAGAATGTCTACGGAGCACCGCTGGTTCCGAGGACAAATCTGCACAGGAAGAGGCCATAGAGGAAGAAGAAGAGGAGGGGGTGAAGGAGAGAGGTGTGGCAGAATCACCACTACCAGCATTTTGGAGGCATGGTGGCAGAACAAGCTCCAACATTACTGTACCCTGTCCTGCATCCTTCCCAGCTACCAGTAGGGTTACCCAGTGTGCCGTGAAAGAAAGGTAACGTCCCTGTCCATGCCTGCTGGACCATGAGTCAGTGGTAATATGCACCTTACCGCTGACCGCCCTGTCCAACGAGGCCAAGACATTGCTTTATACGTGGCGGTAGAGAGGAGGAATGGCCTTCCGAGAAAAAAAATGGCGTTTGGGAACCTGCCACTGAGGTACCGCACATTCCATAAATTCTCGAAAAGGGGCAGAGTCTACCAGCTGAAAAGGCAGCAGTTGGAGTGCTAGCAATTTAGCCAAACTAGCATTCAGCCACTGAGCATGTGGATGGCTGGGACCGAATTTCTTTCACGGGTTTAGCAACTGGGGTAGGGAAATTTGCCTGCTACAATCGGATTTAGGGTGTACCGCTAGCATATTGCCCGCAAGTGCTTGGGACACCTAATTCTACACTTTCATTCCTCTCAGTGCAGGTCTCTGAGAGGACTGAAGGTATAGTGGGGTTGGAGATCTCAGCTGATGAGGAGCAAGGAGAGGTCCGCCTTGTTCTTTGGTGTGGGTCTTTTAAGTACTGTTGCCAATGGACTGCATGGGAGCCCGATATATGTCTGGTCAAGCGTGTGGTGCCCAAACGGCTGCTGTTTGGGCCACGCTTGATACGCTTCAGACATATGTTGCAAACAGCAACAGTGCGATCTGCTGCACAGGTCTCAAAAAAGGCCCACACTAAAAAACTTTTGAAAAAACGTGCAGTCAGCAGTGCCCTTCACATGCGGAGCTCTGCGGTGTGATGCAGTCGGTTGGCTGTCCTTAAGCTGGCCCCTGGAGGGCATCCTGCCTCGTTGGAGATGTGCCTCCTCCTCCCCTCTTCTATCAGGCACCCACGTAGAGTCAGTGACCTCATCATCCCCTCCCTACTCGCCACTGGAGCAAACCTATGCTGCAGCTGGGGCAACATGACTGCCAGTTTCTTGTCCTTCTTGGGCACCCCCTCTCTCTGGGCTCACGTTACTGCCTTCATCCTCAACCTGGGTACCATCATCGGGGCCTTCAAAACGCTGCGCATTCTCCTGCAGCATGAACCCGACACTGTGGTCGAACAGTTCGGGGAACTCCTCAGGACATGATGGTGGGGCTAGGGAAGGAGTGACTGATGCCATTGAGCTGATGGAATAGGCCACTTTGGCAGCTGCATTGGCAGCCAAACTTGTCTTAGCCTGGGTGACAGAGGATGAGGAGGATGAGGATGGCTTTGTCATCCACTCTACCAACTCTTCCACGTGTTGTGGCTCAACACAGCCACGTGCTGAGGATGCACCGTGTCCACAGCCAGCACTCTTGGCTGTAGACACAGAGCCTGCTTGCCCTCTATTAGTGGCCTGTGAGCATCTGCCTTTCCTTGGTGGCCTTCCAGACATGCTGTAAAATTGGATTAGCAAAACACCGCCTGAAGTTTACTAGAAAAATTACACCAGGAATGGCCTGCAGTCAGGTATAGGCTTGGCTAGACTAGAATGCAGTGGATATATATGTAGGAGACTGTATATATATATATTATGCACTGCAGATCACTGAATCACCTGCCTGAAAGTGTATTTGAAAGTGTACACCAGCAATGGCCTGTAGTCAGGTATAGGCTTGGCTAGACTAGAATGCAGTGCATATATATGTAGAAGACTGTATATATATTTTATGCACTGCAGATCATTGAATCGCCTGCCTGAAAGTGTATTTGAAAACGTACACCAGGAATGGCCTGTAGTCAGGTATAGGCTTGGCTAGACTAGAATGCAGTGGATATATATGTAGAAGACTGTATATATATTTTATGCACTGCAGATCACTGAATCACCTGCCTGCCTGCCTGCCTGAAAGTGTTCTTGAAAACATAGACCAGGATTGGCCTGTAGTCAGGTATAGGCTTGGCTAGACTAGAATGAAGTGTATATATATATATATGTAAGAGACTGTATATATATTTTATGCACTGCAGATCACTGAATCACCTGCCTGCCTGCCCGAAAGTGTATTTGAAAATGTACACCAGGAACTACCTGCAGCCAGATATAGGCTTGGCTAGACTAGAATGCAGTGGATATATATATGTAGGAGACTGTACATATATTTTATGCACTGCAGATCACTGAATCACCTGCCTGCCTGAAAGTGTATTTGAAAGTGTACACCAGGAACTACTTGCAGTCAGATATAGGCTTGGCTAGACTAGAATGCAGTGGATATATATATATGTTGGAGACTGTATATATATTTAATGCACTTCAGATCACTGAATCACTTGCCTGCCTGTAAGTGTATTTGAAAACATATGCCAGCAATGGCCTGCAGTCAGATATAGGCTTGGCTAGACTAGAATGCAGTGGATATATATGTAGGAAACAGTATATATATTTTATGCACTGCAGATCACTGAATAACCTGCCTGGCCTGCCTGGCTGAAAGTGTATTTGAATACGTACACCAGGAATGGCCTGTAGTTAGCTCTAGTTACACAGGATACAGTGTATAATGAAAAATTAGCCAATCAAATTATCGGTCGAAATGGGTTAAGAAATCTGAAACTATATTGCTACGAATCAGATTAATTACTGATTGATAAGTGTAAATTTCCGATGGCAGTAGATGTAGTTGACTTCTGGGTAATGCTCAGAATTGAGATGATACTTTGTATGATATATGGGTTTATCTTTTGTAAATATTTTGGTTCATGGATTTACAATGTCACTTGTTATCTTGTTTCACATAGAGGGCGTTAAACTCTTAGGATTCGCTAATCAGTAATGGTAATGGTTAGATTCTTTACATGTGTGGTGATGTGTTGGGTGTGGATAAGAGAGGGAGATGATGTCGGGTTCCCCACACACAGCCAGAGAAGCCTGATGAAGAGCGATTTACGCTCGATACTGTACAGTGGCTTGCACGTCTGCACTTTCAAGTTTTGTATGTTTCTTGGAATTTTCAAGTAAAAGAAATATTTGCATCAAGCATCGGTCCTATTGTTTCTTCATTTTTATATATATATATATATATATATATATATAAACCCGGGATGTATATATATATATATATATATATATATATATATATATATACAAAATACACTGCAGCTAACTGAATCAACTGCCTGCCTGAAGCAGATTAGAAACAGTATAGCAGGAACGGTCTGCAGTGAGATCTAGCTAACTGAAGAAACTGCTTGCTCAAGGTAAATGAAATGTCACTCTCTCTCTATCTCTCTCTCCGCCAGCAACACACTACACAAGGCCGACGTGCAGGTGACCTTATATAGTGTGGGGCGTGGACTTAACCCCCTGAGCTATAATTGGCCAAAGGCACCCTGCCTTTGGCCAGTTATGGCTCTCTTTGCTTATGGCGCTGTGATTGGCCAAAGCATGTGGGTCATAGTGCATGCTTGGCCAATCATCAGCCAGCAATGCACTGCGATGACGCAGTGCATTATGGGGCGTGACGTGCTGCTCGAATTTGGCGCGAACGCCCCATAATGTTCGATCGTTGTCGTGAGGTGCCATGTTGAACTTCCAGTGACCAGTGTGAGAGAGATCACACCAAATTTAACCCCTGCTCCCCATTCACACCTGAGACCTTGTAACACTAACAAGTCACATGACACCGGGGAGAGAAAATGGCTAATTGGGCCCAAGTTGGACATTTTCACTTTGGGGTGTACTCACTTTTGTTGCCAGCGGTTTAGACATTAATGGCTGTGTGTTGAGTTATTTTGAGGGGACAACAAATTTACACTGTTATACAGCTGTACACTCACTACTTTACATTGTAGCAAAGTGTATATAAAGGTATAATAAAATATTTACAAAAATGTGAGGGGTGTACTCACTTTTCTGAAATATTGTATATGGGCCAACAGTTTTACCATAACAACTATGGACACCATTACTTGTGAGGAAGTTGTTGAGTCCATCTTTAAATGTAATTAATGATTGGTTATCACATTAAAGACCAACCTGCTATACTGGGAATAAAACTGCCCTTGGCACACATCAGTAATATTTCTATGCACAGTCTTTAGTAGAATCTATTGTTATAACATTTTTCTTTTTTGGTTTTTACATTTGGATATATTTTTACACATTTCATCCAAGATATCCTTTTTTAACCGTAATGTGTACAGTTTCATAACCTCTTGTTGTAAGTAAGATACTTTCAACAGTTAAACCGCCTTCGTTGGAAAACTTCAAATAACCCATGCAAGTGTCACAGGTGAATGCCCAAAACTGCAACTCAAACATAAGAAGTAGCCCTAAAGCACACCTAGCAGGTGTAGCAAAGTGTCATTTCTTCAGTGTTGTCACATGAAAAGATATAATAAAATATTTACAAAAATGTGAGGGGTGTACTCACTTTTGTGAGATACTGTATATGTGTTTTGACAGACTGAAATTCTGTCACTGGTGCAGGTTAAACATAGTCCACCATGCAGAGTCCCTGAGAGGATGGGAGTGTGATGGTCAGGTGGGTGTTTGTTTATCAGTCTGGTAAGCCAGGGCTCCATCCTCCCCAGGAGAGTCATACGGCAGCTGTATACAGGTGACAGACATTGTATAGCTGCTGATTTCCTGCATGAGAAAATCATCGTGCTTCCACTTGACCCCCTGGAAGATTTACCCCCATTCATGACCAGGCCATTTTTTGTGATACGGCACTGCGCTACTTTAGCTTACAATTGCACGGTCATGCAACGCTTTAGCCAAATCAAATTTATGTCATTTTTCCTCCACAAATAGAGCTTTATTTTTGGTTTTATTTGATCACCACTGCTTTTTTTATTTTTTTGCACTATAAACAAAAAAGACCGTCAATTTTGGAAAAAAAAAACAATATTTTTTACTTTCTGCTATAAAACGTATCCAATAAAAAAAATTTAAAAATCTAATTTCTTCATAAATTTAGGGCAATATGTGTTCTGCTACATGGTTTTGTTAAAAAAAAAAATCCAATAAGCATATATTGATTGGTTTACGCGAACATTATAGCGTCTACAAACTTTGTAATATATTTATGGAATTTTTTCTTATACTAGCAATGGTAGCGTTCAGCAACTTATAGTGGGACTGCGCTATTGTGGTGGACAATCAGATGCTAACTGACACTTTTGACACTTTGCGAGAACCAGTGACGCTAATACAGTGATCATTGCTAAAAATATGTACTGTCACTGTACTAATGACACTGGCTGGGAAGGGGTTAAACATCTAGGGCAATCAAAGGGTTAACTGTGTGCCTAGCCAGTGTTTATGTGTACTGTATGTGCTGCTTTTTACTAGATGAACGCAGAATCCATCCCTTTCCCCCTGTCAGAACAGCAATCTGCCTTGTTTACATAGGCAGATCCCCGTTCTATGTTGTTTACCGATGATCAGCAGGTGCCAGAATCACAGCAGAAGCAGCCCTCCAGCGGCGCACGCCCTCGCCCCTTGCAGTCAGAAGTTCAGACTCACATATATATATGTGATCCTGCACACAGCTGCCGCCCTGTAGCAGTAAAATTGCTAACCACAGAAAGTTAAAATGCAAGTTGGCTAGTGGACAGATTCATTGAAGCTCTACCCTTTTTTCCTAGGTTTCCTAAGATGTATAAAGATAGAAATCTTACCTATATGTGTGAAAAATATTTTCACAATTTGCAGGGCCTTTATGACTTTTCATTTGATTATTCTATAACTTGAAAAAATAAAGAATAATCAAAATACTCTTTCTTTCCTGTAGAACATCATTTCAAAGTTGCTGTTACACACTAGATTTTTCTAAAGGTATTTTAGCAAAATACATTCAGAAAGTTACATGTGGATTTCTTAGTTGTTAACTTGAAAATATGTTAAAAGCTCATGAAGCTGTACATCTTCTGGGAATAGTTTTAATTCTGCAGCCCATGATTAATCAGTAGGCTGCCTGCCCAAAGGCATTACATCAGAAACATGTGGGGGTTTTCTATTTTTATGGTAGGTTAGAAGCAAATGGTTTACTACAGGTGTTTTTGATACCTGAGACATATGAGCAGCATGCAGTGGCCGTGGAGATCACCTTTTCACCTGGGAGGTGTGATAGTGTTACCATAATGGAATGTAATATGGAACATGAATTCTGAGAATATATTGTCTCCAGAGTCACCAGAGGGTTACTTGGCCTTGTGCTTTGTGTGTGCTTTGTGTATTTCTTGAATCTTGTGCCAATAATTCACAGGTGCACACCATATGAGCAGGTGAAACTGTGATTGTGAAAGGTGAGGTATGAGCAGAATGTGTGGCTGGTGCACATGCTCCAATTCACTGCTCATAAAGGGCTGTTGTGTTCATAAATGATATTTATTATAATTATTTATATATGCATGTTTGGCAAGATAACGACTATAGCACATTCCAGGATCATATGAATGTGTATATGTATGTACAGTATGTATGCTTGGAGCCCTTTTTGAAATTCTATTTGATGACATGGAACTATTTTTGCTTTTCAGAAGACATATAATATTTTGCAATGATTTAGTGTCAAATATGTTTTTATTAACAATATCAAAGAATATTTATACACAAATACACAAATATTGGTAGTCAGTTATTGATGACAAAGACATCATTGAGTATTTCTTAGTCCAGTGTACAATGTTTGATTAGATCTTGCGTGAAAGAGGACTACCATCAACCAGTAATATTGTATAGTAGTAAACTGTCTATAAAAACCTATAAATAAGTCTAGGAGAGACTATAATCATTGACTGTGAGGCCATATTAAAGTTCAGGAAAGCAAGGAGAAAGAAAAGAAAAGTGGGTGGAAAAAGGAAAAGAGGGGTAGGATACAGGGGAGGGGGAGGGGCGTGGAGCAGACCTCGGCACGACACCATATGCAAGGAGTATTAAAGATGAACCTTTGTTTCTACCCTTGAGTGGTCAATAAGGTTTTCAAGGTGTCTGACGTAGAGTATTCAATCCAGATAAGCCATAGAGTTTTGAATTTATCAAAAGTATCGTTATCTAAGGCCAACCTCTCCTCCATGCGCATAATATCATTCATTGTTGACACCCATAAAGTAAGTGGGGGTTTTTTGCAATGATTTAAAGGAAATTATGTTTGGTTCCCTTTGGCCCACCTTACCAGAAATTGACTAGAAATCCTAGAAGTTATCCTCCAAGCACCACTTCATAGAGTTATATGTTCCATACTTTGCACTGGTTGGTGTCAAAACTCTTAAACAGCTGTATACAGGTGGCAATAATTCTATAATTAGGTTTAATCTGTGGTGTACAACCATAGGTCTAGATCTACTCTTCTCCACAAGCACTTAAAAAAAATTAATCTTCATGGTTTCCACTACAATGAAATGAGGCATGCTCGTCTTGAATTTTTGGAGTTGCGTTGAAAGACCAGCACTCATAACACATTCTCAGTATCCATGCCATGTGTATAGTGTACTCTTCATCACACACAGCTCATTCCGCAATTTCAATGTCAACACTGAGACGTACATTCTGAGACACACATCTCATTTCTCAGTATCGATGTCACCAACGAGATTTACTCTCCAGCACACACAGCCCACTCCACATTGTGAGTGTCATCGCTATGATGTACAATCCAGCACACACATCTCATTTCTCAGTATCGATGTCACCAACGAGATTTACTCTCCAGCACACACAGCCCATTCCACATTGTGAGTGTCATCGCTATGATGTACAATCCAGCACACACAGCTCATTTCCCAGTATCGATGTCACCAACGAGATTTACCCTCCAGCACACACAGTCCAATTTCTAGTATCTGTGTAACTTTGAGATCTGAACCACAGTGCAGTCAGTCACCAGTATTAATGCCAGAAGTATATATACTTGGTGTCCTGGCTGATGTAGGGTCTCAACATCATTAAAGTATGCACTTTCACCTGAAATATAATTTCCCCTACTCCCCACACATAGCTTCCACTATTTCACATCACTCATGTGTGGGTAGAGCAGTACTCAAGATCTGCCATTTAGGCATCCCTCTCATTTCAAGCCTTGCATGTACTGTAGTTCATGCTTCATACCACATACTGCACCTGCAAGGAGAGTAGCATTTAAGACCCCCATCTGTACCCAGCACCTCCTAGGTGCCACACTGCCTCCCTACTGAAGAGAACTCTCCACATATAGACAACAAACTTACTCCCTATGTCCCTCAATGCCTTCCTGAGGCAAAGGCCATCATTTTAGCTCCACCCAGCCCGGAAGTGGTTTGGCTTTGCTGCTATGGCAGCCATCACTAAGCAATGGACTTCATACTCCCAAGAAAATGTCCCCATTCCTTTTAAAAGTAATGTATGGCTTCATGAAAAAAAATAAAACATTTATACTTAGGTGGATGCAGCATTGATGCAATGCTACATCTGTCCCCTGCCAGCTCTGTAGTGAGAACTGAACGATTACACACACCTGATAGTTTAGTAATCAGAACTCTGTTTTAAGCAGGTAGGCATGACTGTCAGTCAGCGGCTCTCTGTAATCACCTCCAGCGCTCACTGGAGCGCTAGGCTGTGTAGGGGGCGGGAGGGGCTGGCTCAGGCACTCAGCAAATCGCTGGGAGGCTGAGCCAGATGCTGATCCATGCTCCTGGGTGGATCCCGACCAACGGATCACAGGAGTGCAAAACTAACTGCACTCCTGTGATCCATAGAAGTATAGCTAAAATAACTTTGGCTATACTTCTCTGTTAAGAAGAATAATTCAATTCTCTTTTGAGGCTCTCCAATCTTTCTGTACTTGTTTATTTGCATTCCAAACCTGTCATAGCAAGACAGCTACAACAGATTAAAGTGCTTTCAGGGTCCTGCTGCTGCACCCTTAAACCACCTGGGACACATATACATGCTGCCACTGGAGTATGCTTTAAGGTGCATTTATTTTCTTAACCATTCTATAATCAATGTACAGTATTTAGAAATGGTGAGGGCACAAGTTGCTAAGAACATGCACATAATGAAAATGTAAAAAATGTTTGCTAGACTTGATGCATGTAGCAGCAGTTGTCATCTGGTCATAACGCTGATTGAACCCTTATAGTCACATATGTATTTGCTTTCATCTATCTGTTAAAATTATGACCTTTAAGTCACACAATACATTGTTTCATTAACTACCTGTATACAATGAGATACAAACAAAGAGAATCAGTGGTAGAATCTGTGCTAAGATGGTAGGAAAAAGAACATGAGTAAAATCTGCTCACATTAGGATTAGAAAACACTTTAAATAATTAGTAATATACTACTTGGCCCCTTAGTTCCACTGAAGGGAACTCTTTAGGCGTCAGCATACCATGGATGAACAGGGTGGAGGAACTTGTCTGATCTGCACAGAGTCCTGACCTCAACCCAATAGAACACATTTGGGATGAATTACAGCAGAGAATGCAAGCCAGGCCTTCTCGTCCACATCAGTGCCCAACTGCACAAATGTGCTTCTGGAAGAATGGTCAAACATTCCCATAGATACACTCCTACACCTTGTGGACAGCCTTCCCAGAAGAGTTGAAACTGTTATAGCTGCAAAGGGTAGGCCAACTCAATATTGAACACTACAGACTAAGACTGGGATGCCATTAAAGTTCATGTGCACATAATAGCAGGCGTCCCAATACTTTTGGTAATATAGTGTGTGTGGCATTATTTCTTTTGTTTCATTTTACATTTGATTCTCCCCATCTCTCAATTAGTTCCAGAAATGATAAAAAAGCTTCCTTTTATCATTTAACTGAAAAGGGAAGGGGGGTGTGGAGGCGCCAACTCTGCTGACACTGTTATATGGTGAAGGTGTAATATAACCACACAACCAACATGATTTAGAACTCAGTTCCATGGCTGTCATAAAAGAATGGAGAACATCATAGCCAAACATTGGTGCATCCTGCTCAGAGACCCATTCCTGGGCCCCTCTCTCACCCGACAACCCAAGGTATCCAATCGCAAAGCAAAAAACATAAAGAGTAAAATAGCACCTAGTGAAATCAAAAATGCCTCATCCAGCTCAATCTCATATATTCTCCTCATTCCACTAGTGGGAATGTATCAATGCTGGAAAATATTATGCCTCACCTGTAAATTCATGAACCACGGGCAAAAAAGACTTCACCATCAAAGGAAAAACATATACAATAAAAGAATTCCACAATTGCTCTAGTGAATACGTGGTATACTGCCTGACCTGCCCATGTGGCCTGTTTTATGTGGGCAGGACTATACGCACCTTACGCCAAGGTTTTGGCGAACACAGGCGCTTCATAGAAAAGGGCAGTGACAAACATAGTGTCCCTCTCCATTTCCTGAAAGAACACCAAAAATCCACCAAAGGCCTCAAAGTCTGGGTCATAGAGGCCATTCCCAGAGACCTTCCGACTGCAGAACATTTTAAACATTTATGTCAGCAAGAAACGTACTGGATATATTCCTTGAACACTCTTTCGCCGGGGGGACTCAATGAAGAAATAGAGACACACTCCTTATTGTAGCTTGACCCCCGCTATATATATATTTTACATATTTTTTATCGATATATCCTTTACTAATATATATATATATATATATATATATATATATATTTTTTTTTTTTTTTTACCAATATTTTTACCCCTGACTATCAATCCTTGTCCCCTCTTTTTAGACATTTCCCAATTTCCCACTGGGTTCATTTTCTGTTACCCTGGGATATGGCATAACTTGGGGGATAAAAAACTTTTCCCCATCCCCCTCTACTTTTTTATCCCATAATGTGCTCCATTGTCCACCAACAATGCATCCTTATGCATTTTTTAATCCCATTTGTGACACTTTCCTTTTTTTACCAATCTTTTATTAAAGTTTTCTTTTTATATAATAGTCGCTTATTAAATCAATGATCCTTTTTAAATAAAACATTTTTTCTTTTGCACATTAAACTATTGACTCTGAACATATTTTTTCCCATTACCAATCTTTATTTGTTTATTTTTTACATCCTTGTTTTCACAATGTGGGTCCGCTGGCTGTTGTGGTTCCACAGCCGCGGATGTCCCGCCCACATCCAATCAGTCAGATGTCCTGTACTTCCATTTAAGTTGCTCTCCTCCTGAGAGCAAACAGGCCAGTAGAAGGAGCTGTAAGCCCCAAGCACGTAGCCTGTATTATCTCCTATCTGTGTCTGGACACTTCCTGTGCACCGCTGACATCACTTCCGCTTCTGGGTTCCAGGGTGGTTAGCGTGGAGCTTCCACACACTGGACACTGCTGTTAAGCCTCTCTCAACCAGGAACCAACATCCCCTGAGGTGAAGGACCGCCAGTGAAGCCTGCACACCAGCACATCCCAGGACAACACAACCCCTGATGGACATCGCGACCCCATCTGAACCGACTGTAAGTGTATGTATTACACCTTCACCATATAACAGTGTCAGCAGAGTTGGCACCTCCACACCCCCCTTCCCTTTTCAGTGCTATGCTCACAGAGGCTATGGACACCCTCTGAGGATGGCTGCCTCCTCTCTTCCCCCCCCCCTTTTTTGTTCTAACATTAGTGTTCTATCAGAACCATCATTATACAATTCCATTCCTGACATCACAAAATCTGAGCGCCGGAAAACCTTTCTTCTTCAAACATTTATCATTTAAGCTTTTATTTAAAAATAAAGAGACAACTTAAGCTAGGTGTCAGTGATTTAGATGCAGCTCTTATTTTTAATTTCAACCCTCCCTTCTGCCAAGAGAAATAAAATGTCGCCCTTGTAATTTACTAGAGGCTTGTCTCTGTAAAAGTCTACAGATGGGTCTAAAAGGAGCACCTGTTATATAGTTGGTACAACACTCGCCTGTGGAGTGGATTAATAATTGAACTGTCTGTCTTTGTTTTCCTGAACTCCTCTTTGTAATCTGTCATTCTTCAGTGCCTCAAGATCATTTCAAAAGACAAGCTTCAATTTTGATTCCCAGAAAAGATAACTCCTCCGCACACAGTGAATTTGTCATAACAATATTAAAAAAGCTTTGTGGTGAAATCTTTAAAAACTATGCTTCTCACTGGCAAAGATCACTTTCAAAAACATGGAGAAGAATAATAAATAATAAAGCACATTTACTTGGTTATTCCCTTTTACCAACCAAGTTTAAAGAAGGGTAGTGGTTTGTAAATATGTGATGTAACTCATGTCTGAGAAGTCACATGCTATGGCAATACTTTACACGCAACCTCAGGACCTAAAAAGATCATTCTATAGTTTATGGTCTTTAATTTAGATAGACAGGTTCAGTAGGTGGCACTGGTGTCAGAATAGAGCTTAGCAGTGGTTGTAAGAAGTGGACACAGCAGAGGTGGCATCGTATTCAGTGATGCACAAATTAGTGTGAGTATAGGTCAGCAAACCCAGCAATTAGTGGTAGAAAGATTGTATTAGATGCAGCTACTAGTGGTGGGCAGATGCATTGCCAGTAGTGGTGGACAGAGATTTGAAAGGAAAAATAGAAAATGGAACTGAAATGGGTGGTGCATATAGAAAAGATAAACAATGAGTACCTTATCACTGATGAAAAAAGTGTTTTCTGGAGTTACACAAGCAACATCCAACCAAAGCGGGATCACTCACAACACCACCTAGATAGAAGCCCAAAGCCCAGTGGGTTTCCAATGGGCAAGTCATTGTCTACAATACCACACCTTCAGTAACTCAATAAAAGATCTAGATCACAAAGTTGGCACTTGTACTGCACTCATGAAGTCCTGAGACAAATCCTACAATTCATACAATTGAATCATCTTCACTGAAACAATCTTACAGAAAATCCTATTGAATGTAGCTAACTTATTAACTTATCAGAAATATTACCACCATTTTTTGTTTGTTTTTTTCAAATATATTTTATTAGTTTTGACAAGGAATAGATTACAAACTATCATGAAAAGTATACATTCTTGGTAATGATAGTAATACGCATAACAACAGAAGAAGAGAAGGGAAAGAAGTTTAGAAAAGAAGAGGGTAGCTAGAGATGGAGAGAAGGGAGAAAGATTCTAGAGGAATTCTAGAGGAATTGAGAGGAATATTAGAAATATGGATAGGTGTGGTTAACCAAGGAGAGATTTTGTGCTTGATATGTATCCATTTTTGGTAAATGAGAAGGAAGGCGAATTTAGGGAGGCTCATTCTGCAGATGTTAGACAGCATTCAATAAAAGATGACCATCTTTTTTTGAACTTGCTTTTGATCCACGTGTGTTGGATCATGGCATCTATATTTTCTTGGCAAAGCAGGGTTTTAAGGTTCCTTTTCGTTTCGGATAAGGTCGGAGGTGTGGCAGAGATCCAATGTTTGAAAATGTTCCTAGGAGCTATGAGAAGCGTGAGGAGAATCCATTGAAAATTTTCTTGGGGTAGTGTGGTAGAGGTAACTGAGAAGTAATTTTTTGGTGTTGGGTATCCAAACAAAATAAGCATAGGGTCTTTCTCAAGTTGGCAATTAGTCACATCCTGTATGAACTTAAGGATTGTTATTTTTTTTTTTTTTTTGGGTGGTTTTATTTGTTGGTACCTGTATCTGGATTGTATGTTGAGTTTGTTTGTATTGTAATTTGTTTTTTCTGAGTATGTATGTAAAATTATTAAAGAAGTTATTGAATTAAAAAAATGGATTGTGGACCAGTAGGTGTCGATCCGTGGGCAGAGCCAGAGGCGGTGGAGTAGAGTTGGTTTATGGAGAGAACAACATGGGCCGGTAGCTCCTGTGGTGGAGGGGTACTTTGATGAGTATGGGTAATAGGCCCTGTGCATCAGTTTGAACTGAGTTTCCCTTCAGGATTCATTTGGAATAATGTTTTTGGTGATCCTGTAGCCCTTTAGGATGTTATCTATGTTGGCTTGACTTGGGAGGTCTGCTAGCTAGGGTTTAATCAAGGTGTTATGTATGGGTTTTGAAAATTTCACATTTAGAGGGCGATATATGTCTGTGATAGAGTGACGGTTTTCCGCAAGTAGCTTGTCTAAGAAAGAAGGTTCAAATCTGATGTTTTTCTTTATGCAGGTTTTGCTGATAAAATCTGAGTATTGTGAGACATGTAGAAAGTGCTGGACAGGTAGGTTGAATTCTTCAACAATGAGGTGAAAGGGCTTAAGGGAACCATTTTCACCTTGATATCACCTTGAGAGATTAAACCTTTATCTCTCCATAAAAGATGTAATTGCCTCATTTAAAATCTGTATATCTTTATGTATATATTTATCAGAGCTCAAAATTTCAAATCCTAAACTACTAGCCAGGCCTCAAGGGTTACTCGCCACCAGTGCCCACTCAATCCCTACCCTGCCCCACCCCTAAACACGGCCTCATAAGTTATCTCATAAAATGACACTTAAAAGTTTTATGCAAAAATAAGTTACAAAAATAAATATTAACAACAACTTTATCAGTGCAGCCTCACCTGTGCCCCTCAATGCAGCCTCACCTGTGCTCATCAATGCAGCCTCATCTGTGCCCACTATTGCAGCCTCACTGTGCCCACCATTGCAGCCTCACTATGCCCATTGCAGCCACACTGTGCCCGTTGCAGCCACACTGTGCCCGTTGCAGCCACACTGTGCCCGTTGCAGCCACACTGTGCCCGTTGAAACCACACTGGGCCCATTGCAGCCACACTGTGCCCATTGCAGCCACACTGTGCCCATTGCAGTCTCACTGTGCCAATTGCAGCCTCACTGTGCCCAATGCAGTCTCACTGTGCCCATTGCAGTCTCACTGTGCCCATTGCAGCCTCACTGTACCCATTGCAGCCTCACTGTGCCCATTGCAGGCTCACTGTGCCCATTGCAACCACACTGTGCCCATTACAACCACACTGTGCCCATTGCAGCCACACTGTGCCCATTGCAACCACACAGTGCCCATTGCAGCCACACTGTGCCCATTGCAACCACACTGTGCCCATATCAGCCTCACTGTGCCCACTGCAGTCTCACTGTGCCCATTGCAACCACACTGTGCCCATTGCAGCCTCACTGTGCCCATTTTAGCCTCACTGTGCCCATATCAGCCTCACTGTGCCCATATCAGCCTCACTGTGCCCATTGCAGTCTCACTGTGCCAATTGCAGCCTCACTGTGCCCAATGCAGCCTCACCTGTGCTCATCAATGCAGCCTCATCTGTGCCCACTATTGCAGCCTCACTGTGCCCACCATTGCAGCCTCACTATGCCCATTGCAGCCACACTGTGCCCGTTGCAGCCACACTGTGCCCGTTGCAGCCACACTGGGCCCATTGCAGCCACACTGTGCCCATTGCAGTCTCACTGTGCCCAATGCAGTCTCACTGTGCCCATTGCAGTCTCACTGTGCCCATTGCAGCCTCACTGTACCCATTGCAGCCTCACTGTGCCCATTGCAGGCTCACTGTGCCCATTGCAGCCACACTGTGCTCATTGCAACCACACTGTGCCCATTTCAGCCACACTGTGCCCATTGCAACCACACTGTGCCCATATCAGCCTCACTGTGCCCACTGCAGTCTCACTGTGCCCATTGCAACCACACTGTGCCCATTGCAGCCTCACTGTGCCCATTTTAGCCTCACTGTGCCCATATCAGCCTCACTGTGCCCATTGCAGCCTCACTGTGCCCATTGCAGCCTCACTGTGCCAATTGCAGCCTCACTGTGCCCATTGCAGCCTCACTGTGCCCATTGCAACCACACTGTCCCCATTGCAGCCACACTGTGCCCATTGCAACCACACTGTGCCCATATCAGCCTCACTGTGCCCACTGCAGTCTCACTGTGCCCATTGCAGCCTCACTGTGCCCATTGCAGGCTCACTGTGCCCATTGCAACCACACTGTGCCCATTACAACCACACTGTGCCCATTGCAGCCACACTGTGCCCATTGCAACCACACTGTGCCCATATCAGCCTTACTGTGCCCAATGCAGTCTCACTGTGCCCATTGCAGCCTCGCCTGGGCAGAGGAATGCACGACTGGAGGAAAAGGAGAGCTGCTGGATAGCACGCTGTTACCGACGCTCACATTATAATTGTCTCCGCTCTGCTCGCCAAACCCCCGCCTCCTCCTGACCTGTGCCTGTGATAGGTAGAACGCATCCCAGCATTGGACCGGCATTCTGTCTATCACAGGCGCAGGTCAGGAGGAGGCGGGGCTGTTTCGAGCAGAGCGGAGACAATTATAATGTAAGCGCCGGTAACAGCGTGCTATCCCGTGGCTCTCCTCTTCCTCCCCGGGGCGATCGCTGGGAGAACGGCTCCCGATCAACCTTGCTGGCGGTGCTCTCCCCCCCTCTCCCAGGCAGGCAGCCCAGCTCGCAAGCCCTCATTTTCCACTGGCAAAATACGAGTAGGTGAGTGGAAAATTTGAGGGCTGTCTTTATATTTCATTAATAATGGTAGAGTTTGTAGGGGGTATAAAAGGTATAGAAGGGTATAAAAGGTAAGCAAAGCTGGCCATTTTAAAGAGCGCCCATCTCCCAAAGAGTGATAGTGTAAGGTTAGAACAGGCCTCCAGTTCACCCACAATTTTCGAAATCAAGGGAGGATAGTTGAGAGGGTAAAGAGAGGATGGATGGCGATTTTAATTCCTAGGTAGGTGATAGGTGAAGATTAAAATAGCAAAGAGTGCGACTTGCATTTCGTGTTGAGGTATCGCGAGAGAGGTTCAATGGCTAGATTAAATAGCATAGGAGAGAGAGGACATCCCTGTCTTGTTCCTTTGTGTAACCATATGGGATTGGATTGTACCCCTGCAGCTATTACTGTGGCTGATGGTGCAGAATAAAGGTTGTGTATGAAGTGGTAAAAGGGGCCTGATTTCCCTAACTTTTGCATTGCTAAGGAAAGCCACTGAAAACTAACATTATCAAAAGCCTATTCGGCATCTAAGGTAATGATTGCTACATCTTCAAGGGGGTGTTGTTTTGCATATTACAGGACAGCTAGAACTTTTTTGACTGGATGAGGCTGACCTACCCTTGGTAAAACCTGACTGTGCTTGATGGATAAGAGATGGCATAATATTTGATAATCGGGAGGCTATTATCTTAGATAGGATTTTGGAGTCTATGTTTAACAGTAAAATTGGGCAGTACAACCCTGGGTCTTTTGGGTCCTTCCTTTTTTTTGGCAGTTTTATGCTTGCTTGGTGACCTGTCGGTAGGTACGGTCCCCCGTTCTGTATTGAATTGTAGGCAGCTAGTAGAGAGGGGGAAATTTAATCTTTTAGCAATTTATAGAATTCGGGTGTGTACCCATGAGGGCCTGGGGCTTTTCCATTCGTCAGGCCTTTAATGGAAACCATCATTTCCTCTTTAGTAAGTGGGGTGTTTAAAGTTTTTAGTAGATGTGGGTTAATCCAGGGGAGGGACATTGAGTCTAACCATTTGGTCGATTCGGTGGAATCTATCGATTCATGGGCATAGAGATTGATGTAGAATGTTTCTAATGTTTTATTTTTTTCGTTGGGTGATGTGGAAAGAGTACCATCGGCACTGTTCAGGGCATTGATATGGGTGGGAAGGTATGTACCCTTAGTAAGTCTGGCCAATAGGTTCCCTGACTTATTGCCGTATTTGTGGTATTGTATTTGGGTAGGTGTCATTTTCATATGTTCTAGATTATTTGCCAAGGTATCAAAGAGATCCTTGGCTTCCTGCCAGGACTTACTGTTTTCTGAGGTGTTCTGCTCATTAAGTCTCGTTTGGGCATTCTTTAATGCAGCGTTCAAGTTTCTGGTTTTTGGCTGGAGGAACAATCCCTTCTTAAGAAAGTTGGAAACATAGGAAGGAAGAGAGAGAATATATAAAAGAGATTAACACAGAGAATCAAAACATTTTGTGACTTCACTTTTTTCCGCATGCAGTTTTACCACCGGTTGATCCTCTAGCCCGCAGGCCAGAAAAAGAAAAGAGTGAGTTTGAGCGCAGCTCCTCTTGTGGAGTGGTAGTTTAAGGAGTGGTCACCCGCACTTCCTTATCTTATGAAATTTCTTAATGGGCATAACTATGAGTAAGCACCAGTAGTTACGGTGTGAAACATGTTAGCTGTTAATTCCATCTCTTGCTGTATGGTTTTTAATCAATAAAGAAATTATTGTTGGAGTGCGTCCATTTGGATTTAATTTCTCTCTACATGCTACTTTGCATACTGAGCCAGCACCTGTATCTGAGGAGGAGGAGATTTTTGTGGCCCAGACACCTGGAGCAGGTTCTTTTTCCTGGTTACATATTACTTTGTGTACAACATTGTTTGCTTGCCTTTGGCCCTATTTGACCTTATAGAGATCACATTGTCCATATAGGAAAAAGTTACAGGGTCTTTGTAAAGGATCCCCTGACCCCTAATACTCATGTTACTGGTGCTTCCTCTCAGATCCTGCCTCTGTCACAATCTGTGCCAAACTCACTGGTGTTGGCAACTATGGGAACCAGTTGCATTGCTCTCTTGGTCACTTGACAGTGTGTGGGTAAAGTTGCAAGAACCGAGCACTGTCACATAGGAGGATATCACATGCTCACCAATATGTTAAAGTACCGGATACTGTCACTGGCCAGTTGGTCAGGGGGGGCTTTTATAAAAACCTAGAAATTGACAGTATAGGTCTCTGGTGTCCAACCTGCAACCCAAGGGCAACATGTGGCCTTTTGGCACCTGTAGTTAGGCCCTTGGACCACAGCAATTTATAATGGGATTAGGATCATTGATCTATAACAGGGTTTAGCAGTGATCCTCATAGCATACTAGTCTCATGTGACATTTTCCCAGTCTCTCACTGTCTTCTGCAGCATTGTCTCCAGTCTCCAACCAAACCTGTAGCATGTCTGCAGTTTCTGAACATTATGTGCCAATCCTTTGGTGATGTCAGGGGCCACAGCTGAGGTAAATCCGATAATGAATTATAATATCTGCTAATACGTGCTAATATGTTGAAAAATATCTGTTAAAAACGCATATTGTAGATTGATTGATGCATACATTAGCAAAATGAGATCACAGCAGCACAAGTACATACAAGCGCAGCTTCTATTCCTGTATTAGATCCCAGTCATATGCTACATTTCATTTGTCCATAATTTAAAGCTTAGCGCTTAGTTCTGTTTCTGGTTCAGAGACAAGGAAGAGGTGGACCCACGTGAACACCATAGATATGTTGCAATTAGGGACCTTCTGTTTCCACAGCTGTTAATAGAAAATGGGTCCAAGATCAAGGACAAAGAAAAGGAATGCATGCATGTCCTCTTACCCAGACATTCTTATTTTACTTGCAATCTTGGGCATCCTTTAAGGTAAAGATTAGTATTATGTACATGTATTTCCTCACTGTTTGGATTTTGGAGGAAAAGATATGTCATTTTTAAACAGAACTTAAAGTAGAGCTATAGACAAAACTTTTTTTTTAAATTTTGGATAGAGTAAGGGAGGGTTATAACCCCTGTCAGATTTTTTTTTATCATCTGTGCTCCATTGCGGAGGTTTTCCCCTTACTACCTCTAGTCTACAACCGACTGAGTGTTCACCTTGCTGATAATAGCCTTCTTAATCCCCTTCAGTCTGAATTTCATCCTCAACATTCAATAGAAACTGCTCTCCTAAAATTAACAAAAAATCTACTAATGGCCAAAACTAAGGGACACTATTCTGTACTCCTACTCCTGGACCTCTCTGCTGCCTTCAAAAGGTTGACCACCCCCTCCTCAAAAAAAAACTCCACGCCTTTGGACTCCATGACTGTACTCTTCGCTAGTTTGCTACCTATTTATCCAACCACACCTTCAGCGTTACTTATAATTCTACTTCCTCCTCTCCTCTACCTTTCTCTGTTGGGGTCCTCCAAGGTTCTGTTCTTGGACCTCTCCTATTTTCAATCTACACCTCCTCCCTGGGTCAGCTGATAGCCTCCGACAGCTTCCAATACCATCTCTACGCTGACAACACTCAAATCTATTTCTCTACCCCTCAACCCACTCCTTCAGTCTCCTCACGTATCACTAATTTACTATCAGATATATCAGTCTGGATGTTGCACCACTTCCTCAAACTTAATCTATCCAAAACCGAACTTATCATTTTTTCCTCCCCCACGTGGCTCTTCCCCTGATATCTCTGTCAAAATCGATGGCACAACTATCAGCCCATCCCCACATGCTAAGGTCCTAGGAGTAGTCCTGGACTCTGAACTCTCCTTTAAGCCCCACGTCCAATCACTGTCCAAATCTTGCCGCCTCAACCTCTGCAACATCTACAAAATATGGCCCTTTCTAACCAATGAAACAAAGCTCTTAATTCACTCCCTGGTCATCTCTCGCCGCGATTACTGCAACTCCCTCCTCATTGGCTTATCTCTGCATACTCTATCCCCCTTCAGTCCATCATGAATGCTGCTGCCAGATCATCCACCTTACCAACCACTCTGTCTCTGCTACTCTGCTACTCCTCTCTGTCAATCCCTCCACTGGCTTCCACTTACCCAACAAATTATATTTTACCACTTGACCACTGGGCACTTAAACCCCCTTCCTAACCAGACCAATTTTCAGTTTTCGGTGCTCTCACACTTTGAATGACAATTACTCAGTCATACAACACTTTACCCATATGAAATTTTTGTCCTTTTTTTCACACAAATAGAGCTTTCTTTTGGTGGTATTTAATCACCGTTGGGTTTTTTATTTTTTGCGCTATAAAAGAAAAAAGACTGAAAATTTGGTAAAAAAATGAATTTTTCTTTGTTTCTGTTTTATAATTTAGCAAATTAGTAATTTTTTTCTTCTGAAATGTTGGCCAAAATTTACACTGCTACATATCTTTGGTAAAAATAAGTACAACTTGGTGTATATTATTTGGTCTTTGTGAATGTTAGAGAGTCCAAAAGCTATGGTGCCAATATCTGAAAATTGATCACACCTGAAGTACTGATGGCCTATCTAATTTCTTGAGACCCTAACATGCCAGAAAAGTACAAATACCCCCCAAATTACCCCTATTTGGAAAGAAGACATTCCAAGGTATTTAGAAAGATGCATGGTGAGTTTTTTTGAAATTGTCATCTTTTCCCACAATTCAATTTTTTTCACAAAATTGTCATATTAGAAGGTTATTTCTCACACACAGCATATGCATACAACAAATTACACCCCAAAACACATTCTGCTATTACTCCCGAGTATGGCGATACCACATGTGTGAGACTTTTACACAGTGTGGTCACATACAGAGGCCCAACATGCACGGAGCACCTCCAGGCGTTCTGGAGCACCCAGGCCAATTCTTGTATTTCTCTCCTACATGTAAAAATAATAATTTATTTGCTAGAAAATTACATAGAACCCCAAAACATTATATATATATATTTTTTTAGCAAAGACCCTAGAGAATACAATGGCGGTTGTTGCAACTTTTTATCTTGCACGGTATTTGCGCAGCAATTTTTGGGAAAAAAAACAGTAAAGTTAGCCCAATGTTTTTGCATAATGTGAAAGATGAAGTTACACCGAGTAAATAGATACCCAACATGTCACCCTTCAAAATTGCACACGCTCGTGGAATGGTGCCAAACGTCGCTACTTAAAAATCTCCATAGGTGACGCTTTAAAATTTTTTACTGGTTACATGTTTTGAGTTACAGAGGAGGTCTAGGGCCAAAATTATTGCTCTTGCTCCAACGTTCGCAGTGATACCTCACATGTGTGGTTTGAACACTGTTTTCATATGTGGGTGGGACTTACGTAAGTGTTCGCTTCTGCATGCGAGCACACGGACATGGGCGCTTTAAAATTTTTTTTTTTTTATTGTTTATTTTACTTTATTTATTTTAGTTTGACACTTTTTTCCCCCCAAAAAAATTTTTGATCACTTTTATTTCTATTACAAGGAATGTAAACATCCTTGTAATAGGAATATGGCATGACAGGTCCTCTTTACAGTGAGATATGGGGTCAATAAGACCCCACATCTCACCTCTAGGCTGGGAAGCCTGAAATAAAAAAAAAAACAAAAAACGATCTTGGCTTCGATCGTAGCGGTGAGTCGGTAGAAGCACCGGAGGGTGGCGGGAAGGGGGGGGGGCATCCCCTCTCGCCTCCCATAAGAACGATCAAGCAGTGGAACAGCCGCTATGATCATTCTTGTGGTGTAGGAAATCGCCGGCTGAAAAAGCTGATATCTGAATGATGCCTGTAGCTGCAGGCATTATTCAGATATCCCCTCTCAAAGTCAAGGATGTCGTATGACTGTGGGCGGGAACTGGTTAAAAATTGCGGAGTATTGCGGGGTATTGCAGAGTATTGTGGAGTAGTGCAGGGTATATTGCAGGGTATATTGCTGGGTATATTGCAGAGTATTGCTGGGCATATTGCAGAGTATTGCGGGGTATATTGCAGAGTAGTGCCGGGTATAATGCAGAGTACTGCCGGGTATAATGCAGAGTATTGCAGGGTATTATGCAGAGCATTGCAGGGTATTATGCAGAGTATTGCAGGGTATAATGCAGAGTATTGCAGGGTATTATGCAGAGTATTGCAGGGTATTATGCAGAGTATTGCTGGGTATAATGCAGAGTATTGCAGGGTATTATGCAGAGTATTGCGGGGTATTATGCAGAGTATTGCGGGGTATTATGCAGAGTATTGCAGGGTATTATGCAGAGTATTGCAGGGTATTATGCAGAGTATTGCAGGGTATAATGCCGAGTATTGCAGGGTATTATGCAGAGTATTGCAGGGTATTATGCAGAGTATTGCAGGGTATAATGCAGAGTATTGCAGAGTATTATGCAGAGTATTGCAGGGTATTATGCAGAGTATTGCAGAGAATTATGCAGAGTATTGCAGGGTATTATGCAGAGTATTGCAGGGTATTATGCAGAGTATTACAGAGAATTATGCAGAGTATTGCAGGGTATTATGCAGAGTATTGCAGGGTATTATGCAGAGTATTGCAGGGTATAATGCAGAGTATTGCAGAGTGTTATGCACAGTATTGCAGGGTATTATGCAGAGTATTGCAGGGAATTATGCAGAGTATTGCAGGGTATTATGCAGAGTATTGCAGAGAATTATGCAGAGTATTGCAGGGATGACTGAGCAGGAGGGATGGATGGATGTGACAGCAATTGTCACTGAGCACCTCTGTGGGCACTACACATGCAGCTCACAGCGGTGCTGCCATCTGATCCCTCCCCCTCTCCCCTCGCACTGTACCGATCGGTACAGAGAGGGGAGGGACGAACCGGCGTCATGACATGACGCCGGTCTGTTGACATGTGATCGCTCCGTCATTTGACGGAGCGATCACATGGTAAACGGCCGCGATCAGTCACGATCCGGAGGACCCAGCGGTCACGGAAGTTCTCGGGTGCGCGCCCCAGGGGGCGCGCGAGAGCAGTATTCTGGGAGGACGTCCATGGACGTCCACCCAGAACTAGCCGACCGCGCTGCAGCCGTCTTTCAGCTATGGCCCAGTCGGCAAGTGGTTAAAATACTAACAACTACCTACAAAGCCATCCACAACTCTGCCCCTAGCTACATCACTGACCTAGTCTCAAAATACCAACCTAATCATTCTCTTCATTCTTCTCAAGACCTCCTGCTCTCTAGCTCTGATCACCTCCTCCCATGCTTGTCTCCAGGAATTTTCCAGAGCCTCTCCAAGCCTATAGAACTCCTTACCCCAATCTGTCCGTCTATCTCCTACTCTATTAGCTTTTAGACGCTCCCTGAAAACTCTCCTCTTCAGAGAAGCCTATCCTACCCACATCTAACAACTGTATTTTCATTTTGTCCATCTGATAATCTCCCACAGCTACTACCCTTTGTTCCACTTGACCCTCCCTTCTAGATTGTAAGTTCTAACGAGCAGGGCCCCTGATCCCTCCTGTATTGAATTGTATTGTAATTGTACTGTCTTCCCTGATGTTGTAAAGCACTGCGCAAACTGTTAGCGCAATATAAATCCTGTATAATAATAATAACTACCTGTCCTATAGCCAAACAGGAAGTAAGAGGAAATCCCTGCAAATCAAGGTAATTCTTTGGAGACCCCCTGGTCACCAGAACTAGTGTCCCCATTGGAAGATTTACCAATTATTACTTTTCTGGGGACAACCCAAAATTTGGGATTTTCCTTTTACTTTCACTTTCAATGATAATGGTAAACAGGACAAATAGACAAGTAGAGGGTAAAAGACTAATCTCCATTATTGCCCATGATCTCTCTGCAGCTGATCTTTTCCTAATTGTAGACTTACTGTGCCTTTGTTCTACACTGTGTCTCAGTGTGGAGAAGGCCATCTTGGTATGTAGGAGGCCAGCCTGGTTGAGTCAAGCCTTTGCTTATGGCAGGGGTAGGCAACCTGGGCCCTCCAGCTGTTGCAGAACTACATGTCCCATCATGCCTCTGAAAGTAATTGTAACTTCCAGCCTTGCAATGCCTTATGTGAAACGTAGTGCCACAACAGCTGGAGGGCCCCAGGTTGCCTACCCCTGGCTTCTGGAATCCCTCCCCCCCTTCCCTCTTCTCACGAAGTAGGGATATACTTGCACTGCAGGTCCTTAGGTACTGTTTTCATTCTAACAAGGAGAACAGTGACTACACCAAATTGTATTTCAAATCTAGTGAGACCAGCAGCCAGGGGCAGCAGTGTCTGCACATATACAGCTATTAGGTTCAAGGCAAGTGCACTGCTGTTTTTTAGAATAAATTTAAGAAAAAGGGTACAACGTTTATGGCACGTTAAGATCTGAAAATAATCTTTTATTGTCATTTGTTTGTGATAACTGTTTAGGCTTCTGTCCCCAGTCTTTTCTTGGCCTGGGGTAATTGAACTTTTCAACTTATAAACCACTATATGTTGGCTTCCTGATCCTTGTGTAATAAATTAAGTCCACATTTTAAACCAAGTTTCATGTTACACCCATATTTATGATGTAACATGAAACATGGTCACAGGCTCCAGCCCCCCACCTCTAAACCGACTTCCCCCCTTACAGAACCTGAAGGTTCTTCCCCAGCTGGCTCCTGTCATTTTTCTAATTCAGCAAATCTGTAAATGAAAAAACTATGACAGAGAGACAAGCAGTTCTTAACTGCTTCCGGACCATGCCACGTACATTTACTGCATCAGAACGGCCCTTCAGCATGAAATCACGTGTTTTATATTTCTGGGTCTGGGTCTTGCATGCCGCCGGTGACTTCCTCCTGCTTTGATTGGAAACAGTGGGTCCGGCGGACACGATGTTCGCTGGCTCCCGACAATCCTTACCGAGAGAGGCAGAGCGGCGGTCTTCCTATGTAAACAAGGCAGATCGCTGTTCTGTCAGAGGGGAAGATGGAGATCTTGCGCCTCTGCTAAGCAGGAACACGGATCTCTGTCTTTCCCTAGTCAAAGCATCCCCCCCCCACAGTTAGCAAGCACTCCCAGGGAACATGTTTAACCCTTTGATTGCCGTGATGTTAACCCCTTCCTTGCCAGTGTCATGAGTACAGTGACAGCACATTATTTTAGCACTGATCACTGTATTGGTGACACTGGCTCCCAAAAAGAGTCACTTAGTGTCAGATTTGTCCACTGCAATATTTTTTTTTTTTTTTTACCAAAAACATGTAGCAGGATACATATTGGCCTAAACTGATGAAGAAATTTGATTTTTTACATTTTTTTATTGGATATGTTTTACAGCAGAAAGTACAAGATATTGTTTTGTTTTTTGCAAGATTGTTGGTCTTTTTTTGTTTATAGCGCAAAAAATAAAAATCGCAGAGATGATCAAATACCAAAAGAAAGCTCTATTTGTGGGGAAAAAAATAACATAAATTTTATTTGGGTACAGCGTCGCATGACCGCGCAATTGTCAGTTAAAGTAACGCAGTGCCGTATCGCAAAAAATGGCATTGTCATTGAGCTTCCAATTCTTTTGGGGCTGAAATGGTTAACATTTTTGACGCGACAATTGATGAAATGTCAAAATTCTCATCTTCTTTAATGGGATAATAATGAAGCTGCTTTTCATGTAGTTATGCCAAACGTATTTTAAAAGGCATTTGTTTTGTACAATATGAAAATCGCGAATCAACGCTCACCAAAATTCTACTAACATGAAATTAGCAGAAGGGGCCCAAAGGGTGACGCTTGAGAAATGAACTTCCTCTTTATACTCTCATAGTACGTCACTACGTTTGTGTTTGTCAAACGTCGAATTTGCGGATAGTTAGTATGCTAGACAAAATCCTGCAGACGCCCTTTTGACAAAAATTTAGACGCTCGGTCGTCCAACAATCAGACCGTGTGTATGAGGCTTTAAGGTCTATACCTCAATGCTAGCCTTCTGCTAGAGTAGTAGTCTGCATTAGCCACTGGTTGCAGTTGCAATGCTTTTTTTAAGCTCCAATGCAAAAAAATAATGAATGCACATATTTTTATTATTCTTTCTGGGCACATTCATTATTTTTTGCAAAATGTGTGCTTTTTAAGCAATCAGTTCTGTTGTTTAAAGAAAATAAGCAATACTAATCTAAGTTGTTCTCTGTCAACACATGACTTTGTTGCGGGTACTTAAAGATCCTTCAGGTGATTGTTGTTTCAGCATCTGGTGCAGTCACAGGTGGTGGAGGGAAAGGGAATGCTAAGTGCTGTTAACCCTTCTTTTGTTCTCATGAACTAGCACGACTAGATTAATAGCACTTCTTGATCTCTCAAGTGTAGAGAAAAACATGTGTTGAACAGAAAATCTCAGCAAGAATCCGAATAGGTTTATGCTAAATGGAATCTTCTTTTTCTAACAGAACAATTAAGCTACAGATGTGTAATCCTGTTTTAGAAACCCTTTAGCCAACTTTAGAAACTAGTAATGCTGCTAGTTGAGCATCTCGTGACTGCCACCATAGTCAAATGAAGAGCAGAGATCAGAGTAATTTAATGAGTAGAATGACAAAGAATGTTGGTAGACTTACTAGTCAATGTTACTTTATGGAGTTTAATTACAAAGTAGAGAATCTGACTTTCATTGGACTCACTCCTATTTAAAACATATGCACCCAGAAGATTCTCCACCAGAGAATGTTTGTGAAAAGTCACATGAACTGTTTTTTTTTTAAATAGACCCCTATGTTTACATCTGATGATTTAACTGGATGCTATACCATTGCAGACCAAAAAAGTGCTAGATTTACACCACTTCCATTGTGTTTTTTTTTACATGGGGAGAGGGAAAGCTAGAATATTGGTTCTTGCATATCAATGTAAGCTCTGCTTTAATATAGCTGTATTTGTAGTGTCTGATTTTTTTGCTTTTCTTTTTCAGTCTATTATCTTTATCCGGGACAAAAACTCACATGGGCAAGAACTATCTGGCTATATTGATTTTGCTCATCGGCTAAAGACTGAAGACTTCGAAGTGTACTTTAGTGGCAAGAAAAAGCTTCTTCCACGTCCAACTGACTTAAGGTACTGAATATGATAAACTACAGACATTTCTTTAATGCAGAATTGACATTAAAGTGAAACTCAAGACAAACCTCTAAATACAAAATTAAATTTTAGACCTTAACATTGTAACTACTATGTATAAGCAAGGGACATCTGTATCATAATCTGCTTCACTGCTCCTGTTTAGTACTACCTTGCAGGACAACAACATGAATAAGTATTCCCCAGTTTCTACTGCTATCTTTATTCTCAAGAAGGGATAAGCATTATGGGACTCACAATACTGCGTTGACATCCTCATACAATGTATGTTTAAGGAAACACCCTGAATAATAGGATGAGTGATCAGTTATGGTTCAGATGAATTTTTTAAAAAATTGCAAACTTGCTTAATGCAGAACCAAAAGTCCAATTTAAGTCAATAGGAATCTGAACCAGCCTACAAACAATTGTTTATTACATTGCAGTGACTGCTGCAAAATTGTCCAGAATGGTTTGGGAAGTTCCTGGCAGTACTGCCTGAAAAGATGATAAGGCCAAAAAACAGCATGAGTCAAAAATTCTACCAAGGATACTAAGAAGGGTGGAACATGAGGTGGTGCCAATCAGTTAAGGGTCCCCCAGCAGAAGCAGATACTCTATATCAGGGGTCTCCAAACTTACTAAACAAAGGGCCGGTTTACTATCCTTCAGACTTTGGATGGGCCCGGCTCTGTCCAGTCGGAGAAGAAAATGCCGTGGCATCAGTAATGCCCCGTACACACGCTCAGACTTTCTGACAACAAAACCATAGATTTTTGTTTGAAGGATGTTGGCTCCAACTTGTCTTGCATACACACGGTCACACAAATGTTGGCCAACAATTATGAACGTAGTGACGTACAAGACGTACTTGATATCTCCATTATGAACGCTAGTTTTACAAGACAGAGCGATTGCGGCTCGTACTTGATTCCGAGCATGCGTGAACTTTTGTGCTACAGACTTGTGTACACACAAGTTTTGTTGGTGGAAAATTTGAGTAAACATTTCTTGGCGCCAACAAATGTTCGATGGAGCATTCACACGGTCAGACTTTCAGCCAACAAGCTCACATCCAACATTTCCCATTGGAAAATCCAATCGTGTGTACGCGGCATAAGAGTAAATAAGGCCCCGTATTGGGTATTAAGGGGAGAAATAGTGCCCCATCCTTGGTGTCAGTGAGAGGAATATTGCCCAATCATTGGTGTCAGTGGGAGGAATAATGGTCCATTGTTGGCTTCAGTTGCAGAAATTATGCTCATTGTTGGTGTTTGTGGGGGGAAAATAGTGCCTTGCATCACAGGGAAAAATAGTGCTCCAAGGGTCAGGTAAAGATAAGCAAAGGGCCACATCTCGCCCCCGGGCCGCAGTTTGGAGGCCACTGCTCTATATGATAGAAGCAGCCTTTGGTGCCTTTTTCCCAGAAGGCATTTGGGAATTCAAGATGCCAAAAATAGCACAGAAATTTTATTTGGTTTAAAATTCATAAAATTTTGTTGAAATCCAGTGTCATGCGAATTTCAGGATCAAATCGAATCTTTGTCAAGCAGTGGGGTTTCTGTTATGGCTCTATGTAGTGTTAGATGCAACTGTTAAATAAGTTGCTTATAGTTTATATTGCTTTGCCAAATTATTGCTTCATATAGGAATTAAGACACAGAGTCAGAAATCCGTGTATCAGTTCTTGAGCATAATGGACTGCTGCTCTTTAATCTTTCCAAGGCCTTTTATACAAACAATAGCATTAGCACAACCCCCCCACACAGGGCAAGGGTAAACAACAACAGGAGTCACCTGGGTTACGAACACAAGCTTCAACACCATGGCAATATAGTTACAAGACAACAAAAGCAGCTTCAATTGGGTTCAACAGCCAAAAAGTTAAAAACAGATTTACATGTAGGCATCATATTAAGTGAGAACTCTAAATTAAATCCCTGACCTTATCAATTTCCCCCTTTGACATCATCCTCTCCTTCCCCCTGGGTCCTCATGAATAAGTTCTAGTCAGTTTTTCCCCAGAGTCCTTTCCCTGACCGCGAGTTGTCAGAGGGGTAGAACCCATCCCCCTAGGTATTACCAACATCTTAAAATTCAAGAAGAGGAGTTTTATAGGAGTAGGGTGATGTCAATACACATTTATCAGTATACCCTGTCTATTCTCCTAATTTTCCTATTTATTTTCCTGTATACACATATATTCGTGATTGTAAGTGATATTAATATTAGAATAATAATTACCATTGGACTTAACAACCAGTGAAAGGTATTGGTTGCTGTAGAAGACATTCCACTAAATATATCCCACCAATGTGGTGCAGTATCCTGTTGTATCTGTGAGGAAAGATGTACTAGTCTACCTTTGTCAATAATAATTTGCTACTTTAGGATCATCTATAGCCCATTCGAAAGTTGTTGTTTCCTCTACTTCAAGTACATTAATACCAGGAGTCCATGCATATATTTGTAAAACAACAATCTTCAACAAAAAAATATGTAAGTAGATATTTCATCATGTTGTTCTCTCGGGTTGTTTCTTGCAATGTGATGCGTGTATCCAGGTAGGTTTTCCTTCCAGCTTTACTGAGGTGGCGGTGGTCAAGAGTACTTGGTAAGGACCTTCAAACCTGGGTTCCAATGTCTTTCTGGTGTGTTTCTTCACATATACATAATCCCCTGGTAGCAGAGTATGTGTACCTGTTATTGAATTAGGGTCTGGAAGAGAAGAATACACACTTTTGTGGATCTTAGTTAGACGTTGTTGTAATTGTATCACATATGCAGTCAAACTATCACATTGCAATTGCATACTCTGTGGAAAGTATAAACCCAATCTAGGTGCATTCCCAAAAAGTATCTCATATGGGGATAATCCTGTCTTTCCTGTTGGAGTGTACCTTATAGAGAACAAAGCCAAAGGCAGGCATTCTGGCCAAGGCTTGTTTAACTCTTGCATGGCTTTTTGTATTTTTAACTTTATTGTCCCATTTACTCTCTCCACTGATCCTGAACTCTGTGGGTGGTAAGGGGTGTGAAAACTTTGTTGAACCCCTAACATGGTCATCACATTCTGCATGATTTCTCCTGTAAAGTGTGTCCCCCTATCTGATTCTATGGTTTCAGGAAGACCAAACCTAGGTATTAACTCAGTGATCAGTTTCTTAGCTGTGGCTTTAGCTGTAGCCGATTTTACTGGATAACTTTCGGGCCAACCTGAGAATAAATCGATACACATGAGGACAAATTCAAAAGGGCCGCTCTTAGGCATTTGTATGTAATCAATCTGCAGTCTCTGGAAGGGGTATTGGGCCCGGACCTGGTGTTTTCGTGGGGTTTTTACTCTCTGTCCTGGGTTATTCAGGAGACAGATTTGGCAGGCTGCAGAGTAATTTCTTGCAGTGCTACTGAATCCAGGGGCGAGCCATCCTTGGTTCACAATCCTATACATGGAATTGGAACTGACGTGTGTGGGTAGGTGAACTGCCACTGCCATTGCTGGGTACAGAGAGGCAGGCAGGCATATTTTGCCCCCTTCCCTCCATACATTGTCAAGGTCTGGTGCTGCTCCCATTCTGACCCACTTATCTTTCTCGCTCTCCCCTGCTTGCTCCTGTAATTTACTCAGCTGCTGCCATGTTGGTTCTGGGATACTCACCTCTACCGCTGCTAAGGTCTCAGGGCTTCCTTCCCCTAGAGCTGCCTGTTTTGCAGTCAAATCTGCAAATGCATTTCCTTTTGCCTCAATTGTTTTTGCGCTCGTGTGTGCCGCTATCTTCATAATGGCTACTCGTTTAACCTTTTGAAGATTGTTCAGGACTCTCTTAATCCCTTCTCCATGTTTTACAGGTGTACCTGCTGCTGTCAGATAACCTCTAGCCCTCCATATGTGGCCATAATCATGCGCTACGCCATAAGCATAGGCAGAGTCAGTGTAAATATTCCCTTCTCGTTCTTTTAAGTATTCTAGGGCTTGTTCTAAAGCTTTTAATTCTGCTTCCTGTGCTGACATGTGGGCTGGTAAGGCCTGTGCTTCAATTACCTGCGTATCAGTCACTACAGCATACCCTGTGTGATATTTACCCTTGTCATCAGCAAACCTACTACCATCTATATACAAGGTGTGCTCAGCATTTAAAATCGGTGTATCTGTAACATGTGGGAATCCCATTGTCTCCTGTTCCATGAGCTGAAAACAATCGTGCTGATCTACTTCTTTAAACAAAAGAGTGTCAGTGTCCTCATTTCTTTTCTCACTAGTACTATTAGTACTATCATTCCCCCTTGCCAAATCTGGTGACTGAAGAGGCAAAAAGGTGGCCAAATTTAAGGTTGTACAGCGCTGAAAAGTAACATTTGGAGGTAAGAGTAAAGTACACTGTAATCTTAATTGCCTAGCCATTGAAATGTGTTTGGGCTGTACCTGAGACAAGATTGCATGTATGTCATGTGTGGTATGCACTACGACTGGATTGTCTAGAACAATCTCTGATGACTTATCTATGATAATTGACACTGCAGCTACCGCCCGTACACAAGACGGTGAACCCCTAGATACTGGATCTAATGCTGCTGAAAAGTAAGCGACTGGTCTTTGTTTTACATGTGCCTGTGTCAGAACACCTGTGGCGTGTCCAGTGATCTCAGCAATGTACAGATTAAATATCTTGGTGTAATCTGGTATACCAATAGCCGGGGCAGAAATCAACAAATTTTTCAAAGTGATAAACGACTCATAAGCTATTTCTGTAAGCATATACGGTACAATTTTCAAACAATCGTATAATGGCTGCATCAAAGCGCTAGCATGTGGTATCCACTGTCTACAATATGACACGATACCTAAAAACATACGCAATTGTTTGAAATTCCGTGGGGGTAACATTCCCTTTATCACTTGAACCCTCTCCTCAGTGAGATGTCTCGTACCCTGTGATATACAATGTCCCAAAAAGATAACTTTTTCCTGACACACTTGTAACTTTTTCTTATTAACCTTGCAACCTTTTTCTGCCAAAAATCGCAACAAATCAAGGGTGGTGGACAAACAAGTTTCTTTGTCAGGGCAGCATAACAATAAATCATCCACATATTGTAACAATACACAGGAATCTGGTGGTACCCATTCTCCCAACACCGTTTGCAATGCTTGCGAATACAAGGTAGGTGAATGCGCCATACTCTGAGGTAGGCGTGTCCAGGTTAGTTGCCGATTTTTTATTGAAAATGCGAACCAAAGTTGGCATTCTTCAGCAAGCGGGACGGAAAAGAAAGCATTCGCTAAATCTATAACCGTAAAGTACATACTGGTTGATGGTATTTGTGACAGTAATGTATGTGGATTGGGTACTAAAGGTGTCATCGGGGCTAGTATTTTGTTGACCGCTCTAAGGTCTTGGACCATTCTATACTTAACCGGACTACCGGCTACTGATTTCTTTTTAACCGGGTACAAGGGAGTGTTTGCCGGTGATTTTACCTCTTTTAGAACTCCACTTTTTAAGAAGGATTGGACCTGCATTTCTATGGCCGTCTCTTGGGGTGCACTAAGTGGATACTGCTTTTGTTGGGGAAGCACTGCTCCTGGAATCAGCTGTAGGGTAACCGGAGGTATGGGCAAAAGTCCAACATCAGCTGGATGTTTTTCCCATAGTTCTCCTGGAAGGGACGACAAAATCTGATCTAAGTCTGAAGGAGGTGTACCGGACAATTCCGATTCCTCCTCTAGGTATTGTATCAGGTTACACATTTCCATGTGTTCTTGATTATCCCCTATAGCTAAGGTGACAGTGCCATCTGGGTGATAGGTAATGTTAGCTCCTATTTTCTGCAAAATGTCAGCTCCTAACAAATTAGTGGGGGCTCCTCTGGATACCAGAAAGCGTGAAAGGAACATGTGGTTTCCTACTTTAACTTTCAGAGGTTTTGTAAGCGGGGCGTCGGCTAAAATGCCATCATATCCAGTTATTAGTAAAGTGTCAGGTGATTTTTGGCCAGGGAGTAGTTCAGAGTCAGAAAGTAACGAGCGTAAAGCTCCTGTATCGACTAAACAAGAGATTTTCTTATTACCAACCGTTATATTTGTCTTAAGCATTGTTGTTTTGGATTTTTCTAAAACCGGGGTGAGTCATGCTCGTGGACCATCTCCCTGCTGCCTGATATGACTATTTTTGTTGTCCCTGGGCTGGTTCCTTCTCTGATTAACTGGAGAATCAACACCTTCCTCTCCTTCATCCCTTATTCTTTTCTTACAGTTGCGTCTGATGTGACCAATCTTGTTACAGTAGTGACAGGTAAGGGGTTTGCAAAAGGAACCTCTACCTTGCTCTTGGGGACCCCCGAGTGCATTGATAGCATGAGATTTCCTCCATTTGGTTTCTGCTAAGTCCGCCTCTATGCCTTGCGCTTTTTGTAACAACGTCCCTCTATCTCTAGTTGCCCTCCACTCTGGTGTGCAGGCTTTCAGTCTCTCACTTATCTGTGGAATTAATCCCTCCATAAATTGTCTATTGAAGGCTCGGATTGTGACTGGCAGGGCCAAGTCCAATCCCTCATCTGCCATCATGCTTTCCATAGATAAGTAAAATTCCGATACAGTCTGTCCTGGCATTTGCTTCATGGGTGATATGGACCCCCTCTCCTGTTGTTTTGCCTGACAAAAAGCTTCTAATCTAGCAATAAAAGGGCCCCTTGAGTCTATATGTCTGACATGTCCTGCCTCCAGGTTGCCCTCCCCATCAACTTGTCCTGCAGGTCTGTGTGGACCTATTTCTGTCATAAACTGGTTAAACAGGGTCAGAGTCATTTTGTGTCTGCATAGATCCTCCCCATCCTGCCAGGTCGCTTCATGTGTATTCATTAACTGTGTCACAAATCTACAAAAAGCAGCTGGCTTTGCTACCGGGTCTGGGGCGCTCTGTATTAATGCCATAAGGGTGTCTGCCGACCATGGTGCCCAAGTCCTTATTTGCATTCTACGAGTGACAGTAGGCGGGGCATTTGGATGGGCTGCTTGTCCAAATTCTGGATTGTTTACCTGAACAATGCGTGTATCAGTGCGTACGGGAGCTACAGTTTCTGGATGAGGTTTTTGTGCCCCACAATGCACACATTCTACTGCCCATTCTGGGTTTTGTGCTCCACAATCCTGACAAACCCATCCTCTCCCCTCAAGTACCGGATATATCTTGTGTGGTTTGCGTTCTACGTCAGTGTATGGGGGTGGGATGGCTGAGCTGGGAGCCTCGACATTTTTTGTTCTTCTATCTTTCATATCCCAACCATCACAATCTGGATTATACTTCCACCCCTCTTCTTTCGCTCTATTTGAGACCTTAATTAAGCATTGAACCTGACGCATCCATTGCTTCTCTAACACCTCTCCTTGTCTGTCCCTTTTTATTTCACTCCATACATCCGGGTCTAAGCCCGCTGCTCCTTTCACCTTAAATTTACGAAGGACATCCTTTAAGTCCTGTGCTTCGGTTTTCCCATAAATGTTCTTAATTATCTGTGGCACCGTATAGTGCGCCACAATTCCCTGACGGGGTTTTGTGTTCCTCTGGCCCATTCTAACAGTCCTGCCTAGGTAGCGTGTGGGACACTTAGTGTACAATATAATGCGGCTACAACATATACAAGAATGAATAATTACTTTATATGCTAGCCCAATAGCAAACCAGCTAAGTTACACTAGTTCCTCGTTGCCTTCCTCCTAGGGTGCTAGAATTCTAGAAACCTCTCCGGAATGAGATTTCTGAAACCAAATTACTTTATATGCTAGCCCAAAAATAAATAATTACTTTATATGCTAGCCCAATAACAAACCAGAATGCGGCTACAACATATACAAAAATGCGGCTACAACATATACAAGCATTCCTTTAAGTGGCCAGGTATCCGACTAGATCTCGGGACTTTGTTGAGACCTTATTCCCCCCCTCGTATCTGGGAATCCCTCTCATACACTCTTATCCCTGCTTTATGGAGCAGACAGGGCTTATACTCTCAACCCGTCTATGGTTTATGAGTTAGATGTGAGGTTAAGCATAAGCGTCAGACCCCCAAGCTCACAAGCCCTCAGGTTCCCAATCATGTGAGGTAAGGCGCATTCTGTTGCTTAGTTCGGCAATCCCCTTCTAACTCATACCATCCTTGACAAGGCTCATTCACTTTCTCAACAAGACAGACAAGACAAACACAGATAACAAAAACAAACAAATAATTCCAGCAATATAAACTAAAATATGCAGTAATTCTAGACTCACCACTACAGAGGCTGGTGTTTTAAAACCAGGAGAACCGTAACTGACAGAACGGATAGGCACAAATCAGGGGAGCACAGAATATAAGAAAAATAAAGCTTTTTCTTACCTGCGCAGGTTTTTTTGATCTGTGATTCCCGGAATGCCTATTTCTTTTGTTCCGTCAGCGTAGCTCATCCACCTCTTGTAGTATCATCGGTGAGTTCCTCGTCCGGGCGCCAAAATGTTAGATGCAACTGTTAAATAAGTTGCTTATAGTTTATATTGCTTTGCCAAATTATTGCTTCATATAGGAATTAAGACACAGAGTCAGAAATTCGTGTATCAGTTCTTGAGCATAATGGACTGCTGCTCTTTAATCTTTCCAAGGCCTTTTATACAAACAATAGCATTAGCACAACCCCCCCACACAGGGCAAGGGTAAACAACAACAGGAGTCACCTGGGTTACGAACACAAGCTTCAACACCATGGCAATATAGTTACAAGACAACAAAAGCAGCTTCAATTGGGTTCAACAGCCAAAAAGTTAAAAACAGATTTACATGTAGGCATCATATTAAGTGAGAACTCTAAATTAAATCCCTGACCTTATCAGTAGCTTCCCTATATAAACCATAGCTTTGCCCTTAAAAGCATGCCTTTTTAGTATATTTTTCACTATAGCAATTGCTTATTACTGCTTTATGTTTTATATTACTGTATAAGAAAGTTAATATCTATAGACCGCAGTGTAACTAGCCCTGGCACGTGGACATTTGACTTTTTCAAGGTTATAAGTTATCTATTATTTCACTTTCAACAATTTCATTTTTCAGGGTTATAATATGTAACTGTAGCCATAGCAGATGTTGTGCCTGCTATGTTAACTTGTTCAGATGAATCCATATTACAGCAAATGAAATCCTTTGTAGTTATTGAAACCCTTACTTATTTGCATTGCCAAGATATGCAGTGACCAGCGGCTTTAGCCAAAGTTAAGGTGGTCTTTAATTGTGGTTGCGGTTTTAAAGGATTTAAATACAGTATTGGCTGCACTCTCTGAACCTCAGCTATGCAAGCCACAATATTTTCAGCTATCTTGAACTGTTTTATTACGGACAAGAGATTTTAACTAGATTTAGATCACATTCCAGATGTATTATATTTTATTGTGCTGAAGTTTAAAAAAATAAAGTCTGAATATAATAACTACAGTACTTGTATACCATTAAAAATGCTACATGTAAATATACGATCCAAAGCTTCTGTATATATTTGTGGTACCAGATAATGCATGTGCCAGAAAATGTAAACAAGATAGCTTTCTTTCCTTTTTTCTACCGTAAGTGAAGCCTTGGGCTCTAGAATAAACATATATGAAAAAATGTATAAAAAAGTTTTATTACAGCCTGTATCATAAAATTGTTTAGGGCATTTTCATACTGGTGCATTTTTGCTGCATTTGTACCTTGCTAAAAACACAATAAAATATTTCCCTTGGTTTCTTAACACCACTGCGCTGCTGGTGTTGTGCGTTTTGAAGAGTCTTGCATGCTGTATCTTTGGTATATTTTTCAAAATTGCACCAAAATGCAGCTCCCCATTGAAATGAATAGAAAACACATCAAAAACGCAGTGAGGTTGCGTTTTTGGTGCATTTTTTTAGTCACATGTCCATGTTTCGCAGGTCCATACCAACCAGAAAACATACCAGAAACGCATCTAATACACATTTTTAACTTGTTTTGAGAGCCGTGTAAAAACACCCTTTTTTTCTAGATGTGTTTTATTTTTAAAAGATTAGACTTTTTAATATATTTTTTTTTAACTAATATAATAATATTTTAACTGAAATTAAACTGGCCAACATTTAGTTTTTGCCTTTTTCATTGTTTTAACCAAAGCATTATAGCATGAAAGCTGACAATTGGAGATGATATTTATAGTCATAAAATGCAAAGGATGTACTGAGCGAGACAAGTTGTACCACACACGCAATTAGCAAATCCTTAACTTTTCTGTACATTAGAGGAAGCCATTGGAGACACATGAGCACATTTGTAAATAGTGCTGCGCATGTTATTATTTTGGGGATTTCCAAATTGTGCCCCTTTGAGTCTGAATAATCCTCTTACGAAGCTTTTAAATTAAATTAGCACATCTCTAAAGCTGGAGATACACGCAGCAAATTCCTCCATCTACGCTAACAGCACTGATGTTTTAATCCTCCTTGCCCTATTAAATTCTGACAGTCGACGACAATACTAAACAATGCCTGCATCTGTGCTATTCAACTGACAATTTTCCAATAGGCTCCTTCGACAAAAGTCAAAAGTAAAATGCCAGAAGGGCCACACAATGCTCAAATTTTTCAGTTTTCTTGCTGTCAATTTTTTCTAAGGAAGCAGTAGGTCTCAGGACCATCACCAAGCCCCATTCATTAATGGTCAGTTCACACTATATGCAGTGACAGACGTTTTAACGTATTGTAAAGGTCTGTCACCGCAGGGACACACAGGAAACAATTGTTTCCTATGTGTCCCATTCACACTGCAACTCAGCTTAGCACTGTGCTGCAGCATGCTGCGATAAAATGCAGACATGCTGGGTTTTTTAGTAGTGCATCGACCCAAATCGCACTGGAATGTTGGGCAGCACAGTGCATTGCACTGCCCGACATTGCAGTGAATGAATTGTATGTTTTGTATGATTCAAATAAAGTTAGTACAAAAAAAAAGGGAGCAGTGTGATGCGATTAGTCATGCATCACACTGCCCCCTAGTGCAGCAACAATGCAGAGCGGCCGGAAAGGTGAAAGCGATTTCATGGAGGGGCAGTGTGAATTGACCCTTACAGTTCTGTAATCCCTGGCCATGTAAACAGAGGGGCATGGTTAGCATTAAATCACCAACTAAATATGACCGCATGGCCATATTTGCACAACAACAGTCACTGGGAGACCTTGCCTCTTTGTTTATTTTTAGAGGCAGGGCCCTGTCATTCGCCACCAGTTAGTGACAGAATGAAACGTGCCTGTTGGTCAGAGGCAGGGGTTGGTCATTGTGTATGGCATCGATCTTCATTGCTGGACTATGTGACTGCCAATTGTGCGTGTGTTTTTTTTACTTTTTACATTTTTTAAGTGAATGAGTAGGCTACTATATGCTCCTTGATCATTCACATGGGGGAGGTGGTATCATAGTTCTCCCTTATTGTTAAAGGAGGCTTCCATATTCTGTCAAGTTCTCCACCTGTAGACCTCCACAACCAGGAGTCCAGGTCTGCTTCAGGAGGGGAAGGTGCATGCTTGTCGCCCCCCCCCCCCCCCCACTTCCCCAGCCTGCCAGACTGCATGCTTGGATATGGATTTTTAGGGAAGGCCCACACCTTTTTTCCTGTTTTATTGCATGGAGTCCCCCTAAGATCTATACCAGAACATTAGAGTCTGGTATGGGATTTGGGAAGCACCCCAGGCCATTTTTTTAAATTTTTTATTGGGGTCCCCCTTGATATCTATATCATACCTCATCAAGGACAAGGGTCTGGAATTTATTTTTAGGGGGGCCGCATTTGGGGGGGGTTCCTCCATTAACATTTATAACAGACCCTTATCGTAAATGAAAGTGATTGCAAAATCACACACCGCATGCTGGTTTTCAGGTTAAATATCCATATTAAAGTGTACATTTTTCACAACAAAAGAAGGAATATTGTAGAGACTTTATAAATGATATTTTAACCTTTTAAGGCAAAAAAAAAATTATAAAGTGTCCATTTTTACTGTAAAAGAAATGAGTATTGTATAGACTCCCTAAACAGTTATTTGCAATCCAATTTAGGCCATGTTTGCTTTTTTGAGTAGAAACACTATAAAGTGTATATTAAGAAAAACAAAGGAATGTTGTACAGACTCCATAAACAGTATTTAAACTGTTGTAGGCCGCATTTTCAAAATAACACAATACATGCAATTTTTCGGCCCAGAAATCCACATTCAAACGTATACAGTCTATTTCACAGAATAAGCAAGATATAATGTACTGACCCCATAGACAATATTTAAGAAATTTTCGTAGGCTGAATTTTAAACTAGAGAGACAGCAGCCTGCTTTTAATAAAACTAAAAACCAAAAAAAAAAACAACTGTAAAGCATATTTATTCCCTCTCTATTCAGCTCTTTTTCCAATCTGTAACATGTTCTCTCTACTGCTCCTTCTGGGAGTTGTGTCCTCTCTCCTCAAACTCTCTTACCTTCACCCCTCTTCCCCACCCCACAGCTTATATATATCACCCTCCCTTCTGTCCTCTTGGGACTCCAAATCTATATCATATTTGGGTATTAAACTCACATCCCCAATGTCCAAATTATATGATCTCAACTTCCTTCCTCTGATCCACACTATCAAACAAGATTGCCTCACCTACCGGAAATTTGAAATTTCATGGATGGGTCGTATCGCGGCATTTAAAATGTTGTCCTTACCTATAATTTTGTACCATTTTCGCACACTTCCTATTCCCCTTTTAATGAGCTAATTCAAACACTAAATCACTTCATCTGGCAAGGTAAAGAACCCAGGATTGCAAGAAACATGCTTACTAAGCATAAGTCACAAGTAGGGATGAGCCAAATGGACCCCTGTTCGGTTCGCACCAGAACTTTCGAACACCGCTAAAATTCGGACCCAAATAACGAACCCCATTAAACTAGAGAGACAGCAGCCTGCTTTTAATAAAACTAAAAACCAAAAAAAAAAAAACAACTGTAAAGCATATTTATTCCCTCTCTATTCAGCTCTTTTTCCAATCTGTAACATGTGCTCTCTACTGCTCCTTCTGGGAGTTGTGTCCTCTCTCCTCAAACTCTCTTACCTTCACCCCTCTTCTCCACCCCACAGCTTATATATATCACCCTCCCTTCTGTCCTCTTGGGACTCCAAAGTCCTAACATTAATGTTCTATCAGAACCATCATTATACAATTCCATTCCTGACATCACAAAATCTGAGCGCCGGAAAACCTTTCTTCTTCAAACATTTATCATTTAAGCTTTTATTTAAAAATAAACAGACAACTTAAGCTAGGTGTCAGTGATTTAGATGCAGCTTTTATTTTTTTGACCTGAACGTCAAAAATCAAAAGTGCCCATTTTGAAGACTTATATGCAAGTAATTGGGCATACAATGGTTATAGGGGTCCGGGTCCTGCCCTGGGGGACATGTATCAATAAAAAAAAGTTTGTGAAAAACGTCACTTTTAAATGAGAAGTGAAAACATAAAAATGAAAAATTCCTTCCAATATAGTGCCTGGGGGGTCCCCTTAGTCTACCTGTAAAGTGGCAGATCTGTACCATGTCTAGAATCGGCTGCAGCAATAATTGCATTTATAAAGCCAAAAAAAAAAATGACATTTCTTTATCGTACATCATGGGACACAGAGCCTTAAGTAATTACTTAGTGGGTTACAGCACACCTTTAGGTGTTGACACTGGTAAACCCAATCAAAGGAAGTTTACTCCCTATATAACCCCTCCTCCTTCCAGGAGCACATCAGTTTTTATGCTGGTGCCTAAGGTGTTGGTCACAAGTGAAGAAGTGCTCTGAGGAGCTCCAGGAGGGATCCATGCTGGATTTAAATAGCCTCCATAGAAAGAAACCAGATCCATCCACAGTGCCACTGACGCCTAAAATGGAGGGTACCTGGGACCTCGTATGCGAAGCGTGAGGTTTTGCCTGTAACGCCTCTCTTTGTAGGGCTGGACCCCAGGAACCCAGGGCTTAGGTCTTGTTACATTACCTAAAGCTTCCTGATGGGGTGCTTTGCACAGGGCCCAAGGCAGTTGGAACCCCGTTTTAGGGACCTGGTCCTTGAAGGTTTGCTAAAGGCAGCCCGCCATGATAGGTGAAGGTTTTATTTTCTGTTAATTCAGCAAAATCCTGCGGCGAGGATAAGGTACAGGAAGAAACTTAGGTAATAAAAACATCTATTTATTTCTTCCATTTAAGGAAAAAATATTGTCATGTCTTAAAATCTCCACTAGATGGATTCTATGCACATACCTTACTCTGTTGTCTTCACTGTTAGCTCAGTCCATGTCTGGTTGCACAGCGTGTGGAGTGAGACTTGCGCTGTACTCCCCTTACATTACCCACCCCCCCGCCGTGGGGGATGAGGAGGTCCCACTAAATACAGCTAATACCGCTAAGACTTGCTTTATTGTGGCTATTTTTTTTTACATATCTGTGCCTCTGCTGCTGGATCTCTGCCTCCCCTTCTCCCCCCCTCGTGTGTTGGGTCTGGGACCCGAAAAAAACAGCGCAAGGGCGTGGGAAACATTTTAAATATAAAAGGGGGCGAATTTTTTCGGGGGGGGTGGGGCCTAAACGCGGTGCTGTGAACGTCCACGAGGATGCACGCCAGGCTAAAAAAACAGATAAATAATACAGCTGTGACAGCCTCTCCTTTGCTGATGAGGAAACAAGCAGCCTGCAACACAGGGACACACGAGCTGTGGGACACATATGGGTTGCAAAACTGGCATTCCCTATTCAGGTAGGACATTCTTTTTCCAGCACTAGGCTTAACTTTATAGTGGCTTTAAAAGTCATGATTATTTTCAACGATTTAGTGCAATTTGTATAGCGCCTCTGTTTTTGTACTTAGGACTATGCCTGCCAAAAAAGACACTACAAAAAAGTAAAGGTTTCACTCCCAGGCATTAGGATCTCGAGACGAATTTCCACGCTGTCATTCTCGCCTGAATTACCAATAATGCAAAGCCAGGGTAAGCTATTGGAACAAATTGATGGTGCAGCTGCCTCTCACATCTCAGCACCTGTATACGTGACTGAAGATGCTCTTTCCTCCTCCCTCCAGGGTCTGGAAGAAAGATTAGCAGCTTTAATCGCATACTCCATTCAAACAGATAGGAAGCGTACTAGGTCCCCTTCCCCCACTTCAGAAACCTTACAAGGGGAACAGTGGGCACAGGATGAGGTGTTACCCTCAGTCGATCAGGAGGAAAAGCAAACCAATGATTCCTCTGCGGAGGAAACAACGGTAGATGAACCTTTTCAGCCTCTCAATCTGAGAAATTGCTGATACAATCTCTTACAGAAATGGTTCATTCCACTTTCATGCTACCCTTAATGGAGTCTCCTGAAAACTTGGATTCTTCCTTGCGTTCTTTGAAACCTTCTCATCCTTTGCATGCGTTTCCTACACATGCATTACTAGAACAGCTTATTTTTGCTGAATGGGATCACCCGGATAAGCATTTTCTCCCTCCTAACAGATTTTCAATTCTCTATCCTCTGGAGGAGAAATTCTCCAAAAAATGGAAAGTACCAGCAATTGACGCTGCGATTTCCAATGTGAATAATAACCTAACTTGTCCTGTAGACAATGCACAGATGCTTAAGGATCCAACAGCTAAGAAGTTGGAATCCCTGCTAAAATCTGCATTTCCATAGCAGGTGCCATTATTCAGCCCACAGTCGCCACGATAGGCGTCTGCCAATCCCTAAAGGACCAATTTAAACAGGTCCTTAGAGAGCTTCCAACACAACAAGCTTGAGATTTGGCCTAACTACCTAAGGCATTATGTTTTGCCATAGATGCCATTAAAGATTCTATTCACCAGGCAACCCCGCCTTATGCTTATGCTTGTGCATATGCGTAGAATCCTGTGGTTAAAAAATTGGTCAGCTGAAGCACCATGTAAAAACCTTCTTACTGGGTTCCCCTTTCATGGGGAGCGACTATTTGGAGAAGACTTGGATAAATATATCAAGCCAATTTATAGTGGGAAAAGTACTCTCTTGCCAGTCAAAAGAAAATATAAACGTCCTTCATTTAAATGGGCTCTTTCCCCTGCGCCGGGGCTTCCACCTCTAGGGAGTGGCGACAGCCTCCGCCGTCAGACTCTAGAGGAAAATCTCAGGGTCAGACCCAGGCTCAAAAGAAGACCTGGGGTAAGAAACATGCAAAACAGCATCCTAAAGCCTCATCATGAAGAGGCAACCCCCCTCACCAAGGTGGGGGCAAGACTTCTGCAGTTTTCAGAAGTTTGGAAAAAGGAAATTCAGGACAGATGGGTCATCTCTACGGTAATGCTGGGGTACAAGTTAGAATTTTGGGACTTTCCACCGCCTCGTTTCCTGAGGTCAAGTGTTCCCAAAGACCCAGAGAAAAGTCAATCTCTGTTTCAGGCACTAGACCGATTAATATCTCAAGGGGTGATCAGACAGATCCCCACAAAAGACCAAGGTCTGGGGTTTTATTCAAATCTTTTCATGGTACCAAAACCAAATGGAGACATCAGACCCATTCTAGATCTAAGAAAGCAAATCAGTTCCTGAAGATCCACTCCTTTCGCATGGAGACAGTCAGGTCAGTAGTTTCTATCCTTCTAGGAGGTGAACTTCTGGCGTCAATCGACATCAGGGATGCATATCTGCATGTCCCTATATTTCCTGCTCATCAAAAGTTTCTGAGGTTCGAGTTAGAACAGCAGCATTTCCAGTTTGTAGCCCTGCCCTTCGGGCTAGCCACAGCACCATGGGTGTTCACCAACGTGCTGGCGCCACCTCTAGCCAGGTTAAGGGCACAGGGCATAACAGTCGTAGCATACCTAGATGATCTATTGCTTAGAGATCATTCGGTGACTCATTTGGAGCAAAGTGTACGCACTACAACCAACTATCTGAAAAGTTTGGGTTGGAGTCTCAGCCTAGAGAAATCTTCCTTAATACCGCTAAAAAGGATGGAGTACTTGGGTCTGATCATAGACACAGCCCAGGAAAGGATGTTCTTGCCTCAGGCAAAAATCAACTCCATAAGAGAACTGGTGCGGAGGGTAAGGTCAAATGGAAATCCCTCCATTTGCCTCTGCAGGAGGTTACTAGGAACCTTGGTGGCTTCATTCAAAGCAGTTCCCTATGCCCAGTTCCATTCAAGACTGTTGCAAAACAGTATCCTGTCTGCTTGGAACAAAACAATTCAAGCTATAGACTTACCAATTCAGCTGTCCCCAAGAGTGTCTCAAAGCCTCACTTGGTGGTTACTAACCCAGAATCTGCTGAAAGGAAGATCCTTCAAACTAGTCATCTGGAAAGTGGTAACGACGGATGCCGGCCTTTTAGGCTGGGGAGCAGTACTAGAAAAGACAACTGTCCAAGGACAGTGGTCAAGAACCGAAAGAATCTTGCCCATCAATATCCTAGAGATTTGGGCAGTACGTCTGGCTCTAAAAGCCTGGACTTTCAGGTTACGGGATTGTCCTGTCAGGATTCAATCTGACAATGCTGCAGCTGTGGCCTATATCAATCACCAAGGGGGCACCAAAAGTCTCTCAGCACAGAGAAAGGTGAACCATATTCTAACTTGGGCAGAAAGGAATGTCCCATGCCTTTCAGCAGTCTTCATTTTGGGAATAGAGAATTGGCAGGTGGACTTCTTAAGTTGCCAGAAGTTATTCCCAGGGGAATGGTCTCTTCACCCCAACATATTTCGGGCTGTTTGCCAAAGATGGGGGACTCTGGACGTGGATCTTCTAGCATCCAGGTTCAACATGAAGTTGGTCAACTTTGTGGCCAGAACAAGGGATCCATTCGCATGCGGAACGGATGCGTTGGTAACCCCATGGGATCAGTTCTCACTGATCTATGCATTCCCCCCTATTCAGTTGCTGCCTCGAATTCTTTGCAGGATCAAGCTGGAAAGAAAGCCGGTAATTCTGGTGGCACCAGCATGGCCCAGACGGTCATGGTACGCAGAAATCGTAAAGATAGCAGTGGAGGGCCCATGGTCCCTCCCACTACAGCCAGATCTGCTCTCTCAGGGACCGATATTCCATTCTTCCTTACGGTCTCTAAATTTAACGGCTTTGCTATTGAAACCCACATTCTAAAGAAACGTGGGCTTTCCAGGTCAGTTATCTCTACCCTGATTAATGCAAGGAAGCCAGCTTTCAGAACTATATACAGTGGGGCAAAAAAGTATTTAGTCAGCCACCAATTGTGCAAGTACTCCCACTTAGAAAGATGAGAGAGGCCTGTAATTGCCTTGACTACTGCAACTCACTCCTCATTGGCTTACCTTTAAACAGACTATCCCCCCTGCAGTCCATCATGAATGCTGCTGCCAGACTTATCCACCTTACAAACCGCTCAGTGTCTGCTACCCCTCTCTGCCAATCCCTCCATTGGCTGCCACTTGCCCAACGAATTAAATTCAAAATAATAACAATAAGTCACAAAGCCATCCACAACTCTGCCCCCAGCTACATCACTAACCTAGTCTCAAAATACCAACCTAATCGCCATCTCCGTTCCTCCCAAGACCTCCTGCTCTCTAGCTCCCTCATCACCTCCTCCCATATCCGCCTCCGGGACTTCTCCCGAGCCTCGCCCATCCTCTGGAATTCCCTACCCCAATCTGTCAGACTGTCTCCAAATTTATCCACTTTTAGGCGATCCCTGAAAACCTTCCTCTTCAGAGAAGCCTATCCTGCCTCCATCTAATAACTGCACTATTTTCTCCATTAGCTCATCCCCCACAGCTATTACCCTTTTGTATAACTTGACCCTCCCTCCTAGATTGTAAGCTCTAATGAGCAGGGCCCTCTGATTCCTCCTGTATTGAATTGTATTGTACTTGTATTGTCTGCCCTAATGTTGTAAAGCGCTGCGTAAACTGTCGGCGCTATATAAATCCTGTATAATAATAATAATAATAATAATAATCATAGGTATACCTCAACTATGAGAGACAAAATATGGAAACAAATCCAGACAATCACATTGTCTGATTTTTGAAAGAATTTATTTGCAAATTATGGTGGAAAATAAGTATTTTGTCAATATCAAAAGTTCATCTCAATACTTTGTTATATATCCTTTGTTGGCAATGAGGTCAAACATTTTCTGTAAGTCTTCACAAGGTTGTCACACACTGTTGCTGGTATGTTGGCCCATTCTTCCATGCAGATCTCCTCTAGAGCAGTGATGTTTGGGGGCTGTCGCTGGGCAACACGGACTTTCAACTCCCTCCAAAGGTTTTCTATGTGGTTGAGATCTGGAGACCGGCTAGGCCACTCCAGGATCTTGAAATGCTTCTTACGAAGCCGCTCCTTCATTGCCCGGGCTGTGTGTTTGGGATCATTATCATGCTGAAAGACCCAGCCACGTTTCATCTTCAATGGCCTTGCTGATGGGAGGAGGTTTGCACTCTAAATCTCACGATACATGGCCCCATTCATTCTTTCATGTACACGGATCAGTTGTCCTGTTCCCTTTGCAGAAAAACAGCCCCAAAGCATGATGTTGCCACCCCCATGCTTCACAGTAGGTATGGTGTTCTTTGGTTGCAACTCAGCATTCTCTCTCCTCCAAACATGATGAGTTGAGTTTCTACCAAACAGTTCTACTTTGGTTTCATCTGACCATATGACATTCTCCCAGTCCTCTTCTGGATCATCCAAATGCTCTCTAGCAAACCTCAGACGGGTCCGGACATGTACTGGCTTAAGCAGGGGGACACGTCTGGCACTACAGGATCCGAGTCCCTGGCGTCGTAGTGTGTTACTGATGGTAGCCTTTGTTACGTTGGTCCCAGCTCTCTACAGGTCATTCACTAGGTCCCCCCGTGTGGTTCTGAGATTTTTGCTCACCGTTCTTGTGATCATTTTGACCCCACGGGGTAAGATCTCGCGCGGAGCCCCAGATCGAGGGAGATTATCAGTGGTCTTGTATGTCTTCCATTTTCTAATTATTGCTCCCACAGTTGATTTCTTCACACCAAGCTGCTTGCCTATTGCAGATTCAGTCTTCCCAGCCTGGTGCAGGTCTACAATTTTGTTTGTGGTGTCCTTCGACAGCTCTTTGGTCTTCACCATAGTGGAGTTTGGAGTGTGACTGTTTGAGGTTGTGGACAGGTGTCTTTTATACTGATAACAAGTTCAAACAGGTGCCATTAATACAGGTAATGAGTGGAGGACAGATGAGCCTCTTAAAGAAGAACATACAGGTCTGTGAGAGCCAGAAGTCTTGCTTGTTTGTAGGTGACCAAATACTTATTTTCCACCATAATTTGCAAATAAATTCTTTCAAAAATCAGACAATGTGATTGTCTGGATTTGTTTCCACATTTTGTCTCTCATAGTTGAGGTATACCTATGATGACAATTACAGGCCTCTCTCATCTTTTTAAGTGGGAGAACTTGCACAATTGGTGGCTGACTAAATACTTTTTTGCCCCACTGTATTATAGAGTCTGGAGGGCTTACGTTTCCTGGTGTGAATCCAAGGGTTGGCACCCTAGGAGATATATCATAGGCAGAATTCTTGCCTTTCTACAATTAGGGGTAGAAACAAGCTCAGCTTTATGGGTCTTATTTCAAAGACCACTTGCTACTCATTCTTTAGTCTTTAGTCTTGGGGCTTTATACAAGGGGTGACGCTGCTTTATCTGCCCATCAAACCTCCCTTGAACCCTTGGGACTTAAACTTAGTTTTGTCTGTGTTACAAAAACAGCCATTTGAACCAATACAACAGATTCCCCTAGTCCTTCTGACAAGGAAGTTGGTATTTTTGGTTGCTATATCCTCAGCAAGGAGGGTTTCAGAATTGGCTGCTCTTTTTTGTAAAGAGCCATATTTGATTTTTCATGAGGACAGAGTGGTGTTACGCCCTCGTCCAGGCTTTTTGCCAAAAGTATTTTCAGGTTTTCACCTGAACCAAGATATTGTCCTGCCATCGTTTTTTCCAAAACCATGTTCCAGGGAAGAAAAGTCACTACATTGTCTTGATGTGGTGAGAGCAGTGAAAATCTATTTAAAGAAAACTGCTCAGATTCGTAAGACTGATGTCTTATTTATTCTGCCAGAGGGTCCTAAGAAGGGACAGGCAGCGTCGAAAGCCACTGTCGCTAAGTGGATTCCGCAAGTGATAATTCAAACTTATGATTTAAGGGGTAATGCCGCGTACACACAAGCGGAATTTCCGTTGGAAAAATCTTGGATGGTTTTTCAGATGGAATTCCGCTCAAGCTTGCCTTGCATACACACGGTCACACAAAAGTTCTCTGAACTTGCGACGCGGTGACGTACAACACTATGACGAGCCGAGAAAATTAAGTTCAATGCTTCCGAGCATGCATCGAATTGTTTCCGAGCATGCGTGATTTTTTGCGCGTCTGAATTGCATACAGACGATCGCTTTTTTGGATAGGAACTTTTTCCAACCGGAAAATGGAGAACATGCTCTCAATCTTTTGCTGGCTGGAATTCCGCCAGCAAAAGTCCGATGAAGCATACACATGGTCGCATTTTCCGACCAAAAGCTCTCATCGGAGTTTTGCTGGCGGCATTTTCGATCGTGTGTAAGTGGCATAAGATTCCCCCGTTTCAAGTTAAGGCGCACTCTACCAGGTCAGTTAGTGCTTCTTGGGCAGTGCGTCATCAGGCCTCCATGGCTCAGATCTGTAAGGCCGCAACTTGGTCTTCAGTGCATACATTCACAAAATTTTATCAGGTGGATGTAAGGAGGTATGAGGATATCACCTTTGGGCGCAGTCTACTGCAAGCAGCAGTATAGATCCTCCAGTCTGGGTGTACCCTGCGGGTTGTTTCTCCCACCCCTCACGTGGCATTGCTATGGGACGTCCCATTAAGTAATTACTTAAGGCTCTGTGTCCCATGATGTACGATAAAGAAATTAGGATTTTCATTACAGCTTACCTGTAAAATCCTTTTCTTGGAGTACATCATGGGACACAGAGGTCCCTCCCCTCTTTTTTGGGATTTAAGTATATTGCTTTGCTTCAAAAACTATGTGCTCCTGGAAGGAGGAGGGGTTATATAGGGAGTAAACTTCCTTTGATTGGGTTTACCAGTGTCAACACCTAAAGGTGGCCTATAACCCATTAAGTAATTACTTAAGGCTTTGTGTCCCATGATGAAAAGGATTTTACAGGTAAGCTGTAATAAAAATCCTATTTTTCCCTGCAAGCTGCCTTTATTTTGCTCAGAAACAGCTGGGGAGCCAGTGTGTATGATGAGGCCACAATGTAGTGCACTGGGAGCAAGATTAGAGATTTTTCCGATACACTCTGGTGTCACTTTGACTTTTGATAGAAGTAACCGGTGCGTAAAAATTGGTCTTTGGGTGTTGGTGGCGCCTTCCCACCGCAACCCTATAGAGGTAATCTCGATGAAAGCAAGAATTGGCCTTGCTGTAAAAAATGCAATGATATGCACCTGTCAAACAGGTGCAGAAAAATTGGTCTTTCGTGTCGGTGGCGCCTTCCCACTGTAACCCTGTAGAGGTACTCTTGATGAAAGCAAGAATTGGCTTTGCTGTAAAAAATTGCAATGATATGCACCTGTCAAACAGGTGCAGAAAAATTTCTCTTTGAAATTTCTCTTATGATCAGTAACTAAACCTCCTGCAGCACTGAATGCCCATTTTGAAAGCACACTGGATGCAGGGCAGCTCAATAACTCAATAGCATACTGGGCAAGTTCTGGCCAGTGGTCTATTCTCATGACCCAGTAAGTCTGGAAAGCTCTCCATCTCTGTTTTGGCCCCAAGGTAATCGTCCACCATGTGATGCAGACGCTGCCGATGGGATGTGGAAGCTGACAGCCCTGGGTGGCAAGGACTAAAAAAAATTCTGAAATGCCTCACTTAGGCGGAGCCTTCTCCAAATACTCTCTTGACCAACAGAAGATTCAAAACTACATTTTCCACGACACTGTAACCTACCGGAGTCAGGCAAAATGTTCAATAAAATTCTCTTTAATGTGTCCTCAAGAGATTTTATCTTCTGCACTCTCTGTGGGGACAAGATGAGTTCTGAGACCTTCCCCTTATAACGGTGGTCAAAGAGGGTTGCCAACCAGTAATAATCCTTCTCCTTTATGCCACATATTCTTGGGTCCTTTCACAGGCTTTGAAGCATGAGGTTACCCATGCACCTCAAATTTGCAGAGGCTCGAGAAGCAGACTCCTCGGGGTCACTCAGGATGACAGCATCTAGAACTTCCTCCTCCCAGCCACGTACTACTCCCAAGGGTCCTGGGGTTGGAAAGCCATCACTTACAGATTGATGCATGTCTTCCTCAAAGTCAAGTTCCACTTGGTGGGCATGTCACAAATCAGGCGGTTTATGGGTAGGTGGAATGCCCGCTGAATTTCAGCCAACTGAGCACTGGCTATGTATGACCACCTGAAATGGCTACAGACCTTTCTGGCCAGCTTTAGCACACCTTGCAACCCTGGGTACGTATTTAGGAAATGCTACACCACCAAACTGAGGACATGTGCCAGGCATGGCACATGTATCAACTTTCCCCTAAGGGCGGACAGGAGGTTTGAGCCATTATCTCACACCACCATTCCTGGCTCCAGCTGTCATGGTGTGAACCACCTCTGGGCCTGTCCCTGCAGAGCTGCAAGAATCTCTGCTCCGGTGTAGTTCCTGTCCCCTAAACACACCATCTGAAGCACTGCATGGCACCTTTTAGCTTGACTCATTGAATAGCCCTTTGAACACTTAGGGGGTACCTGATGTTCATAGGACAATTTTGCCGAGGAGGGCATAGAGGTGGTGGAGGAGGAGGGGGTAGAGCTCACAGGTCTGGCATCATCACCACCAGCTGTATGGAGATGTGGGGGCACAACATGAATGAACTATATGGCTTTAAACTACCAGTAACGCACACAGAACTATATGGCGTTAAACTGGTAGTAACGCACACAAAACTATATGGGGTTAAACTGACAGTAACGCACACAGAAGTAAATGGCGTTAAACTGGCAGTAACACACAAAACTATATGGCATTAAACTGGCAGTAACGCACACAGAACTATATGGCGTTAAACTGGCAGTAACATACACAGAACTTTATGGCATTAAACTGGCAGTAACACACAGAGCTATATGGCATTAAAGTGGCAGTAACACACACAAAACGATATGGCGTTAAACTGGCAGTAATGCACACAGAAGTAAATGGCATTAAACTGTCAGTAACGCACACAGAACTATATGGCATTAAACTGACAGTAACACACACAGAACTTTATGGCATTAAACTGGCAGTAACACACAGAGCTATATGGCAATAAAGTGGCAGTAACGCACACAAAATGATATGGCGTTAAACTGGCAGTAATGCACATAGAAGTAAATGGCATTAAACTGGCAGTAACGCAATTAAATAGATGGTGTTCAACCGTCACTAAACTGACGCTATCTGAACTGTAACACACAAAACTATATGGCGTTAAACTGGCAGTAACGCACACAGAACTATATGGCGTTAAACTGACAGTAACGCACACAGAAGTAAATGGCTTTAAACTGGCAATAACGCACAAAACTATATGGCGTTAAACTGGCAGTAACGCACACAGAACTTTATGGTATTAAACTGGCAGTAACACACAGAGCTATATGGCATTAAAGTGGCAGTAACGCACACAAAACGATATGGCGTTATACTGGCAGTAATGCACACAGAAGTAAATGGCATTAAACTGGCAGTAACGCAATTAAATAGACGGTGTTCAACCGTCACTACACTGACGCTATCTGAACTGTCCTTACTCTAGCTATACACTAATGTAAATATTACTGACACAGTCACACTACACTGCACTGACACTATATGATCTGTCCCTACTCTACACTAATGTATGTTTGAATGACACGGTCTGACTACACTACAGTCAAACTACCTGAGCTGTCCCTACTCTAGCTGCACACTATGCAAAGCTGAATGATGGTCCTCCTCACTACACTCACACTATCACTTGACTGACACTAAGCTAATATTCTACACTGACAATTGAAGAAAACTAGCACAGTATAGCACACTAACTAATAGCACTGAATAGAGCCCTGTTTTATCTCTTTCCACACCAAAATCACACTGAAAATGGTTGCCATTATAAGAATACTTTTATACTGTGGGGCGGGAATGAGCCATGATTGGATAAAGTCATGATGACAGTGTCCAACCATGACTCTGACCCTGCTCTGTGCCCTGATTGGCTGAAAATTTCATTGCTTCAGCCAATCAGGGCTTGCAATGCACTGTTCAGCATCGCAATGCATTGTGGTCAGGCTGAACCGTTCGCCCATCCCTAGTCACAAGGTGGGGTGGGACTTCCAGACATTAAACTATATCATAAAGCAGTACTATTAGACCAGCTGGCGGCATGGTTTGATACCACTTCCAGCAAAAGATGGGTAACCCTAGAAAAAATCCTTCTTAAAGGTAGAGACTTACCTTCTCTCTTAATAGCTTCAACAACTAAGCAAAATATATTACTCCCAGAGGCAATGACAATAAGGGCCTCAATGGAGTCCTGGTCCTCAACTTTTAATATGGTCCCTCCAAACGGAGGCTCACAGTCTCTTGACATCCCATTATTAGCATATAAATATTTAATCCCTGCGTTCTCTGCAAAAAATGGGTAAGCTTAGGCTATACCACTGTATCCGATATCCAACTCACGCGGGATGTGGCACTTACTTATCAATTACTCCAGATTAAGAGCCTACACCGTAGATTATCGACTACCACGACAGAGGTTAGCAAAGACATATGGGCATTCTATTCTACTACACTGGAGGTTAAGAAGGGTATCACATGGCTTTATAAATATATGACCTGTAGTAAACCCTTACCGAAATCCCGATCAATTTAAAAATGGGAAAGAGATCTACGAGAAGAATTCCCAATCCATACATGGAATAGAGCGTTAAAAATATTTACGCAATCATCCCACTGCGTATCACACTGAGAAAATATAATGAAAATTGTGCATAGTGGGTATCTTTCTCCAGATAAAATACACAAAATATTTCCTAATACTTTCCAAACACTTCTGAAGAATGCTGGGGAATGTGTGGCCAATCGGGGATCTATACCACTTGCTTTGTAACTGCATGTGCCTGACAGGATTCTGGAAATCTACCTTACACTGATTTCCCAAGTGACAGGAAGAATGACAGAAACCTCACCATCTTTGGCTCTTTTTGGGCTAAATTCCCTACCCAACACTCTACTATTGTTACTTATATACTGATTGCAGCATGCCTAACCATAACTAGTAAATGGAAACAATCGCAGGCACCTTGTCCGAAGTAATCCAAAGAGCTCACGTACAATGCACTTATAAGAGATACATAGCGGGTCTTAATCACCCGTTAGCAAAGTTATATGAAAAATGGAACACCTGGCTACTTCTGTATAAGTTAGAAACTACTTGGTAAGAGTGAGAGAACCTGCGATTCTGCTTAACTAAAAAAAGAATTCTAAAGTTTAAGACTTCCTCATAACATGTCATTTAATGATGATATTTCGCTATGATAAATGCAACAGGTCCTCTCAAAAAGGCAAGTAATACTTGTATCTGTGGGGGAAAAAGTTTTCCCCCCCAAAGCAGACATTATTCAGGATATTTCCTTACTTCAAGCAAGTGAATTGTAGACTATCATACATTTCAACTTGGAGGCTTAATGTTATGTTATTGTCTTGTTTCTGTTTCTTAATTTTTTTTCTGTTGAAATTTGTGAATATTTCATGGCTGATGTACAACTTATTTATGCTTTCAGCAAGTACCAATTACAGGGGGTCCCCTAGTTACAAACATCCGACTTACAAACGACTCCTACTTACAAACGGGGGGAGACAACAGGAAGTGAGAGGAAATCTACCCCTAGGAAGGGAAATTCACTCCTGTAGGATCTATTATGGGGAAAAGGTACCTCCACTGATGCTTTATCACCAAGGCTTGTTTCCACAACAACCCAAAATTTTCAAAATCTAATTGTCATTGGGACAGAAAGTGAGGTAAAATCTTCTGAAGAGGAGCACAGACAGCAAAACAAATGTTAAAGGGGTGATAACCCTTCCCTATGCTATCCAAAAAGCATAAAAATTGTTTTTTTGGCTGGAGCTACACTTAAAAAATGTACCAGTTCCGACTTACAAACAGATTCAACTTAAGAACAAACCTACAGTCCCTAACTTGTTTGTAACCCGGGGACCCCCTGTACATATACTGTATCTGTAACCTATGCAAATGATTGCTAATAAGTTGTAATGACAAATCTTTTAATAAAAACATTGAAATATATAAAATCACTACTCCTGAAAAAACAATTGTTTTTAAAAAAAGAATTTCCATTGAAACATGTCCCTCGGGGCAGTACCTGGACCCCCATACCCCTTTTATGCCCAATTACTTGCATATAAGCCTTCAAAATGGAAACTTTTGATTTTTCCTTTTCAGCTCCCATAGACTTTAATCAGGTTCGCTGTTCGGGTTACAACTTTCCCCTGTTCGGCAGTTCTGCTGCGAACCAAACAGGGGGGTGTTTTGGCCCATCTCTAGTGCTAATACTACTACTACTTCTAAACTTCTCAATCTAACCTCATCTCTTGACCTGAAGCAATGGATACAGGCTTCTACTCACTCTAATGGAAACATCCTTGACTTCTCCTATCTGTGCATTCCGTGCAACCTCTTCAACAATCCCTTCCCACTCTCTGATCACCACCTTATTAGTTTCGCTCTCCCCCTGTCTCCCTCCAACTGTTTAAAAGTTACCCGTAGAAATCTTTGCCACCTCAAACCTTCACTTCTCTACTCTGCTACTGACCACCTCTATGACAAAATCTCGCCCCTGTCTTGCCCCAACCTAGCCACTTCTACAACAGCTCACTATTGTCATCCTCCCTAGACAAGCTTGCCTCCCTCACTACACACAGAATCAGGCCCCCGCCTTTACACCCCTGGCAAACAGACGACACCAGAAGTCTCAGAAAACATAGCCACGCTCCTGAGCGCCTGTGGCGTAGAACTAAGTCCCAGGAAGACTATAAGCAATATAAATTTCCCCTCCTAAAATATTATTCGTGCCTCCTCACTGCCAAACAGACCTATTTTATCACTCTCATTAACACATTCTCATCTAGTCCCTGTCAACTCTTCTCTGCCTTTAATGCTCTACTCTGTCCTCCACTGCCTCCACCAACTAACTCACTCACTGCCCAAAAGATCGTCAATCACTTGAAAAATAAGATTAATACAATTCGTGAGGAGATCTCCAATGCACAGAAACCTCCCCCACTTAACATCCCATATCTACCGGTACAATCATTACTTCCCTTTGCTTTGCTCCAATACTACCCTGCTAGTATTAACAAGGTTGCTAAACTTTTATCTAACACTCATCTAACCACCTGCCCCCTGGATCCTGCTTCCTCGCAAATGCTACGCTTACCCTCTTACTCTATTCTACACTCTCTAACTCACATCTTCAACCTATCCCTCTCTTCTGGCATCTTCCCCAACTCTCTAAAATATGTTCTAGTCATCCCCATTCTTAAAAAGCCCTCACTTGACCCCACCAATCTTAACAACCTACGCCCCATCTCCTTACTCCCCTTCTCCTCCAAACTCCTTGAACAACTGGTCTACAACCTACTAAGCAACCGTCTGACTGAGATCAAACTTCTTGATCCCCTTCAGTCTGGATTTTGCCACCAACACTCCACGGAAACCGCTCTCCTTAAATTCATAAACGACCTACTAAAACCAATGGACACAGTTCTGTACTACTCCTCCTGGACCTCTCTGCTGCCTTTGACACAGTGGACCACCCCCTCCTCCCGGTTCACTTACAACTCTACTACCTCCTCTCCTCTTTTTTTCTTCATCAGGGTCCCCCAAGGTTCTGTTTTTGGACCTCTCCTTTTTTCAATTTACACCTACTTCCTGGGTCAGTTGATTGCCTCCCATGGCTTTCAATACCATTTCTATGCGGATGACACCCAAATCTATTTCTGTACCCCCCCAGCTCACTCCATCAGTCTCCTCACGCATCACCAACTTACTAACAGACATATCAGCCTGGATGCCACATCACTTCCTCAAACTCAACCTATCCAAAACCAAGCTCATTATATTTCCTCCCCCACATGCCTCTTCCCCTGATTTCTCTGTCAAAATCAATGGCTCAACTATCAACCCATCCCCCCATGCCAAGGCCCTAGGTGTAATCCTGGGCTCTGAACTATCCTTTCGGCCCCACATCCAATCATTGTCCAAAGCTTGCCGCCTCCACCTCCGCAGCATCTCCAAGATACGCCCCTTCTTGACCAATGACACCACAAAGCTTTTAATCCACTCCCTGGTAATTTCTCGCCTCGACTGCTGCAACTCCCTCCTCATTGGCTTACCTTTAAATAAGCCATCCCCCCTTCAGTCCAACATGAACGCTGCTGTCAGGCTCATCCACCTTACAAACTGCTCAACGTCTGCTACCCCTCTCTGCTAATCCCTCCATTGGCTGCCACTCAACCAACAAATTAAATTCAAGATACTAACAATAACTTACAAAGCCATCCACAACTTGGCCCCCAGCTACATCACTAACCTGGTCTCAAAATTCCAACCAAATTGTTCTCTTCGTACTTCCTAAGACCACCTGCTCTCTAACTCCTTTGTCACCTCATCCCATGCTAACCTCCAGGACTTCTCCTGAGCCTCTCCCATCCTCTAGAATGCTGTACCCCAATCTGTCTGAATATCTCCTACTTTGTCCACTTTCACCCTCCCTCTTATATTGTAAGCTCTAATAAGCATTGCTTTCTGATTTCTACTAATATATATTAAAATATATTGTAGTTGTACTGTCTAACCTTAAGTTGTAAAGCACTTCATAAAATGTCGGCGCTATATAAATCCTGTATAATAATAATAATAATAATATTTATTTTATATAAAAAAGACAGCTATTGTACTGACTCCACACACAGTAATAAAAAAAAATATATTTTTAGTGATGGGCCCGATGTTTGAGTCGAAAGTAAGTTTGACTCGAACATCGGGTGTTCATTTGTTCGTAGAACAAAGGAATATATGGGGCGCTCGCGGGATGTTCGCCCACAGAGGAGCGCCCCATAATGCACTGTGAGATCGCTGTGCATTAAAGGCTGCTAATTGGCCAAAGTATGCACCTGACCTGTATGCTTTGGCCAACCACCCACGATGTACAGTGAGAGCCATGATTGGCCAAAGACAGGGTGCCTTTGGCCAATCATGGCTCAGGGGCCAAGTCCACGCCCTACACTATATAAGGCTGCTTACATGGCGGCCGTGTATAATGTGCATTATTGAAGAGAGATTAGGCAGGGTAGCTAGTGGATGGAGCGTGCAGTCAGTGTGGTGTATATAACCCAGTGCAAAGTATATAGTGCAGTCAGTGTAGTGTATATAATGCAGTGCAGAGTATATATTGCAGTCAGTGTAGTGTATATAATGCAGTGCAGAGTATATAGTGCAGTCAGTATAGTGTATATAATGCAGCGCAGAGTATACATTGCAGTCAGTGTAGTGAATATATAACGCAGTGCAGAGTATATAGCGCAGTTAGTGTAGTGTATATAACACAGTGCAGAGTATATAGTGCAGTGCAGAGTATATAGTGCAGTGTAGTGCAGAGTATATAACACAGTGCAGAACAGAGTATATAGTGCAGTGTAGTGCAGAGTGTATAATACAGTGTAGTGCAGAGTATATAGCGCACTGCAGAGTATATAATACAGTGCAATTCAGAGTATATTTGAAGAAGAACTCTACGCCAAAATTAAAAAAAAATGACATGCCCCCCCCCCCAAAAATCCATACCAGACCCTTATCCGAGCATGCAGCCGAGCAGGCCAGGAAAGGGGGGACAAGCGAGTGGCCCCCTCTTCCTGAACCATACCAGGATGCTTGCCCTCAACATAGGAAGGGTGCTTTAGGGTGCCCCCCAAAGCATATTGTCCCTATGTTGATGGGGACAAGGGCCTCTTCCCGACATCCCCGGGCTGGGTCTGCAGGTGGGGGGGCTTATCGGAAGAACCCTTTAACAAGGGGATCCCCAGATCCCGCCCCCCCATGTGAATGGGTATCAGGTACATCGTACCCCTACCCATTCACCAAAAAAGTGTCAAAAAGTAAAAACCACAAGAGACAGTTTTTGACAAATCCTTTATTAACAAATTTTAAAAAGTGTCCCACGTTTCTTAAAGGTGGCTTCCAGATTCCGATAAGCACTCCGCCCTCAGACCCTGACAACCACAGCCCAGATTTGTCCGGAAGAGGCCCTTGGTGCTTTGCATACCAGACCTTAAGGGCCTGGTATGGACTGGGGGGGTACGACTCCACACCGTTTTTTTTTTTTCATTTTTTAAAATCTGTTTAAATACATTACAGCTGCAAGCATGATATTTAAAGGAATATTTAATTTGTATTGTTTCATTTTAGGCATCATTAAAATCACTGCACCTTTAAAAAGAATCGCTCTAAAAACTTTTTTTTTAATTGATACATGTCCCCTAGGGCAGTACCCAGGTCCCCATACACTTTTATGGCAATAACTTGCATATAAGCCTTTAAAATTAGGACTTTTGATTTTGCATGTTTGATAGAACTTCTTGAATGTTCAAGATGTTCTGGTGCGAACCGAACCAGGGGGTGTTTGGCCCATCCCTAATTATTTTATAGAATAAAGCCAGCTACATATTATACTGTCTCTATACACAGTATTTAAGAACATTTGCTAGGCTGCTTTTTTATAGGGAGACATCAGGCAGCTTTTAACCACAGGCCGACCACCCGCAGTCGTTTGACGGCAGCAGAATGGCTCCCCTGTGCAAATTGCCGTCACTAAGGAGCTGATGTGCGTGCCCAGTGGCCTCGATATCTGCCGGGCAATCGCTCATGACAGAGCAGGAACGTGGATCTGTGTGTGTAAACACACAAATCCATGGTCTGTCGGGGGAGAGGAGATCAATCGTGTGTTCCTAGTATCTAGGAACACACGATCGGTCTCCTCCTCCAGTCAGTCCCATCCCCCCACAGTTAGAATACACACTGAGGGAACACATTTAACCCCTTGATCGCCCCCTAGTGTTAACCCCTTCCCTGCCAATGACATTTATACAGTAATCAGTGGCTATTTATAGCACTGATCCCTGTATAAATGTCAGTGGTTTCAAAAAAGTATCAAAAGTGTCCGATCTGTCCGCCGCAATGTTGCAGTTCCCATAAAAAACGCAGATCATCGCCATTACTAGTAAAAAAAAAAAATAAATAAATAAAAATGCCATAAATCAGTAACCTATTTTGTAGGCACTATAACTTTTGCGCAAACCAATCAATATACGCTTATTGTGATTTTTTTACCAAAAATATGTAGAAAAATACATATCCACCTAAACTGAGATAAAAAAATATTTTTTTGTTTTTTAAAATTTGGGATATTTATTATATCAAAAATTTAAAAATATTGTGTTTTTTTCAAAATTGACGCTCTTTGTTTATAGCTCAAAAAATAAAAACCGCAGAGGTGATCAAATACCACCAAAAGAAAGCTCTATTTGTGGGAAAAAAAGGACATCAATTTTGTTTGTGTACAAAACAAAACCACGCAAATTTCAGTTAAAGTAACGCAGTGCCGTATCGCAAAAAATGGCCCGGTCAGGAAGGGGGTAAATCCTTCCGGGGCTGATATTGTTAATGTAGGCATCAACATTAGAATTACTTCATATTAAAAAGCCATTGAAAGCGATTTAACTGACTCCATACACAGTATTTACGAACTTTTAGTAGACTGCATTTTAAACAGGAGAGAAATCATACAGCTTTTAATAAACAACTTTAGAGTGTATTATTTCACTGGAAAAAAAATAGCACTTTCATGAGGTCACAACTCAACAGGAAGAGACCAGGCACATTTTAATTAAGATATCGATGTAAAAAACTATTTCGGAGAGACAATAGCCATACATATTCCTGATTGACAGTGCAGTGCAATAAGTCACAAACTGAGAGATACAGTGTATGAAATACCCTGTAGCAAACACTATATACATTTTTCAGAGCACCACCTACTGAAGCTTTATGTGTGGAATCTTCACAGTGCCTGATTAGCAGAAAACATTTCCAACTTGTTTATATTGGTGCCTTTGACTTGTTACAAGGTCTTTTCCTGATGCCAACATAGCAGCATACATATGATATAGCTCCGCTCCTATATCCAAGCACAGGACCTGTCGAAATCTATAAAAGTCTGACTGAGAGCAACCTCCCCCATACTCCTTTTCTCTTCAAGATATGCACCCGCAAGACCGTGATGTTGCGATGAGTCCCTACCTGCCGACTGTGTCAGTGTCCATCTGGGCACATCTCCCATGCGCAGTCCCATGGTGGGGAGCCCTTTCTGGTGGTCTTTTGGGGCTGCAGAGTTATCTAAGTAGAGACGTCAGAACTCATGTGGTGCACATGAGTTGGTGTTTGGTTGCTGGAGTCCATCAAGCATGTGTCCCTCTGCATACCTGAGATCGCTGCCCACCTGAGATGGTGTTTGGTTTCTGCAGTCCATGATGCATGTGTTTCTCTTCACACCTGTGCTGAATCCTGATGCTGGTGTCAGTTTTGCATTTTCTTTTCTCCTACAGGTATGTGCTATCCCTTTTTTTTCCTCCATTGCCTCAAACTTCATTAGGCTTAAAATTTGATTGCAGATCTTCCTCTGCTTGATGTTCTGTGATGCATACACACCACAAGTTTAGCTCTGTCCTTGTCAGTTTGCCACTTAAATACAACCAATAACCTCATGCATTATTATAGGTGAAATGTGTTTTATGATCACAAAACAAAGACACAAGTTCACTGCTAAGATTTCAGTTCACAATTCTCAACTCATACTGCACCTATTCCATTAGATGGGGTCAGTAATAGGGATGGGAGAACGGTTCTGCCTGAGCATAAGTTGCTCGAACTTTCGCTGTTCGGACGTTCGCCGAACATCTGAACAGCCAAACAAACAGGTCATTTGACCAATTGTTCGCCCCCCCTGGACCGACCACAATGCATTGCAGCACTGAACAGTGCATTGCAAGCCCTGATTGGCTGAAGCAGTGAAAGCTTCAGCCAACCAGGGCACCGAGCACTGTCAGAGTCATGATTGGACACTGTCACCATAACTTTATCCAATCATGGCTCATTCCCACCCCACAGTATGAAAGTATTCTTTCAATGGCAGCCTTTTTCAGTGTGATTTCAGCGTGGAGAAAGATAGAACAGGGCTCTTTTCAGTGCTATTAGTTGGTTAGTGTGCTATACTATGGTATTTTGCTTCAATTGTCAGTGTAGAATATTGGTTTAGTGTCAGTCTAGGGATTGTATGAGTGTAGTGAGGAGGACCATCATTCAGCTTTGCATAGTGTGCAGCTAGAGTAGGGACAGCTTAGATAGTTTCACAGTAGTGTAGTGAGACCGTGTCATTCATACATACAGTGGGGATGGAAAGTATTCAGACCCCCTTAAATTTTTCACTCTTTGTTATATTGCAGTCATTTGCTAAAACCATTTAAGTTCATTTTTTTCCTCATTAATGCACACACAGAACCCCATATTGACAGAAAAACACAGAATTGTTGACGTTTTTGCAGATTTATTAAAAAAGAAAAACTGAAATATTACATGGTCCTAAGTAGGGATGAGCCAAACACCCCCCTGTTCGGTTCGCACCAGAACATGCGAACAGGAAAAAAGTTCGTTCGAACACGCGAACACCGTTAATGTCTATGGGACACGAACATGAATAATCAAAAGTGCTAATTTTAAAGGTTTATATGCAAGTTATTGTCATAAAAAGTGTTTGGGGACCTGGGTCCTGCCCCAGGGGACATGGATCAATGCAAAAAAAAGTTTTAAAAACGGACGTTTTTTCAGGAGCAGTGATTTTAATAATGCTTAAAGTCAAACAATAAAAGTGTAATATCCCTTTAAATTTCGTAGCTGGGGGGTGTCTATAGTATGCCTGTAAAGGGGCGCATGTTTCCCGTGTTTAGAACAGTCTGACAGCAAAATTACATTTCGAAGGAAAAAACCCATTTAAAACTACTCGTGGCTATTGCATTGCCGACAATACACATAGAAGTTCATTGATAAAAACGGCATGGGAATTCCCCACAGAGGAACCCCGAACCAAAATTAAAAAAAAAAAATGACGTGGGAGTCCCCCTAAATTCCATACCAGGCCCTTCAGGTCTGGTATGGATATTAAGGGGAACCCCGGCCAAAATTAAAAAAAAAAATGACGTGGGGTTCCCCCTAAATTCCATACCAGACCTGAGGGTCTGGTATGGATTTTAAGGGGAACCCCACGACCAAAAAAAAAAAAAAACAGCGTGGGGTCCCCCCAAAAATCCATACCAGACCCTTATCCGAGCACGCAACCTGGCAGGCCGCAGGAAAAGAGGGGGGGGACAAGAGTGCGCCCCCCCTCCTGAACCGTACCAGGCCACATGTCCTCAACATTGGGAGGGTGCTTTGGGGTAGCCCCCCAAAACACCTTGTCCCCATGTTGATGAGGACAAGGGCCTCATCCCCACAACCCTGGCCGGTAGTTGTGGGGGTCTGCGGGCGGGGGGCTTATCGGAATCTGGAAGCCCCCTTTAACAAGGGGACCCCCAGATCCCAGCCCCCCCATGCGAAATGGTAAAGGGGTACTTACCCCTACCATTTCACTAAAAAACTGTCAAAAATGTTAAAAATGACAAGAGACAGTTTTTGACAATTCCTTTATTTAAATGCTTCTTCTTTCTTCTATCTTCCTTCATCTTCTTCTTCTGGTTCTTCTGACTCTTCTGGTTCTTCCTCCGGCGTTCTCATCCAGCATCTCCTCCGCGGCGTCTTCTATCTTCTTCTCCTCGGGCCGCTCCGCACCCATGGCATGGGGGGAGGCTCCCGCTCTTCTCTTCATCTTCTTCATCTTCTTCTTCTTTTCTTCTCTTCTTCTCTTCTTCATTTTCTTCTCCGGGCCGCTCCGCATCCATGCTGGCATGGAGGGAGGCTCCCGCTGTGTGACGGCGTCTCCTCGTCTGACGGTTCTTAAATAACGGGGGGCTTGGCCACCCGGTGACCCCGCCCCCCTCTGACGCACGGTGACTTGATGGGACTTCCCTGTGACGTCACGGGGAATGCCACAGGGAAGTCCCGTCATGTCCTGTGCGTCAGAGGGGGGCGGGGTCACCGGGTGGCCAAGCCCCCCGTTATTTAAGAACCGTCAGACGAGGAGACGCCGTCACACAGCGGGAGCCTCCCTCCATGCCAGCATGGATGCGGAGCGGCCCGGAGAAGAAAATGAAGAAGAGAAGAAGAGAAGAAGGAAGAAGAGAAGAAGATGAAGAAGAGGATGAAGAGAAGAGCGGGAGCCTCCCCCCATGCCATGGGTGCGGAGCGGCCCGAGGAGAAGAAGATAGAAGACGCCGCAGAGGAGATGCTGGACGAGAACGCCGGAGGAAGAACCAGAAGAAGAAGAAGATGAAGGAAGATAGAAGAAAGAAGAAGAATTTAAATAAAGGAATTGTCAAAAACTGTCTCTTGTCATTTTTAACATTTTTGACAGTTTTTTAGTGAAATGGTAGGGGTAAGTACCCCCTTACCATTTCACACAGGGGGGGCCGGGATCTGGGGGTCCCCTTGTTAAAGGGGGCTTCCAGATTCCGATAAGCTCCCCGCCCGCAGACCCCCACAACCACCGGCCAGGGTTGTGGGGATGAGGCCCTTGTCCTCATCAACATGGGGACAAGGTGTTTTGGGGGCTACCCCAAAGCACCCTCCCAATGTTGAGGGCATGTGGCCTGGTACAGTTCAGGAGGGGGGGCCGCACTCTCGTCCCCCCCTCTTTTCCTGCGGCCTGCCAGGTTGTGTGCTCGCATAAGGGTCTGGTATGGATTTTTGGGGGGACCCCACGCTGGTTTTTTTTTTTTTGGCGCGGGGTTCCCCTTAAAATCCATACCAGACCCTCAGGTCTGGTATGGAATTTAGGGGGAACCCCACGTCATTTTTTTTTTAAATTTTGGCCGGGGTTCCCCTTAATAACCATACCAGACCTGAAGGGCCTGGTATGGAATTTAGGGGGACTCCCATGTCATTTTTTTTTTTTTTATTTTGGTTCGGGGTTCCCCTGTGGGGAATTCCCATGCCGTTTTTATCAATGAACTTCTATGTGTATTGTCGGCAATGCAATAGCCGCGAGTAGTTTTAAATGGGTTTTTTCCTTCGAAATGTCATTTTGCTGTCAGACTGTTCTAAACACGGGAAACATGCGCCCCTTTACAGGCATACTATAGACACCCCCCAGCTACGAAATTTAAAGGGATATTACACTTTTATTGTTTGACTTTAAGCATTATTAACCACTTGACAACTGGGCACTTAAACCCCCTTCCTAACCAGACCAATTTTCAGCTTTTGGTGCTCTAACATTTTGAATGACAATTACTCAGTCATGCAACACTATCTATATGAAATTTTTGTCCTTTTTTTCACACAAATAGAGCTTTCTTTTGGTGGTATTTAATCACCGCTGGGTTCTTTTTTTTTTGCGCTATAAAAGAAAAAAGACCGAAAAATCTGTAAAAAAAATACATTTTTCTTCATTTCTGTTATAAAATTTAGCAAATTATTAATTTTTCTTCATATATTTTGGCCAAAATTTATACCGCTACATATCTTTGGTAAAAATAACCCAAATCGGTGGATATTATTTGGTCTTTGTGAAAGTTATAGAGTACAAAAGCTATGGTGCGAATATCTGAAAATTGATCCCACCTGAAGTACTGACGGCCTATCTAATTTCTTGAGACCCTAACATGCCAGAAAAGTACAAATACCCCCCAAATTACCCCTTTTTGGAAAGAAGACATTCCAAGGTATTTAGAAAGATGCATGATGAGTTTTTTGAAGTTGTCATTTTTTCCCACAATTCTTTGCAAAATCAAGTTTTTTTTCTTACTTTTTTTTTTTTCACAAAATTGTCATATTAGCAGGTTATTTCTCACACACCGCATATGCATACCACAAATTACACCCCAAAACACATTTTGCTATTACTCCCGAGTACGGCGATACCACATGTGTGAGACTTTTACACCGCGTGGCCACATACAGAGGCCCAACATGCAGGGGAGCACCTTCAGGCGTTCTGGAGTGCCCAGGCCAATTCTGACATTTCTCTCCTACATGTAAAAATCATAATTTATTAGCTAGAAAATTACATAGAACCCCAAAACATTATATATGTTTTTTTAGCAAAGACCCTAGAGAATACAATGGCAGTCGTTGCAACTTTTTATCTCGCACGGTATTTGTGCAGCAATTTTTTTAACGCGTTTTTTTGGGAAAAAAAACAGTTTTGTGCTTTACAAAAACCAAAACAGTAAAGTTAGCCCAATGTTTTTGCATAATGTGAAAGATGAAGTTACGCCAAGTAAATAGATACCCAACATGTCACCTTTCAAAACTGCACGCGCTTGTGGAATGGCGCCAAACTTTGCTACTCAAAAATCCCCATAGGCGACAATTTAAAATTTTTTACTGGTTACATGTTTTGAGTTACGTAGGAGGTCTAGGGCCAAAATTATTGCTCTCACTCTACCGATCGCAGCGATACCTCACATGTGTGGTTTGAACACCGTTTTCATATGTGGGCGGGACTTACGTATGCGTTCGCTTCTGCATGCGAGCACACAGGGACAGGGGCGCTTTAAAATTTATTTATTTTTTTTATTGTTCATTTCACTTTATTTATTTTAGTTTGATGATTTTTTCTCCCCCAAAAATTTTTTGACCACTTTTATTCCTATTACAGGGAAAGTAAACATCCCTTGTAATAGGAATATGGCATGACAGGTCCTCTTTACAGCGAGATATGGGGTCAATAAGACCCCACATCTCACCTCTAGGCTGGGAAGCCTGAAATAAAAAAAAAAAAACGATCCTGGCTTCGATCGTAGCGGTGAGTCGGTAGAAGCACCGGAGGGCGGCGGGAGGGGGGACATCCCCTCTCGCCTCCCGTAAGAACGATCAAGCAGTGGAACAGCCGCTATGATCATTCTTATGGTGTAGGGAATCGCCGGCTGAAAAAGCTGATATCTGAATGATGCCTGTAGCTGCAGGCATCATTCAGATATCACCGCACAAAGTCAAGGACGTTGTATGACGGCCGGTGGGCGGGAAGTGGTTAAAACGCATTAATTTTTTTTAACACAAAGTTATCCATTTATACAATATTTCTACCACATAACATGTACATACCAAAAATTACACCCCAAAATAGATTCTCCTACTCCTCCTGAGTACAGCGATACCACATGTGTGAGACTTCCACAGCCTGGCCACATAGAGAGGCCGAGTACAGCCGAGTATGGCTCAGCATGGCAGGGTATCGCGGGGTATTGCAGAGTATGGTGGGGTATTGCAGAGTATTGCAGAGTATGGCGGGGTATTGCGGGGTATTGCAGAGTATTGCGGGGTATTGCAGAGTATGGCGGGGTATTGCAGAGTATGGCGGGATATTGCAGAGTATGGCAGGGTATTGCAGAGTATGGGGGGTATTGCAGAGTATCGCTGAGTATGACTGGGTATCACCAAGTATTGCAGAGTATTGCGGGGTATTGCAGAGTACTGCGGGGTATTGCAGAGTACTGCGGGGTATTGCAGAGTATTGCAGGGTATTGCAGAGTACTGTTGGGTATGGCAGAGTACTGCGGGGTATTGCAGAGTATTGCGGGGTATTGCAGAGTACTGCAGGGTATTGCAGAGTACTGCGGGGTATTGCAGAGTAATGTGGGGGTATTGCAGAGTAATGTGGGGCATTGCAGAGTAGTGCACAGCATTGCAGAGTAATGTGGGGCATTGCAGAGTAGTGCACAGCATTGCAGAGTAATGTGGGGCATTGCAGAGTTGTGCACAGCATTGCAGAGTAATGTGGGGGTATTGCAGAGTAATGTGGGGCATTGGAGAGTAGTGCACAGCATTGCAGAGTAATGTGGGGGTATTGCAGAGTAATGTGGGGCATTGCAGAGTAGTGCACAGCATTGCAGAGTAATGTGGGGCATTGCAGAGTATTGCACAGCATTGCAGAGCGTTAGGGATGGCTGAGCATGGATGGATGGATGGCTGGATGTCTCTGTGCAGCGCTGTGGGCACTACACATCCAGCCCACAGCGCTGCAGCCATCCATCCATCTCCCTCTCCGCTCACAGTGTACCGATCGGTACACAGGAGGGGAGGAGAGGAACCGGCGTCATCAGATGATGCCGGTCTGTTTACATGTGATCGCGCCGTTTTTAAAACTTTTTTTTGCATTGATCCATGTCCCCTGGGGCAGGACCAAGGTCCCCAAACACTTTTTATGACAATAACTTGCATATAAGCCTTTAAAATTAGCACTTTTGATTTCTCCCATAGACTTTTAAAGGGTGTTCCGCGGCATTCGAATTTGCCGCGAACACCCCAAATTGTTCGCTGTTCGGCGAACTTGCGTCAGCCAATGTTCGAGTCGAACATGAGTTCGACTCGAACTCGAAGCTCATCCCTAGTCCTAAGTATTCAGACCCTTTGCTCAGTATTTAGTAGAAGCACCCTTTTGATCTAATACAGCCCTGAGTCTTTTTGGGAAAGATGCAACAAGTTTTTCACACCTGGATTTGGGGATCCTCTGCCATTCCTCCTTGCAGATCCTCTCCAGTTCTGTCAGGTTGGATGGTAAACGTTGGTGGACAGCCATTTTTAGGTCTCTCCAGAGATGCTCAATTGGGTTTAAGTCAGGGCTCTGGCTGGGCCATTCAAGAACAGTAACGGAGTTGTTGTGAAGCCAATCCTTCTCTATTTTAGCTGTGTGCTTAGGGTCATTGTCTTGTTGGAAGGTAAACCTTCAGCCCAGTCTGAGGTCCTGAGCACTATGGAGAAGGTTTTCGTCCAGGATATCCCTGTACTTGGCCGCATTCATCTTTCCCTCGATTGCAACCAGTCGTCCTGTCCCTGCAGCTGAAAAACACCCCCACAGCATGATGCTGCCACCACCATGCTTCACTGTTGGGACTGTACTGGACAGGTGATGAGCAGTGCCTGGTATTCTCCACACATACCGCTTAGAAATAAGCCCAAAAAGTTCTATCTTGGTCTCATCAGACCAAAGAATCTTATTTCTCACCATCTTGGAGTCCTTCAGGTGTTTTTTTAGCAAACTCCATGCGGGCTTTCATGTGTCTTGCACTGAGGAGAGGCTTCCATCGGGCCACTCGGCCATAAAGCCCCAACTGGTGGAGGGCTGCAGTGATGGTCGACTTTCTACAGCTTTCTCCCATCTCCCGACTGCATCTCTGGAGCTCAGCCACAGTGATCTTTGGGTTCTTCTTTACCTCTCTCACCAAGGCTCTTCTCCCCCGATAGCTCAGTTTTGCCAGATGGCCAGCTCTAGGAAGGGTTCTGGTTCTGTGTGCCATTGTACATTTGACGCATTAAATTGCAGTATATTATAGTGTATCTGTAGAGTGTGTCTGTGTAGTGTGAGTACTCAAATTAAAGTGCATCTACGTACTGATTTCAACTTCTTCTTTACATTTGCTTAAAAGCACTGCCTCCCATCCCAAACGTCTTCCATTTAAGGATTATGGAGGCCTCTGTGTTCTTAGGAACCTTAAGTGCAGCAGAAATTTTTTTGTAACCTTGGCCAGATCTGTGCCTTGCCACAATTCTGTCTCTGAGCTCTTCAGGCAGTTCCTTTGACCTCATGATTCTCATTTGCACTGACATGCACTGTGAGCTGTAAGGTCTTATATAGACAGGTGTGTGGCTTTCCTATTCAAGTTCAGTCAGTATAATGAAACACAGCTGGACTTAAAATGAAGGTGTAGAACCATCTCAAGGATGATCAGAAGAAATGGACAGCACCTGAGTTAAATATATGAGTTTCACAGCAAAGGGTCTGAATACTTAGGACCATGTGATATTTCAGTTTTTCTTTTTTAATAAATTTGCAAAAATGTCAACAATTCTGTGTTTTTCTGTCAATATGGGGTGCTGTGTGTGCATTAATGAGGAAAAAAAATGAACTTAAATGATTTTTGCAAATGGCTGCAATATAACAAAGAGTGAAAAATTTAAGGTGGTCTGAAAACTTTCCGTCCCCACTGTACATTAGTGTAGAGTAGGGAAATCTCAGATAGTTTCAGTGTAGTGTAGTGAGACCGTGTCAGTAATCTTACATTAGTGTATAGCTAGAGTAGGGACAGTTCAGATAGCGTCAGTGTAGTGACAGTTGAACATTGCCAATTTGATTGCGTTACTGCCAGTTTAACGCCATTTACTTCTGTGTGCATTACTGCCAGTTTAACGTTATATAGTTCTGTGTGCATTAATGCCAGTTTAACGCCATTTACTTCTGTGTGCGTTACTTCCAGTTTAACGCCATTTACTTTTGTGTGCGTTACTGTCAGTTTAACGCCATATAGTTTTGTGTGTGTTACTGCCAGTTTAACGCCATATAGTTTTGTGTGCGTTACTTCCAGTTTAACGCCATATAGTTTTGTGTGTTACTGCTAGTTTAACACTATATAGTTTTGTGTGTTACTGCTAGTTTAACGCCGTATAGTTTTGTGTGCGTTACTACCAGTTTAACTTCATATAGTTTTATGTACGTTACTGCCAGTTTAACGCCATATAGTTTTGTGCGTTACTTCCAGTTTAACGCCATTTAATTTTGTGTGCATTACTGCCAGTTTAACACCATATAGTGCTGTGTGCATTACTGCCAGTTTAACGCCATATAGTTCTGTGCGTTACTACCAGTGTAACGCCATTTAATTCTTTGTGCATTACTGACAGTTTAACGCCATCTACTTTTCTGTGCGTTACTGCCAGTTTAACGCCATATAGTTTTGTGTGCGTTACTGCCAGTTTAATGCCACATAGTTTTGTGTGCGTTACTGCCAGTTTAACGCCATATAGTTCTGTGTGCCGTTGTACGTTTAACGCATTAAATTGCAGTATATTATAGTGTATCTGTGGAGTGTGTCAGTGTAGTGTGAGTACTCAAATTAAAGTGCATCTACGTACTGATTTCAACTTCTTCTTTACATTTGCTTAAAAGCACTGCCCCCTCCCTCCCAATAATGTCTGGGAGGACAGCAAGGAGAGGCAGACATTCCCTTGGCACTGTAAGGGGACCAGCAACAAATGTCTCCACAGGCAAAGGTGGACGTGGTGGTCAGTCCTCAGGCAGGGCATCATTTCCTCTGTTTAGTGTGTTTGCCCGTACTATCCAGCCACAGCATGCAGAGGAGGTGGTGGACTGGCTTACTAAACCTTCCTCATCCTCCTCATCCTCTGTCATGCAAGCAGAGACAAGTGTACAGTCCCTTGCAGTTGTCAGAGTGGATAAACCTGCCTCCTTGTCCACATCTATTCCTTCCATAGCCCCAACATCAGCCATTGAGGAGTCAGCTGAGTTATTTGACCACAGCGTCGGCCACTTGCTTCTTGATGATGCCCAGCCATTACTGGATTCAAATGTTGATTCTGAGGTTGAGGATGACAGGAACATGAGCCTAGAGAGAGGAACACTGGTAGACAAATTGGCATTCATGTTCCCAAAGCTGCAGCATATTGCCAAGTTGCCTCCAGTGGTAAGGATGGAGGAGATGGAGATGATGATGATGATGGTGATGAGGTCACTCATGCGACTTGGATGTCAGATAGAGCAGAAGAGAAAACTGAAGGTGAGGTGGTACAATCCCAAGGAGGCCGACATCAAGAAAGAGTAGAGAGCAGCCACCCTAGTCTATCACATTTTGCAGCTGTTATCTCCCGCCCACTTCCCAAAGCTTAGCTGTCTGGGCATTTTTCAGCACATTTGCAGCAGATCGCACTGTTGCTATCTGCAAACTGTGTCACAGGCACGTCAAACGTGGCAAAAACACCAACCATTTGGGTACCACATGCTTAACAAGGCATTTAACGTCCAACCATTCAGCCCATTGACAAGAGCACTTAAAAGCCACACAAAAAGGGGCACAAATCTGTCTGTCTCCTCCTTACCCACTTCAGTCTGCCCCTGCTATACTCAGTCATTATCTCTCAGCAGCCTCCACTGACAGAAATGATAGTATAGCACAGGGTGTCCCAGGTCCCAGCAGTACATATGCCAGCAGCACACCACCAGCTGTAGACTGTAGCCAGCAAATTTCACTGCCCCATCTGCTGCAGCAGAAAAAAAATACAGTCCCTGCCACCCACATGCCCAGCGACTAAATGCAAGCTTGTCAAAGCTGTTGGCTCTCCAACTTTCAGCCTGGTGGATTCTGCCCCCTTCCGTGAATTCGCACAATGTGCTGTACCACAATGGCAGGTTCCCAGTCGCTACTACTTTTCACGTAAGGCTGTTCCATCTCTCTACCATCATGTGGAAGGGAATGTTCTGGCATCGTTGGGCAAAGCAGTCAGCCATAAAATCCACCTTACTGCTGACACGTGGTCCAGCAAGCATGGACAGGGATGATATATTTCATTCACAGCACACTGGGTAACGCTTCTTGCAACTCGAAAGGATGCAGGACAGGGCTCAGTGCTGCAGCTTGTTGTATCCCCATGTCTCCATTCTGGTGGTGGTAAAGATACCAGACCTGTGAGCTCTACCCCCTCCTTCTCCTCCGCCACCTTCATGCCCTCCTCTGCTAGAATTGTCCTATGAACATCAGGTATCCCCCTAAGCATTCAAAGGGCTATTCCCAGAGTCAGGCTAAAAGGTGCCATGCAGTGCTTCAATTGGTGTGCTTAAGGGACAGGAACCACACTGGAGCAGAGAATCTTGCAGCTCTGCAGGGACAGGCCCAGAGGTGGTTCACACCACGCCAGCTGGAGCCAGAAATGGTGGTGTGCGATAATGGCTCAAACCTCCTGTCCGCCCTTAGACAGGGAAAGTTGACACATTTGCTAGGCATGGCACATGTTCTCAATTTGGTGGTACAGCATTTCCTAAATACGTACCCAGGGTTGCAAGATGTTCTAAAGCTGGCCAGAAGAGTCTGTATCCATTTCAAGTGGTCATACACAGCCAGTGCTCAGTTGGCTGAAATTCAGTGGGAAATCCACCTGCCCATAAACTGCCTGATTTGTGACATGTCCACCAGCTGGAACTCGACTTTGTCAATGCTGCAGCGGCTATACATGCAGCAGAGGGCCATCAATGAGTACCTGTGCGAATACGGCATGACGTCAGGCTCAGGCCGCCTTGGCTTTTTTTCCCCATGCCAATGGCTGATCATTAAGGATGCATGTACTGTATTGTCACCATTTGAGGAGGCCACAAGGATGGTGAGCCATGACAGTGCATGCATCAGTGATACAATCCCTGTTGTGTTCCTGCTGGAGTAGACTCTGCATGGCATTATGGACAGGGCACTGGGGGCAGAGCAGGAGGAAGAGGAGCACTTGGTCAACAAACCTTTCCCCAGGTAGGGTGATTGTATGATGAAAAGTTTTTCCCTCTGACTAGAAGTTTTGACTATTCCAAGAGGCTCACTGCTGCTCAACCCTGGATGTCCTTAGTTGCTGTGCAGATGGATGGTGCACGCAGTCGGTTCTTGATTGCCGTATAACAGTGTTTAAGTTTTACAGAGTGGCACACATCCTTGGAATGTTGAACATGCTTTATTGGCCACATGTACATCCCAACACTAAGCACTATTCCAGGAGCAATCAGTGGTTAGTCTGGCCTTCCTAATCATAGGAGGTTGAGACTCCGGTGATTTCTTTCTGCTAATTTGGTCTATCTATATTCCAGGACTAAAGATCCTTTTGCCAGAATGGAAAGGTCTGCAAAGACACCTTCCTGAAGGACACACAGCCATGGTCCTTTTCAATCTATTCATCCCCTACAGGGGTCTGGTTGACGGGAGACCCCCCAAGGCTAGTGCGGTGGGGATCAGGGTGGTCGAATGTCTGTACAGATGGTTAAGCCCATTTTTTTGGATTTGTGGGTGCCATTTACAGTAAAACTCTGTTACTTTTGGTGCTTCAGGCATCATCCTACAGACCATTTCTTCATCCTGACCAGAATAGTACATTCTGCTCAGGAGATGGATGCCTGCTCTGATTACATCAGTATTGTAAGTCCTCCCTCAGAGAGATTTACAGGCTTGTATTCTCCTCTGTGTCTCATACAAAGAAGACCGGTGTTGGATTTTAAAGAAACCGAGTCTAGATGTAAGATAGACATTTCCAGTTTGTGTCTTCCTTTCAGGGCTCTCCACCTCACCAATGACCTTTAAAGAGGTTCTAATCTCTGTTTAGTCCCTCTGAGGAAATGGGGGTGCTTCAAATTTATCATTACTTGGATGGTATTCTACAATTGGCTCAGAGTCCAGATGACCTACTAGTTCAAAAGGGGATTCTTCTGGCCAGCCTGAGAAGTTTTGGTTGGACAGGAGGTGTCAAGACAGTTAGAGAAGACCTGACTAGTCATTGATACAGAGGCCCAGTTCAATGCTCAAGCAAGGAATTTTCTCCTCTTTCTTTGAATGGGTCAAGCAGTTGTCAGCTTCCCAATGCAGAAGTCTCCTGGAAACAATGTCTTGCATCCCTATGCTATCCTGGGTACACTGGATTCTCTGGACATTCCAAAGAATTTCCTTTTTGCAATGCAGAAGGCAATATTTGAGCCGATTCAAAGTGCTTCTTTCTAAATGTGCAGGAGCCTCTGGTGATGGGTATGCCAGGGGACTCTCACTTGGTCCTGTCTGGTAGGTTCATTATCCGGGACCATTGTCACCACTGATGTCAGTACTTGGATCCAAATGAATGGGTCTTTAATCGGAAGATTATAGCCATGTCACCCAAGTATGGGGCCACCTTCATCTGAGTCTATTTGCATCACCATCCATTCACAAGGTGCCTCATTTTCCTACCCTCGCCCATTAGTGGTGGAAGTGGATGCCCTCACTCACCCAAGAAATAGTCACCTAGCAGATGCCTTTCCTCTACTGCCTTTGGTCATGAAGTTCCAGGGAAGACTGTTGTCTGAGGGTCTCATTGTGATAGCAAGCATACCAATTGGCCCTCAGGCCTTGGGTTTACCCTAGCCATGGAACCTAGTCAGGACCAAGCGCTTCAACTACCAGTGTTTCCACAACACCTGTCCTACGATTGACTGTAAGTTGAGAGGGAAGGATTGGTGGACTTGGCCCGTCTTCTGAAAATGGTTTAATCCTGACAAGGTTCCAGAAAGGATGTCAACAAATGCTATTAACTCCTAAGTCTGGAACAGGTTCGCAGCCTGAGCAGAATTTTGAACCTTGCAAACCTGGAGGTTGCCGAGTTGCTTTTATTTCCTCACATGGATCTGAATTTGGGGCTCGGCCTAGTTCTGTAAGGGCTCAAATTTCAGCCATTTCAGCTTTCACCAGGGAAAATGGGCATGGGAGCTGCCAGGGGAATACTTCACAAGTCGGTCCTGAGACATTGCCCTTAGGAGGAATAAGGTTCCCCAGTAAGTTTTTTTTCTGATCCTGGATTTCCTTGCCAGGACTCTGTTTGCATTATCAGAAAGCAGTCCTCAGTGGGACATCACTTGAGAGGCAGTGTCCCTCGATAACTTCAAACGATAACTTCGCAGAGGAGCACAGTATCAGCTCTTTCCGGACAAGTTGTGGTCTATGACCCCTCAAGAACATCTGTTCCCAAGGTGGCTTTTGTTTTCATCTTACAAAGTGGCGGTTCCATCCTTTCCAGGAGAGACAGTACTGAACCTACACTGGTTGTACCAAGTGTCTAAAATGCGTACCGGAAAGCACCTTCCTAGTTTCTGTTTCCATCAGGCAAATTCAGGGGAGGAACCTACAGCAAAACCTTGTCATCTTGGAGAGTCAAGGTCATCCAGAAAACATAGTGTGGTCAGGCAAGAGCCTCCAAAAGTGATAAAGGCTCATTCAGCTAGGTCCATTTTTAAATCTCTAAATTTGGGCATTTGCCTATGGAGACATCTCCAAAGCAGCAGGCTGGTTGATGCAGCGCACCTGCCTCAGGCACTACAGGGAAGATCCAGGGGCTTGTACATCAATGGACTTCAAAGGAATGATGGTCCAGGCTTCCATGTCCATTGTAATAAAGTTTGAGTATACATTTTAGCCCTCCCTGTTTAGCTAGATATTTATCATATGTATGCTGCCATGTTGGCATCAGGAAAACAGAAAATTGTATCAAATACTTACTGTAATTTTCCTTTCCTGACGCCAATCCATGGCAGCATACAAACTCTCCTTTTTTTGATCTTGATATTTTTACGAGGAATGGGGGAGGTTGCTCTCAGTCAGACTTCTATAGATTTGGACAGATCCTGTGGGTAGATATAGGGGTGGAGCTATATCATATGTATGTTGCAATGGATTGGCGTCAGGAAAGGAAAATTATGGTAAGTATTTGATACCATTTTCCGTTATTTTGTCTATTGCTTGTACCATCTGTAGCAACCAATTATCTAAAGATTCACTCCGATATGGGGATACTGGTACAGGCGTTCTTAACCAGGTGTATAATCCATACCTCTTGGGGGTATGGGAACCAAATGATTGAGAAATGGGAATGGATATAAATAATTAAAAATAAGTTGAATTGGACTTTTCTCTACTTTTGAATCTTAAATCAAAGTAGAGAAATTGACTGATGGCATGCAAATAACATTTCAATAACTGTACCTCAATTCCATATTTTGAGTGCACAAGCACAATAGCAAAAATCTCACTAGCTATAGCCAGCTTTTGATTTGTCATCTTTATTTAAATAAATATGATAAAATTTTCATGATTTTCTTTCAACTGTTGTGTTACTAGCTGACATCTTTGTGAGTTCTACTGGTACCTAATAGGATTGGTAGTGATAATTTTGACAGTTTGGCGTAGGGGGATGTGGCACATCCTGTGTATCATTAAGGGTAAGAACCCCTGTACTAAAAGGAATACTTTAGGTATACATGATTCATAACATCCTGCTATAGGTTGGTCTGAAGGTAAAAGAATCTTGTATGTTGAATGTTAAAAACAGTTGCTTTTTAACAGTGGAGCATAAAAATTCCAGTTTTTGGGACAACCACCACAGCCAGTAATCTTATTGCCTGAATGACGTTTACATTGGAGTTCATGAACCATTAAGAAATAATTCGGAGCTTGAACTGTCAAATAGTAAAAGTGATTTAGGGATGGCATGTAGAAAAGACAAAAAAACTTTATTTTATTTAGTCTTTTGTATGTGGATACATTTTGTTTGTAACTTTATTTTGTAATTTTCTTGATAAATAATATATATATAAAAAGTTTACATATTTTTAATTGTCTTGTAGGACATTACAGCTGAGAATTTTTTTTTTATAAAGTTCATACATTACATAATCTTGAGCTTGGATGCATATATACTCCTAGAAAAAAACAAGCATTTGATAATGGTAGAACAGATTTATCTGTATCCAACCTATACAACTTGTATTTTTTTTTTTAGGAAAATAGTTTACCTAAGGATTTTATAGGTGCTCTGGAGTACTGGGATCAACCCTGGTTAGATCCCTGGTCCCTCTTTCTAACATACGCCCATAAATGGAAAAGGCTCTGAAGGGAGAGGGTTACATTTTGTAGCGAGCAGGGTCTGCCTATTAATTCTGCAAAGATCTTGTGCTGTGTATTCTGTAATTTGTTCTTGTGAATAGGATGCTGCCAACTGTTATGCCCCGTACACACGGTCGGATTTTCCGATGGACAATGTCCGATCGGAGCGTGTTGTCGGAAATTCCGACCGTGTGTGGGCGCCATCGGACATTTTCCATCGGATTTTCCGACACACAAAGTTGGACAGCAGGAGATAAAATTTTCCGACAACAAAATCCGATCGCGTCAATTCCGACCGTGTGTGGCCTGTTCCGACGCACAAAGTGCCACGCATGCTCAGAAGAAATTCCGACACGGGACAGCTCGTTCTGGTAAACTTAGCGTTCGCAATGGATACAGCACTTTCGTCACGCTGCAATGTAAAAAATGGTTTAATACAGCGCACTCTCTTCTTCTTTATAATGTGACAAGAATTAAGTAGTTTTGCTGCTCATATTCACACACACTTCTCACAAACTTTTATTTGTGTTTTTTTAGTGGGATTCCCTCAATATATTGTTATTAGTTGTCACATCTGAGAGTTTTATATTTTTTATGTTTTTTTTTTTTTTGTTTTTAAGCCTTTTTTTTTCTTTAATGTTTGGATTTTTTCCAAGGCTGATCTTTGTTCAATGTTATTTTTATTTTTACTCCAGAATATTTTTGTGTGTGTTTTGTGTGGCAAGTTACCCCAACACCATTGATATCTTTTAATATTTAATCTCAAAGAGATTGTTTGGTGTTGGTGTCCCTTGTTCATTTCACATTGTATATTAGAAATGTACCTGAATCCTCACAAACAAACTGTCCTTTTTGAAGTAAAACACATAGGAGAGTATAATTCCAAACAAAAATCCTTTATTAAGGGATCAGAACCAAACAAAGAGGAAGGCAACACTGGATCAACAGGAGAAATTAGTGAAGCCTGGGACCCCCACGGCAGACATCAATTCTTCAACATCAAAATTGGTGGCCTGAGGAGTCCATATGTAAGGGAGGGCAGTCTGGTCCGGGATTCACAGAGATCTGGATAGCAGCAGATGACATCAGTGTCCCCAGGCTGTGGTACCACAAGAGGCTGCATTTTTTGGCCGACCAGACTGGACCCAGGGCAATCACTGTCTGGTCTTCCTTTCACGCTTCCTTCCGGGCTGTGGCTGTGCAGTTGGAGATGTGGCAGGAGGAGGAGGAGGACCTGGAGGAGGAGGAGGACTGGGGGGACCTGGAGGAGGACTGGGAGGACCTGGAGGAGGACTGGGAGGACCTGGAGGAGAGGGAGGAGGAGGAGGAGGACCATCCCAAAGCTGTGTGTGAGGTGTAATTTGGCCCCTCATACCTTTCTCCAGAGCCTCTGATATGAGGGCCTGACACATGGCTTTTTGGCCCTCCTCCATCCTCTGCATTTTATATGCTATGAATGCAGCAATGTTCTCCTCCATGGTGTGTGGTGCTCCCAGGACCTCTGTAGCCCTCCAAAAGAATCTGATAGCCGCCTCCTCTAGGGCACTCGTCCTACTGCCACTTTCTCTTTTCAGGGGGGGTGGAGGGACCTGCAGATCAGCCAGCCGGCTCGGCCCGGCCACCTCCTGGCTGAGACTTCCCTGTGTATGAAAAAGGGACATAGTTGTAATGTTTTGCATCATCAATCACAATCCTAAATTAGTACTCCAAACTAACATCTAGTTAACATCATTGATTGGACAAGCAGAAATATTTAGAGGAATGCTATACCTGGCTCAATCTGGGCTCCTCCACATGCGGCCTGGAAGGCCCAGGTTGGGCTTCAGAAGCCTCAGCCGGGGGGGAAGAAAGCGTGGAAGGAAGACTGGAGAGGGATGGCCTGGGTTCAGTCTGGCCTGCCAGAAAGTGCAGCCTGTCGTAGTACAACATCCTGGGGACATAGATGTCATCTGCTGCTCCGGATCTCTGTGAATCCAGGACTTTCTTGCGCTCCCTCAGATATGTGCTCCTCAGGCCACCAATGAAAATCTTTAAATAAGTGATGTCTGCCGTGGGGATCACCTGCTTCACAATTTCACACAATTGCTCCAGTGCTGCCTTCCTCTTTGCTTGGTTCTTGAAATGGGGGTGGGTAATCTCCCACAGACAGGGCAGCTCACTTAGCATATCAATGAATAGTGACATGAAGTCAGTATCTCTCATTAAGATATCCATGTTCACTACAAGACACAACACAAGACAAAGCCTAATGTCAGACAAAACTCTCCTAATCTTGTTACAATATAGGCCTCAATCTAGAAGCAGTATAGGCACAAGTTTGTCTCTTACCTTCGTTCTTACGATCGGGGCGTCCAATGCTCCTTCCTCCGCTCACAGATCGTACGTAATACGCACGCGTGTTACGCTTTATACACACTGCGCATGCGTGTAACTCCGCCCGCCCCTGACGTTCTTTCTAGTGTATTCCCCGCCCCTTTTCGTTCGGCGCAGTGGGTGAAGAGCATGATGGCAGAGTTACAGCAGGTGCATGCTAATTATAGCAACGAGGAGGAGGAGGAGGAAAGCCCTGGTCCAGGCACGTCCCGATCCAGAAGGAGACGTTTTAAGGCCACAAATATGTCGTTTGGGGAGATGTTGGAGATGGTACACATCATGAGGAAGTCCGACTATGACGGAAAATATGGGCCTTACCCCCACCCCAACATCCGAAAGGCCAAAATCATTGGTAAAGTGGTCAGGAGTCTGGAGAGGAATTTCGGGGTACGAAGATCTAAAGATCAGCTCAGGAAACGGTGGTCGGACCTGAAGTTGAGAGAGCCAGAGCAGTACCGAAAGATCCGGAGAGTGCTGCAAAAAAGTAAGTAGTTGTGCTGTGTTCCTATTCTTTCTGTCTTTATTACGTTCGTTCTGCTCCATATGCTTTTATTAATTGTAACGTTTAAAAGGGCAACTTTAATGTTCATGGGCCCATTATTCGTTCGTATCAAACATTTTTATTTCGGCCTCTAGAACACCATTGTTTAGGCCATATGCATTTTCACACATTTTTTGGGGCCTACTTGGATGCCAAATATTTGTTTGTGTAGATGGGTTTGTTACTAGAATGAAATGACAACTAGATTGTGTGTAAAGAGAGGACACTGAGCAGCTGTTTTCACATCTGGACACTGGAGCACTAGTGTGGGACCCCAGAACACCATTTTTATTAGGGGGGGCACACAGGTGCTCCAGTGTATACTATAGGGGGGGCTACATCTGTGAAGCTTGTACCAAACATGTAAAGTATTGCAGCTTGACAAAGGGCAATAAAAAAAATATACATCTTGGAACTCGGCTAAAATAGACAATTGTACCCCACTTCCAAGCAATGTTTCCTATTTCTAGTTCTGCCATCAAATATCTGTGTGCTAATTATACCATTTTTGTTTTACATAGGGGAGAAAAGACTCGGAGGACAGCCCTCATCCGAGGAGACCACAGACCCCCCACCTATGGAAGAAGGTGAAATACCCCCAAACGAAGAAGAAGAGCAGGAGGAAGAAGAAGACGTGGTGGAGATTGGCACCACAACAGGTGAGTGTCTGCGACCACAGACTCAGGTAAACGAGATGGATGGTGGCAGATTTTTGAGACCTTTTTTTTGTTCTTTATCTCTTTTTAGGTGATCGTGATGTGAGGGATCCTGAACGCTTTACTTCAGAAAGTGCCCAGATACTTATCGGGGAGATCATGGGGTGTAATCTCCAATTGCAAAACATCCAGAAACAAATCAGTGATGTTATTAAAAAAAATAATAACATCATTGATGTTTTGGGGCGAATTTAAACCCCACAAAATCACCTGTTTTATTGTGGTCCAATCTTCCAAAAATTTTTAAAATGTTTAGAAAAGCCAAATTTGGAGGATGCACAGTGTGCCAACATGTGCTATCTGCCATCACGGGAGATCAATGGACGCGTTTTGGGGGTGCAACACCTTCCTCAATTATAAAGTCGCATTGAGGAAAGGCTTTCTCCCCCAAAACACGTCCCTTGATCCCCCCTGATGGCAGATAGCACATGTTGCCATTCGTAAATTGGTGTGCATCTTCCAAATTTGGCTTTTCCAGGGGTGATTTCCCCCCATCTGAACGCTAGATCAAACCCAGTTCCTAAATACTGATGTCTGATATAGCCTTCAGGTTTTACCTAATGTGAACTTTGTAAGTTCAAGTTTTTTGGCTTTCTTGTTGGTTTTACACAGGCCTGTTTTATCTGAAATGGATATTTTGATTTTTCATAATGCTACTGCAAACATTGTTATACAACAAACATGTTGGTTTGTTTTAAAAACCTTTGGTAAATGCGCATGTGATTGTGCAGGTATAAAAAAGTGCCTTACTCAAGAATGTGTGGATTATTGTCTCAACACTACAACACTTTTGGGGTGATGTAATTGTTGTTTTATGCACAAATGGGGGTTATTTCCTAAGGGCAAATCCTCTTTGCACTACAAGTGCAGGTTCAGTGCAGTTGCAAGTGCACTTGTAGTGAAATGTGTTTTTGCATTTAGGAAGTACCAGCCAACACTGTTTTTTATAAGGTTACCCAATCACGACATTTTCTGCACTCAACACATTTCTGTCAGGGTCAGCTAAAACAAACACAAGCAGTAAATGTCCACCAAGAATTTCTTTTGGTTGTTTTTTATTTGAAAAAGGTGTCACATATTGTCTGGCATATTGATAGCCCCCCTACCCGCAAAGAACTCCAGGTATCGTAACCGGACATCACGGGCATTCAGGGAGGGCAAGCCAGGACGGCCGCTTTCAAGTGCCGTCATTGTTGATGTATTTGGGATTCCGGCCTCAGGCCCAACTGAGCCAGCATAGTTGGCTGAATGTTTTCGTAGAAAATTATGGAGAACACAGCAGGCAAGTATTATTTGGTTCAGTTTATACTCCGCCATATGGATGGGTGTCATAAATAATCGGAACCGGCTGGCCAGGATTCCAAATGTGTTCTCCACCACTCTTCGGGCTCTGGCCAGCCGGTAATTAAAAACCCTCTGTTCTGGGGTGAGGGTCCTCATCGGGAATGGCCGCATCAGGTGGTCCCCCAGCGCAAATGCTTCATCAGCAACGAACACAAATGGGAGACCTTCAACATTGTCCTCTGGAGGTGGCAAGTCCAAGCTGCCATTCTGGAGACGCCTGTAGAACTCCGTCTGGGCGATCACTCCACCATCGGACATCCGGCCATTCTTCCCCACGTCCACATACAAGAAGTCGTAATTAGCCGACACCACCGCCAACATCACTATACTATTAAACCCCTTGTAATTATAATAGTACGACCCCGAGTTGGGTGGTGGGACGATGTGGACGTGTTTCCCATCAATTGCCCCTCCGCAGTTAGGAAAGTCCCACCGCTGGGCAAAGTGGGAGGCCACAGTCTGCCATTCCTGTGGCGTGGAAGGAAACTGTTGAGGAAAAAACAATAAACATTACTATTTTTTCACAGAAACCTGGCAAGCAGATTAGACACAAACATTATGGGTCAACCTCCAGATAGCATTTATTAAGGGGAATTTAACAACAACAAAGTATAAGGTACACCTATCATATTCCCCCCCCCTCTCATGGGCCATTTCTAACATTATAGGGGGGGGGAACTCTTGGACAGGTAACCCTCTTCACTTCATTGAGAGATGAATGCCTAAATACAGGGTATTACTTGGAACAGCCCCTCCTTAGTTACACTATTGGCAGCCCACTGGACAGGTAAGAAGTGTCATAATACAAAGATATAAATACACACTGTACACATTTGAGCACATTTGGACATTCTGCTATTACCTATCAAGATCATAATAGTATACAAGAACTTTAAACAGTACCATTGGAAAGTATACAGGCAGGCCCTTGCACTACATGCTTTGGGGAATTCATCCATAAATCTGAGCACTAAAGAGATGGGTATAGTGTGTATGGGTTTGGCAAAGTCAGCAGATAGATGATTGAGGATAGAGAATTGGGATCAGCTGACTTAGCAGTTGGGGGAGGGAGGGTTACAAAAAATTTGGGGACACCACAAAAAAAAGCCTCTGGCCCTCTGCCTGAATTTAAATCAAAAATAACATTTCAAAACATTTTAGGGGGTGTTTGGGGTAAAGCACTACTATGGAGCTGATAAAATACATTGTTAAGTAACTACATGAGGTGAATATAGGGCAGGAGACACCATGCTGGGGAGGTTATTGAAGGGCAAATATGTATGAAGGACCTAAAATAATAATTACATAAAAATCCAGCATGCATGAGGACAAAGGGGACATTCACAGCATATTCCAATCATGGTAATTAGGGAATGAGGAAAGAAATACAATATATTATCAAACATTCAATACAATAAAATGTGATATTAAAGGATAAAAATCTTACCTTAATATACTCCTTCTGCAGGACCTGGATGATGGCAGAACAGGTCTCTGGGATAATGATCCCCAGAGCCTGGGGGGACATGCCTGTCGAGAACTTCAAGTCCTGCAGGCTTCTCCCTGTGGCCAAATACCGCAAGGTAGTGACCAACCTCTGCTCCGGAGTGATGGCTTGCCTCATGCAGGTATCCTGCCTGCTGATATAGGGGGTCAGCGAAGCCAACAAACGGTGAAATACGGGGTCCGTCATCCTGAGAAAGTTCCTGAAATCATCAGGATTATTCTCACGGATCTCACGGAGCAAAGGCATATGAGAGAACTGGTCACGCTGAAGCAACCAATTCTTGGTCCATGAACTCCTCCCCACCTTGTTCATGGACTGGACTTGTGTCAAGGTCAGGACCCCAACACCAAGCCCCCGCACAGCACGAACTCTACGAGGAGTACGCATACGAAACATGGCTAGAAAACGGTCGGCTGCTCAGAACGAAGTAACAGAACGCACTGAAGAACAGCAAGGCCTGTGAAGAGCGACCTGAAAAACAGCAACGAGCGGACAAGATCGCACAGAAAACTCCAATACGAACTGACTGCACGCACTGAAGAGCAGATACAAACCCACAAGCACAAACTGAACGGCAGAAAACGATCTGAAAGCCACGAGTCTGAAAAAGCGCGAATCGTCTCTCACCAAACTTTTACTAACACGAGATTAGCAAAAGGAGCCCAAAGGGTGCCGCGCTTGGTTCTGAACTGGCCTTTTCTAGTCTCGTCGTACGTGCTTGACGTCACCGCGTTCTTGGCGATCGGAAATTCCGACAACTTTGTGCGACCGTGTGTAGACAAAACAAGTTTGAGCCAACATCCGTCGGAAAAAAATCAGAGGATTTTGTTGTCGGAATGTCCGAACAAAGTCCGACCGTGTGTACGGGGCATTAAAGTGGAACTAATTGGCCAGTGGTGGAATGACATCAGCCTGCGAATGCGTACAGGATCCCATCATTCCAGCACAGCTGGAGAGTGCCAAGAATGCACGCTGAGCGGTGCATGTACAGCTCAGTGTGCATTCACTCAGTAGAAGACTGCGAGCAGGTAGGTAAGTGTTTGTTATTGCAGAAGAGACATTGTGTGTCTCTTCTGCAATAAAGAGCTGCCTGCCCATATTGTTTTATTTATTAAGTTTAGTTCCGCTTTAACCAATCACAGGGAACAGCTGTTAGCTAGATTTGTCTGTTGTGCCTGCAAGATACAGTGCCTTGAAAAAGTATTCACACCTCTTAAAATTTTCCACATTTTGTCATGTTACAACCAAAAACGTAAATGTATTTTATTGGTATTTTATGTGATAAACCAACACAAAGTGGCACACAATCGTGAAGTGGAAGGAAAATGATAAATGGTTTTCTAATTTTTTTACAAATAAATATCTGAAAAGTGTGGCATGCATTTGTATTCAGCCCCCTTTACTCTTATACCCCTAACTAAAATCTAGTGGAAACAATTGCCTTCAGAAGTCACCTAATTGGTAAATAGAGTCCACCTGTGTGTAATTTAATATCAGTATAAATGCAGCTGTTCTGTGAAGCCCTCAGAGATTTGTTAGAGAACCTTAGTGAACAAACAGCATCATGAAGGCCAAGGAACACACCAGACAGGTCATGGATAAAGTTGTGGAGAAGTTTAAAGCAGGGTTAGGTTATAAAAAAATATCCCAAGCTTTTAACATCTCACAGAGCACTGTTCAATCTATCATCTGAAAATGCAAAGAGTATGGCACAACTGCAAACCTACCAAGACATGGCCGTCCACCTAAACTGACAGGCCGGGCAAGGAGAGCATTAATCCGAGAAGCAGCCAAGAGGCTAATGGTAACCCTGGAGGAGCTGCAGAGATCCACAGCTCAGGTGGGAGAATCTGTCCACAGGACAACTATTAGTCATGCACTCCACAAATCTGGCCTTTATGACAGAGTGGCAAGAAGAAAGCCATTGTTGAAGAAAGCCATAAGAAGTCCTGTTTGCAGTTTTCGAGAAGACATGTGGGGGACACAGTAAACGTGGAAGATGGTTCTCTGGTCAGATGAGACCAAAATTTAACTTTTTGGCCTAAAAGCAAAACTCTGTGTGGCAGAAAACTAACACTGCACATCACCCTGAACACACCATCCCCACCGAGAAAACATGGTGGTGGCAGCATCATGTTGTGGAAATGCTTTTCTTCAGCAGGGACAGGGAAGCTGGTTAGAGTTGATGGAAAGATGGATGGAGCCAAATACAGGGCAATCTTAGAAGAAAACCTGTCCCATACACACGATAGGATTTTCTGACGGAAAATATTCTATGGGAGCTTGTTGTCGGAAATTCTGACCGCGTGTAGGCTTCATCGGACATTTTCCATCGAAATTTCCGACACACAAAATTTGTGATCTGGATCTCAAATTTTCCGACAACAAAATCCATTGTTGTAAATTCCGATCGTGTGTATACAATTCCGTCGCATAAAGTTCAATGCATGCAAGCAGAAGAGCCACACTGGCTATTGAACTTCATTTTTCTCAGCTCGCCATACGTGTTGTACGTCACCGCGTTCTTGACGTTCGGAATTTCCGACAAGATTTGTGTGACCGTGTGTATGTAAGACAAGTTTGAGCCAACATCTGTCGGAAAAAAAACATGGATTTTGTTGTCGGAAAATCCTATCGTGTGTACAGGGCATAAGAGTCTGCAAAAGACTTGAGACTGGGGTGGAGGTTCACCTTCCAGCAGGACAATGACCCTAAACATACAGCCAGAGCCACAACGGAATTGTTTAGATCAAAGCATATTCATGTGTTAGAATGGCCCAGTCAAAGTCCAGACCTAAATTCAATTGAGAATCTGTGGCAAGACTTGAAAATTGCTGTTCACAGATGATCTCCATCGAATCTGACACAGCTTGAGCTATTTTGCAAAGAAGAATGTGCAAAAAATTCACTCTCTTGATGTGCAAAGCTGGTAGAGACATACCCAAAAGACTTGCAGCTGTAATTGCAGCGAAAGGTGGTTCTACAAAGTATTGTAGAATACAAACGCACACCCCACAGATATTTGTTTGTAAAAAAGTTTGGAAACCATTTATAAATTTCCACTTTGTTGAATTAATACTTTTTCAAGGCACCGTAAATCAAGCAAGGGGCTGTACTGATGGACTTTGGGCCAATGTGAATGGGCAAATGCAGCTTGCTTTCTGGTAAATTCCTTTAGCATTTGAGATGAGTTTGAGCCATTATTGAGATCTTTCATTGTTCATTTATGGGAGCATTTGACCTGCAGTTGACATCTTTCTGACCTAGATTTGAAACAACCTTTTTCAAGCTGCTTTCTCATTCCCATTGACTTGTATAGGGAGGGAAGCCTCCTCTCTTCAGCTGTGGTCCCTCCCTTTCGCTACGAAGGAACCACAGTGCGGGGAAACATACAGAGGAGACAGGTAATTATGATAACACTTATTTTCCAGAGAAGTTTAGAGACGCCTGATCTAGTGGTTAACAGTGGCGGCTGGTGCTCAAAATTTTTGGGGGGCGCATACACACTGAAAAATTCTGAAAAAAACCCCATCATTTGCAGCCTCACTGTAACATGAATCGCAGCCACTGTGCCATCAAATGCAGCCACTGTGCCCATTAATTGCTGCCACTGTACCATCAAAGCAGCCACTGTGTCATCAAACGCATGCCACTGTGCCATCGAACGCAGCTACTGTGCCCATCAATTGCCACCACTGTGTCATCAATCGCAGCTACTATGCCATCAAACGCAGCCACTGTGCCATCAAGTGCAGCCACTGTGTTATCAAAACGCAGCCACTGTATATAGGAAACACAGTGACTCATGGGCAGCGCATTGTCCTTTGCAGTCCCGGAGGGATGGATGGCTGTCACACACCTTGCCACTGTATAAGACCAGGGATAGCGGACCGAGGGTTCCCGATCTCAGCATGCCTATAAGCCTGATGGAGGAGGGTTGAAGGGAGCCCAAGTGCTCCAAGACAGAGTACACAGCCCAGGGAAAACACTGACTGTTCGCAGTGATCAGGGCAATGGAACAGGAGTCCACACAGTACAGCAATGAGTCCAGAAACCGGAAGTGATGCCGCGTGGTGCCGCAAAAAGTACCGCCCAGTGACCACCATCCTCCTGTCCCCCACCAATTAAAAGATAGGAAAGGAGGCCAGAGACCAATGAGTGTAGAGTTGGGATTGTTCGGGGCACATCGCTTGTGCCCTGAACATTCCCTAAACATGAGCAAATCAGCTTCCCAGCTTGCAATCAGCTGATTGCAAGCTGGAAAGCTTCCCATAGACTGCCATGTGTCTGGCACCTGGTCACTCTTAAAGTGACCTTTTTTCTTCTTTTTTTGTGAATAACTTCTTGGGGCAGTGCACATGCGCCCCCTATGGACGGGCCGCCACTGGTGGTTAGTATTGGGGTACTGGGCTTTTTCTTAAAGTTGATATGTGCGTCGAGTTCCCTTTTATGTATTTGAGTTTCCTTCTACATATTAAAGCCATGCTTGCTTTTTAATTTTTGCCTACCCATCGATCTTTGCCTATATAGCTTTGTATATCTTTCTGTTTGAAACATGCCCTGAAAAAAGTGAAAAATCATTTTTTTTGATGAAAGTAAACAGCAATTAATTAATGCACAATTATGGAAAATGTGGCATGAGACAATGATGACAGCTTTCCTATTTCACTAATGTGAACAGCTTAACCAATAAATCTAGCTGAAGATGTAAAAAGAGTTGTTATTATACAAAACTGAAACACAGCTGTGCAGGAGAAGGGTAAGTAAGAGTAACTAAAAGCCACTACTCGGTAAACAAGGCAAAAGAGTGCTGCCAGGGAGGTTAGAGGAATAAGGAGAAATTACAGTCCATTTAAACTTAACATATTTGGATGGAGCAGGGAAGAACTGTGCTCCTGCCAACTCAGTAAATGTTTAGCTTGGAGATCTTTACTTCCACATCTGGCTTGTGTTATATACTGTAAATATTACTTCTTTCAATTTCATTTTTTCAATGCAGATTTCAATTTATTAGGAACAACAAAATGCATGTAGCCAAATGATTTAATAGTATAGGCAACAGGTTGCACTGTTACCACTTATTATGGGTCTACTTTTTAAGACAGATATGGTCCTTCTAACAGCACTGAATGTACTGTATATATATGTAACAGCATAATGGAGCTCATGTAATGTTCATTGAAGTGTGCAACAATTAAATGAACAAAGACTGCAGAATTATAAAGAGCTAGTGATGCAGCCTTTGTTCTTATTAACTCACTGCAATGGAGAATGAGGCTTAATATTATTTTTTTTATATAAAGGAGTGGGGAGCATTAGATGAATATCGGGAATACTGACTGACCAATCTCATTGGCCATTTATGGATGCCCTTAATGCAGAAATCCACAAAAAATTATTAGACCATTCAAAGTTAATATAAAAAATTAAAAAAACAGCTTTTGCTGCATTACTACACCTAAATCCAGAGATGTCCCCTACAGAATTTTCTTTCTGCCATTAGATTTTGCTAGTATCCTAAGCTGAATGATGCCTGTTTTTATTGGGAATAATATGGAATAAATTTGCATTTCCAGTATATTTGTGTAATTTGCTTGCCTCCCTATATTTAACCCAAATGTAATATGCTAATTAAAATGATATCACGTTAGCTTGACTTTTTATATAATGTGATCTTAATGATAAAGCTTGAAGTGAATGTGTGTGCTTTACTGTGGGAGAGCTTTATTCCCCTTTTAAAGCTGCATTCCAATGCACACAGGTGAAACAAATAGTGTGTATAAATTTTTAGCACATCATTAGGATCAAATGAAGTTGGGTTGAGCCAAGATTCACATTGAGCGATTTGCATGCGATTTGAGAGATCAAATCACATGACAAGTCGCAGCCTAGTGAAGGCAACGGGTGTGACACCGATTTTGCGGTGCCGAACCGACTTGCAAAAGTAGTTCCTGCACTACTTTTGCCGATTTCAGGTGCGACTTCAACAGACGTCTGTGCATGAAGACACACAGATGTCTATCAAGTAGCAGCTGAAATTGTGCTGATCTTGCTACTGTGAAATCGCGCTACTTCAAGTGAAGTAGCGCAATTTCAAAGTAGCATCAATATGAACTAGGGCTGAAGGCATAAATTGGCACATTGGCATTCTATGAATAAATGAGGGGTGATTCTGTCATTCATTCATCCCTCCTCTTCCCTCGTCCATTCACAGAGTGCCTGTAAAGCATATAAAATACATTTTGGGTGGGGGGAGAAGGGAAGGACATAGAGTATTGTTCATTAGAAATAAGTTATGATAATAGTGCTGTATGGCCAAAAAAAAATACCAGATGTCAGTTTAAAATACATGAACCTAATACATCACTAGCAGCTCCAATTCCATCCAATTAGAGAATAGGGGCTGGTCATTTGTGGTATTAGTAAATTTCCCTGAGGAAGGTCAAACTAAAACTACTTTTTAAACAAATATAACTGTTCATAACAATAGAATCTGAAAATATAAAATATGCTTATTAGCCCTGAAATTATTTTCTTTATCTGTACAGATCAGACCATATACTCACTTGTATTATTCCTAAATAAATGTAATTTTTATTAACAGCCATAATCGACCTCATGAGATGGTTTAAGTAGAAGATTAAGGAGGAGTAGGCATTTCCATTAGTTGTCTGTTTCGCCGTTGCTGAAATTTCATAGAAATTAGCCTTAATTTGTATTTTTTTTTGTAAAAAAGCCATGTAATCACCCTTGTATCATTGGCATGGTGATCTTTGTTGACAAACAAATCTTGTGGCTGGTTCAAATGGGCCAAATATCATCCGGTAACAGCCAGTTCAACAGAAACCGGCTGACATTCGGCCATGTGTACAGCAGCCTGTCTGACAGAAACCGATCTAATGACTGGCTTTAATCGAACAGGCGTGCTGGAAAACCAGCATCCGATCAGCACTTGCAGCCAATGGCTGATCAGTGTGTTCTAGCAGAGGGGTTGTCCCCCTGTCAGAGCACAATAGCTCTGCGGGGAGATCACTGTACTAACATCGTTTATGTTAGTACAGCAATCTGTCAATGATTTTTCATTCAGCCGGCTGGGTTGAACGCACTCGTCGAACAGGTATAACAAAACACTTTCCATGTTATATTTAACAGACCAAAACGGGGCAGATGAGATGTTTTTTCATTTTTTACATATACTTCTTATTCCGATAACATATTCTAATATTTCTAATAATAAAATGCTTTAAGTAGAATTTGTAGAAAAGTAAAAGATATTTTCTACTCTTCATCAATCACAATTTCCTATGCCTCTGCTATACTTAAAAGACTGTACATTTTGAAACTTTTGTCATATGACCTCATAGTTCTTGCCAATTTGTAGTTGATGCCCAACTGAATTATAAACATCATTCAAAGCATATATAATGGTAATGATTATCATTATATTACATCAACTGCATATGAATATATCTAAGTGTAGCTGAGTCTTTTCTCACTGGCCAAGTAAAATGTTGCAGTCGTTTAGTAATATTATGAGTCAATGGGAACATATCAAATGCGTTTTTTTATCTACACTTTAAATTATACTTTGCCAAAAAAACAAGCCAGTGACATTCCTGAATCTTTTCCCACACTAATTAAACCATTAAGTTCGTCCTTATATTACCTAACAGAACCCATACTTAGATTGAAGTAATTGCAATTAGGGGTGCAAAGGTTAAAACATAGGAAAATGATGTGTATAATTTTTAACAAATGTCAACTACCAAGGCAATATCTAATTATAATCTAGTAAATAGATTTTTGGCATGTCATGTACTTGAAATACTACAGATACAGCAATTAATCGCCTCAGAAGAACAAAATGTGTGGAGAATAGGCTTTGTTTTAAAATATACAGTATGTAGTTTTACATTATGTTGTATACAGTGTATAATTATTAATTTAGCTGTACCAACCAATGAAATAAAAGACCGATTAGCAAAGGTACTCTTTGCTATTAAAAGAAAAGATGAAAATATTAAGGTTAGTTTGCTATGGGCAAACATTTTTGCCAGAAGTGTATGTTTTACTCATTGGAGCTTGTTCTTTAATTGTTTACACAGCTCTGCATAACTATCACTTGGCTTACATTGTGCAAGCCTTGCTGCCAACAATTATAGTTTGTAAGCTAGGGAAAAGAAAGGCTGTCGAAAGACATTGCAGAGTATGCAGCAAAGTAAGTCACACAGAGGACAGCACATAGTATTTGGGTTGGAGTTTCATAGTTACAGACAGCCAGTTCACTCTGATTTTCTTTCTCTTCCAGAGCAAATAAGAAACATGTATTTTCCATGAGTACTTACGTCAGCAAAATGGCTCTCTTTTTCTGGATGTCTTCTGTATACTCCTGTCTCAAACTATTTGTCTAAAATATCATAACTTCAAACTATGCATTGAGCCTGTCATGGTCCCTTTAATCTTTTTGGTTCACCATGTAGCAGTACAGTAAATGAACCTCCTACATCAGTGTTTTGCACTGATATCTTATATTTTAGTGTCAAGAGTGAGTATATCTTTAGTATTTTTTTCTTATATTTTACTGTCAAGAGTGAGTATATCTGTTTTACTCTGTACTCTACTATATTAGAAAGGCTTCTATCTCTTGTTTATAAATGTACCAGTGGATTTTAATCTTTTCAGTATGCTATACGATTCGAACAGTATACACAACAAAATATGATCATGATCATATGGCCACCTTTGTGGCCAGTTGAAAAGATACTTGCATCAAAGCCTTTCAAAATCATGTAATGACGTTTATATGGTCCAACAAGCGACCAAGAATTCCCAAGCGCACAATGTTTATGCAGAAATGTCAAGGTGGGCTTGGCATTTCCAACTTTCTTAAACACTTTATGTCCTTACAAATTACCCCACTGGTATCTTTATTTACTTCAGGAAAAGCCCATCGGTGGGTAGACCTGAAAACAGGTGACGGACGACTCAGCCCAAGAAAGGGTAACTGAAACCAGGGGCTTATCGTTCTGGATAACTGGGGACAAAACAATGCCAATGAAACAATACTTCTGGGTACATGTTTTTTCTGGCTGAAACCCTTCACCAAGCAACCCTGGATCTGATGACCTGATCTTCTATCCACCATCCTAAAGACATCCATATTAAGCCTTAAGTGACCCACCAGACTGAAAAGCTGTGGGTCATGTGGATCTGGTGAGTGGGGACACATAAGGGGGTGTTGTGCACCTGAATTTTTTTAAGCACCTTTCTTCTCTTAATTTTGGATTGGAGCACCTTGAGTCACTTGTTTTGGACTTTGTGTTGTTTTTTTTATTTTTCATTCCATATTTATTTGTTTGCGAACGCTATATTTATGTCAACTTTTTCATGTTTTCCAAGTGATTAGCACTTTGTGTATAGCAGCTGCAATTTTATTTCACCGAGTGTTGTTTTACCATTAGCGCGAGTATATATATTTGGCATATATTTTTCAATGCCACCTAAGGTCTGTCCGCGACATGACCTCAAGGTTCGGGTGTTCCCTGGATTGGTAGGACAAGACTTCAAAAAGTGACCTGCCTGGCCACAATAAAGGCACAATCTCTCTCTGACACCAAGTCTTAACAACAGCCATTATATTCTTCAATTAAACTCCCCTTAATAGCCACTGAGGCACTCCCAAAAGCAGTTGGTGGGCTTGGGAAATTCTGACCTTGTAACGAAGTAAGAAATTCAGTGAGGTGCACCTAAAGAGATTTAGGGGGTTTTTTTTTGGGGGGGGGGCAGGTTGCAGGCTGCTTGTAATGTCAAGTTACATCACCAGGAAATATTATTTGGCACCACACTCACCTCACCTCACTACAGTAGAATACAGAAAACCCTAGGACAGTCTTTCTCAGCCAGGGTTCCTAAGTTGCTAGGCATTCATTGAGTAATTTCATCCTTTCAACTAACGCCAATGATCTTTTCAGCTATCTTTTAAGGAGGGCGGGGCATTTTTCCCACTGACCACTAATGTAAGGTGTATTCTTCCCACTGACCACCAGTGTAATGGGGCCCTTTTACACTGACCACAAATGTAAAGGGGCATTTCTTCCACTGAACACCAAGGTAATAGACCATTGCAATCGCTGTCAATGCAAGGTGACAGTACACTGACCACCAATGTATGGGGGCACTACACAGAGCACCAATGTAAGGGGCACTACATGGACAACCAGTGTAAGGGACACTACTTAAGGTGGTACTTTTCTAGTGACCACCAATGTAAGTGGGCATTTTTTTCCAATTAATGTCAATGTAAGGAACTACAATTTTTATTGTCTGTTTCTTTTCTGGCCTGGATTATTTCTAGTTACTTTTCATTAATATTACTGACATTTTCTTGTATAGAGCGTCCTTGGGTGACGAATACGCTAAATATGCCATATACTTTATTTTAGTTATTTTTGTATCCTCAACTTACTGTACATGATAATGTTGTGGGAGCTGTAGATATAATTAATAGCAGGGGTTCCCTGTGACCTTATTTAAAGGGTTCCTCTGTGTTAAAAAGTTTGAGAAATGCTGCTCTAGGGGATGGCTGGAGGACAAAACTGCCAGTTGTGTAACCCCTCCCAGGCATACAAGCCAAGTAGACAACACTACAAGCATCTTATTCCTTTTCATTAAGTTGGCGTCACAGTGATAATTCCTAGCCCTTTGTCTTGGCAGCACCAGGAAAACACATATAACCCTGAGAACTGTTTTTACAGAAAATGTGCTTACTTTCAACGGAAGAATACACCTACTAGTAGACATTGTCCCAGTGGGTGTAAAATGGGGATGAATCGCTTTATGGACAACTTAACAGCTCTATGAGTTAAATCCACAGAGTGTTTCAAAGCTAAGTTTAGATATTTTAAGATCCCACTAATAGGTCTTTTCAAAAATAGAGCAATAAAAGTTCATAAAACTGCAAAGCTTGTTTTAAAGTATCACCCTATGTTACCATAGGAACTCATTCTGTCTTAGTTTGTAAGCCTTTTCTTGACCTGTTGTCATCCTTAATATCAGACATCTGTAATTGTAAGTGCTGTAGTGATGAAATATGCTTATATGCAATGCAGAGATATTCTAAAAGCTGTTTTTCTTGTCATGTTCCATGAATGAGGAATCCAGATGACCCTGGCTATTTTGCCAGTGATAAATACAGTATTGTAGAGTTGTGTTAGCAACATCAGTACAATGGAAATCCACACTGTCTGAGGAACATTGATGTTTTCTTCATTCAGATAGTTTTGTTATGACTATGGACATATGGGCTTCATCATAGGAACAATAAGAGTAAACAAATGTCACCATTCCACCTGGTGAATTATAAGAGCATCCTTAAAGCTCTATACCATTTTTGATTAAGTGAGAAAAGTATTTCATGAATTTACATTTACAGTTTCTTCAGTTTTTTGTTTTTAATTGATGCTGCCACATTTTTCACTATAGGCAATGGCAGAGTTATGGAATTTGGATTGGTTATATAACAACACCTGGTTATATAACAACACCAAGGCTTAAAAAGGCCCCTGTTTCAGCCCTAATTTTACATGCATTGAGGAAGGAAGAAAACCCTCTCTCTCATATAGTTTTGTAGCCATGGGGAGGTTTCCCCATTCATATCAGCAGTTTGCAAAAGATTAACATTGATGATGTCATTTTGTAATGTGGCTCTCAGGCCAAAAGATGGTAAACATACTCCAGTTAATGCAGACAAATTGCAGTTCTTCTATTGAAATATAATGTTGTCCATACATGTAATTGAAGTTGTAACAATGGTTCAGGCACAGGGTACAGAGGAGGGCACATGGGAGGCCTCAGTGTCACCAGTAGGGTACTTTATTCCTAACTTTGAATATAGCAAAGGAAAGGAAAAAACTCTCTACAGAGGATACAGTGTTGATTGCTGTTCTCAAGAGTGGACACAGCATGGCTAGGTCATCCCACTATTAGTCTGACTAATTGTCAGTCACTAGGGTAAACCCCAGAAAAAGTCTTATGCCAGCAATTCAGTCTGCTCTGTCAGCAATTTTAGAAGCCTCCACAGTAGTTGACTCCCCACTGATTAGGCCAAATGCAGCCTTGACAAATGACCCACTTCCTTTTTCTGGAGTGCCAACATTATGTTTTTACCACCCGTTGTTTGTGTTACCTGCACCCTGAGCATGTGTGGTTGGCTGTCCTCGATTCAAAAGCCCAGAAGCTATTAAGTTTGCTCCTCTCTCTGCCTTCAGCAGACAAAACAGCCCCAAGAAATCTGTGAATGCACCCCATAATTAACACTGTGACCCACGAACGACACTGAGAGGAAAGCTGACTTCCTGTGGACCTCACTATGCAACCCTACTGGGAGGAGAGGAAACAAAGACTACTATGGCAGAACAACTACAAAGCTACAAATACATAACCACGATAAAAGTACAAATCTACTTGAGAATATGTTAAACAACAGCATACTGTTTCATTCTAATTTTTAATAAGTCAACCAACTCATTGAACCGTGATTAAAAACTTGGAGCCATGGCCCTTTCTGTGATAGGCTCTAGCAAAAATAAATAAATAAAACTTGTGTAGCATTGATACAAGTGCCTCCATATATTAACACTGCACATAAGATGAATAAGCTCCACAACGCGATAGGTATGGGTAAAATTGGGATGCTCTTATGAAGATTAGCTGCAGTGACATGGAATACACTCTTATGCCGCATACACACGATGGGACTTTCCACCAACAAAACCGTGGATTTTTGTTCAAAGGTTGTTGGCTCAAACTTGTCTTACATACACACAGTCACACAAATGTTGGCCAACAATTCCGAACGTGGGAACGCGGTGACGTACAAGGCGTATGACGAGCCGAGAAAAGGGAAGTTCAATAGCCAGTGTGGCTCCTTCTGCTTGATTCAGAGCATGCGTAAACTTTAATGCGCGGACTTGTGTACACGCGATCGGACTTTCCGACAACAAAGTTTTGTTGGCGGAAAATTTGAGAACCTGCTAAGAAACATTTGTTGGTGGAAAGTCCGACAGCAAATGTTCGATGGAGCATACACATGGTTGGACTTTCCGACAACAAGCTCACATCCAACATTTCCCGTTGGAAAATCCGACCATGTGTACGCGGCATAAGGGAACAGGGATGTAATCAAGAAAACAATCAAACAGTATATAAAACGTACATACAGGGCCGATCCTAGGGTCACAGATGCCTGGGTGCAGAAATATTTCTGGCGCCCCCACATGGGCGTGGCCATCTTACCAACTCCTCCCCTTTACAAATGATTCTATGGCAACGACTCAAATACAGAGCTGCTCCCCTAAGAAGTCTTTGTTACCCTGAAATCCTCCCATGATCTCTTAACAATAAAGAAAATACAGGAAGAGAGAACACTAATGAGACCTGGAGGGGAATCTCTCTGATGCACACAGAGAGGGCTTCTGTTAGAAAGAGTCCCCAGACATAATACAGGATACGGTCAAAGACTGCAGACATGATACAAGAGATGGTTAGAGACTGCAGACATAATACAGGAGATGGTCAGAGACTGCAGACATGATACAGGAGATGATCAGAGACTGCAGACATAGTACAGGAGATGATCAGAGACTGCAGACATGATACAGGAGATGATCAGAGACTGCAGACATAATACAGGATACGGTCAAAGACTGTAGACATGATACAGGAGATGGTCAGAGACTGCAGACATAGTACAGGAGATGATCAGAGACTGCAGACATGATACAGGAGATGATCAGAGACTGCAGACATAGTACAGGAGATGATCAGAGACTGCAGACATGGTACAGGAGATGATCAGAGACTGTAGACATGATACAAGAGACAGTCACTGCAGACATGGTACAGAAGCTGGTCAGAGATTGCAGACATGATACAAGAAATGGTCAGAGACTGCAGACATAGTACAGGAGATGATCAGAGACTGCAGACATGATACAAGAGACAGTCAGAGACTGTAGACATGATACAAGAGACAGTCAGAGGCTGCAGACATAGTACAGGAGATGGTCAGAGACTGCAGACATGGTACAGGAGTTGGTCAGAGACTGCAGACATAATACAGGAGATGATCAGAGACTGCAGACATAGTACAGGAGATGATCAGAGACTGCAGACATGGTACAAGAGATGATCAGAGACTGTAGACATAGTACAGGAGATGATCAGAGACTGCAGACATGGTACAGGAGATGATCAGAGACTGCAGACATAGTACAGGAGATGGTCAGAGACTGCAGACATAGTATAGGAGATGGTCAGAGACTGTAGACATAGTACAGGAGATGATCAGAGACTGCAGACATGATACAAGAGACAGTCAGAGACTGCAGACATAGTACAGGAGATGGTCAGAGACTGCACACATGATACAAGAGATGGTCAGAGACTGCAGATTTAGTACAGGAGATGATCAGAGACTGTAGACATGATACAAGAGACAGTCAGAGACTGTAGACATGATACAAGAGACAGTCAGAGACTGCAGACATAGTACAGGAGATGGTCAGAGACTGCAGACATGGTACAGGAGTTGGTCAGAGACTGCAGACATAATATAGGAGATGATCAGAGACTGCAGACATGGTACAGGAGATGATCAGAGACTGCAGACATGGTACAGGAGATGGTCAGAGACTGCTGACATGATACAAGAGATGGTCAGAGACTGCAGACATAATACAGGAGATGGTCAGAGACTACAGACAAGATAGAATAGATGGTCAGAGACTGCAGACATGATACAAGAGATGGTCAGAGACTGCAGACATAATACAGGAGATGGTCAGAGACTACAGACAAGATAGAATAGATGGTCAGAGACTGTAGACATGATACAAGAGACAGTCAGACACTGCAGACATGGTACAGAAGCTGGTCAGAGATTGCAGACATGGTACAGAAGCTGGTCAGAAATTGCAGACATGATACAAGAGATGGTCAGAGACTGCAGACATGATACAAGAGATGGTCAGAGACTGCCGACATGATACAGGAGATGGTCAGAGACTGCCGACATGATACATGAGATGGTCAGAGACTGCAGACATGATACAAGAGATGGTCAGAGACTGCAGACATGATACAAGAGATGGTCAGAGACTGCAGACATGATACAAGAGATGGTCAGAGACTGCAGACATGGTACAGGAGATGGTCAGAGACTGCAGACATGATACAAGAGATGGTCAGAGACTGCAGACATGATACAAGAGATGGTCAGAGACTGCAGACATGGTACAGGAGATGGTCAGAGACTGAAGACATGATACAAGAGAAGGTCAGAGACTGAAGACATGATACAAGAGAAGGTCAGAGACTGCAGACATGATACAGGAGATGGTCAGAGACTGCAGACATGATACAAGAGAAGGTCAGAGACTGAAGACATGATACAAGAGAAGGTCAGAGACTGAAGACATGATACAAGAGAAGGTCAGAGACTGCAGACATTATACAAGAGATGGTCAGAGACTGCAGATATAATACAGGAGATGGTCAGAGACTGCAGTTCCTATGGACGTTAGTAAATAATGGCCGATCGGCCCTCTCACCTGACCCAGCGATGGTTTCTCTGATCAGGAGTCTGCTCACTCTGAATTGCCCGTGGCGACTCCACTGGGTAGCACCCAGATCTGTATTCTGGCAGTGACTCCATTCCTTTCTCCGCCAGGGATGGCGCTAGGCTGTGTGTCTTTCCCTCTGGTGGTGCAGGGCAGTGGGGTTCCCTCTATGATGGTGTTCCCTCAGCACTGCCCTCTCCCTCTGGAGTCCTGGGTTTACTTCCCTGAAAGCTTTCTCAGGCTCCTGTATCGCTCTCATATTCAGCTGAGCCTGCTGTGTGGGCTGCAGTTTCCGTGTTACAGTGGGGCTGCCAGTCCTCGGGACTACATGTCCCACAATCCTCTTCTCTGCTCCTTTTTCTATTCTATTTTTTCCCTGGCTGATATGAAGACGGGGGAAGAAACATGGTGGGAGGCTGTGCTGGCCAGCGCCACCCACTAGTATAGCAGTGCACGTGCGGAGGAGAGGGAGAGGGAGGGGAAGGGGCAAAAGACGAGCCCGCAGCTGCAGTGACATCACTAGGGTTGGTGTCACCAGGTGCGGTATAACATGGTGTCACCCCCCTTCCACCAACTATAGTTGCCCCTCAGTACAGACCCCCCTCCACTAAGTATAGACCCCCCTTTGTCAGTGCAGACCCCCCACTAAGTATAAACCCCCCTCTCAGTACAGACCCCCCTTCATCAGTATAGACCCCCCCAGGACAAACCACCCCCCCTCCATTAGTAGACCCCCACCAGGACAACCCCCCCTCCATTAGTACAGATCCCCCAGGACAAAGCCCCCTCCATTAGTACAGACCCCCCACAGGACAACCCCCCCTTCATTAGTACAGACCCCCCAGGACAACCCCCCTCCATTAGTACAGACCCCCAGGACAAACCCCCCTCTATTAGTACAGACCCCCCAGGACAAACCCCCTTCACTAGTACAGACCCCCACAGGACAAATCCCTCCTTCATTAGTACAGACCCATCAGGACAAACACCCTCCATTACTACAGACCCCCCAGGAGAACCCCCCTCCACTAGTACAGACCCCCACAGGACAAATCCCCCCTTCATTAGTACAGACCCCCAGGACAAACCCCCCTCCATTAGTACAGACCCCCACTAGGACAAACCCCCTCCATTAGTACAGACCCCCCCAGGACAACCCCCCCTCCATTAGTACAGACCCCCCCAGGACAACCCCCCCTCCATTAGTACAGACCCCCCCGGACAAACACCCCCCTCCATTAGTACAGACCCCCCAGGACAAACCCCCTCCATTAGTACAGACCCCCCAGGACAAATCCCCCCTCCATTAGTACAGAACCCCCCCCAGGACAAATCCCCCCTCCATTAGTACAGACCCCACCAGGACAAATCCCCTCTCCATTAGTACAGACCCCCCAGGACAACCCCCCTTCATTAGTACAGACCCCCCCAGGACAACCCCCCTCCATTAGTACAGACCCCAAAGGACAACCCCCCTCCATTAGTACAGACCCCCCCAGGACAAACCCCCCCTCCATTAGTACAGACCCCCAGGACAAATCCCTCCATTAGTACAGACCCCCCCAAGACAACCCCCCTTCATTAGTACAGACCCCCCAAGACAACCCCCCTCTATTAGTACAGACCCCCCAGGACAACTCCCCCTCCATTAGTACAGACCCCCCCAAGACAACTCCCCCTCCATTAGTACAGACCCCCCTAGGACAAACCCCCCTCCATTAACCCCCCCAGGACAAACCCCCCCTCCATTAGTACAGACCCCCAGGACAAAACCCTCCATTAGTACAGACCCCCCCAAGACAACCCCCCCTCCATTAGTACAGACCCCTCAAGACAACCCCCCCTCCATTAGTACAGACCCCCCCAGGACAACTCCCCCTCCATTAGTACAGACCCCCCAGGACAACCCCCCATTAGTACAGACCCCTCCAGGACAACCCCCCCATTAGTACAGACCCCCAAGGACAAACCCCCCTCGATTAGTACAGACAGCCAAGGACAAACCCCCCTCGATTAGTACAGACCACCAAGGACAAACCCCCCTCGATTAGTACAGACCGCCCCAGGGACAAACCTCCCTCTATTAGTACAGAAACATTAACACCCGGGCGGCAGCTAGAGAGGACAGTGTGCAGCCGCGCCGCCCGGGTGAAGACCAGATCGAGACAGGCAGCAGCTTAGGCGGGAGTGAGGGACAGAGGAGGAGAGAACCTGTGTCAAGCTGCAGGCACGGGTCGCCCCCCCCCCCAGCGAAGTCACTGCGCGGCTGGTCTCTCTCAACACAGAGACCAGCCGCTCCGATCTCCGGCGGCTGCTCTCCTTTGACAGGAGGAGGAGGAGGGAGGGGGGATGGCCCGGCTCTAGCAGTGTGAAACACAGCGGCCGCTCCGCGGCGGTGACCTGCAAACAGAGCTACTTCTGGACACGGAGGGGAGGAGGAGGAGGGAGGGGAGCACTCTGGCGCTGCAGCGCCCCCACCTCTCTGGCGCCTGGGTGCACTGCACCCCGTGCACCCGCCTGGGATCAGCCCTGCGTACATACAAACTGTGTAGGTACAGTACAGAATGAATCTGACACAGCTTGTCCTATGATCACACAGTAGTTTCTTCTATTTGTTAGAAACATGAACTAGGTCATTTTTTTTTGTATTCAAATCCAAGTTATGACCCAGAGAATGATCTGTCTTATCTGCAACGAAGTAGAAGACACTTATCACTCTGATGGAACAAGGCTGTAATTTGCAGGAAGTTCCCACCAGAAACAAGTAACTGAGTTCCTCTTTCCACTTTCTATGCAACATATTCTAGCTAATGTGCCCTCTCTGTAATGACAGAAATATGGGTGTATTCAGCATGGCACAAGTGCAGTAACCCATGGCAACCAACTTTTAGTTTACAGTAGTTAGAACAATCAAAATATACATTTTGATTGGGTTTTATGAATTACATTTCACTCTACTCTGCCTCCCTGTGTAAATGTAATTCTGTAGTTCTGGATTATTTTGATGTAATTACTTTTTGTAAAGATATGGATTGATAAAGTACATAGCCTGTTTTTATTTTTAACAAATGCTTATATATCCCCAGTGACTATAATGGCAAGGAAAAAGCAACTGTATCAAAACTTACTCAATTTGCCAACTTGAAAAACATGAGTATACTCTATGGAAATATAAAAAGCGTTCACATTCCTTAAAGGATTAGTTTACCTTTTACCAAAAAAATGCCTATGCAGGTAAAGGGTTCCTGTAGTTAAAAACAAATTGTACAGCTTTGACCAAAGATGAAAAATGTCCTTGCCATAGGTATAGGCCATTTACATACTAGGATGTTGTTAAGACACTCCCAGCCAATTCAAACACCTTTGAATTATTATTATTATTATACAGTATTTATATAGCGCCAACAGTTTACGTAGCGCTTTACAACTTGAGGGTAGACAGTACAAATACAATACACTTTGATACAGTAGGAATCAGAGGGCCCTGCTCCTTAGAGCTTACAATCTAAGAGGGAAGGTCAAGAGATACAAGAGGTAATAACTGTGGGTGATGTGCTGATTGAGAAGATAAATGTACAGTTGTTAGGTGGGGGCCAGATAGGCTTCTCCGAAGAGATGAGTATTCAGGGATCGTCTGAAAGTGGATAAAGTAGGAGAAAATCGGACGGATTGGGGTAGAGCATTCCAGAGGATGGGGGAGGCTCTGGAGAAGTCCTGAAGGCGAGCATGGGATGAGGTGACAAGGGAGTTTGAGAGCAGGAGGTCATGCGCTCTCTCTCCTCTTTTTGCAGTAGCCCTGAGCTCAACAATGCTGCAATGGAGGAGATAGTGTACCACACATGTTTGGGGGGTTTGAGAGCCCATTTCTGTGATGGTGGGGATGAGCAGTAATGACTGGGAGTGTCTTAGCGATGTCCTATCAACAAGGCAGGCATGGGGTGATGCCACCTATGGGAGTTTTTCAATCAGGTTTCAGAGGTATGCAAATGGTCTCCACCTACAGCAAGGGTAATATCCAACTTTTTTGTCTACAGGCGCCCCTTACCTGCATAGGCAATTTTTTTTTTATTTTTTTTTTGGTAAAGGTGAACTAACCCTTTAATGCCTATCACCTCCAGCTACAAAGCAGGGGTGGTTTGTATGACTACTTTAGATTGGTGTAGGGTAAGAGAATACACAATGGAGCACTGTAACATATTTAAAATGGTAGTCTAATAACATGCCGGCAACATATATTACTAACTTGTCAATGATACAGTTAGTCAAGTTTGGCCTCTTGCAAATTTTGCTGGCCCATAAAGGCTGTGTAATTATACCCATTACACTTATGCCTCGTACACACGTGTTCGATGGAAGCCTTTTGTCAGAAATTCCGACCGTGTGTAGGGTCCATCGGACAGTTTCCATCAGAATTTCTGTCGCACAGAATTTGAGATCTGGTTCTCAAATTTTCCAACAACAAAATCCGTTCGCGTAAATTCCAATCCTGTGTAGACAATTCGGTCACACAAAGTGTGACACACAAAGTGCCACGCATGCTCAGAATAAATTACGAGATGGAAGCGATCTGTTAAAACTACCATTTGTAATGGAGATAGCACATTCGTCACGCTGCAAAATAGTTTAGCGCATTCTCTTCTTCTTTAGAATGCTATACCTGGCTCAAGCTGGGCTCCTCCACTTCTTCCTGGCTGGAAGGTCCAGGGTGGGCATTGGAAGCCTCAGCTGGGATGGAAGGGGATGGAAGGAAGCATGGAAGGAAGGGTTGAGAGGGATTCCCTGACTTCAGTCTGGTCTGCCAGAAAATGAAGTCTGTCATAGTACCAAAGCCTGGGGACATAATTGTCATCTGCTGCTGCTCCTGATCTCATGGATTTCTGGACCTTAGTATGCTAACAATTATATGTGCTCCTCAGGCCACCAATTTTTTTTTTTAAATAGTTGATGTCTGCCATGGGAATCTGCGGCTTCACCAACTCCAGCAGTTTCTCCAGCGCTGCCTGCCTCTTTATTTTGTTATTATAATGTGGATGTTTGACCTGCCACAGACAGGGCAGCTCCCTGTATTTATCTATGAATATTGGGAGGAAGCCGTGGTCTTTGAACCCATCCATTTTCTCTGAAAGACACAACACAAGACAAACCCTAATGTCAGGCAAAACTCTCCTAATCTTGACCCAATATAGGCCTCAATCTATAAGCAGTATAAACCACTGACGCACCAAGTTAAAATTATACCTTCGTATGTGTGAAACTCCACCCACCCCTGACGTTCATTTTAGTGTATTCCCCGCCACTTCTCTTTCGGCGCAATGGGTAGAGAACATGGCGGAGACACAGAAGGTGCATGCAGAGGAGAGCAGCAATGAGGAAAGCCCGGAGTCACTAACGTCCCGATCCCGGAGGAGATTTAAGGCCTCAAATATGTCCTTTATAGAGATGGTGGAGATGGTGGCCATCTTGAAGAGGGCCGACTATGACGGGAAGCATGGACCTTACCCCAACCCAAATGTGAGAAAGGCCAAGATCATGACTAAAGTTGTGAAAAGTCTGCAAAAGAATTTTGGGGTACGGCGATCCAAGGATCAACTGAGGAAACGATGGTCAGACCTCAAATTGAGGAAGCACGATCAGTACAGAAAGATCCGGAAATTGCTTCTAAAAAGTAAGTATTTGTCGTGTGTTTCTATTTTAGTATTTCTTGCACGCTGCTCCATGTGCTTTTCTTTACTGTTGTACAGTTTAAAATGGCAACTTTCATGTTCGTGGGCACAGTAATCGTTCGTAGGAAACATTGTTTGTTCGCCCACTAATACAATGTTTTTGGCAGATGCAAGTTAACTACATTTGGTCATACCTATTTATATTCAAAGAAGTTTATGACATTGTTGTCTAGATAACTAGAATTAAATGCAAACTTGATTCAATGTAAGGAGAGGACACGCAGCAGCTGTTTACACATCTGGACGCAGGAGCACTAGTGTGGGACACCAGAACAAACTTTTTAGGGTGTCCCACACAGGTGCTCCAGTGGATACTAGGGGTGTCTCCATGTGTGAAACTTGTACAAAAAAGATAAGTATTCCAGTTTTAGAAAGGAACTAAAAATGTCTTCAGCTTGGAACTCTGCCAAAACAGATAATTGTATGACACTTCCAAGCAATGTTTCATATTCCTATTTCTGCCCTCAAATATCTGTGTGCTATAAATACCTTTTTTTTATTCACATAGGGGAGAAAAGACTCGGGACATCTGAGGACACCAGGGACCCCCCACCTCCTAAAGAAGGGGAAGTCGCCAAAACACAAGCAGAAGATGTGGAGGAAGGAGAGGTTTATGATATATATTATATGATTTATAATACATGGTGTGTTTTTTTCTCTTAGGTGATGTGGATGTTGTGGAAGAAGAATCTCATTTCACAAGTGAAAGTGCCCAGATCCTCATTGGGGAGATAATAGGGTGCAATCATGATTTAGAAAATATAAAGGAAAACATCAATGAAGTTAAAAAAAAAAATGAAGAACATCATTGATGTTTTAGGCAGAATATAAAAAACAACAAAATTGTACCATTTTAGTGTGTATTTTTGAATTTTAAAAAAGTTTTAAAGTATTTTAAAAGCCAAATTTTGAAGATGCACACAGTGTGTCAACATGTGCTATCTGCCATCACGGGGTATCAATGAACGCGTTTTGTGGGTGCAACCCCTTCCTCCCAACTCAATTTGGTGAAAGGAAGGGGTTGCACCCCCAAAACACGTCCATTGATCCCCCATGATGAGAGCTAGCACATGTTGACATTAGGCATGGGATCAGGAGAGAAATCCCCAGTTTGAATCCCAATTTGTGAGCATCTTCAAAATTTGGCTTTTATAGGGGTGACATCACCCCATCTGATGAAGTCAACATCAACACAGTTTGGACATAATAATGTCTCATATTGCCTTCAATTTATCAAAGTTGAACTTTGTAAGTTCCTGAGTTGTGTATGTTGTGTTTTGAAAAAAAAAAAAAATGTTAAACACCAAAGATGTTGGTTTGTTCAAAAACCCTTTTCTAAAGGCACATGTGAATGTGCTTTGAGTGCAATATTTTCTATTCAACAATGAGTGGCTTCTTCTTTCAATGCTCAATAGCAGTTTTTGGAGTAAGTTGGTGTTTACAGTGACAATGAGGGTTATTTACTAAAGTCAAATCCACTTTGCACTACAAGTGCACTTTTGCAGTGCACTTGTAGTGCAAAGTGGATTTGCCTTTAGTAAATAACACCCACAGTGGTTTATAAATTGCCACAATCAGCCCATTTTCATGAATCCACAAATCTCATTCATGGTGCTGAAAATGATGAATATTTTTATCATGAATGCATTACAGACATTAACAACAAAAACAAGGTGCGTGTGTAGCAGACCCACAACATAACATTTCGCTGAAGAAGAGATTGTCACTTCATGTATCAAATAAATTACGTTTGCACTATTGAAGAAAAAGGCCCAAAAAAAGTCCATTGGAGAACCTAGGAGACTGCTCAAAGAAACCCAAGTAGTAAATCAAATGAAATATTAGTTCTTTTTCAAAAAGATATTAATTTTAAAAATGTCTCAGACATTTGGTGGCACATCAATGGCCCCCCTACCCACAAAGTACTCTAGATACTTTTGGCGAACTTCAGGGTCACTTTGGGGGGGCAAGCCAGGACAGCCAGCTTCAAGAGCCGTCAGTGTTGGATCCCGTAAGAATCCAGCCTCAGGCCCAACTGAGGCCACATAGTTGGCTGCATTTTTGCGCAAAAAGTTATGTAAAATGCAGCAGACAAGAAGTATGTGATTACATTTATATTCCGCCATGTTAATTGCAGTGAGGAATAGGCGGAACCAGCTGGCCATTATCCCGAATGCATTCTCCACCACTCTTCTGGCTCTGGCCAGCCAGTAATTAAAACACTCTGCTCCGGGGTGAGGGTCCTCATCGGGAACGGCCGCATCAGGTGTTCACCCAGACCAAATGCTTCATCAGCAATAAACACAAACGGGAGTCCTTCGACGTTCTCTTCCAGAGGTGGCAATCCCAAGCCACCACTCTGGAGATGCCTGTAGAACTCGGTGTGGGTGATGACTCCACCATCCGACATTCAGCCATTCTTCCCCACGTCCACATAGAGGAACTCATATATCGCCGACACCACCGCCAACATCGCAATACTATTAAACCCCTTATAGTTGTAATAGCATGACCCTGAGTTGGGGGGGTGGGACTATGTGGATGTGTTTCCCATCAATTGCCCCTCCACAGTTGGGAAAGTCCCAACGATCAGCAAAGTGGGATGCCACAGTCTGCCATTTTTGTGGCTTTGAAGGAAACTGTGAAGCCAAACAAGAAAAAAAAATTAGTCATTTTGCACATAAACATTGCAAGAAGATTAGGCACAAACATTCTTGGTCACCATCAGTATAGAGTTTATTTGAAGGAGTATTTAAAGACAAAAATCAAAGGTCCACTGATCAGATTCCTCTCCCCTCTGATGGCCCATTGTAAAAATTTTAGGGGGGGGGGTGTTTTGGACAGGTAACCCTCTCCACTTCATTGAGAGCTGAGTGCATAAATAATGTGTTTTACTTTGGCCAGCTCCTCCTTACTTACACTATAGGCAGCCCACTGGACAAGTAAGAAATGTCATAATACAAAAATAGAAATACACATTGTCCTAATTGAAGCACATTTTTACATACTGCAATTACCTATCAAGATAATAGGAGAAAAAAAACTTTAAACAGTACCATTTGAAAGTATTCAGGCAGGCCCTTTCACTACATGCTTTGAGGAATTCATCCATAAATAGGTAGGTATAGTGTGTATGGGTTTGGCAAAGTCAGATAGAGGATTGGTATCGGTTGACTTAGCGGTTGGGTGGAGGGATGATTTTGGGACCCAAAAGAAAGCCTCTGGCACTCTGCATGAATGTAAGCACACAAATAACATTTTTACACATTTTAGGGGGTGTTTAGGGTAAACCACTACTATGGAGCTGACAAAATACATTGTTAAGTGACTAGGCTAGGTGTGTATGGGCCCAGTATAGCATGCTGGGGAGGTTTGTGAAGGCAAATATGCATGAAGGACAAAAAAGGAGCATTAAAAACTTCCAGCATGCATGAGGACAAAGAGGACATTCACAGCATATTACAATCATGGTAATTAGGGAATGATGAGAGAAATACAATACATTAGCAAACATTAAATACATAGAATGTAATATTAAAGGAGAAATCTTACCTTAATATAGTCCTTCTGCAGGACCTGAATGATGGCAGGACAGGTCTCTGGAATAATGATCCCCAGAGCCTGGAGGGAGATGCCTGTCAAGAACTTGATGTCCTGCAGACTTCTCCCCGTCACCAAGTACCGTAAGGTGGCGATTAGCCTCTGCTCGGGAGTGATGGCTTGCCGCATGAAGGTGTCCTGCTTCGTAATATAAGGGGACAGCAAAGCCAACAAACGGTGAAAAATGGGGTCCGTCATCCAGAGATAATTCCTGAAATCATCAGGATTACTCTCCTGGATCTCCCGAAACTAAAGCATATGTGAGAATTGGTCACGCTGGACTAACCAATTCTTCATCTATGAACTCCACCTCGCCCTGTTCATGGACTGGACTTGGGTCAAAGTAAGAACCCCAACATCAAGCCCCTGCACAGCACAAACTCTACGACGAGTATGTACTGGCAACATGGCTTCAAAATGGTCGGCTGGTCAGAACGAACTAACAGAAAGCACTAAAAAACAGCAAGGCCTGAGAAGAGCGAGCTGAAAATCAGAAATGAGTGGACAAGAACGTACTGAAGATCAAATACGCATTATAATAATAATACGCACTGGCAAACAAATGCAAACTGACTACACGCACTGAAGAACAGATACGAACCCACAAGCACAAATTGAAGAGCAGTAACGATCGGTAAAGCATGAGTCTGAAAAGCACAAATTGTCTCTCACCAAACTTCTACTAACACGAGATAAACACGAGATTAGCAGAAGAAGCCCAAAGGGTGGTGCACTGGCTATTGAACTTCCCTTTTCTAGTCCTGTCGTACGTGTTTCCGCCCAACTTTGTGTGACCGTGTATATGCAAGACAAGTTTGAGCCAACATCCATCGAAAAAAACCATGGATTTTGTTGTCGGAATGTCCGATCGTGTGTACAAGGCATAACTCTACTATTGTTGGTTGTGTACAAGGTGTACCAGCATAAATAGGAAGACACATATAAAATACCAATGATCATTTTACTAGAAGGTTTTACATGTATGTACTTGCATAGCAAACCACCACCTTTCCTTTGTGCAAAAAAAATAATTGTTTGGCACCATAAATATGTTAAAGCGGCTTGCATTAAAAATGAAAATATTTATCCCCTTATTATGTAATAGAATAGAGGTTTGGGAGTCTGGACCCCAACCAGAACTCACCAGAGGCAAGGAAGCAGGCAGACTATCTTGGTACAGAGTAATGATCCTACTGGTCTCATTATGTGGAATCACTCTATTAATAAACTTAATAACATTTTCTATTTCAATAATTTTTTTTAGTATTTAAAGCAATACAAGTAAATAGTACATGGGATTAGGAGCCTGGGCTCCGCTTAAAACATAGAGGGTGTGTACAACAAACAGGTAAGGGGGGAAGGAAACAGAGCAGATCCATGCTACACAACACAGCGGAAAGTCATATAGTAACAAACTGTAAAATAACTTCTATTATAACTCCATTAAAAAGCAGGGTATCAGAGTCAGTGGCCAGTGCTCTACTCTATCCATAATTACCTTGTTTTTAAGAAGGAGGAATATGAGTCGGTACTGATAGCCAGGGCCTTTTCATAGGTGAAATTATTACTAGAGAGAGAACCTCTGAAGGGTTAGAAGATACCTGAGATTTCCAGTGTCTTACAATTATGATTTTGGCAGCCAAGAGGACATGTATGAGGATCGTATTGAATTCCTTTGGCCAACACTCCATTCCTATATTAAGGAACACAAGGGCAGGGGAAATGGGGATTAGAATCCCTGTAATATCCAATAGAACAAAGAATAATTTACGTCAAAAACTAGCCAGGCATTTACACTCCCAAAATATGTGGTACATAGATCCTGCTTGTCCACAATCTCGCCAGCACAAAGGGGAGCTAGTGGATGACAAGGAGTGTATTCATACAGGGGTATAATACCACCAAGATACAATTTTTGGAGCTAATTCTCAGTGTTGGACATTGTGTGATTCTGTGTATACAGAACCTATAGCTTTATTCCATTGGGTATCTGAAAATTGCTGGTTGAGATCACGTTCCCCTTAATAAAATTTTTATCTCAATCACTTGCATGTTATTAATACATGTGCCTACATTTCTCAGTACAGGTCTGCTTTAAAGAGTTAAATCTGTATCTGTGCCAAGGTGTGTTCAATTTTCACAGATCTGCTTGCTTTGTCTAATTCTTGTCCTGAAATTTGTGAAATAATGTCTCTGTGATTAAAATGTTGATTTCCATGAAAGAGCAGTGATTCATGCATCTTACTGAAATGTACACCCTTTTTATCTTTGTGCTTTTCTCATAAATATATTCAGCAATGCCCCCGATAAATATTCAAATGGATGCCTTGTAAACAGATATCAGGTTGTCAACTCTGGATACCCCATCTACTTTAGTTTCCTGCAGATCAGAGTGCCAGATGATCAAGACACAAGAAACTTTATAATAATAATAATACAATGCGTTGCTACTAATAAAATCATGTAGGATGTATAACAGTGCTTAATAGATTAAACAGTTTTTTTCATATAATGGCATTAACAAGTTACCTTTGAATTCTTTTGGTTCAAAAAGACTTTTGTTCACATTCTAATGTTTCACTCTTGTGTATAAAACTTAAATGACTTTCCATTCTGATCTATTAACAAGGCCTGAATATAAAACGATATATAGGATCCAAGCTTAAATATGACATTTGCCAGTATACAGTAGCTGTTTCATTGTTGTGTTTTGGCAATACACCTGTTAGTAGTAATTCATCTCCTATAGGTACTTAAGCCTTATAGCTTTGCAGCACGCCATTGTATACTACTAAATATTATGCCTAAAGCCCAACTAAAAGAGATAAAGAAAAAAAACACCCTTGCAGTGCCAAGGGATAGACTGACAAGCACTGTGCAAAGCATAGTGACCTGAATAGTTGGGAATATTGCCCCTACCCCCTTTCCTAGCCTGAGTGTTGCTGTGCAGAGGATCAAAGAAGACCAATATCAAGACAAATTCAGGTACAAATGTTAGCTGTAAGCAAAACTACATTTAATTATTTTTTTTCTGTGAAACCCTATTTTTAATTAAAAATTCAAGAGCTCAGCTTTATTAAAAATACAAATGCAGTTTTTTTCTGTAACACTCACATAGAGCTGGAAGTGTCCCTAAAGTAATACCTTTTTTGACACTAGAAGCTGCCAATCTTCTGGGTTGAATTATGATCAGTGTCTTTCAACCTACTTCCTCTGAGCCTAGGCTTTCATTGATAGGCCTACCATGTTATCATCCAACCAGGGCTGGCTGGGATATCATTGGGCTGCCCAGAAAAAAAGGTTTATCTATACACTGGGGGGAGATTTATTAAAACTGGTGCACACAGAATCAGGTGCAGTTGTGCATAGCAACCAATCGGCTTTTAACTTCAGCTTGTTTCATTAAACTTTGACAATCAAACCTAGAAGCTGATTGGCTACTATGCACAGCTGCACCTGATTCTGTGTGCACCAGTTTAGTAAATCTCCCCCATTGTCACCTTGTCCATTTATTACCTGTTTAAAGAGTAGCTGTAAAATCATATACCGTACTTATTGTCACATTGTATTTATATATTTCTAGCCTATTTCTATTATTTTGATTGTTGTTGAAGTTTGTAAACTTACTTTGTATAGATCCCCACACATTTCCTACCTTGAATTATGTGACACATATTCACTATGGCCTGTGAGTAGGCACTGCTGTGTCACATATTTTACAGAGCCTGCCTTCTGAACTACAGAGGTGCAGCACTCGCAACATGAAAGAAGATTTTTCAAGTAACTATTGTTTGTATTGCTATTACAATGTTGATGTTATAAAATGGAAGGGTTATGCTGAGACCAGAGATTTCCCCTAACCTTGCCAATGATCCCCTGGTGCTCTGCACAAATTGCTTTTTTTATGCATTGGGATTGCAATAGACAATGCTGCCCAATGGGGCAGGTGTGGACAGTGATTTTGTTGCTTGTTCAGAATATGTACAGTATATAATTTAGTTTGCATTATCTGGGCACATATGTGCAGCAGCAAAAGGATGGCCTTAAAGCCTACATGCCACACATATGTTTCTGTACTTAGAGCACACTCACTGCACAATTCCAGCACAGAGACTGAGCTGTCAAAGACAGCTCTAGGTCTCCACCAATGATCATTAGCCATCAGTACTGGCTCCCAATCATGTGACCCAGAAGCAGCCAGTCACAGTGGTCACATGATCAGCAATCCTTTCCACCCCCGAGTTTTCAAAATCTTTTAAAGGGATGCCGGGCAGGTAGGAGGAGGTTAGTATTGTAATAATAATAAAAAAAGTATAGATAAAGAAACTTTATATAAAATGATCAATGAGAAGATGTTGGCAATATAAGTCTACAACATAGACATGCGCATAGGGTGTGCCGGCTGTGCCTGGGCACACTCTAAACACCCTGTGCGGTGCCGATTCCCCCTGCTTCCTGGCACCCCCTCTCTCCCCCCTGCAGTACTGCCATCTTCCCTCCTCTGCTCTCCTGCCCACTGCTGCGGGTGATGTTTCAGGGTGGATGAATGAATGAACACAGTGAGTGATCTATACCGATCACTCCTGTGTTCATTCTTAACTGAAGCATCATAAACTATTTACTATGCTTCAGTTTGTGAATGAACAGGAAGCTGCTCAGCATAGAGCTCTTCCCATCCATTGTCTGTGCAGTGCAGCTGAGGCTGCAGAGAAAGGGACTGGGAAAGCTCTGTCCTCAGTCCCTTTCTCTCTGTTTAGATTCTTGATATTTCACCAAAGATCACCTAGAAAAAAAATACAGTAAAAGAATAATAAAAAAAAACTACTGACACCATCCACTGCACTACTGACACTAATCCCTGCACTGCTGACACTGTCCACTGCTCCGCTGATATACATGCATATGTGTTTGTGCTCTGGGGTGCACACCCTAATGCAATAGCCTGCACACACCAATGTTCTACAATAGCCTTATTTTCCTTCCTGCACCAGCAACTTGTTTTATTTTCCTTTTAATATATTGTACCAAATTTGTACAGTGCTTTAATACAAGTAGTTGGAGCTGTTTTTGGTAATCTTTAACAATCAAGATTTCCTCTTTGAAATGAACTTTAAAAATGCCTTCTAAAATTTCCAAAACAGTTTTGGGTGCTTTTTGGAATTTCCTGTATGTTCAATGTATAAATAGTGAATGTATAAAAGAGAACATACGGCATTATGGTAACATAACATGTGAATCTATCAACTAAAATTAATAGGGCCCATTTCTGGATCATCATGGGGATTCTAGCATAAAACACACATTATGCATGTTATCTGATTATAGAAACATTTTAAATAGTACAAAGATATCCCAGAAAGAGTTTGGTTTCATTGGGATTGATCTACTAGAGATGTAGAGGCTATATTCACTTATTGAAGCGGTGTTCACTCTGAACACTCAATTGTGCACAAGGAGAATAAAAAAAAAAAAAAAAAAGAACAGCACTTTTGCTTGCATATGATTGGTCTACTGGCTTTGTGTGAAGGTGAATAGCTACACCTGACTGAGTTTACAAGTCATTTTTAGGAGGGAGGTCATCCTTTTTCCAAGTCAGTGATTCTGTTTTTAGTTTTTTCATTTGTTTCTGGTATGATGGTGTTATATCTTTCACTTGGATGTTATAAGTTGCACTTTGTAAATACAGCTGTATAAAACAAAAACTGTGTCTGTCTTCTTTGTTGCTTTGACTTTCAACTGTTATCAGCTGTGGTCATTTTGATTAACTCAGCATGAAAATAGCTTTCCTGGAGCATTTCAGTCCCGGTAGTGCAACTGAGGCAAACAATCAACTATGGGTGGCAGGGCACTGTCAAAAGATCTCTGGTAAAGTTATTGTCAGGCATAAGTCAGGAGATGGATACAAAAAAAAAATTCAAAGGCTTTACCAGTGCCTAGAAGCACAGCGAAGTCTATTATTAAGACGTGGAAGGTATTTGGTACAACACAGACCCTCCCTGGATCAGGACATACAAGGACATCCAAGGCTCCAAACTAGTTGAAAGACCCAGGAAGAAACTGGTCAGAGGGGCTACCAAAAGGTCTACCGCAACTCTGAAGCAGCTGCAGGAAATAATGACAAAGAGTGGTCATTTTGTGCATGTGACAATATCACAAACTCTCCATAAAATGTGGCTTGTATGGGAGTGTTGCAAAAAAAAAAAAAAAACACTCCCCAAGAAAAGCCACATGCACTCATGACTGAGCTTTGCCAAAACACACCTTGAAGATTCTGAGGCCACATGGAAAAAGGTGTTATGGTCAGACGAGACAAAAATTTAATGATTTGGCCTCAACACCAAACGATATGTCTGGCGGAAATCTAATACAGCTCACCATCCAAATAACACCATTCATACAGTAAAGCATGGAGGTGGTAATATCCTTTTATGAGGGTGTTTCTCTGCAGCAGGAGCACTTGTCAGATTAGAAGGAAGAATGGATGGAGCAAAATACCGTCAAATTATTCACAAATTTGTCAATGGGAAGAAGGTTTACCTTACAACATGACAATGACCCAAAGCATACAGCAAAAATGACCACACAGTGGTTGAAGGAGAACTAGGTGAATGTCCTTGCATGGCTTAGTCAGAGCCCAGACTTAAACACCATTGTAAATCTGTGAAATTACTTGAAGACTGCAGTCCACAAACAGTCACCATCAAATTTAACTGAACTTGAGCAGTTCTGGAAAGAATAGTGTAATTAACAAAAAGGTGGTTCAACAAAATGCTGACACAAGGGGGTGATCCCTTTTCCAACTCAATAATTTGGTTTTTGATTTATTTTTTATTTTTCTCTGACATGTTTGTGTTATATCTTTCAATTGATTGTTATAAGTTGCACTGAGTTAAAACTGGATAAAACAAAACTGTGTCTGTCTTCATTTCAGGCCGCAAAGCAACAAAATGTGACTATTTTAACAGAGGGTGATTCTTTTATATACCCACTGTATGAATAGACCTCTTTAGTGTATGTACACCTTATAAATGAACCTCTATTTGTTCCATGTTGGACTGTTAAGTACTATAGCTAAAGGCAAAACTTTTTCTTTTTCTTTTTTTTTTCATCTTGGATCGGGTAGGGGAAGGTTAAAGCCACTGTCAGGTTTGTTTGCTTTCTGTGATTCCTCCTTTCTTCCTGTCCTGTAGACAAAACTAATGTAGCCACCACATCTAAGGACTGGTAATACATAATATTGAATTTACAATTTTGTTCTTGGGATTAGGTGCTGTAACATAAATACCACTGAATGCGTTCACCTGACAGATACTGAAACTGTGTGGAACTTCTACTTAATGTTTTAAACAGACACTGCCTTTAAATTTGTTAAAATTAACTTCCCAAAAGCAGATTGATACTGTTATGTATCACAGTCATATGTTCTTCATATGTTTTGCCTGTGCTGACTATAAAGCTATTACCAAGTTTGGCTTGTGTTATAACATATGTTCTTTGGTGCATCTTAGAAGAACATTTTAGCATCCATTTAAATACACATTAGGCAGGTACAGCAAAATACATCCTTGATTGTTTCTAATTTGGTGATATCATTTATGTAAAGTGGTCCAAGGTAAATAGTTTAAAATACTCTATATAACATATGTTTTCTAATCTTTTGCTTTAGTACATTTATCCATCCTGAGCAATCCTCTAGATATATTAGAAACGAAAGATTATGTTATGAAACCACATATATTTTTTGTTAATAACATCTTTATCAAATGTTCTGTGGAAATAACCTTGGAAGGGGTTCATTCAGACGCAGTGATTTAAATTACCCATGTTTAAGTTGGCTCATTCTTTTTCCCAACCAGTTCATCGATCTTTTATCCAGAGGCATTTCCCATAACCTTCAGTTTCCTTTTTATCATTCCTTCCAGAGCAGGTTTTAATTTATTTTAATTTATGTTTTAGTATCAGACCACACCTAAAGTATCTGAAAACTGTCCTTGGCTTTTTTGTCTTTTTGTTTCAGTTACAATTTATTTTACAGTGCTTTCAGTTTCTTTCTATTATAGTTGACATAAACAATACAACATTGCAAGGTATCAATATGATTTATCTATCTTGCTTATTTTACAGTAGTGTATATTCAAGTTAAAAACCGTATGTTGCTCCAAATATTTCAGTACCCTGCATATCACAGATTAGATCATGTAATGACCTATTGACCTTTCTTCTTAATGAGATACAGTAATGCCCTGTACGGACGTAAAATGTGCGATCGGAGCTTGTTTTTCCGATTGTGTGTGGGCTCCATCTTGGCTAAGGCTTCATAGCCGGCTTCCTACTGAGCATGCGATTTTGTGCATGGGCCGGCTGTGGTTCCACGACGAACTGAGCCAGAAGTGGCAGCGAGTACCTGTCATGGCCAGGTATCTTGCCCCCCCCCAAAAAAAAGCTGCCATATGTGGTAGGAAGTTTTGGGTGGCCCTCTGCTTTAAGACTGTATCAAATACCTGCTTCCTGTCTATGCATTGTGTCCTGTAGTGACATATGAGCCATCTAGAGGAACCACAGCATGTGGTGGGAGGAGCAGGTGTTCACCCGAAAGTATGGAATACCTGAGATGGCCAGGGAGCAGTGATGTTGCAGCGTTTCAACACACTATTCTTATACAAGTTGAAGCATGTTACAAGGGTTGAAAAATCATCTAGCTCAACCAATAAAAAAACAGAAAATCTCCATATTCAAAATCCTATAAAAGTGTTGTCCTTCTCTGTACTTTTTCCAGTTCCTTTCTGTGAGCTGGTGGCCAAAACTGAACTGCATATTCCAAAGGTGTTCTTACCAATGCTTTGTACAAAGGCAAAATTATATCTCTCTCTCTGGAGTCTATACTTCTTAAATACAAGTAAGTATTTTGGTTGCTTTAGAAACTGCAGCTTGGCATTGCATGCTAATATTAATTTTATGATCTAGTCGGCTTTCTATCCATTTACAAACCAAGTTTTCTAAGCTTATAGACTTTAACTTACACATTAGGCATGTCTCAGGAACTGTGTCAAACGATTTTGTAAAGCCCGGGTATCCACAGAATCAATGTTGACTATCGCTTTTAATAATGTTTACTAGCAAAAACTCTTCTATGAATTATTTTATCAAAATCTTCCTCACTATAGAGGTTCAACTAACAAGTCTATAGTTACTTGGTAAAGGCTTTGATCCCTTTTTAAAGAAAGGCACCACATTGGCCTTTGTCCAAACCAGTCATTAAAGAATCTCTAAAAATTACAAACAATGGCTCTGAAATAACTATTTGAGGTTATATGGACTTGGGCTCCTCCATTTTCCGTTGCATACATACAGTCATACGGTGACTTTGTCCTTAGTCACCGACTCTAAATTATCTTGTAAAAGGCCTACATGCTCAGACCTGACCTTTTTACTTATTTATATATTTGAAGAATTTTTTAGGGTTTGTCCTATTCCTTCACAACCTGACATTATACTTTTTTTGGCTTTGATTTCCTTTTTTTCACACATTTTAATATATTTTTTGTAACTTTTAAATGATGATAGTGGTCATTCATTTTAGATTTTTCATGCCCTTTCTTGATCTTTTAGCTTTGGATGTAAGTCGTTTAGGTTTTCTTTTTGTCCTTAAACTTTTTGTCCATAGAAATATATTTTGCACTGTGTTTGTATACAGTCATTTTGAAACTTTCCCATTTCCGTTCTGTATTTTTTGATGAAAATACTCCCTCTCGGTTTTGTAGAACCATGGTGCCCTCAGCCTTGGTAAGTTCACTCTCTTTAAATTGTTTTTATCTTTCCTGTATGTGCTTGTTATATACAGCTTACATTAATTGAAACAATGTTGTGATCCCTGCTACCCAGTTGTTCTTTTATATACACATTAGCAATATCAATGTTTGAGATTAACAGGGCCAGCAGAGTATCACTTCTAGTTGGGGCTTCTATAAGTTGTACCATAGAATTGTCTTGTAATGGGTTCATACTTTTACTGTTCCAGCAGTGCCATTACTCCAGTCAATTTCAGGGTAGCTAAAATCACCTGTTATTACCATTGTCCCAGCCCTTGTATTCCTTCCTACCTGTATAAGGAGCAAAGAGATAGAGACTTAACAAGTCTCATTAACACTGGGAAGGAAAGCTGTAACAAACTCCATTAATAAACTTTGAAGTATGCATGTGAGCGGCGGCCTGCATGTGGGGGTACCTTTCACAGAGTGGGTGCTCATCAATAGCTGGGATCAGGCGGGAACCACAGTCATGTGAAAATCAAACATTATAGAGGTTCCCTGGCTTAGAGATGAGCCATAAACAGTGTGCAGCAGTAAAAGTACAGAGTCCTTCTGTAAGAGTGCTGTCCCGTGTCACTACACACCTTCATTTGATGAATGTTGCATTTAGGAGGGACACAGCAGAGCCTATGCCTGCTCCACTAGTCCAGTGTACCTGTGCCACCTCACTCCCAGTGACAGAATGGGGTCCTGCCGTGGACCTAGTGTGAGTGTGGACCTCATGTGTGCGATTAATTAACCTCTTTTACTCCCCTGTACCATGCAGCTAAGCTATGGGTCTCTGTAACAGGGGTTTGGTCCCGTCACCTTTAGGCAATGACCACTGGGGAGGAAGCCAGATTACTGACCCCCTCGCTACAGGAGAATCCTCCATCATGCCCGGTACCATGCTTCATTACCAGCTGCCTGTACTTTGCACTAGTTACTGGTCACCTATAGCAATGGCATTTCTCCTCCTACTTGTCTTGCCGAGTAGATCTTTTGTAGTTTTTTTTTTTTTTAATAGGTTTTTTTGAAGGAAATTACATTACAGAATATAGCATAGACGATAATACATTTTAATATAACGTTTGGCATAAACCATGTAGCCTAGGTGTTGTTTGCATAGGTGGATTGTAGAACAGGAGTAATAATGAACAACATCATATAAGAAGAACTTTCGTGAAGAGATAACTGGATGGATCATCTGTGGAGGATCCCTAAAATTACAAGGTGGAAGAGAAGAGGGGGAGAGATAAGGAAGTGGGGAGGAGGGGTACACCACTATACTGTAGAAAGACACTAGGACTGTGACTGAAGTCATGAGCTGGGTTCTCTCAAATGGGGTGCCGATGATTGGGATACTGGTGAGAATGAGGCTGATCATGTTTTAATGGTGTGGATGATTTCGAATCCCTCTATTAGTGAGTTAGTTGTCAGAGGTGTCCTCTTTCCTGGGAGGTGTAGGGAGAGCCGGCGGTGGCTTCTGCACTTGCGCTGTGTGGGGATGCGGCGCATCCACGTCCCAGGGGGCCTGCCTATGGAAAGATGGGATGAGACGACCCACACTCAGCTGGTCTGCATTATTGCAGATCAGCTGTGTGTTTGGATCGCATTTATAGCACGCTCACACTGGGTCAAACAGGGCAACAGAGAGGACGCTTTTTGGAGCCGCTGGTGGAACTTAGGTAGGTTTCAGCTTCAGATTTGAGTTTGACCATGAAGGGGGAAATATTCCCCTCTTTACCCCCCCTTCTCCCCTCTCTGTACATTGATATTTAGTATGCCATCTATGTTTGTTTTTCCTCCAGACTCCCTACCGGCTGGGCCTCAGTGCACATGTCAGTTTGCTGTTTGTCTGGATCCCCAGACTTCAGCGGAGTTGTTGGGTGTGACCAGGGGATCTTTATCCCTGTATATTCTCTGGCTCCTCCTCTCCTTTTTGATAGTAAAGTCAAGCGGCATTTGGTGGATGGGATCTGCGGGAGACTATGCCACGATGTTTAATCCCTATGAATGCTTAAATGTACTTGTAAAGTGACTATGATGTAAGTAGTGCAATGCTTGTATTATTCTATGATCATTTAGCAATATCTGTTAGGGTTTGTTGGCTGACTACTTTACATTTGAATTTCATAGATACTGTACTCCCTGTGAATAACCCCTGATGAAGGAGACAATTCATCTCTGAAACGTAGTTGGGTTAAGGAAGTTGTATCATTTCCCTTTGCAATCTTTTTGTATATTCTATTGCATCCATGGTTATGTGCTATATTTGTATTTTTTTTGTATGATATTTTCAATAAATCTATTCTATTTTTTCTACAACTTTTTGTCCATGTGGTAGAGCCTCGAAAGTCCCACCCCTCCTTTTCTATATATGAAAGATATGACTTGGTCCCAGAAGGTGGAGATGTAGGTACATACCCAGAAACGGTGAGTTAAGGAAGGTCTGGCTTGATGGCATAGGGGGCAGATGGCGGAGCCTTGGTTGTTCTTATCCGAGAGTAAAAGTATATAGGCACGATGAAGAAGTTTCAGTTGGGTTTCTCTCCAAGATTCGTTGGGGATCAGTTGTAGGATTTTGTTGTATCCTGGTAGAAGTTTATCTACTATATCTGTGTCAGGAAAGTCTCTGCCCCAATTTGCTGCTGATGAGGATGCTATTGCAGGAGTGATCTTTTGCAGGAGAGGTTTGTAGATGTCAGAGATAGTATAGGAGCCTTCTTGGAGCAGATGATCTGTAATAGTCGCTCTGAATCTTTTGCGCTCCTCTCTGCATGAGTTGCGAATCAAGCTGACACATTGCCCAAAGTGCAAAGCATGGGACTGGGGAAGGTAGAATTTTTCAGCAATGACTGAGAAGGCGTGGGGTCGCCCCGTTTCCACGTCGCATAGTGTGGAGAATTTGGTGAGGCCTTTTTGTTGCCAAATGAGGAAGGGTTTGTGCTCTTTTGTTGAGATTATGTTGCATAGATGAGGGGATAGATTTCCATTTGCAGTGAAGAAGGGCAACCAAGGAGTAAGGGTGGGCCATTAGTGATTCAATGGGGTAGTTTGAATAGCGGGAGGATTGTGATATCCAATCTAGGCCTATTCGGAGAAGAAATGCTAAGTTGTAAGCTCTGACATTAGGAATACTAATACCCCCTTCACGCCTGGGAAGATATTGGGGTTGATTTACTAAAGGAAAATAGACTGTGCAATTGCTCCAGAGCTTAGTAAATGAGGAAAAGCTCAGCTGAATGTCATCATCCAATCATATGCAAGCAAAAAGGCTGTTTTTAAATTTTTACTTGCACCTGATTGGGTATCCTTTGCAAAGTGAAGCTTTACCTCATTTACTAAGCTCTGGAGCAACTGCACTTGCAGAGTGCAATTGCACTTTGCAAAGTGCACAGTCTATTTGCCTTTGCAATGCATGGTCGTTTGTTCTGCCAGAGAAATTTAGAGATAGCTTTGTTTAACATTTTAATGTCCATATGTTTCAGGAGTGGTGGGATCGCGTGAAGCGGGTACAATAAGCGTGCAAAACTGACCATTTTTACTAAGTGGCATCTTCCCAGGAGAGAGAGAGGCAGATCCATCCAGTTCCCCAATTCTTGGGATATCCTTGTGACCAGAAGGGGGTAATTGAGGTGGTATATAGAAGATGGTAGCTTCCCTATTTTGATGCCTAGGTAGGTTATGTGTGATTTGGCTACTGTGCAAGGTGAATGGAAGGCCCAAGGAGGGTTTAAAAGGGTGCCAATGGGGTGAATTTTGCTTTTTATATAGTTAATGCCGAGACATGAACAAAATTTAAATTCATCAAATATTGTTTTAATACTGGACATGTCAGAAGATGAGAACATCATCGGCAAAGAGGGAGGTTCATGTTTGCCAATGTTGATCCCATGTAGTGATGCCTTTTGGATTAGGTATCTAGAAAGGGGTTCTAACGCAAGGTTGAATAGCAGTGGGGAGAGGGGGCAGCCTTGTGGAGGTGGAATTTAGAGAAGAGAGAAGGCCGGCTACCACCAGTCTGGCCACGAGAGATGTGTACATAGCGTTCATGAGGTGATTGAAGGGGCCAGTGAAGCCCATTTTTGACATGGCCCATCGAAAGCCATTCAAAGCTGACGTTGTCGAAGGATATACAATGTAATACTGACATATAATCACACACATAGGTTGGACTTGATGGACTTGTGTCTTTTTTCAACCTCACCTACTATGTAACTATGTAGCTTTCTCCACGTCCAGAGTGATGATGGCAAAGTCTCCCCCTGGGTTACATTTAGCATGTACTAGGACCATCATTACTTTTCGGATATTTAACATGGCTGTTCTCCCTTTTACGAAACCTGACTGAGCTGGGTGTATCAGAGAGGGAATGATGGTGGCAAGTCTAGTGGCAACAATTTTTGAGAGGATTTTGGCATCTAGGTTTAAAAATGATATGGGTCTATAGGAATCGGTTCAAGGGGGTCTTTTCCTTTCTTCAAAAGTAATTTGATGATGGCCTGGTTGCCCGTATGTAAGTATGGGCCGCCTGATCATATGCCTCTGTAGACATTGAGGAGAGTGGGCTCTGTTATTTTTTGTAGGGTTTTATAGAATTACCCTGTAAACCCATCAGGGCCTGGTGCTTTAGATGGATCTAGGTTGTGAATGGTTGTGGATACTTTGGATAGGGAAATGGGTGCATTTAGGGCCTTAAGTAGGAAAAGAGTGACCGTTGGTTGAGATATTTTATCGAGAAAAGATTGTGCGACTTTTTTGTCTATGGGGTCAGTAGCATACAGTGATAAGTAGTATTGTAGCATGACTTTATTGATCTCCTGTTGCAAGGTTTTAATGGTGCCTGAGGTGTCTCATAAGGAGGTGATATGGGTAGGGCGGAAAGGGCCTTTGCAAAGCCTTGCCAGCAATTTACCTGCTTTATTGCCAAATTTGTGGAGAGTAGCATCCAAATGGGCCCTTTTTGTGAGTGTGTCTGCCCAGGTGTCAAAAGCTTTTTTTGCTGCCTGCCATTCGGTTCTGTTTTTGGGGGTAGTCTAGGGCATATAGAGATTGTTGTGCCAGTCGGAGTCTGGAGCTAGTGTGTTGTAATTTGTTAGGATGTGTTTTTTGTAAGAAGTGGCATATGATGATCCGGCCTCAAAGGAAGGCCTTGCCAGCTTCCCAAAAAAGGTTTGGGTTGTCAGCGTGTGAGGAGTTAGCTGTAGAAAAATCTTTCAGTGCTTCCTCCGTGTATTGTTGGAAGTCAGAGCTGTTGTGAAGATAGGGTGGGAAGCGACATATTCTGGGGTTAGGCTGTAAGTTGGGGTCGTCAAGAGTTGCTGATATTGGGGCATGATCTGATATGGCTATGTCATGAATGTCTGCTGCAGAGATCATTGGGACAAGACTGTCACTACAGAAAAGGTAATCGATACTGGTGAAGACATTATGTGGGTTAGAGCAGAAAGTGAATTCCCAGTCCGCTGGGTGTAAGAGTCGCCAGATGTCGTGGAAGTGGAGAGAAACCATTGTGGATGCAAATTGTCTTAAATCAGAGGTTTTGGGAAGTTTGCGGGGGCATTTTGGTGTAGAGCTGTCATCTGTCGGGTGTAGTGTGGTGTTGAAGTCACCTCCAACTAGTGATCTAGTGGAGATCTCCTTAAAGAATTGTTTACTGGGGCTATTGGGGGTATAAATACTGGATATCACGAGATCTTTGTTTCCTACACGGATATGTGCAGTGAGGAAACGACCCTGATTGTCGAGGTCTACAGACATGACTTCACGGGGGAGGTTTCTGTGAATCAAGATGAGAACCCCGGCTTTGCGTCCAGCTGCGTTGGATCCCAGGACAGTGCCTACCCAGAGCTTTCTCATGCGATGAAAATCGGGGGGACGATAAATGGGCCTTCTGAAGTAGGGATATGTCAGTTTTAAGCCTCTTAAGATGGCGAGAATTTTAAGTCTCTTGTTGGGGGACCTAAGCCCTTTTACGTTCCAAGAGGTGATTTTCATGGGGGGGGGATTTTTAGGGGAATTTAGGCTGGTGTTTGTATTGGGTTCTGACCTGAAGGGAGGAACTGATACATTAGTGCAGAACAATGCGGTTTTCATATGAGAGTCTACTGGTACCTGAGTGTCTGGTGTTGGACGGGTAGTAGAGGATAGAGGTGAAAGTGCAAGAGGATTTGGAGGGATAAAAGCACGAAATAAACATATAACAAAACAATGAGTGAATTTTCCTTTTTTCCGCATGAGTTCACTGTATAGGCCAGCTCCCAGTACTGACCCAAATGATGCAGCGAAGACTTGCCCAAAAATTCAATGATATCTTTCGCAGCAATCACAGGTTGTGTATGAGGGAGGGAGGTAGTTGTATGCAGTAAGGCCATAGGGGTCATTTCAAAGTAGTGGAGATATAGTAAGGTTGACCCCTTCCCACCGAGCTTGTGCAGATGTGCGTACTCGGCTTTTGGGAGTTATACCGGGATGATGCCCGCAGCTGCAGGCATCATCCCGGTACTGTTTTTTAGAGCCGGCGATCGGCTTACCAGGGATAACAACCGATGCAGCTAAAAGCCAGTCGGCTGTTATACCGGAGGAGCGGGAGGGGATGTCCCCCCTCCCGCCGCTCTTACCGGTCCTCCCGTTCCACCGGGAGGCCCGATCAACAATCCCCCGCCTCCGGCGGCTAGGGACAGACTGGAACAAAGCCGTAAATGGCTTTGTTCCAGTCTCCTAATTGTAAACGGAAGCAACGTCATGACGTCACTTCCTGTTTACTCGGCTGCCAATGGCGCCGGTTTTAAAAAAATATACAGTATTCAGAATTGCCAAAAACGGCAATCTGAATACTTTGAAGTGCAAAGGAGGGATCGGGGGTCTTTTAGACCCCGATCCCTCCATAAAGAGTACCTGTCACCACCTATTACTGTCACAAGGGATGTTTACATTCCTTGTGACAAAAATAAAAGTGATCAAAATTTTTTTATTTTTTAAACACAATTCATTAATATAAAAATTAATAAAATAAATAAGAAAAAACTATTTTAAAGCGCCCCCGTCCCTGCGAGCTCGCGCAGCAAAGAAAACGCATGCGGAAGTCGCGCCCGCATATGTAAACGGTGTTTAAACCACACATGTGAGATATCACCGCAATCGTCAGAGCTAGAGCAATAATTCTAGCACTAGACCTCCTCTATAACTCTAACCTGGTAACCGTAAAAAAAATTTAAACCGTCGCCTATGGAGATTTTTAAGGTACCGTAGTTTGTCGCCATTCCACAAGTGCGTGCAATTATAAAGCATGACATGTTTGGTATCTATTTACTCTGCGTAACATCATCTTTCACATTATAGAAAAAAATTGGGCTAACTTTACTGTTTGGATTTTTAAAATTCATGAAAGTGTCCCTTTTCCCAAAAAGTTGCGTTTAAAACACTGCTGCACAAATACTGTGTGACATAAAATATTGCAACAATCGCCATTTTATTCTCTAGATTCTCTGCTAAAAAAATATATATAATGTTTGGGGGCTCTAAGTAATTTTCTAGCAAAAATTATGGATTTTAACTTGTAAACACCAAATGTCAAAAATAGGCTTAGTCATGAAAGGTCATATAAAAACATAATACCAAGGCCTGCCAGTTTGTTGTAGGTTATAACAGATGAGAACGTTAATGAAGGTGAAACCCAATCTGGGATAACCTACAAGAGAACATACATGCGCCCGTTAGTGGTTGGAGTGGGTTTTTGCGATTACCGGAAAGGTCAACCATCTAGTTGACCTTTTGTTAGCCTCGCCTGTCTTATTAGGTTTATATTATAATAATAGAAACCGCGCTAAATAAAATTAAATTAAAAGGAAGTAAGTGTGCATCAAATTAATGAGTCCATCAAAAACATCAGAACAGTGTCACCATAGGACACAAATCTTCATCCCCAGCAAAAAAGTGACATCACACTCAAAATCACCGTAGAAAATAGTGTTGGAGATAGGACAGTCCTTCACCTTCAAAACAACTGCCTCTTACCAGCTCCCTTGATCTCTGGTCAGGAGATCAAATACGCCTTTTGGCTTATAACCCAGCCACAGTCTCAAAGTGGGATGGATGTAACGCCAGATCAGGTCCTCCTATTTGTCTTAAATGACCCCCAAGCAGCTTATCCAATGGCCAGTCATATAAAAGAGAAAAGGGGCTCCCATAGTGTAAAACCATATAAGATTTTTATTCATAAAAAAGTAATGCACTTACATGTATTCAAAAAAGTTCAGGCAACAATGGATATGTGAGCCGGCCGGCTCTCTCTGTGTAGAAGGTGAAGGACTGTCCTATCTCCAACACTATTTTCTACGGTGATTTTGAGTGTGATGTCACTTTTTTGCTGGGGATGAAGATTTGTGTCCTATGGTGATCTCCTGCCGGATGACAATTGACACTGTTCTGATGTTTTTGATGGACTCATTAATTTGATGTACACTTACTTCCTTTTAATTTAATTTTATTTAGCGCGGTTTCTATTATTATAATATTTTGTATTGTGGGTATCTCACATTTTGCAACCGCAGCTCATTTATTCCACCAGTGGTATAGACAGCAGATCAATTAATGTATGTCATATTACTTTTTCTGACAGCGCTGTATTTTTTTATATATTATTAGGATTATATACTTTCTTACCAGTGGAATTGTGATATACCTAGTTAACTATAAGTGATTAATGTCTATTATTTTGTACCATAGATACCCGCTATATAATACTGCTAAACCGTTCCCTTTGGTGGTGTTTGTTGTCTGTTTGTGGGGCCGACTGGCTATTGTTTGGTCCGGGAGCTGTGATGCGCACTGAGGGTCTCCTCTCCTTCCCCGCCTCTAGCGATGTCCTGGGGGGGCGGGAGTGCCGTCATTGCGCACTGACGTCACGCCGCCCGCGGCGGGCATGCGGCATCTTTGTGGCGCTGTTACGCCGCGGTGTTGTTTCCACACTCGCGAGCGGCATGGGAGATGGTCATGGCGCCACTGGCTGGACACTAGTTGCTCGGTTTGTGGAGCCTCCCTCCCACCCACTACACTAGCGTGACGTGGGCTGTCCCGCTGTGGCGCTTATATGGGCGTCCTTCCGGGGGGATTTGGCATTTGGGGCACTTCACTCATCGGACCCGATGCACTCCCTTGGATCATGTCCTCCCTATTCAGCACTAGGTAACCCTGCACATCACGAGTTACCTCTACTTAATCAGCCTATCATTCAGGTTTTGGTTTGTAGCAACATGGTGGGCACTTTTCTACATTTCCCTCACTTATCCTGTGTTGGTCGCCGCCACTGGGTTGCCCACCGGTCGCAATGTCCCCAAATGGCTCACTACCCTCGGCTCTTCACCATCAACATACATATTTTAGTGAGCAAACATGTATTTCGAGGGGTTCTATTTACCCCTTCCATAGTCATGTTGATATATGCCAGACCATTTATATACTTCTAAATTACAGATTTACCACGTGCCTGCTCTTGATGAGTGGCCCAGAGCCACGAAACGCGCCAAGGTATCAGATGCCGTGTTTTATTTATGTACCATTTTTTCATATTTTATGGTTTATCCCTCATGACAGGAATATTGATGCCATAGGTCATGTAGGCATTACCTTGTAATATATGTATATATTCATACGTTATTGGTGGATTATGAAATTTTATCATGCAATGTTACCAGTGTTATTACCCTATCTAATGGTTCTTTAAACTGACATTAGCAGTATGTACGTTATCCACTGTATATGATTTAATAAACATTTTATTAATCCGCCAATTTATTGTGTTGCAAGCCATGTGCTTCATCTAAAGTCCCACCCACTTGTTGTTTGCTTGCTTGTTGGCTCGCTTGCTTTCTTATCGTCATAATTTTGGTGACAGCAGATGTTGCTGCCCCATATACATGTATCCCACTTGATTTGGGTTTTGGCGCTGTTGAACACTATTCATCTAAAATTTAAACAAAGAAAATTCCCCTAGTGGACTTTGAAGGCACATATAAAAGAATATTTAGGAGAGTATATAAGGTGAACAACAGTTTATTCATTACAAAAAAAGTTCCTCAAATAGATATCAAACAAATAACATGAATAAAAACAGGGAATGCAGTTCCATAGATATATAGCTAGTGATACCAATACGCTTGCACCCGACGCGTTTCGGAGTTGTTTTGGCCTCCTTCTTCAGGGGTGATTGTAAGCTTTAAACAGAAATTTCTGTGTAGGAAATGGCATATGCAACATAGACATAGTAAATATACGTAAAAATCAAACCATAGAACATATAGTTACAGAAATATAGACATTTTCGTTTACACTTACATTGGTATCTATAGATATTGGCTATGCATTCCAAAGAGGTTTAAAAGAAGACAACGGTATTGACACATACTGCCCATCAGATGCGTCCCCTGATCATGGTGTGTAGAGCTTTGTTGAGTATATCCAAAATATTCATATAGCCTCTATCGAGGTAGAGATAGATAGGTAGAAATATATAGAATGGTTTTACTTCCTTTCAGTAGGAAGAGAAGCCCATTAATCAAGGGCGTGCAAATGTTTGGATCTGGAATCCCACTGGGGCCAAATGCGGGTCCTGTAGGTTGTGAAAATATGTAAATAAGTGTGTGTTGGCCAAACATATAAGTAGCTAGAGTAATAGGTAGGGAGTCTTAAGATGTATCCTACCTGGTCAGCCTACAATATAGAAATCGAGAGGGGTCACCAGCTGCTGATAGATGTAGATCAGGTGAGGCCCAAATAGCTGGAGGATCGACATGGAGAAAAAGGAATGTATCAGAACCTGATTGTGTACTTATGTCATAAAGGGGGAGAAAAGAGAGAGAGGAGGGCGGGGGAAAGGAAAGAGGGGGGGGGAAGGGGTTGGGGGGAAAGGGAGAAAAAGGGAAAGGGGGAAGGGGGGAAAAAAGAGAGAGAGGGGAGGGAAAAAGAGGGGGGGGAAGGAAAGGGGAAAGAGACGAGGGGGAAAAAAAAAAAAAAAAAACACTATTCATCTAAAAACACAATTCTTCGTTTGATTCAGCAGAATTTTATTATGGGACTTCTCAAGTTCGCTACCCAACACAATTACATTTGGTTTCAGAATCAATTTTATTTGCAGAAGAGGGGTGTAGCCATGGGGGCCAATTTTGCCCCCAGTTTGGTGAACTTGTTTATTGCCCAGTGGGAGAATGATATAGTCTATGCCCTTAAGAGACCAGAGCTAGTTCTCTGGGCCAGGTACATTGATGACATCCTCCTCCTATGGAATGACGATCGGGAATCTCTCGATGCCTTTATGACTTCACTCAATCACAATGATAGAGGCATTGTTTTGAGATATGAGGCTAGAATTCAAAACCTATTTCACACCTACCGACCGGAACGGTTACATTCCGGTCGATAGTTGTCACCATTCACAGTGGCTCAAGTCAGTTCCACGCACCCAATTCTTACGACTACAGAGGAACTGTACTAAGACAACTGATTTTTTCTCCCAGTCCCTAATTCTGAAAAATAGATTTTTAGAAAAAAAATCTACAGATCTTGACACAGAGATCAATAGGGTTTTTTCTGATAGATAGGAACTCTTTGCTGACTAATCGTCCTAAGCCTGTCTTAGATAATATGTTTAGATGGTCTTTTTCACCACTTATTCTGTTCAATCTAGACAGATTAAGGAGATAATTAATAAACATTGGAGAATCCTTCAGAGTGATAGGTACTTGGGTCTGGCCATTCCGGAACAGGCTGGTGTCATATTCAGAGGGGCACGGTCAATACATGGACAAATTGCGCCCAATGTGATTGACCCCCCCAAAATTATTTCATTCTTCCAGCAATGTAAGGGCTATTATCCATGCCGTAGGTATAATGTGTGTCTCCACAATATCTGTGGAAGATGCAAAACTGATACATTTACCTCATCCACCATGCAACATTCTTACCCAATGAAACATTTTACCACCTGTGCCACGAGATTTATTGTCTATTTATTGACTTGTCCTTGTAAGAAACAATACGTGGGATGTACTATTAGGACATTCTCGTTGAGGGTCAACGAACATTTGACCAGTATCACGAAGGGACGAATTAATCATAGCATCCCCCACCATTATTTAAAATATCACAACAAAGATCCCGTAGGAACACAGTTTCAAATCATTGATAAGTTTGTTCCACATTGGAGGGGGGAGTCCCGCCTTCACTGTGTCTCCTGCCTCATACTGGATACACGAGCTTAAGTCTTACTCGCCGTTGGGTATGAATGTCGAATGGTACATAAACGCTTTCATCAATCAAGCTTAAATTTTCTTGCTTTATTCCTATTAATTTTCTGCCTAAAATACTTTCTACTACATGTGTTATATTAGTTTATAATAAGTGGTATTTCATACTAATGTTTATGACATTATATGTTTTGTATTATGATCTGGGAGTTTTTTTCTGTTTCAGTCCTGCTTCTTAAATGAGGTGTGTTATTCTTGCCTTTGAGGCTCGAGGCGCATTTTTGTGGTATGGATGTGCTCTTGGCCCCAAAAAAGACTTGGTTACATTGCCGTGTATTGCATGACCAATAATACGAGACCTATTGGTTGTTGAGTGAGACTTCTGCCCCGTGGTGTTGTCACTTCCGGGTTGATGCCTCACGTAGGGTCACATTCCCATGGCACTGTATTTACGGTCATGTGACCTAGTGGTGACGAGATTATGTCTCCGATCCCATCAAGGTTTTGATTGGCTGTCATTAGTCACGTGACCAGTGTCACCCGTTTCACGGACTTTTCAAGTGAGGTGTTTGCCTCATGTTGGCTGTGTCATTTTTGGGTTGACGCTACAGGTGCAGTCACACTCCAATTATGTCATTTTTTGGTGTCGTGGGATCTGGTCTGCTCTGTTCATTGGTTCCCAGACTTAGGCTTGGAGCTCATGTCCTCATGTGACTGCCCTTACTCCAATCACGGGTCTCAGGTTTTTGGGCGTGGTATTCATGCTGGCTGCACCACTTCCTGGTTGATGTTTTTACTGACCATACTTTTACTGATTGGTTTCTTAACTGATGTGTAATTTATAAATATGTGCAATGTGGGGGAGCCAATATATGCCCCAGTTGAAGTCCATTGGGATGAAACGCGTCAGCATTGGCTTTCAGCTCCCCACATTGCATTTACTCTGTGATCACAGTTTTATTTTCTTGGGTGAATGTTGTTTTTTCAATAAAATCCACCTTTTTGACCTACACCATATGGAGGCATCTTTTTTCTTTATATATCCCTTTGAATGAGAGTTTTGGCTTTCCAATCTGGCTGTTTAACATCCAAGTTCCAGCCTTACGCTTACCTGCCTGATTTCCTGGATCCTTTCTTGGAGTTCGCTGGATTCCCTGGATCATTTCTGGAAGTCTATTCATCGGGACAGCCTTGCCTGACTGACTCGTTGTCTCTGACACTCAAGTCCACTATTTCTGGTAAGAGTGTATACCCCTTACCTTGGGTGGAGGACACATTATCGTTGCTGTTCGACATGCCTGCCAAGGCTGTTGTACCCCACTTTCTGAGCAACAACTTTCTTGTGGTGGACTCTATATAAATTTACCTTAAGGATATTTTCACCTTTGGGGCTTTTTTCACTTGTATTTCCGCCCATCATATTTATGTACTTTCTCATATTTATTACATTTGAGATTGATTCTTACCATATGTTTTCACTATTTGCATATAACATTTTGTATACTGTTATTGTTTATTGCTTAACATTTCTTACCGCTACATTTTTTATCAATCCTTCAGGGTCCAGGAAGGACTAAAGCTTTCGGGATGTGTCTGGCACAGAATTCAGTGAGGGCTGATGCTTGGAGGAATTCTGGGATGCCCACAAAGCTCTCTTCCACATTGGAGAGGCGGTGTTCTGCCTTGTTTAGCTTGGTAGTGTGTTCCACCCAGTTGTTTTTTGATTTGTTTCATCCCTGCATTCACTGCCTTCTCAACTGAGGCAGCTATCATGGGGGTCAAAAGTGCTGACACTGCCTGAGCTATGCGCTCTGTACTGTTGTCTCTTGGAGTGAGGAGGAGGAGGCATGTTGTGAGGAGGGAGAAGCTGAGCAGCTGCTCACTTCCATGTCTGGCGCGTCTGCCGCGTGGTCCGATGAGGTCGAGATGGGGGGCCTTGATTTGCGGCTGGGCCGTCTGCGATCGTGGGCTGGTTTTCTCCATGAAACGGTCCATGGGTAAGTGGAGAGACACCCGGGGGGGGGGGCTGCGGGCAGTGGTGGAGGGTCAGGCAGGTTTTACAGGCCGATTTGAGGGTCGTGCTGTGGGAGCTTATGTGAGAGACAGCTACTCCATGTGGCGCCAGAACCAGAAGTCTTGTAGTTTTTAGCTTCATACTCCACATGTGCTTTACTGACCCTGTTCTTTCATATGCCAAAAAACCATCACGCACCCCTTTAAATGTCTTCAGACCAGGCTTAGAACAGTTTAACAACTTTTACTGTACTTCTCATGGCAGAGCAAACAATAAGCATAACAAAGTCCAGAACCTAAGCTGACTAATGATGGTGGCTTCCCTTTACAGGTGCTGGTCCAAAGCTGGCAATCCCCAATAGCTGGTAGTGTCCACCAGAACACCGGAATCTTGTGCTAATTACATGCTATTTCTTGGGTTCTTGGATTACATGAACTGTGGCATTTCTTCTCCCTCAGGCTCCCGCTGGACACTCTCTCCCCCCCTGGAACCGGACCTTTCCTCTATTTATGTCTCACAAAGGGGGAAGGCTGGCCCATGACAAAAAATCCCGGCAACTGCAGTGCTGAAAAGTTAACCCTCTCCAAAGACTGGGCAAGTCTACTACCTAATTACAACACTGTAGGCAACCTACACGCACACCCATATACAGTTCCACCCATAATGCCTCAGCACCACCACACTCTCCATCAACAAGGTCATCTTTCACACTCATTTTGATTTTACTTCTCACACAGAGAAAAGCCCAATCATGATGAATGAATCCCGTTACTCTAGTTTGTTAAGCAAAGACTCATTTTCTGCTGCTATCCACTAGGTTAAACTGTAGAAAAAAAATGCTATTTTTTTATTTCAGACATTTATTTCTTTCAAGCTACTTTGCATGTGCATGTTAAGAAGGACTGCAGGGCAAGGTATTAGGATTCTTCTGTACGCCAATGTCATTTTCCTATGAAGTGCAAGTTGTTGCTGGAACTTTATTTCCGGTGAGTGCTGGCGGAAGTTCTTTTCAGAGTCAAACAATCCAGCCTTTTAAGACAAGGAAGTGTTGTCTTTTTTCAGTGCAAAGGTTGGAAGAAGGCATGGACAACTGCTGATAGGTAGCCTAGAGGAAAATAATCAGAAGGGACAATGGTGGAAGACATGCTATCTAAGTGCACTGTACTGTAATCCAAGTGGATAGAGTGGCTAGAAGTGCAGTAATTTCACTGCTTCTGTCAGATTGTTGTCTACCTGTGAAAGTAGGCACTTTTCAAACAATTTTGTTGGCAAGATCAACAGGAATTTAAATTATATTACTTGGGGTGTTTTACACAATGCATATTTAATAGTGATAAGAGCCTCCATCAAATATACAGTTATACCATGTGCCCATAGATACATTTTAAGATGTGAGATGGGCCCTGTTAAGAATTTGTATCAGCTTCTTGTGGTCTTAAACTGGAAGCTCAGTCTAAAACTAAAATTTCTAAATCTACTTGCAGCCACAATCTAAGACCTATCTAGCCATGTAAAGCAAAAATCGCTATACATACCTTTTCTGAAGCCGATCTGGTCCAGTCTCCAGCAACAGCAGCTCTGTGCAGGAGACAGCCAACAACAGCTGGGAAATGCCTGGGAAGTGACATTACATAGAGTTACTATGGGGCTTCTGTTGAGGGCTGCCTCTTCTGCACCCGCCTCCACAGAGAAGCCACTGCTGACAGCTCAGCATGGGACCGGACCAGAGCGGCTTCAGAAAAGGTATGTATACGTTTTTGCTCTACAGGGCTAGATATTTTATGCCGCGTACACACGAGCGGACTTTACGGCAGACTTTGTCTGGCAGACTTTTTGACGGACTTTCCGAATGAATGGACTTGCCTACACACGATCAACCAAAGTCCGACGGATTCGTATGTGATGACATACGACCGGACTAAAACAAGGAAGTTCATAGCCAGTAGCCAATAGCTGCCCTAGCGTTGGTTTTTGTCCGTCGGACTAGCATACAGACGAGCGGACTTTTCGACCTGACTCGAGTCCATCGGACAGATATGAAACATGTTTCAAATCTAAGTCCGTCAAACTTTTGAGAAAAAAAAGTCCGCTGGAGCCCACACACGATCGAATTGTCCGACGGACTCAGGTTCGCCGGACCAAGTATGCCGTGCAGTCCGATCGTGTGTACGTGGCATTAGTCTTAGATTGTGGCTGCAAGTAGATTTATAGATTTTAATTATAGGCTGAACATCTACTTTAATTTATGAAAGCTTTCTGTATCATGAGACAAGTGCATGCCCATTTTTTTATAGCTAATACTATTGCAGCCTTTCTCTAATGGAAACAGCTTCAACGGTCTATGGTGTTTCTGTTTAACATTATTATAATGTCAAAGGCATTAGCAATCTCAGAAAATGTTTATTCAGCTTTATTTGAACAATTGTGTATAAAACTCTAGGGAAGATGTATATTTGTTTCTTTATTGCCTCTTTGATGTTTTCTAGGATGATTTGTATGATAAAGAGTAATAGTTTCCCTCAAGTTATCTCAGGCTCTTATAAATGACCTGCACATGTCGAATCAGGAGACATCTTTCTATGTAATGGAACAGCCATCTATCTCAGACATTAGCCTCTCCTGTGTGTGCTTTATGTGGTATTGCTGTATACTGATTGTGAATAAGTGACCTTGGATTATGTCCACTGTTGCATACTTTTTTCCCGCAAAGACTCAAGAACGTATTAATCTTCTGCCAGACCACAAAACCAATTATGACTCATTTAGAAACATGGTGTGAATAAAGGCCTAATTAAGTGGTGCTCCCTAATGTAAATTCCTGAGTTACTTTAACAACATTGGAAACTGTTTAAAATATGCAAATCACAAGTACTGAAACCAGTTCACTGTGGGATGTTTAATGGTCAAATATTACTTGATTCTCATATGACTGCCTTCCTTTAAATTGGTAGTTTACGTGCTTAAATTACTGTGCAAAACTTGTGCTATGCATGTCTAAAGGCCCAATAGATAATAAATGTTAGTTGACCGAAAGTGTTACTTAACCCAGGACCCTGCATTCACTATATCTGGTCTCCCACAGTACACAGAACATGGAAATGCAATTATATTAGTAAATATAAACCACTAAATACCTTTTCTCTTTAGCAGTATATAGCAGTCTTGTGACTTCTATCAGTGCCTGGCCGAGCACTGGTTAAAGCTTGTTAGAGGAGTTTTCATTCTCCTCTGACTGTCCTGTGAGGATGCAGGACCCCTGTCCTCTGTCTGGTCAGTGCTGATTGGCCCTGTGCTGATCACATACACCCTCACAAAACAAAACAAAAACCTCTCTAGCAATACACACCAAACTGAGCATGTGCAGAGTGCCTCGTAGGGCTCTGTTCTATCAGCAGATGAATTGGGGACAGTACATGAAGGGGAGGATCAGAGAAGACAGGATCAAACAGCCTTTTTACACAATGCGGAGGATTAACCCCTTAGGTTCCACAGAGAGTATAGTAAGCATCCTTTACTGCATATACAGACTGATTTTACTGTTGTGGGTTTAGTAACACTTTAATACATATGAACACAAGACCTATCAAGATCAAGACCTATCAAGACAAGATAAGGCAATCCGAAATGAACATGCTGCTGCATTTGAGAAAAATTTGAGTCAAACGTGCTGGAAATGTTTAGCCATGGCTGTATCATATATTTTGCGTAGCTATAGATGGTCAGATCTGTCATCATTACTGATGGTAAATTTTCCTAAAATCTGTGTAACTGGAACACTATTCTAACCATCACCTTTTAATTTGTGTACTGAACCTGGACTAAAAAGTTCCTAAAGTAACAACAATGCTGAAGTGCAGTTATCTAGTGGTATTAGTCTTCAAACCAATCCATGTGTCCTTCTGGAACACCTATATACAGGCTGTACACAGGACCTTAGCTTCTCTGTAAGCCCAGATAAAGGTATGCTCCCTCGTGGTACTAAGCCACACCCCTTTCTTTCAGCTGTCAAATGCAAAAGCTACTACTGCCATTTAAATCTCTGGAATTTGATAGTTGAATAAGAATAGGTGAAATGAACAGTGAAGACAGGGGTCAGGGTTTAATCTTGACTTGGGCGTTCCTTGGTATAGGCTGAACCTAGAATCCAAGGGGCTCCACAGAAACAATACAAGCATTTACAAGTACTACATGGTGATTGCACTTCGGCACTGTTGTTACTTTGGGAACTTTTTAAACCAGATCATGTTCACTATAAATAATGGTGTATACAATAATTCACCACTCTTCATCATCATCATCAAAAATCATCAAATACTTCATTAGTAACACATGCAAACTATTTTCCATTTTAAAATGAGTTTTTTTTTTCCGGGCATTTTTATAAATGACCTTTGTTGGGTTTCTCTGTGGAACTGGTGTAGTTAGCAGCTCCACTTAGGAAGGCCATGTACACAGTTCAGTAACTCTGTTACCATTTAAAGCATCCCCTAGTGGCAGAACATCCTAGTGCAGTGTGAAAACTGGACATTTTTTTAAGAAAACTGTGCTCTGTGGAAAATGCAGCAATTAAAGCTGTAATAAACCCAAAACCAAAAGTACATTGCAGCTTACCAATCATTTAAATGTGGTGGCTGCAATAATTTTATTTTAGGCTTTTTCCCCTCTGTTTTCACCTGGTGATCTGGCCAGTAACACACTTCCTGTATTAGAGTGCCCCCACTCTGGATAAATGAGCACAGGGACACCTTTTGGACAGCAGCACTGTCAGCCTGAGGTGAGGGGAGTGTTAGATGTACTAGAAGATTTCTACACAAATTTAAGCCAAATTAAAAATATTTATAAGCAGTTACAGCAACAGTTTTTTTATTTACTTTTAAAATCAAGGTTTTACATAAAAAAATAAAACTCATCATTATAAACACACTGGCTGTTTTTTCTCATCCCTGTAACTGATACATAAATAAGAGAGCTTGTTCTTTTGAAAAACAACAGATTTACTGGTCAGATCACCAGATGAAAATAGTAGACAGAAAGCCTAAAAAGAAAAGTAATGCATCCATCACATCTAAGAATTGGTTAGCTGCAATATAATAAATGTTTGATTTTGGGTTTAATACTGCTTTAGTACACATGGAAAGTCAGTTAAATAATCAATAGTTCTTAGACACAGCATACTGTATTTTGGATTTAGGTGTGGTCAGAGCTGAACATTGGATTTACACAAGCTAGAAAGTGCAAGTTTACAATGGGCAATTTAAAGTTGATAAGGTTAGGATACTGCTTGGAAAGAACATTTCAGACCTTTTCTTGGTCATGAGCTTGTTTCTGAAAATGATATATGTTAATTACTCACTCCAGATGTTTGAGATGTTTATGTGCTGTGCTATTTAGGTCAATATGACACATGAGTATACTGTGCTAAGTGCATTTACCATGCCTTATGATCCTATCTGGATGTATGCACCTGGTTAAGTCTAAGAAACAGATGCATAACTATCAGTGCTATGACCCTGACTCAATCCACCATTAAAAATATATGAAGTAAATATTCATTGCACGCCCTTATACAGTTGTGACCTAGGTCTATAGTAATATGTGCTTTTAAGCAGTAGTACTAGTCAACATGTGCAACAGGGTAGCATGCAACAAGCAGGCAACCTGTTATGGGGTCACTATATACCAATAAGGGCCACCGTGATATTTCTCATTTAACTTATAAAAAGTGTAGAACAGATGAAACTTTTTTAAGCTTTAGATTGGATGAGGAAAGCATAAGACCTCTGTCAGATTTGTTTTGCTGTGTCCCCTCTGACTTTGTGTTTCACATCAAGGAAATCATGCCTTTGCTGGGTTTTACCATAGCAGTTATCCATATAGGAATATATTCCCTCTATTCCCGTTCCAGTGACAACTGTAAAATCTGGGTTTTCGCTCCACTGTCCCAATTACTATTTTAGTTAGTATAAATAGCAAGGGCGGATTTTTTCAGTGGAGACCTAGACACTATAAAAAAATCGAACCCCTATCCACACAATCCAAGATGAAAAGAAAAAACATGTCTTTTTCATTCATTAAAGGACCCAGAATCAGAAACAAATCATACTTAACTGGTTTATACTGCTGCCTGCAGGAGAAATTGGTCACTGGGAAACAAAAAAAAAACACAGTTGGCCAGACAGGTAGAATCCCTCCCATGCTCATCATACTTCAATTTTTGGTGCTAGTGACCTAGAAGGATGGACATCTTTTCGCTTCCAAGAAAACGTAACCATTTTTATTAAACATTTTTTAACCTTTTCTTTCAAGCAAGACTTCATCATTTCACTTCTGAGCTGAACTCTTATGCAGCAGATCAACTAATCATCTGCGCTGCCTTACCCAGACTCCACCGGCCTGAAGATAGTAGCACTTGGCTGTAATTTGACCTTCTGGCACCAGACTCTGCTTCTGGCACTCCCTACTAGACACCTAGTATACTGGTTTATTAGCCAGGTAGCCAGGACAGTGTGTAAAATTCCTGGAATGAGATATTGTTCACTTGACTCTGCATACAGCACTCTGTGGTATCCTAATAGTATGCTTGTTGGCTGCAGATTGATCTCTAGGCCTACAACTAAGGTAAGTCTTTTGGGCTTTGCCCTATAAACGGCATGGCACGCTATTATTTTTTCCTGCCATTGTTTTAGTCTCTGCACAGTTAGAGATTATGTAAACCCATAATTTCATATTCCTTATATGTGCCTGCTATACCATCCACTTGTATGAATAAGTATCTGATTCTCTTAGTATTGCTTTCTTTGTGTGAAATCCACGGTGTTCCTGTCAGTCCCACTACTCCTATTAAAAACTAACTACACTAAGCAGGAGAACACACTGTGGTCAGTTCTGTTGTGCTGAGACCTCAATGTGCTCTCCTCCACTGATCAGACTTGCCCTTACACGCACAATCCCCACCCCCCTCCGCCGCACAGCCTTTCACTGGGAAGCTCAGTGCACTGCTGTTTCTCCTCCCCCAGTTCTTAGGCAACTGAGAACAGAGGGGATGCGATCATTTATACAAAAGGGTATTTATAAAAAAAGATCTATATCACAAATGTTTTGCCATTTATTTCTATTTTAGGTGGGGGATTACAATCACTTTAATGCATTGGAGAAATTACTAACTGCAGTGTTACACACACATACTCTATACTACCTCTTCCTGCCATTTCTCTACTTGCAGAGGTCACCTGGTTTTACCTTGTGAGGGTTTGTCTTTGCCTACAGACATCTCTAGCCCTATATCTTCTCCTGTTTTCAGCAGCTGGTTTGATAAGAACAGTTGGCACAAACCCTGTCAGACAATGTCCAGGGGACAGTCTAGATTCTACAAAGGTTTGGTTAGTTCCTAAACTGGAACCATCCGATTTCTTGGAGGATGTGGGTATCATACAATACTGCTCATTCTAGAGCCTTTCTTCCCCAAGAGAAACTGCAAAACTCTCCGTTTCCAGATTCTGAATTTTCTATCTAGGAGTCTGGGAAATAACATATGCAAGCCTGACAGTCTACAAAGGTGTCCTAGACACCTTATTGGTGCAAGTGACTTGAACACCAGAAGAATCATCTCTTCCCATCCACATTCTGGGCTGTGAGTGATCCGATTCCTGTTCCTTTCAACACTGCACCTTTCGGCTGAAGATTATCCAATCAGGATTTTGTTGAACAATGTCACAGCAGTAGCATACATCAATCATCAGGGAGGAACCAGGATTCCTGCTGCAGAAAAGATTCCATCTTTGGCAGTGCAACATGTTCCAGTCTTGTCCACTGTTCACATTCCAGATGTGGACTTCTTCAGTTGACAGCGACTAGACTCAGGCTAATGGTCTTTTCATCTAGAGATTTCTCAGGACTTCTTTTGCAGGTGGGTTTTGGGGGGGGGGGGGGGGGGCACTGAATGTGGAATTTTCTGGACTTCATATTCAATAAAAAACTGAATAACTTGGTATCCAGTAACGATCTTGTGGCAGTGGCAGTGGATGTTCTGTTGGCTCAGTAGGAACAGTAAAACCTGATCTATGCATTTCCTCCACTGAAAATCCTTACTTGTCTACTCCAGAAGATTGAAATGGGGGGCATTCCAGTAATTATCATTGCACGGAACAACTATCTGAGATGAATGTGGTACTTTGATCTCACCAGGCTCTTGGCAGACAGCCTATGGGCTCTTCCAGGTCAACCGGGTCTACTGTTCTAGGGAAAAGTTAACCACTGTTGATGGCTTTAATAGCATGACTGTTCAGTCCTAAGAGATAGGGGCCTCTCTATTTCAATAATTCCTAAGCGCTTATCAGTTAACTATGAACTATGAATGTTCTGACTTTAGCTGTGCTGTTAAGGCTGATTGTTTATTACTGCTATTTTTCTTCTACTCTGTGAAGGCTATGTTATCTGTCTCGAAGCCTTCATGGATATATGACTTGAGTTCATAATACTTTTCTAATTTTTGTATGAAAAGTCTTAATAAAGATATTTAAAAAAAAAAAAGCTAGGAAGTCCAAATAATGCAAGGTCTACCATCACACCTAGAAAATACTTTTAACTGGTGTGAGGCAAGAAAATTTCATCTCAGAAAATATTCTGTGCAAAGGAGCCTGACCATTCTGCGGTTTGGTCTGGATCAACATTTTTTTTTTGTTTTGGATAGATTGGGGGAGGATTAGAATTCTTCTCACATTTTTATTGCTGTCTGTGAGCCCATTAAGTAAATTAATTTATTTGTCCTGTTTACTGTTGTAGCTCTACCCTCTGTGGGAGCCGCTGAATAGGACGAGTCCTCTGTTCTCTGCCTTGACCGTCTCAAGAACCTCGAGCAAACCAGGTTGACTGTACAAACATACACTATCACAGGAAATCACTTAAAGCAATACTTAGTACCCAATAGTAGTTCTATATCAAAGAAAACATGCATCAAACCAGCTAGTAAAGGCAAAATTAATTTATTGTCACTCAATATGTTTAGTAACTAGGCAAACATAAAATGGATTACCAATGGTAATTACACAACTTGTACACAAAGTGATTAACAGTAAGTACTAGGCATAAGATGACATTTGGTGTCCAGATCAGCATAAACAGTAACAAGGCCACCTCAAGTGCAGCAGTAAGCAGTAGTAAAGTTTAATCTACTGAGTGCTTGAACTATGCTGCTAGAGTGCATTTATGGTGGCAATGCTAGGTCTAGACAACCTGGGTATGCACTGTCCAGAAGAAAAGGAGGATGGTAGCCATCGTTGGGGCCCTTTAAGAGCATCTTTGCACCTAATGATAGTCACAATTAACCTGCATGCAGTATAAGTACTGTATAGTCTGAGCGCAGGTGCAAGGTAGATGTGGTTCAGATGCGATAAAGGTTCAATATAATGTGGTATAGGGTTGGTATGGCTTCACTCTAGGTTTGAAATAAGTGCGGTATAGTGTGCAGTATGGATTAGATACACTTGGTGTGCTGCTCTCAGTGGCTCGGTCCTTGGTAGCAGTATCAGCAGTGGGTGAATAGTCCCCAGTGTTCTACAGTAAGCTCTCTCTGTTGAAGGGGGGCCACCTCAGTCTTTCCTTGAAGGCCTCTGGTGATCAGCTGTGGGAAATAGAGGTTGAGTGAACGCTTCAGTCTCCCTGCTGCAGCAGTGCAGGTGCTATGGTATGGGTGGGGCTGCACTGCCCCCAGGTGTCCTCACTCCCAGTCTCAGGCTTGGATTTGTGCTGTTATGATCCCCTGCTAGCAGACGAATAGCCATACGGAGGTGGTCTCTCTCAAACTCCCTCAATGCCAAGAGGAAGAGCTTTCCTGGGCAGTTTAATAAAAATCTTCTCTCCACTTCACTTACTGCACAGTGCCTGTTGGGATTTGTATTGTAAGGAGTCCATTTTGTCCCATTATATGGGTGCCAAAGTCTCAAACTACAACTCTCATTATTCACAGCGCTCTGCATAGAAGTCTATGGGCTTACTTGGCTGTAGCTCTCCCCCTGCTGGCCGGAGGAAAATGGTGCAACAAAGCTTTAGTATCTCAGTAGAGGGAGAGGAGAATAAAAGGCAATGTCTCTTTCTCCATATTGCTGTAGCCCAGCACCTGGCTACACTGTTATAACACCCCAGGATTCCCTCGCTTTGCAGGGATATCATCTCACTTCCTCTTTTGGCTATGGGACAGGAAGTGAAGGGAAATCTCCCCAATGGGATACAGATAGTTAAAAAAAACTGACAGAGTTTATAACCCTCCCTTACTCTATGCAAAATGTAAAAAAAAAAAAATTGTCTTTAGTTCAACTTTAAAGGATTTTGTAAAAGGTTGCTCATATAGTCCCATCTGTACAACTACCAGTGACCCTGTGGGATCTGAACCTTGTTCTGTCAGCTCTTCAAAGACTAGCTTTTAAACCTATAAAGGATATTCCCCTGTCAGCTCTCACTCACAAGGTTGCCTTCCTAATTGCCATCCATCATTTCTCTGGCTCTGACAGACAATCATACAAGCATATGGACTTAAAGGAAATCTATGGTCACAGCATACAATTTCATTTTATAACTTCAGCATTGTAATAGCAATACACGCAATAGTTATCATTAACAATCCAATATAGTCTTACTTGAAAAATCTCCTCCTTTCATGTTGTGAGTTCTGCCTGTCTGCTGGTCATCTCTTTCCACAACTTCTAGTTGGAGACTGCAAGCCAGGTCTTCTCGTCCAACATCAGTGCCTGAACTCACAAATGTGCTTCTGGTAAAATGGTCAAACATTGTCATAGACACACTCTTAAACCTTGTGGACAGCCTTCGCAAAAGAGTTGAAGCTGTTATAGCTGCAAAGGGTGGACCAGCTCAATATTGAACACTACGGACTAAGACTGGGATGCCATTAAAGTTCATGTGCGTGTAAAGGCAGGTGTCCCAATACTTTTTGGCAATATAGTGTATTCACTAAGTGCTGTGACTAGTATCGACACAAGAGAGCTATTTCTTAGCAATTTTATATTTTTTCAGACTCCATCAGAGCCCCACCCTATGTTACTATTTTAACACCATGGAGGATCCAGCTTCTTGGGGATCTTGCATTTGGGTGTTCACCCCGCGTGCAGTGTGGCTTCCTCAGCTCCCGGGGCAGACAGCCTACCTTTAGTGGCCTCTTCTGAATTGCAGTACCTCTCAATCCCAGTTCAATGTAAGCACTTTAGCCGTAACATCTTCTTCTTTCTTTCTCCTTTGTCTCATGTTGGAGTTTCAACTAGAACTCATTGTTTTATATTTCTTGCAGAAAAGTGGATGCATCCACTCCTGATGAAGTGTTTGAGTAACACGTAACGCGTTGAACATTGATAGGATGCACCATGTTTTATACTATAATTATTGCATATACTATACAATCACTGCTAATTTATTAATTTTCATACGGAGTATTTACTCCTTACATTGGTTGCTTGAATGTGCTGCTATTTCGCTTTTATATGAGTATATACGTTTATGAACTGTTTGGAATAAGTGCTTACAATTTTAGTTTTATATATTCATGAACTGTACTTTATCCATCTGTGTATATATATATTTAATGGCTTTGCTATATATTTCATACTGAGTGCGATTTTATACCCTCTTTATGACAAATAAATTACAATGCTTATCAACTGTACGTATATTACCTTACTTGATAGCACCTGCCTCACACAACTCCCTCTCTCTATATTAAATTGAATCAGGGATGGAGGCACATAGTACACTGTATGTCCCAAACCTCCCCCCCCCCCCTTTTAAGGTAGTAAATGTGTGGGGATCGTCAGAAACTTTTCAAACTTTAAGACTTCAACTTTTAGAATAATAGGAGTAGGCTAGAAATGATTGAAATTCAATGTGGAAATGCTAAAAAAATTTGACCACAGATGCACTTTTCACACTTTCTTGTCAAGGCACATTCTACTAGACCAATACATTTTCTTAGACTTATCATCATCAGGTATGTGTTTCTCAGTTTTGCAAAGATGCCACCTGGTCACTTGGTTTCTAAATTGATGATCAAATATAGCAAACTCTGACTTCTGACCTGATCTGTCATGCTAGGAAGGAGGATGGATTGTAGGGGTAATATAAAACTTGGGTAGTGTGGGTCCCACAGTTTGCAACCATAATATTTTACAGTCCCCCTCTGCAAGATGATATGTAACAAAAAAACCAAGGGTAAATATACAGAAACGCGTTTTTAGCTGAATATTTCTAATATCACTAGTTGCTTATTTGCAAAGACTATCGTTTATGTGTAAGTCCAGCAAAGGACATGCTCTGAAAAGACTCAGTCACCAACGTAAGGTGAAAGTGCAGAAAAAAAAGCCTCTTTCTTTCTTGCATGTCATAGCCCTATCCCATTTTGGAAGTGTCTGAGTACTGTCTGTGCTGGCCCAGCTCCTTTACCCCTCTCCTCTCCTTTCTGCATAAGTTTTTATGTAACTGCCAGGGAAGGTGTGAAGGGGAATATTATAGTGGGGTTAATTTACTAAAACTGGAGAGTGTAAAATCTAGTGCAGCTTTGCATGGTAGCCAATCAGATTCTAACTTCAGTTTGGTCAATTAAGCTTTGACATAAAAACCTGCAAGCTGATTGATTTCTATGCAGAGCTGCACCAGTTTTTTCACTATCCAGTTTTAGTAAATCAACCCTACAGTGTCAACTGAGTGACAACTGGTGCTACTGACATCACATCCAAGATAGTAGCACCTAGCTGAAGTCTCAGGGCTTTTGGATGTCTACAGGTCAATACTATAAAGGTACATATCCTCTTATAGGAAGATTGTTGTTGAAATTAATGGTCTAGTGACATGATCTCTTTAAGCATGCAAATTAATGTCTTGATGTGCAGCGCAGTGAGTGAAATGTGTTTGATTAGTTTTTTTTGCTCTTCTGTTTTGCAGTTTTTATAACTGGGAAACCCATGTTTCGACTTCAAATGCAAGTCCAAATTACCAAGTGATTGCAGAAAATTCATCCGGATTACTGTTCAAAAATAAGAGGGACAGGAAAATACTAAACGTGGATCCTAAGGTAAATATTTTTCTCAGAGCAAAGCGGCAATTTTCACTTCTCCTCTCACATTACCATCTGTTTTAAGGATTCCGTACTGTTTTTATTGCCTGTGTTTCATGGCTTTACAAGTGGTATCACTTAGCAACTTGAGGACTAATATTGTCACTCCTTTGTGTGTTTATATATTTAAGGATCTGTTTGAAATAAGGGATCTGCACAGTCTTTTAAACATCAGAGAGTCATTGTTCATGGCTCAGTCACATGTAGAAATATGTATTCCTTGTTTTTTTAAGTTGTGTAAAAGGGAATCCATCATGGATCTTTTTCATTATACACTTTTAAATATACAGGCGTATCAGGTAGTTCATTAGGAAAGCAAATAAATGTCAGTTTTGTGGTATTTTAAAACATAGTTCCTGAGTTACAGTGTAGTTATAGTGAAAAATGATCTGTATAAAGTGTGTTCTGTCCCTATTCTTAACATTGCAAAGAACACTTCATCCAAAATAACACTCCCTTATTGCATTTAGAATAACATAACTGTGGCACAGGGAGGATTTGCCACCATCATTCCTTTCCATCATTTACAAAACTCTTTTCCGTTTGTTTCAACAGAGTCCTGTTTTCAAACAAAAAAAAAAAAAAAAGATTAACAGAGTAAAGAGAAAGTGTACCCCAGTAGGTTGTGCTTGTGACGCTCACCAAAAAGCTCTCCTCTGAATCAGTGTAGTGCTCATTCATGCCTGATCCTAATGTCGCTTAAAGCTTGAAAAAAATAGCGTCATTTGGGGCAGAGTTACACATTTTGGTTCTAATAGACTTTAAAAAATGCCAAAGAGTGTGTACACCACTCAGGTGAATGAATAATCAGTAATCCAAAGTGGGTGCCGGTCTCGGCTCGCCACCGTGAAGTCACAGATATAGGAGAAGAATTGGCCACACAACACACCACGGAGCTTGAACAAAGTAAAATCAAGTTTGTGGTGCGGTCGGGCTGATTCTTCTCCTATATCTCTAATAGACTTTAGCCCCAGTAGATTAAAGCATACATTTTTGACCATTTTGTTGCATTGAGACTAGCTTTCTATTGGCTAAAAATATATTTTTTTTAAATTCACTCAAGCCTGAAATGCAGAAAAATGTATTTACAAAAGCTGAGAAAAAAGCCTGAAAAACCACCAAAGAATCTCAGCTCAAGTGTGAATGGGGCCTTAGTCCCTTCTCATCATAACCTTCTGGGTTACACGTTCTCGGTGCTTCTTAAGCCCCACTCCAAAGAAGCTATTCATTCCTCCAAAGACATGCTGGTAGGTTAATTGGATCCTGTCTAAATTGTCCCTAGTATGTATGAATGTGAGTTAAGGACCTTAGATTGTAAGCTCCTTGAGGGTAGGGACTGATGTGAATGTACAATGTATATGTAAAGCACTGCGTAAATTGACGGCGCTATAGAAGTACCTGAAATAAATAAATAAATAAAATTCCTGACATGCACTGATGATGTTCAGCAACACCAAAACAGGTATATGCAGTTTGTAATAAATGGCTCTTTAACATTATTGGTAATCCACTGAATGATCAGACAGGGAGTAATTGTAACTTGCAGTTTACTAAACAGGTGCAAAACTAGAAGCAATAATGCAAAACGGGTTTAGAATAGCAAAAGGACATGTATATACTGTAGCATAATACAAAATAGATTATGAAAGTTGCACAAACATGGACTGAAATGTCATTGTCACTCAATAAGGGCAACATGTGGCTACATAGAAAAGTCTCTAAAAGACTCTATAACAATAGAGAGTTTAGCTGGGAATCATTACTTCAGTAAAACAGTTCAGAACACAAACATCTACTTGCGTTTATCTTCATAATCAGCATCCTACTGCAGGGTAATTCTGGTAATACAGGCGAACAGCTGGGGGATCCAAGGTCCAATTACAAAGGACCACCCCACTGGAACTAAAATACTCATATCCAGGGTTTTTTCCTCAGAGAATAGGTGCAGGAACTCAACCATGGCCGCCACACACACATACCTGCCAAATGGCATCAAATAGTAGCTCTTCCCTCTGCATACATCCCCCTCCCTGCACTGCCCTCATCTTCTCCCCCCTCCTTAAAAAGCTCCACCATCTGTTATATGTTTTACCTTTGTTGCAATATTAAGCTGAAACACCTGGCTGTAGTACCTCCCAGCATACTATACTATACTACAGTCATTTGTAAGGGAGATCATGCAGTAGGAACATCAACAACTGGTCACCAGGGAAAAAATTGAGACCGCAGAGGGTGATGCCTACCACGCACCCTCTCCTGCCCATGACTGCACTGAACCCTGAGAACCTGTTCTGTATCTCCCTGGTCCCTGTCTGGCACTCAGTGGGATCTGCGTAGGAGATCTGACCTTTGGGAGCTACTGGGAGATAAGCTATTACTTGTAAATGTAGAAGCTGGACTTCAGTATTACTAAGTGATAATGGTGAGCAGTGAGCAGACGATCTGAGCCAGAGGTGGTAGAACTGAGTTCCCCCTAGTTCCTGCTGAAAAAAGCCCTGCTCATATCAATTGGGAAAGATCCCCCTACACTAATTGGGTCTAATGGAGCAGTTGCATGGTGTTAGGCTCCTGCCTGGCTGCCCACATGCTGGTTCTGACAAGTATAGGGTTGCTCATCTGGCTGTAATTCACATGCCCAGCTACCTCTGGCTCATAAGGTGTAGCTGCTGAGGGAGGAAATGGGTGTGCCTAGGAACCCAGTGAGTTGTGGGAAATAGAGTTAATGTTGCCTGCCCCTGCATCTGAGCATGGTGAGTGAATAGACTACAGCTCTTTAATATCAGGCTGCATCTGTATTATACACTAGCGCAGTGATGGCAAACCTTGGCACCCCAGCTGTTTTGGAACTACATTTCCCATGATGCTCAACTACACTGCAGAGTGCAAGAGCATCATGGGAAATCTAGTTCCAAAACATCTGGGGTGCCAAGGTTCGCTATCACTGCACTAGCGTTTCTGGATGTATAGCTAGCCATGTTGCAAAAAGGTTTAATCTGCACCACTCTGCCAGCATTCTTTAAGTGGGGATTAAATCTCTTATTTTTGGAATATGTGAAGGAAGTGTGACATGTAAATAACTTCTGTTCTAAGTTTACTCTACTGAGCTACAAATAATAAGAAAAAACGAAAAAAGCACCCAGCTACAGCTGTTAACTTGTCATCCTGCAAATATGAATTGCCCGACTGTCATACTCATTCACTTGTTTTGGAATTTTTGTGCAGTACTGCTGTCACTCACAGTTACTTTTGAAGAGGCTATGTGCACTATTTTATATATACATTTTAGATATATTTTTGTTTGCTTTTTATTTGTTGGATTGACATTGTAGCTTTACATTGTCAGCTATAACATCACCTGACACTTCAACAGAGGCTGATGTGGCTGCACACCCCGAAGTAAATGTTACCAAAAAGATGTGGAAGGTCCCCGTGGGGTTTTTAAGCAATCAAAAAAAGGTTTTTGTAAAAAGATATATTTTTTATTAGCAAAATACTCCGAACATGGTTTAAAGAATACAAGAATTTAAAATATGAGCTCCGGTTTTACAAAGAACGAGACATGCTATATAAATTTACAAAACAAGCAAATGAATTATCGCATAATAGGTTACAGGGGGTGTGCATATAGCGCTACTCCCAACAATATCAATTGTGATTGTGTTAATGCTTGCTGATAGTGGAGAAGACCCCAATGCATTTCAACGTTATAGGGTCATGGTCTTCCTCAGGGGGTCCTTAAAACTCTGTAAGGGCATCAAAGAGATATGATAAAGAGTTCTTTATATATTATTTAGTATATCTACTCTATAAAGTTTGTACTGTACTTATTTTTAAATACATTGCTCAATTACTTCTGCCTTATTTCGTAGTCAGACTTTAGGTTGTGACACAGGAAGGAGTTGACCAGCTGAGGGTAGATGATGCAGGGTGTGTGCTAATGAGATCAGCTGCTCAGCTTCTTCCTGTTTCATGACCTAAAGTCTGACCAGAAAGTAAGGCAGAAGAAATCGAGCAGTGTGTTTAAACAGCTATGAAGAGAGTTAGGTAAGCCGGTGTAGAATTAATAGAAAGCTGTTTTATTTTTGCAAAAGAAGTGGATTAATGCTATATTGGTACATAGTGGAGCTGAAATTTAGAAAAAAAAAAAGTGAACTTAGCCTTTAAGTTGGTTTAAATTGGCCCTGCTGTATTAGAATTTAGTTTGAAAGCTTTCATTTTCGGAACGTTTGCTTTTCTAATCATTAGAGGGTCAGATTTGTTTGTGACCATAGTGATGAGAAAATTTGAGGGATCAGGATGGAAAATGTTTCCCAAACAAACATTTTCACTCAGGAAATTACATTTATTCAAAATTGAATGTTAAAAGCAAACAAAATTTTGAAGATTTTTTAAACAACATTCATCAGATCTCTCTTGGCATTATCAAATGTAGGGATGGGCGAACGGTTCAGCCCAAGCATGAGTTTGCACATTCGCCGAACAACCAAATTATCAGGTCGTTCGACCGTTTGTTTGGCCCGCCGAATGACCACAATGCACTGCGCCGCCACACAGTGCATTGAAGGCCCTGATTGGCTGAAGCAATGGAAGCTTTGTTCAATCAGGGCACAGAGCACTGTCAGAGCCATCATTGGATGCTGTCATGATGACTCTATCCAATCATGGCTCATTGCTGTTAGTCCCGCCCAACACTATAAAAGTATTCTTTCAATAGCAGCCATTTTCAGTGTGATATTGGCGTGGAGAGAGATAGAACAGGGCTCTGTTCAGTGCTATTAGAGAGTTAGTGTGCTATTGTGATTTTATTGTCAATACAGAATATTAGTTTAGTGTGAATCTAGGGATAGTTCAGTGTGAGCGTAGTGGGACCATTCATCTTTACATTAGTGTGAATGTAGGGGTAATTCAGTCAGTGTGAGTCTAGTGCGACCACAATTCAGCTTTACATTAGTGTGAATCTAAGGATAGTTCAGTCAGTGTGAGTGTAGTGCAACTATTCATCTTTACATTAGTGTGAATCTAGGGATAGTTCAGTCAGTGTGAGGGTAATGTGACCACCATTTATCTTTATGTTAGTGTGAATGTAGGGATAGTTCAGTCAGTGTGAGTGTAGTGACTGTTTAACACAGTATATTTCATTGCGTTATTGCAAGTTTAACACCATTAAATGCTGTTTATTTCAGTGTGTTATCTAACGTTTAACGCAGTACCTTTCTGTGTGTTAGTGCATGCTTAATGCAGTATATTTCTGTGCGTTACTGCAAGTTTAACGCAGTATAGTTCAGTGCGTTACTGCAAGTTAAACGCCGTATATTTCAGTGTGTTACCTTCCATTTAACGCAGTACATTTATGTGCGTTACTACACGCTTAACGTCGTATATTGCAGTGCGTTACCTTCCCTTTAAAGCAGTATAGTTCAGTGCGCTACTGCAAGTGTAAACGCCATATATTGCAGTGCGTTACCTTCTATTTAATCTATTTAATGCAGTATAGTCCATTGCGTTACTGCAAGTTTAACTCTGTATATTTCATTGCATTACTGCGCGTTTAACGCAGTATAATGCAGTGCATCAGTGCAGTTTTACTGCGGTATATTATAGTGCATCAGTGGAGTGTGTCTGTGTAGTGAGTACTCAAGTTAAAGTGCACCAAACACCACTTTCTATTAATTAAAGTGCATCCACATACACATTTCCACATCTGTATTAAATTTTGTTAATAAGCACCCCCCCATCATGTCTAGGAGGACAACAGGGAGAGGCAGACGTTTCCATGGCACTGTGAGGGGGCCAGCAGCGTATGTGTCCACAAGCAAAGGTGGACGTTGTCAGTTCTCAGGCAGGGCATCATTTCCCCTGTTTAGTGATGTTGCCTGTGCTATCCAGCCACAGCATGCAGATGAGGTGGCTGACTGGCTTACTAAACCATCCTTATTCTCCTCATCCTCCGTTACCCAAGCCAAGCAGAGACTGGTGCACAGTCCACTACAGCTGCCAAAGTGGCTAAACCTGCCTCCTTGTCCACAGCTATTCCTGCCATAGCCCCAGCATCAGGTATGGAGGAGTCAGCTGAGTTATTTGAACACAGCATCAGCCACTTGCTCCTTGATGATGCACAGTGAATTTGCAGAATGTGCTGTACCTCAATGGCAGGTTCTCAGTCACTATTTCTTTTCACGTAAGGCCATTCCAGCTCTGTACCATCACGTGGAAGGCAATGTTGTGGTATCGTTGGGCAAGGCAGTGAGCCGCAAAGTCCATGTTACTGCTGACACGTGGTCCAGCAAGCATGGTCAGGGACAATATATTTTGTTCACAGCACACTGGGTAACTCTGCTTGCAATTCGGAAGGATGCGGGACAGGGCTCTTCCTCCTCCATGCCCTCCTCTGCTGCATTGTCCTATAAACCACAAGTACACCCTAAGTGTTCAAGGGGCTATTCAATGAGTCAGGCTAAAAGGTGCCATGCAGTGTGTCAGCTGGTGTGTCTAGGGGACTCAAAGGTGCCAACGACACCCAAAGCCCAATTTTTCTGCACCTGTTTGACAGGTACATATCATTTTAAATTTTGACAGCAAGGCCAATTCTTGCTTTCATCAAGAGCACCTCTATAGGGTCAAAACCAATTCTTGCTTTCATCAGGAATACCTCAATAGGGTTACAGTGTGAAGGAGCCACCAACACCCAAAGACCAATTTTTCCACACCTGTTTGACAAGTGCATATTATTGCAATTTTTAACAGCAAGGCCAATTCTTGCTTTCATCAAGAGCACCTCTATAGGGTTACAGTGTGAAGGCACCACCAACACCCAAAAAACAATTTTTCCGCACCTGTTTGACAGGTGCATATCATTAAAATTTTTGACAGCATGGCCAATTCTTGCTTTCTGCACCTGTTCCTTTTATCCGAAGTCTGTGGAAGAGACACCAGAATTTATCCAAAAAATCTCTACTCTTGTTCCCAGTGCACTACATTGTAGCCTCATCATACAGACTGGCTCCTCAAGCCATTGCTTGCAAAATAAAGAAAGCTTGCAGGGAAATTTTCATTTTTTTGGCTTTATGAATTCAATTATTGATGCAGCAGCTTCTATACACAGTACAGATGTGCCACTTTACAGGTAGACTAAGGGAACCCCCTGGTACTATATTGAAAGGAATTTTTCATTTTTATGCTTTGACTTTAAGCATCAATAAATCACTGCTCATTTAAAAATGACGTTTTTTACAAACTTTATTTCATTGATACATGTCCCCCAGGGCAGTATTCGGACCCCCATAAGCATTGTATGCCCAATTACTTGCATATAAGCCTTCAAAGTGGGCACTTTCACTTTTCACGTTCGGGTCCAATAGACTTCAATGGGTTTTGGTATTCGGTTCCAAACTTTCGGGATGTTCGAAAGATTTGGTGCAAACCGAATAGGGGACCGTTCGGCCTCTCCCTAATCAAATGTAATCAAAAGATTTTTTTGTACGAATGTTCATTCAAATCGAGCAGTGTATGGCTAGCTTTAGGATCTTTCCATCACAAATAAAAAAATGAATTGCTGTCTATCCACCAGGTTAGACTATACTAAATATAATTCAGTTGTTTTCTTCTTTCAAAGTAAATGATTAAATTTCTGTTGTTTATCCTCCTGACTGGCTGGCTTGATAAATGTTCATATAATGAATTCCATTCTTTATTAAACTGTGTAGTAAAGTTTGTTCAGTAGTTACCCAGTAATAGAGCCTAGATACTTCAAAGGCTGGGGGATGTTTAATAAGACAATACTGGACTATGCCAGGGATAGTTGTAAGTTGTGATTTAGATGTGGATGCTACTTGTTATTAGGCATACACTGAAGCAAACAAATTGTGGCCTTTCAGCCAATTTTCCTCTAAGCCTGGTAATGACATTGAAGTCCTTTTATGCCTCTGTCCAAGTTTTTTGCTGCTTTACTAGTGAACAGAGGTAAAAAAAAAAAAAACTGTTTAAAGTGTAACTGTGGCTAAGACATAGACATTGAAGTATTTACATATTCTTAAAACCCAAAAAAAAAACCCCAAGAAAATACAAGGCATCCCGGGCTGGCTTCCTGAAGAGGCATCACCACGGTGCCCTTCCTTTTCAGGTCATTCATGCACAGAGCAGAGCTGACGTCTTTATGTCAGTGCCAGTCTTTGCACCTAGAGGGCTAGAGGACTTCCCACTGCCAGGAGAAAACTAAAGAAGAATAGGATCCAGCGCATCACATAACCAGCAAAAATAATTGAAAAGTAAGTATAGTAATTAAAAAACAGCATGGCATACAGTGTAAGGGGACTCCTCGGGACAGGATGGGGGCCTTTATAGCCTACAGCAGCGGTGATTTAAAAACAAAAGAATCAAATGCACCTTTGACATGTCTGGAAGGATGTACAATAGATTTGTTTTTGTTAATTTGTTATTATTAATAAGATATTTAGTGACTTTTATTTTGAATGAACCATTGCTTCGACGAGGTAAGTATTGCACCGAAAACTGTTTTTTTTTGTTTTTCTTTAGAATAAATAAGAGACCACTTCAGCTGCCAAAGTTGTATACCCTAATGGTGGCATTTTTATATTTTTCCTTGTGTTTTTGCACAATAATTTGTGTTATTAGAGGTAGCTAATACTGTGTGCATGCTTGTGTTGTTGTCTCTTTAATTTTTTTAAGTTACGTCATAGTTCAAATAATCAAATAGAACAAAAAATATGCAAAAATATTGGAAATGAACATAAATATATTTGTGTGTTGATATATTTTTCTTATTCATTCATTGAAGGACTCAGGGTGAAGTATTTTCTGAAAAAACAAAGTCATGCTGTTGTCTTTAGGAGATTGGACACTGGCAAACAATGCTGTAGGGCAACCTAGTATAACCTCTACCACTCCCATCATGCTTCAGGTTTTTTTAGCTAGTGCCCTAGGAGAATGAATGTCTTCTCTCCTTCAAGAGAAGCAAACTAATTTCTTTACTTTTTCTATATTTTATCAAGACTTTTATTCTTCAAGCAAGTTTCCCCAATGGCTGCAAAACTAGAAGAGCTCATTTGCAGATTTCCAGAATTGATAATCCTTGGTATAGCTATGGAGACAGTACACAGATCCTGCTGAGAGGAAGACGTGGGGGTATCCTGTAATGTAACCTGTGGGCATGGGACTCTGCTGAAGCACTTTCCAGACACTTGTGTACTGAGTGAGTTAGTCACAGAGCGCTTTACAGGTACAGAGCCATGATGCACCAGTCTGGTGGAATCCTGTTCCTGAAGACTCCATGGGAGCATCAGTTCATCAAACCATACCACACAGATACCCATGGGTAATCTTAGTGAAGGGTGGGTACATGGTGTTATGGTGATACAGTACAAAATCAGCATTGAAGAGAAAACCAGCACACTGAAGTTCAATATCAGCAAAAAAAAAAAAAAAAAATCACTTGGATGACCCATGAAGATGAGCTTGTCCATTTCCCAAAAGTTAAGTATGGACAGCATGGATTGCTAGGTGGGAGCTCATCTTGCCCTAATGTTGCCTTTTTACACTTTTTTTTGGCTTTTTGCTTTTTTTGTTTTATCATTTTTCTGGTGTTCATTTATGCATTTAGTGTCCACTTTCCATATTGCAGTATTAACCAGTCCTGTCATTTCAGTGTTCCTTATGGGACAAATATAAACAGGAAATAAAGGTCTGAGTATATGTGAAATGTCACTTCCTACTTTTGCCCACTTTAGTTCTACTTTCAACAGGTTAAATGGACTCTCACTTTCCACTTTGACCACGGGCAGGTTAAGCATAGTATTTTCATATTTCAGTCCACAGTAAGCCAAGTGGCTATCCTATTCATGGCACAGTCTCCGGCTGTGACCATCTGTTTCTCCTTGTGCTTAACAATATATACAGATATATCTATATATATAGATATATAGTTTTTTGCACTTTGTCTGACACATTTAGGGCCTCATGCAAACTGGGTGTTTAGCTCTGATGCATGGGGCTCAAGGGTTTACCTGCAGTGGGAAGGTGCAGGTGCACCGTCTAGCCATCCAAGAGACTTTCTTTCCTCTGTAGACGACATCAAGGATGCCTACGTGCATCTTTTCATTGCAGCAATGCTTTCTGCGTTTTGTGGCGGGTATGCAACAATACCAATTTGTTGCTTTTGCCTTTGGTCTGCTCACTGCATCTTGGGTATTCAGTGAGGTGCTAGCCCTTGTATTCACTCTACTAACCTCACAGGGAATTCCCATTGTGGAATACCTTGATGAGCTTCTAATGAAGTAACATTTAGCACTGAACCTCCAGAAAGCAGCATTGAAGCTGACTCATCACTTGGAGTATTCTGTGCAGGGTTTTTCTTCCAAAGTCAAAACACTAAACTTTCCACTCCCACATTCAGTCTTTGCAGTCCAGGAGCAACCCAATGCTCTGCTTTTGCACAAGTTTTCTGGGTTCGATGGTAGGCTTTTTTAGAGCAGCTCCATTTGCCCATTCTCAATTGAGACAGTTGCAGCTCAGAATTCTGGTTGCTCTGCCCTGATTGCTCTCAAGCCAAGCCCTGAAATCAGGAAAACCTGTCTTCCAATGTTCTGGAAGCTGCTCAAGTCAAATGCCAGCCTAATGGGCTGGGGAGGAGTCCTGGACAACCCTCATGAATAAGGAAGCTCATCTCCCTATCAACATACTGGAAATTATCTGGCTATCCCTTCAACACTGGACCTCCCAATCGTATAGTCTTCTGACCCAGCTTGATGATGTCATAGCAGTGACCTTTAGAACACGAAGAACTTCATGTTCCAGCCCTGTCCACTGTGCACATTACAGCAGTGACAAACTGGCAGGTAGACTTTTTCAGTCAACAACATCTGGACTCAAGGGAATTGGTTTCACCCAGGGGCATTTATGGGACACAGGTCCCTCCCCTCTGTTCCTATAATCCACTCCTACTATTGCTTTGCCACACAGTTGGAGCATGATAGGAGTGGGAAGGGTTATACTAGGCTGTCTTATAGCTTTGTTTGCCAGTGTCCAATTTCCTGAAGGCAGAAGCATAAGCCATTGTTTAATTATACTTGACTCTGTGTCCGCAAAGGAACTACAATAAATGGATTTAATGGCACATAAAAAGTCCTGTTTTTTCTTTTTTTCACATATATGAATAGATTTGTGTTTGTAAACAAATCCATTCATTAAAACTGATCTCTGACATGAGTACAGTGGCTTCAGCTTCCCACATTCATATGAATGGTTTTGTTTATTTTCAGATCTATTCATACGTTATAAATGAGTCTTACAAAAAAAGCCATTCAAGCCAGCGATCATTAGAGGCTGCTGCTGTGTGAGCTGAATAGAAGTGGTCACAGGGGGTAGATGGCTGGGATCAGAGCAGTTTAACTTGGGATCGAAGCTGTGTGACAGGGGGAGATGGTCATGACTGGAGTGATCTGACTGAAGGGGAGATTGACAAGGACCGGAGAAGTTTAACTGGAGATAGCTGGAACAAGAGCAATCTAGGGAGGAGGTGGCCACAGATGTAAAACAGCAGCAGAAAGATGTAGATAGGAGTGGTTCAAACAAACTCTGTAAAGAAACAATCTGACAGTGGTACTCCGTATGTAGCTCCTTGTTCTCCTTACTGCACACTGAGCACTGACAGGCTATATGCAGCATGCAGCCAAGTGTTGGGCATAAGTGCCCTACAAGATTGGTTCGGTGTGATGTTGCTGCATCCCAAGTCACCTTATAGTGTCTTGAAAAAAAATTTTCATACCCTTTGAAATTTTCCACATTTTGTCGTATTACAACCAAAAAAAGGTAAATGTATTTTATTGGGATTTTATGTGATAGACCAACACAAAGTGGCACATAATTGTGAAGTGAAAGGAAAATGATAAATGGTTTTCAAAATGTTTTACAAAAAAATATCTGAAAAGTGTGGCGTCCATTTGTATTCAGCCCCCTTTACTCTGCTAGGTGAGAAAGGTGGTTCTACAAAGTATTGACTCAGGGGGATGAATACAGATGCACTCCACACTTTTCAGATATCTCTTTGTAAAAACTTTTGAAAACCATTTATCATTTTCCTTCCACTTCACAATTATGTGCTGTTTTGTGTTGGTCTATCACATAAAATCCCAATAAAATACATTTACGTTTTTAACATGACAAAATGTGGAAAATTTCAAGGGCTATGAATACTTTTTCAAGGCACTGTAAGTAACACACCACATGGCAAATAGCCATTTACCTCTCTTATGCTAAATACAGAACACCTTCCCTTTGTTATAGCAATGAGAAGTTGGTGTACCATAGTCCAGCAAAGGAGAACAGGGCTGACAACATTGCTTGGGATTTCAGTTTAGCACAGGCAGGGTTGTCAGCCGACTACAAGAAGTTGGTACCTCACTAGATTTCTCACAGGATCAACAGGTAATTTTCTGTACTCACAGGGCTTTTAAAGAGACAAGCCAAGGGAAAATGTGCAAATATTACAGAAATGTACTGAATTTATCAGCATCCAAGATGGAGTTGATGCTCCTCCTGACAGAGAAAAAAATTCACATCATAAAAAAAAATAATAAACAGTACCCTTTTAAACTAACTATACACTGTATTTTAAGCTTAAAACATTCTTAATAATATTGATCATGTTTATCTAACTGCAGCTGTTTCCTAGACATGACCATATTTATTGAATGTAGAGGGATTAACTTATTTACAAATGTAGACTTAGTTTCTAAATTACTAAGCTTTGTAGTTGGGTAAACATTGTGAATGAAGGACCGTTCTTATTGTTAAATTAGTTTAACCTGATCCAGTCAATGTTTTTTTCCTATATCTAAGTTCACCTTTAGGAAAAAAATTATAAATGCACATATTTGTGTAGGAAAAAAAATATTCATTCATTAGTTTTTCCCACAGGAGCATGCAAAGCATTGCACCCATGATCAATGGATCACGAGTGCAATGTCAGGCTCCTTCAGACACATCCTCCAGCTTTCTGTTTGTACTTCTGTTACCTCTATACAGGGGGAGCGGGGGGGGGTTGATTAAGCATGTTGCATGTCATTCCCTAAATACAGGGGTGTAATGTCTAACATGCTCCAAAAGTGAACTTCTCCTTTTAATAATATCACTTTAGCTTACATTTTATATGCACTAAAATGTGCTGTACATGCCATTTTTGTGTATTGATTTAAATTGGCTTATTCAACCTGAAAAATGTGTCAGTAACTTCAGTAAGCTTTATTTGTAAAAGAAACTCCAACATGCAGTTTTGACTCTTGCGTTCAATCACCTTGAGGTGCACTTTCATGCATTTACACGTGTAGAGTCTGTTCTATTAGCAACGCTGAATAGCGCAACTCGCTGGTATGAGCTGTTTCTATTGAAATCTCGTTTACAATGTACATTTGCATATGGTGTGAATGGACCCATAAAGGGTAAGTTCACCTTTTTTCATGAAAAATCCCAAATATCTCAGCAACCCCCTAAGACCCAGCTGCACATGGCAGTGTCCGTACACCATATGCTGCAATCCATGGCACGTGAGTGAGGAAATTGGACAGCACAGCCATGTGACCATGCTGACCATTGAGAACCTTATTTGATGCTTCTTCTTTCTGTTAGGCATCCCTGAAAAAATAAGTGCATCTCATTGGTCAGTGCAGTCATGTGCTGTAATATTCAGGGAGTCTAGCACCTTGGGAACATGTGCAACAGCCAGTTATCTTAACCATAAAAGTCTTTATTTTTATTAAGTAAACACAAGATAGCTTCCAGCAACAAAACAAAACTTCAAAAAATGCAACACAAAAGTTTGCTTATCTTCAACACAAATCAAACAATTAAATATGCAAAAGTCAAGTAAGGGCTTTTATCACAGGGTTAGCAGCGTCCAGCTTCAGATGGCTTTGTCAGTTTGTAGCCTACGCGTAGCCCACAACCACATTTCCTTCCAACTCCTACACCATCACACCTAATACTAAGAGCTTCCTGTTTTATGTGCTGCTTCCAGGAGCCTGCTTAACCCCGTAGGGATCAGAGTCCCCGTAGTCAGGAGTGGAGGTTCTTTTCCCACCTGAATGTCACTCCGAACCTCCAAAATTCCAGATCCTAAAATACGTCTCTACTAATACCGAGAGGACTGCGAGTTCTCTCCTTTACTTGACTACCCCAGAATTTCTCACCCAACATGGGTGAGACCCCTGAGTACACCCACGTTTCCCTTAAAGGGACCATAACCCAAATATTGGTGCTTACATAGCTCCAATCTAGAACCCATCCTTGGCGTCTTGTACAGTGGTGACGCTTGCCATTGATGGATACTCTTTCCAGGGCTCTGTTTTGAGGTGTACTGTGGATTGCTACTGCTACACCATCAGCACGAGGCATCACCTTTTAGTTTTTCATGAAAATGTGAACTAACCCTTTAATGATGTATTAATGAACACAAAGCTGTTTTAATCTGTGTCTTTTATATCTGGCCAGAATTCAGCTTTAGGATTGTTTTTTCAGACTTTATCGGAACACAAATATCTGAATCAGACTTGTGTGTTAGCAAAACTCAATTTTTCTGCAGTGCATTTGGTGCTATGGGTTCCTCCTGGTTTTCCAGCTGAGGGGATCTAATTCACTATGTGTACACAAACTGTTTACAAACAGGCCATAATATTACTGGCACAAAAGTGTTGCAGCTGCATTTCTTCCCATACACAGTTGAATTGTTGCAAGCTGTGAATGATTCTTTTGTGTTTGCTCATGGAGACAGCCTTATGGCACCCTGTGCAAAAATGTGGGTACTATGTATCATCTTCCAATACAAAAAAAAAAGAATCTTGATCTCTCTAACACTAAGTACTGTACTTTTGCTAAAGTTCATATCAATAAAAGTTGACTCGTACATATAACTCCTCCCTGGCCTTCTATATTAAGCATTTATACACCTGTTACCTGTATAATGCCATGTTGCCTTACTAATGCAGGAGTCGGTAAATCCATGCTGTTATGATGAAAGTAAAAGGGTGCAGTAGTCCAGAACTGGACCATAAACGTTCAAAAGAGCACTTTCTCCCTTTCCACATATTCTAATTTATATCCTCATCCTATATGTATCACCACTTTGGACATTTATTAACCATAGCAGATGCACAGCCACAGGTCCCATGCATGGTAGCATCTTAAAACAGCCCATTCCTTCCTAAAGCAGAATTAAACCCCCTATCCTTTACAGCCAAGGAAGTTTCCATCTTGGACTTCGTTTAATCTGCAGTTGCCATGGTGCTGCACATGTGATCAGCTATGACACCAGTCTTTTGATGACTTGACAGTTCGATTGAAAGCACATGCAACTGTGACAGTTATCATTCATGGCATGTCTTGAATGTGGCAAAAAGAGAACTGTGCTATTAAAAAATTAAGTGCTAAAAAGGCTGCAACTCAAAGTGATATACAACACCAACAGAACAGTAGGCTAAAAGGAGCTGCGCTGATAAAAAATAACAATCAATAAAAAACATTAAGTGAATAAGTGCATAGACCAAAAGTGCAATGTGCATATAAATGTGTATGTCACACAGAAAGTGCCATAATATTAATAAACACTATGAATCCGAACATAAATAAATTACAAAAAGTCAATAGTGCAGGTAATAAAGGTAAATGAGCCCAGAACAGTCAGTAGCAATAATATTCAGCAGGATGATAATGCTGCAACACCCAGTGATGAATCTTCATGAGTCAAAAAGCAATGTGAATCCACCACCTGAAGGAATACAGGCTTACCAGGCACCTCCAACCCAGACAATCAAAAAATTCCGATATGTCGGTATCAGCTGACACACTGAATGAATGATGGTGAGACACTCGGTCCAGCGGGAGGAACAAAGTTGAGGGTAGATGATCTTATCAAACGCATGTAACTATGGTTAAAAAACAAAAATGTACCGCTATAAGTAAAATCCGGTGGTTTATTTAAACTAGTCAATATAAGACAAAAAAGTGCAATAATATAGCAAACAATGGACGCCAGCCGGCAAAGTAAAAACACAGAGAAAACACGCCTGTGCAAAGCGGAGCATGACAGTATGCAGTGACGTCAGTATGTCGCTCACCATACGCATTTCGTCACACAAAAGGACGTCATCTCGGGGCATTTTTTTATTGATTGTTATGCCTTGAATGTAACTGTTTTGGGAAACAGTTAACTTAATGGATTTAGTTCCACTTTAAATGAGTCTGACCACATCCTATGGTTTAGATGCGCTTACCAAATCAATAAAAATTTGAATTTGTGGTCTGTTTAACCACTTCCCGCCCAAGGTACGTCATATGATGTCATGGACTTTAAGTGGTGATATCTGAATGATTCTTGCAGCTATCATTTTTTTTTTGGCTGGCGATTCTGTGCACTGTAAGAACAATCATAGCGGCAGTTCAGCCGCTTGATCATTCTTATCTAGATCTGGTGCTTCTCCAGGCTCGCCTGTGCCATTAGCAACCTGGAGAATGAATCGGTCACCGCCGGAAGTTGAACATAAATTTCCGGTGACCAGATTGTCCCTCAGAGGCCCGGGCATGATATTATGACGTCACGTCCAGGCCGGTGGATATAAACAAAGCCGAGCACGTAGCTGGAAAGGCCGAGAGAGTTCTGTTTTTTTTTTGGATCTCAGCCTTTCCAGCCTGGAGGAGAGATGTGGGGTCTTATTGATCCCACATCTCTCCATAAAGAGCACCTGTTACACACTATTCCTTTTACAAGGGATGTTTACATTCCTTGTAATAGGAATAAACGTGATCAAAAATTATTTAAAGAGAAAGTGTAAAAATAAAAAAATAAAAGTCAAATAAAGAATAATAAAAAAAAAAAAGAATGTAGGCAATTTTAAAACGTGACATGTTAAGAATCTACTTACTCCGTGTAACATCATCTTTCACTTTATACAAAAAAATTAGGCTAACTTTACTGTTTTCTTTTTTAATTCATGAAACAGTTTTTTTCCAAAAAAAACACATTTGAAAAATTGCTGCGCAAATACCGTATGGCATAAAAGGTTGCAACGACTGCCATTTTATTCCATAGAGTCTCTGCTAAAAAAAGATATATAATATTTGGGGGTTCTGAGTAATTTTCTAGACAAAAAATTGTAGGAGCAAAGTGCCAGAATTGGCTCGGATGGGAAGTGGTTAATGTTGGTTTTGTGGAGTTGAATGATGCTAAACCTGCTTTAAAGAAGGCATATGTAAATACAGAAATAATTGTTCTGGTAAGTATAAAAGTTGCTTTTACTTGCCAGATCATTTCTTCTGCATTTACAAAAGCTAAACTCTGTGTGCATGAGGCCTTAAAGGACAACTTCATATTTTGTGCTTTACAACACAAATATGCTTGTGCATATTTTGTGCTTTACAGCTTTTACCCCCTGTGTGAAACACATATAGCGAAATACCTTCAGCACTCCTTCAGAAAGTATAAAGCTTTTTCACAAAAATGTCTGGCTGAGTGCTGCTTGTGCTCAGCTGTAGGAATGAGGTTTGAGTTTGGAGCCACCAGGAGGTTCTGTGGAGCTCTGAATTTAAAGGAGTTGTAAAGGCAAAAGGTTTTTTTATCTTAATGTCTATGCATTAGATAAAAAAACTTCTGTGTGTAGCAGGCCCCCAGGCACCCCCCAACACTTACCCTGAGCCCCTTCTTTGTCCAGCGATGTCCACGATTCCCTTGGCCATTGCTTCCCGCGGCTGTCAATCAAAGTCAGTTAGCCAATCGGGAGAGAGGGGGACGGAGCTGAATTGCAGCTGCATGTTTGAATGGACACACAGGGCTGCAGCTCGGCTTGGGTGCCCCCATAGCAAGCTGCTGGTCTATGGAGGCACTCGTCAGGAGGAAGGGGCCAGGATCACAGAAGAGAGACCCGAGAAGAGGGGGATCTGGGCTGTTCTGTGCAAAACCAACTGCACGGAGGAGGTAAGTATAATGTGTTTGTTATTTTATTTATTTAAGGAACGCTTTGGATTGCATTTGCAGAGAATTGCTGTTTAAACTGGAAGGATTGTTCCCTTGCCATCACCAAATTGTATTATATGTGTATTACCCATACACTGAGGGTCAGTCTTATTGGGTGAAGGTGACTGGATCTTTATTACCTTTCCTGCCTCTCCACAGTGAATCTTGATTTTTCTTTTTCCGGGTGGACTTTATTCTGATTGCCTTCCAGCATTCCATTTTTAGAGATGAACTTTAAACATTGAACATCATGCTTTTTTATATTATTTTTTGAGCACTACACCCTTTACCTATATATAATTCAGCAATTAGTGTCAGCAGCTTTGTTTTTTATTTTATCATTAAGCGCAACAGATTATTTGTTTTCTTCACTCACTAATGTAGCCAGCTGCTGGACTAAAGAAACATGGAGAAGGAGACATTTGCCTCTTTACAATCACTTTACTTTTACTTTCTGCTGTTATGTTGATTGTTGTATTGCACTATCCCCTCCAATCAGCAGAGGGAGAACAATAGCAAGGAAAGCCTATGGACTTCTATGCAGAATGCTGAGGTTTATGGGAATTGTAGTCTGAAACATCAATCTTAGAATGGGACCTATGGCCCTTTGCTAAGGGAATTGCAAATAATAATTTGAGTGAGTAATACGCAGTGAGATGTATTCTCTGGGGTTATTTTTTTTATTTCATTTTAGTTGTCTTTCATTTTAAAGGGTGGCTAGATCACTGATTCAGCCCTTCAATACACTTCTACAAAAAGAGATCACTGATTATAATTGTATGCTGCTGCTATTTGTTAGTATAAATAGATTATTGCTGCACGATCTGTCACTATGGGGGAGGCAGGGAAGACTTGAATAAGCTCCGCCCACCTCAAACATGGCGAGAGTAGACATCAACAGGATTTCCCAATTACCCACAAAAAAGAAGCATTATGATTAGCATTGAGTTCTCTGTAGCATGATAGGAAGCCCACAAGCTGATCAGTTAATCTCCTTTAGTTAGAACTCTTGCTGTGACTGACTTGCAAACTGTAATGCTTCTGGGTACCAAGCTGATTGACCTGCATTTATTTTGGTTTAGCATGAGCAGCTCACAGTTTTTCTTTTATATTTTAGGTTCCACCAGGAGATAATACAACCCGGACACCTATACAGACTGATCTTTACACACAGGCTGCTATTTATGATCATATTACTAGACGCAAGACCTAGTCTATAATTACATGAGAAAATAATGTATGGTTAATAAAGCTATTGCAAACACAGAAAAATCTTGTATCTTTTTTTTTTCTTTACACGTGCATGAAAAATTACATGATTTCACTTGAAAATGAAAGGCCACAAATGGCCAAATATATCTTTTTTTTTTTTCAAATATCAAGTTTATTCAACTCCAAACAGGGGTGGGGGCCCCGATACAAAAAACATAGACAAAAAGCACTTTGTTGCAATCATTATATACGAGTCAACTAAGTACGAGATATTATGCAGTACATGCTTAGACGTGGAACTTCCGTTTATGTGAATATTTCTGGAATGGGGCAGATTAACCCGAAACAATATGCTAATAACTATAGAATCGGGGTGTCCCCCCCCTAACTTTTTCCATGTTTCTATAGAAAATGGGGGCCGAAGTCCCTAGACTAGAGATGGGGTGGGGAGAATAGGAGAGCGGGTTTAGAGGGGGAAAGAGAAATAGGAAAGAAGTAGCGGGAGATAGGAGGAGAGGGAGACATGGCGGTAGTTGATCCAGCATACCACCTCCAACTGTGTGTACTCACAACGTGTGGGAGAAAAATTATGGGCCGAGTAAGCGTTGTCCTTCCTCGGAATAAATAAACGCGTTCCAAATGTCCCAAGTTTTTTTATGGGCTTCTTGTTTATGTTGTGCAGTAAGGATCAGGTCTTCCATTTTCTTTATGTCCTCCACTCTCCGCAGCCACAATGAGAGGGCTGGTGGAGAGGGGGCCAAATATATCTTAAAGCAGAACTAAATCTATTGATTTAACTTTTTGCCAAAACATGCCGCGAATGATAACTGTTACAGTTGATTGTGCTCTCTGTGAAACCATACAACGGCTGGCGTCATAACTAAACATTTGTGCAGTACTATGGGAACTGCAGATTAATCCTGTAAAGGATAGAAGGGTTTAGTTTCACTTTAAGTCCAATAGATCAGCCTTTCTCAACCAGGGTGCCACCTGAGGTCCTTAGCAGTGCTGCAGCGTCCTGGTTGAGAAAGACTGTCAGATCCGACCGAGCTCCTGCTCCGCCATCAGCACAACATGAGCTCAGTCGGGACAGTAAAGTGAAAGCAGTGGAAGTGGGGGGCAGCTTTCTGAGTCTTAAGTTCTCCACCTTTCCTTCCTACTGGGCAGTACCTGTCAATGCAGTACCTGATGCCAATGCAGGTACTGTACTGCAGTTTTTAAAAATGCTGTGTGTGTATATGTATATTTGTATGCGTGTGTTTATATATATATATATGTACGTACAGTGGCAAAAAAAAGTATGTGAACCCCTTGGAATTAACTGGTTTTATGCAGTAATTTGCCATAAAGGGTGATCTGTTCCTACTTCACAGCAATACAATCATTAACAATTATACGGCACTCCCTAAAAAGACTAATAGACTAATAAATGACACCTCAAGTATTACAGTCTTGCCGGCTCTTCTTACTATTGTTGCTCCCTAAAAAGACTAATCCTATGTGAAATTCAATATGTGACACCAAGCTCTAGAGATACATATAACATTTTTTATAATATATATATATATATATATATATATATATAAACAATAATTCACAGAAATATGATTTAATGTGTCCAAGTTAAATCTTTCTCCACTTCGTGCTTGAAGGATGTCATACATCCACACCATGATGCAAGTGGATCCCACCACCTTCACTCCAATGTGCTCAACTTATGGTATTGACCTAAGAACATACATTGTTAGGTCTAATGCGCCTTTAAGAGATACCGTTAAGGAAAGTATCATCCCTAAGGACATCTAGGAAGAGAGAGGTCACCATAACCATACCCCAAAGGGGAAAAAGCGCATTATACCTAAGAACGTATATTCTTAGGTCCATACTATAAGGTAAGCACACTGAAGGTGGCAGGATCCACTTGCACGATGGTGTGGATGTATGGTATCCTTTAAGCACAAAGTGGAGGAAGAATTAGTTTGGGCACATTTATGGGACTAGAATATTTTGAATTGGGACTAGCGTAACTATTTCATGGGCCTGCCCTATATTATTGATCTGGCAATTTAAGTTTGGATATATGTTTGCTTAACCACTTCAATACAGGGCATTTTCACCCCCTTCCTGCCCAGGCCAATTTTCAGCTTTCAGCGCTGTAACATTTTAAATGACAATTGCGCAGCCATGCAACACTGTACCCAAATTAAATTTGTTATTTATATTGCAGCCATCACCGACAATCACACTAGGTCTTATTTTTGGGGAAACAGGGTAAATAGGAGGTAATGAGGAGGGGGAGGGGTGCTCCAGCCCAAAAAACCTGGTCAGGGCCTATTACAATATACAAGAACATATTTGGGGGGCACACCATACAATGCGTTTAAATTCAAGATGGTGCTGCTGTAAGACCTATAAACAGTACAAAATATTTTACAGCGCACACATACAAGAATGACATTTCCTGCAGGGCTAATTAAAAACACCTGAACATATTCAAAAAATACACTGTACCCAAATTAAGTTTGTATCTTTTTTTCTCCACAAATAGAGCTTTCTTTTGGTGGTATTTGATCACCTCTGCGGTTTTTATTTTTTGCACTATAAACAAAAAAATAGCGACAATTTTGAAAACAAAAACACAATATTTTTTACTTTTTGCTATAATAAATATTCCAAATTAAAAAAATAAATAAATACATGTTTTTCCTCAGTTTAGGCCGTTATGTATTCTTCTACATATTTTTGGTAAAAAAAAAAAAAATCTCAATAAGCATATATTGATTGGATTGCGCAAAAGTTATAGCGCCTACAAAATAGGGGATAGATTTATGGCATTTTCATTATAATTTTTTTTTTTACTAGTAATGGCGGCGATCTGCGATTTTTATCATGACTGTGACATTGCGGCGGACACATTGGACACTTTTGACACTATTTTGGGACCAGTGACCAGTGACTTATACAGCGATCAGTGCTTTAAATATGCACTGATTACTGTATAAATGTCACTGGCAAGGAAGGAGTTAACACTAGGGGATGATCAAGGGGTTACCTAGGGAGTGATTCTAACTGTGGGGAGAGGGGACTGACAAGGGGAGGAGACCTATCGCTGTTCCTATATACTAGGAACACACAATCTGTCTCTTTTCCCTTGACAGGACGTGAATCTGTGCGTTTACACACACAGATCCACGTTCCTGTACTGTCACCAGCAATCGCGGGTGCCCGCCGGGACAGTGTGTTGCTGCGGACATCATATGACAATGGACGGATAGGGAAGTGGTTAAAATACATGTTATATGTATCTATAGATCTTGGTGTCACATACTGAATTTCACATACGATTAGTCTTTTTAGGGAGCGCCGCATAATTGCTAACGGTTGTGTAAATAACTTTGCGGGAATGCATGTAGATGCGAGCAGTACCATTTAATACCAGCATAATTTAGGATATCACAATGCATACAAATATTTACCAGTAGGTATCGCGGAAGTTCTCCCGATCATTTCACGTCACAGCAATAGACGAACGCAATGTGCTTAATCTGAGAACAATCAATTCTAATTTCTCATGTCTTTATTGAACACACCCATTAACCACTTCAGCCCCAGAAGAATTTACCCCCTTCCTGACCAGAGCACTTTTTGCGATTCGGCACTGCGTTGCTTTAACTGACAATTGCGCGGTCGTGCGACGTGGCTCCCAAACAAAAGTGACGTCCTTTTTTTCCCACAAATAGAGCTTTCTTTTGGTGGTATTTTATCACCCCTGCGGTTTTTCTTTTTTGCGCTATAAACAAAAAAAGAGCGACAATTTTGAAAAAACGCATTTTTTTTTACATTTTGCTATAATAAATATCCCCCCCCCCCAAAAAAAAATATAAAAAATAATTTTTTTTCCTTAGTTTAGGCCGATATGTATTCTTCTACATATTTTTTGTAAAACAATAAGCGTTTGATTGGTTTGCGCAAAAGTTATAGCGTTTACAAAATAGGGGATAGTTTTATGACATTTTAATTAATAATTTTTTTTTTAACTAGTAATGGCGGCGATCAGCGATTTTTATCGTGACTGCGACATTATGGCGGACACATTTGACACATTTTTGAGACCATTGTCATTTATACAGCAATCAGTGCTATACAAATGCACTGATTCCTGTGTAAATGACACTGGCAGTGAAGGGGTTAACCACTAGGCAGTATAAGGGTTAAGTGTGTCCTGGGGAGTGTTTCTAACTTGGGGGGGGGCTGTGTGTGGCACGTCACTGATCTCTGCTCCTGATCACAGGGAGCAGAGATCAGTGACACTGTCACTAGGCAGAACGGGGAGATGCTTGTTTACATTAGCATGTCCCGACTCCCCGTTTTTCTTCTCCGTGAGACGATCGTGGGTATCCCCGCGGACATCGAGTCCATGGGACTCGCAACCCGACTCATGGAGCTTGCCGCGCGCGCCCACAGGCCGCCTCTTACAGGGCAACGTACAGGTACGTTAGTTTGCCTGTATGTGCCATTCTGCTGCAGTATATCTGCGTGAGGCAGTCGGCAAGCTGTTAAACATTCACAGCGCTGGAAGAAAAAGTATGTGAACCCATAGATTAATTACTTCAGCGAACGCTAATAATTTGCATACCTGAAGTGAAATTAATGAAATGAGTTTGGATGTGTGTTTTAGAGCTACTTTGATTGCTAAAAGACACACACACTTTAGGATTGCTGTTCATAGAAGCATCAGCTGATGTTAACCATGCCTCACAAAAAAGGAGCTCACTGTCAGAAACCATGAACCAGACTGAGACAGAAGTACAGTAAAATCACACTTGTTTATTAATAAAAATAAAAAAGTAAATGGAGTAAGCGTAGTCAAAGCATAGCCAGAGTCCAGTAACCGGATCGGGTAGTCAGCCAAGCCAGAGCTCAGTAAGCGGATCGGGTAATCAGCCAATCCAGAGTTCAGTAACCAGATCGGGTAATCAGCCAGGCCAGAAGTCAGGGATCCAAGTAGAGGAACAGCAAGCAGGATAAGGAGCCAGAAGGGATGTCAGCAAAGCCAGTCTTTAAATAGGAACGCAGGAGATGGTTTTTAGTGATGTGACCAAGGCGAAGGCAGGGATGAAGTAGGTGGGACTGATGAGCAAATCCACAACAGCTGGTTAACTGTGGAGAGAGATGAGAGCTGGCAATTAGCCGACAGCTGAGCGGCCAGCTCAGAGAAGGAAGGGCTGAGCCAGCCCTGACACTCTCTGAAGACATACAATCAAGAGTAGTTTATCTGCATAAAGATGGAAAAAAGCAATCTTAAAGTGTTTAGGCATCCATCAGTTGACAGTTAGACACATTGGGGCTGATCTACTAAAATTGGAGCGTGCAGAATCTGGTGCAGCTCTGTATAGAAACCAATCAGCTTCCAGTTTTTTTTTTGTCAAAGCTTAATTGAACAAGCTGGAGTGCAAAGTTTTGTGCACAGCTGCACCAAATTTTGCACTCTACAGTTTTAGTAAATCAACCCCACTGTCTATAAATGGAAACAGTTTAGTACTCTGGTTACTCTTCTTCCTAGAAGTGGGCGCCCAGCCAAGATGACTTCCAACAATGCAGAGTCCTCAAGGAGATAAGAACCCATGAGTAACATTTAAAGGTTTGAAGACATCACAGGAACTGCCAAACATCCCTGTTCATGAGTGCACCATATGTAAGTCTTTTCACAGGTAGGGTGTTTGTGGCAGAACTCCACAGAGGAAGCCTCTGCCCTACAAAAAAAACATTGCTTTATGCCTGAAGTTTGCCAAAGAGCACCTTGACAAACCACAACACTACTGGGAAAATGTTTTGTAGACTGATGAGACAAAGGTTGAATTGTTTAGGAAGAATACTCAGCACAATGTATGCAGCAAAAAGAGCACAGCTTACCTTACATCAAAACATCATCCCAACTGTGAAGTATAGTGGAGTGAACATCATAATTTGGGCTTGCTTCGCTGCATCAGGGCCCTCCCACTTGTCACCATTGAGGGGAAAATGTATTCCCAATTTAACCAAAGTAACCTATAGGATATTGTCAGGGTGACTGTTCACCACCTGAAGCTTAGAAGTTGGGTGATGCAGCAGGACAATGTCCCTAAGCATTGAAGTAAATCCACCACAGACTGTCATCAGAAAAAGAAAATGCACCTCTTGGAGTGGCACAGCGAAAGCTCAGACCTTAAAGCAGTCGTAAATCACATAAGAAAAAAGAATTGGGCCCAGAGCAGTTTAAGTCATAATATGCTAAAATGCACCACATACTAGCACATTAAGACATACTTACCAGAAAACGAAGCCCTCCAGCAGTGCACTGTCACCACTGCAGGTGCTTCCATCTTCACCCGGTCTTCCATCCAGGTTCGCGGACCTCCGCTGTATCAATGGCCAAGCCGCAATGACGTCACTCCCACACATGCAGGCAGGGGTGACCTCCGTGGCACAGAGATCTGATTGGACGGCACAGTCCATTCAGAGTCCAGTGCGCATGTGCCAGTGACATCACCGGCTGCTGCTAAAGTAAATATTTCCTAAATATGACATGTTTAGTAGATATTTACTGTACCTATAGGTAAGTCTATAGGTACCTTTTTTTTTACCTAAAGGTAAAAGCAAAGTTTACTACTACTTTAATCTCATAGCGATGCTTTGGAATGACTTCAAGAGAGCCATTCACTCCAGACATTCTACAAATGTGTCTGAGCCGAAGCAGTTTTCTAAAGAGGACTGATCAAAAATTCCTCCTAAACATTGTGCAGTTCTGATCCAGTGCTATGGAAACTGTTTGCTTGAAGTCATTGCTGCCAAAGGAGATTCCACCCACTATAACATCAAGGGTTCGCTTACTTTTTCATCCAGCACTGTGACTCTTTAATGGAAGTATTCAACAAAGAAACAAGAAATAATTATAATTATGTATGTGTTATCAGCTTAAGCACAATGTGTTTGTCTTTTGTTGTGACTTAGATGAGGATCAGATTACATTTTATGGCAAGTTACTGCAGAAAACCAGTTAATTCCAAGGGGTTCACATACTTTTTTCTTACCACTGTAGAGCTGATGTTATCTCACAGCCACACCTGAAAAGTTACTAAACCCAGGATCCTGCATTCACTATATCTGGTCTCCCACAGTACACAGAACATGGAAATGCAATTATTTTAATAAATATAAACGGCTAAATACCTTTTCTCATCAGCAGTATATAGAAATCTTGTGACTTCTATCAGTGTCCGGCCGAGCACTGGTTAAAGCTTGTAGGAGGAGTTTTCATTCTTCTCTGACTGTCCTGTGAGGCTGTATGACCCTTGACTTTCTGCCTGGTCCTGTGCTGATTAGGCACCCTCCCAAAAAATAAAAAAAAACCTCTCTGGCAATACACACCAAACTGAGCATGTGCAGAGTGCCCCCAAGGTTCTGTACTATCAGGAAATGGTTAGGGGACAGTAAAAGGGGAGGATCGGAGAAGACAGGTTTAAACAGACTTTTTACCCCTTAGGTTCCACAGTGAGTATAACAAGCATGCTTTACTGCATATACAGACAGATTTTACTGTTGTGGGTTTAGTAACACTTTAAGGCTCTTTCACATTTGAGGTGCCCTTTGTTTGGATCGCTTTTTGGAGGGCATTTGACAGGCAGTGAGGAGGTATTATACAGCTTTTTCACCGCCTAATTTACCCCTGTAATGCCACACTACTGCGCTGCATTACATAGGTATGTACCCTATTGAACTCAATGGACAAGTTTGAAAAGTGGTGCTGCTTGTCAAACTCTGCACCCCCCCATCTGAAAGATTCCTTACTGGTTTTATATAGTAATAGCAAAGTGGATAGTGATTGTTTAAAGTTATATATGCACAGGTTAACTTTTAATAATGCCTTTTTTTTATTTGTTTCAAAGGTCTTGTTCAATTGGCCGATTACTTGCATGCTCTAATGCAGGACCATGTTTTGCTGGCACCTGCAACACCTGTGCATCCCCATGCGAGCAGTTCCATAGAGATCTATTAGGACAAGCGGCTTCACAGACACAGCCCCTATATCCCAAAATTGACATCCCTGAGGTTGCAGGTGCGTGTCCCAATAGACATCTATGGAACTGCAAGCATGGGGGTTCATGCAACACGTGTGCACCCCAATGTTGGCAAGACATAGCCGTGCATGAGGCACACAAGTAATCGCCACTGTGAACGAGACCCAATAGATATATTCAAAGGCCTTGTTCAGATGGCTGATTACTTGTGTGCCCCATGCAGGACCATGTGTTGCTGGCACGTGCAACATGTGTGCATCCCTGTGCCAGCAGTCCCATAGATATTTATTAGGACAAACGCCTTCACGGACACAGCCCCTATATCTCAATATGACATCCATATGGTTACAGGTGCGTGTCCCAATAGAAATCTATGGGATTGCCAGCACAGGGATGCATGCAACACGTATGCATCCCCATGTTGGTAAGACACAACCCTGCATGAGGTATAAAAGTAAATCGGTGCTGTGAAGGAGGCCTGATAGATATAATGAAAACACGTTTATTGATATTCTACATTTTTGCAAATCCTTTTTATTAGTGGAATTCATGTATTTTTTTCTGACAATAGAAGTTAAAAACTAGTTATGTAAAAGGACTATTGCACTAGTAAATATTTTAATATTATTTTTGACTTGTACCAGTTATGTTAGCTTCAGACATATTCACAGAGGTACCTTTACCATGTACATAAATCTGGGACTATTTATCATTATTAGTAGTATTTTTTATTATACAGGATTTTAACCACTTAAGGACCGAGCCTCTTTCTGAGATTTGTTGTTTACAAGTTAAAAACTGTTATTTTTTTGCTAGGAAATTACTTAGAACCCCCAAACATTATACATTTTTTTTCTAACACCCTAGAGAATAAAATGGCGATCGTTGCAATACTTTCTGTCACAACGTATTTGCGCAGCGGTCTTACAAGCGCACTTTTTTTGGAAAAAATACACTTTTTTGAATTAAAAAATAAGACATTGGTAAAGTTAGCCCAATTTTTTTTATATTGTGAAAGATAATGTTACGCCGAGTAAATTGATTCCCAACATGTCACGCTTCAAAATTGCGCCCGCTCATGGAATGGCGACAAACTTTTACCCTTAAAAATCTCCATAGGCGACGTTTAAAAAATTCTACAGGTTGCATGTTTTGAGTTACAGAGGAGGTATAGGGCTAGAATTATTGCTCCTGCTCTACTAATCGTGGTGATACCTCACATGTGTAGTTTGAACACCATTTTCGCATGCGGGCACTACTCACATATGCTTTGGCTTCTGCACGCGAGCTCCTTGGGACGGGGCACGTTTACATTTTTTTTTCTTACTTATTTTACCTTTTATTTTTTATTTTTACACTGTTTTAAAAAAAATGGCACTATCCCTTGTAATAGAAAAAAACATGAAAAAAAAATGGCCCTTTAAGAGCTGTGGGCGGAAGTGACTTTTTGACATCGCTTCCACCAAGCAATTATATAGAGACAGGTAGGGGCCATCTTCTCCTCACTCATCTCCATACCCAGCTAGCGACAGGACGTAATCGCCTCCGGCGCTGCCGACGGCTCTGGTAAGCGGCGGAGGGCACTGGATCGCGGTGGGAGCCCCTCTCCGATAAAAGTGATCTCCCAATGAGTCTGCCGCAGAGACCACTTTTATCTTGTAGCAGACCGCCCGCTGAAGAAGGGGATACCGGGGTTATGGCAGCTAGCTGCTGCCATAACAACAATATCCTCCTTCAAACAGCCGACGTAAAACTGCGGCGGGTGGTCCCTAAGCGTTTAAATAGCACCAATAGTTTTCACTGCACTTTACAACATGAGGGCAGACAGTACAGTTACAATACAATTCAATACACGAGGAATCAGAGGGCCCTCTATTCCACTTTTATTGGCTGCTTAAAAGCCCCGATAGGGGGTTCTCGTATTTTTTCATGCACTTTATGGGGTGTGCGGCCTACCCATCTACACTCATGCGAGTGCTTCTTGTTGTTTGATTCCACTTTTCATGGATAAAAAAAAAAAAATCGTTCTTGTTAAAACTTAGCAACAGTCTTTGTGAAATCCCATACCTTCCAACTTTCTGAGATGGGAATGAGGGACACCTATTCGCAAAAGTATGTAGGCATAGGACACACCCCATGTCACGCCCCCTTAAAGAATAATTGTACAAAAAAAAAATTATTGTTTAAACCCACAAGTGCTTTTTTTACCACTACTATTCCGGCGCTAACTAAACAAACAGTCTCCTCTCTAGACAGTGCAGGGCTGGTCCCCGTCACCCACAAAACATGCGGTAAAGCAAACCTTTTTAGTCCAATAGCCAGAGCTCCTCTCACTCAGGTTCCTTCCCGAGTCTCAAAAACCAGAGCCCCTTCTGCTCAAGCCCCTGCGGCTGAGCAATTGACCCAAGCATACATGCGGGAGAGGGCATCTGCATTGTTTTGGAGCTTGCCCGGCCTATGCTCTACCGCAGACTTAAAGGGCTGTAGAGCCAGGAACCATCTTGTCACACGGGCATTTTTCTCTCTGTTGTCACACATCCACTTTAGGAGAACATGGTCGGTGACCAGCTTAAATGACCTACCCAACAAGTAATACTTCAGGGATTCCAAGGCCCATTTAATAGCGAGACACTTCTTCTCGACAATAGCATAGTTTTTGGCTCAGGTATACAACCAGGTGCTCCTCACCATCTCTGTTCTGGGATAGTACAGCACCTAGACCCACCTCAGAGGCGTCTGTCTGTACCACAAACCCCTTTGTGAAGTCCGGGGTCACCAGCACCGGTAGTACACAAAGAGCCTGTTTTAACTTTTGAAACGCCTCCTCAGCTTCAGGATTCCATTTGACCATGACCGACCCTCTACTCTTCGTCAGGTCGGTCAGAGGGACGGCAATGGTGGCAAAGTTGGGTATAAACCATCGGTAATACCCCGTAATGCCTAGGAAGGCCCGAACTTGTTTCTTGTTTACTGGATGGGGCCACTTTTGAATTGCCTCAATCTTATTGGTCTGAGGCTTGACAAGTCCCCAGCCAATAACGAACCCAAGGTACCTGGCTTCCTCCAGGCCTATGGCACACTTTTTTGGGTTGGCCGTGAGACACGCTTCCCTAAGGGAATCTACCACTGCTTGTACCTGGGGCAGGTGCAATTCCCAATCTGGGCTGTGGATGACCACATCGTCCAAATAAGCAGCCGCATACGTGCAATGTGGTCTCAAAGTTTTGTCCATCATTAGCTGGAATCATGCGGGGGCCCATGCAGACCAAAAGGCATCTGCTTGTACTGAAAAGAGCCCCCCAGGAGTGGAAAAGGCAGTCTACTCCTTGGTCGATTCAGTTAGTGGTATTTGCCAATAGCCTTTCATTAGGTCTAGGGTTCTTATGTAGCGAGCCTGTCCCAACCTGTCTACGAGTCCGTCGACCCGAGGTATCGGGTATGCATCGAACTTAGACACACTGTTGAGTTTCCTAAAGTCATTACAAAACCTGATAGTGCCATCAGGTTTTGGGACCAGCACTATGGGGCTCGACCACTCACTGTGGGACTCTTCAATCATGTCCAGCTCTAACATATTTTTGATTTCTTTTGCGACTGCCTCTCGCCTGGCCTCTGGGATTCTATATGGCTTTAAATTTTCCTGAACCCCTGGTTCCGTCACTATGTCATGCTGGATCACCTTGGTCGGTCCGGGTAAGGGGGAGAAAAAGTCTCTGTTTTTGTGCACAAACGCCCTAATGTCACTTTGTTGTGCCACGGACAGGGAACCTGTTATGGGGATGTCAGGTGTCACCGGTACCTGGTCCATTGGAATATGCTGGTGACCCCAGGCAGATTTCACAACCGGCCCCACGAGGTCCATGCCAATCCTCTCAAAGGGGACCTCGATTATTAGTAGAGGGACAAGGGGGCTGCGAAAATGGGGTGACTGCGCTGACATTTGGCACTCGGGGCACAATTCGCAGTACTCCTTGACATCTGCATACACCCCAGGCCAGAAAAATCTCTGGGCGATTCGCTCCCTGGTTTTTTCAATACCGAGATGTCCCCCCATTACACGACCATGGGCCAGGTCTAGCACCACCCTGCGGAAGGGTTTGGGAACTAGTAGCTGGTCGATCTCGTCCTCTCCACGTTTTACCACTTGATACAATAAATTGTTTTTAATGGCCATGTAGGGGAAGTCACACCCCCAGTTAGGATCTACAGGTTTCCCATCCAACATCTTAACGTTTTCCCTGGCTCTCATGAGGGTGGTATCTTGTAGTTGCTCGGTACAGAAGTCCTCTCTCCTGACCTCTAAGTCGGATACCACATTCTGACTACTCTCATTGTCAGGGTCAGAGGTGTTCTCCTGTTCGTTACCCTTGAGCTGGGAGCTAGCTTCCAGGTCCTCCGGCTCTCCAGCCATGACAGGGAAAGGAAGAGGATCTCCAGCTTCCTCGATCCCACCATCAACATCCCCTTCCCTTCAGCATAAAGGGTCTGGTGAGAATTTGTGTGCTTCCCCAGCAGGGGGAGCTCTATCTACCAGGCTCCCTTTGCTCTCCCATAAATTCCAAAAATGTGGAAAATCTCTCCCCACTAAATCCTCATGAAGCAGTGAAGGCACCACCCCCACTGAATGTGTTACACTGCCCCAGGGGGTATCAACCTCAACCACCGCTCTCTGGTAGTCGAGAGTGTCCCCATGGATGCAAATTACCCCAATAGTACTGGGGTGTAGTTTTGTGGGGTTCACACAATCATTCCTGACTAGGGTCACCACACTACCAGAGTCTAGCAAGGCTGTGAGTGGCTTTCCATCGACTGAAATAACAGACATCTGTTTTTCAATGCGACTCTGACATGATGCAGTACATGCGACCTGTGCAAACAGAGAAATACTTCTTTTCATAAAAGCATAATCACATTGCATATGTTCATCATCTATAGGACAGTTTGCAGCAATATGCCCTAACGCATGCAACGAAAACACTGTATGTGGCCTACCTCCAGTCCTCTTAACAGCCCAAAAGACCTTCCTGGCTTCTTTGGCCAGTCTCCAGCTCTAAGACCCACAGTCTCATCAGCTGTAACAACCGTCTTATCCACCTTCCCCATGCTCTTGAACCCCGGAACAGTCTTACCAGAACCGCTGGGCGATCTTGCACCTCTAGAGACACCAAAGTGGGGCGTAGATGGACTCACCAAGTCCTCAGTGGTAGTGTACTTCTCCACTAGGTCCACCAACTGGGTTGCAGTTTTGGGGTCCCCCTGTCCGACCCACTTCCTCAGGGCAGCAGGGAGCTCACGCAGGTACCGGTCCATTACCACACGCTCCACTATCTGAGGGCTTGTCAAGGTCTCTGGCTGCAACCACTTCCTGGTGAGGTGGACCAGGTCAAACATTTGTGAACGGGGTGGCTTGTTGCTGGAGTAGGACCACTGATGCACGCGCTGGGCCCGGACTGCCATGGTGACACCCAAGTGTGCGAGTATCTCTGTCTTTAGAGTCTCATAGTCCTGGGCCTTATCTGGTTCTAAATCAAAATAGGCCTTTTGGGGTTCAACTGTTAGAAATGGGGCCAACAGTCCCGCCCACTGCTTTTTTGGCCATCCCTCACGGACAGCAACTTTCTCAAAAGTCGCAAGGTATGCCTCGACCTCATCGGCAGGTGTCATTTTCTGTAGGTGGTAGGATGCACATACCAACTTTGGTTCCACTGGCACAGGAGGTGCGGACCCCTTTTTCAGTTCCACCAGAGCCTCTGCGAACTGCCGGTTCATTTCCTGCTGGGCCGCCTGTTGTGCTGCAGCGGCCTCGGCGACTTGGCGGTTGGTTTCCCGCTGAGCTGCATTGTCCTGTAGCAGGCCCTTTAATATTTCCTCCATCTTTAAAAACTGCCCGCATTCTCCACCACATGTGGGAAGATTACCTTTTCTGAAGGGCAGTCAGCAAATGGACACTTTCTTAAAAATCTGGCAGATGTCAGGTTTATTTATAGGAGGTTTGCAAAATAACAAACCAAACAGTAAAGTAAATCCTTGCCGTCCGGCGCTAACTAAACAGTCTCCTCTCTAGACAGTGCGGGGCTGGTCCCCGTTACCCACAAAACATGCGGTAAAGCAAAGCTTTTTAGTCCAATAGCCAGAGCTCCTCTCACTCAGGTTCCTTCCTGAGTCTCAAAAACCAGAGCTCTGTTGAGCTCTCGTCCTGGTTATTTAAAGTCCACCTGAGTGTGGGCTCAAGTGGACCAGAACATCTGGACCGGAACCTAGCCTGCTACAGATGCTGGAAAAACCCGGGCCGGATTCCGGTTCAATCCCTTATAACAGAACGAATGCGAGGTGAAATGTAGCGATTATCCACTATATCACCTCGCATACCGTCACAACTGGAATCAATTTAGAAATTGGATAAAAGGTTTATCACTATAAAACACTTTTTGATAGAAAAGTAGTACATTTTATCTACAACTTTATAGATCAGACCAAAATGAGGGACAAATGAGGAGGAAAGAGGGACAGGGGGACATTTGTTCCAAATGAGGGACAGTCCCTCAAAATCAGGGACAGTTGGGAGCTATGTAATCCCCTCATTGTATTTCAAGAAATGTTTCTTAACTCCAATAAAATAATTTCTTGAAATTATAGCTCCACAACATAAACAAACAATACTACTCAGTAAGTGCCCTATAGAATACTGTCCTGATGAATAGCTTGTGCAACAGCTTGTATTGCAGACTTTAATCATTGAAGCCCAGTCATATATTTAAATGCCATAAGTTGTTATTTGGATAGAAAGCCAGCCCTCTAAGTCGTGTATCTGCTTTATGTTCAGCAGTAATCCTTAAAATGTTTACTCTAATTTGCTTAAGCTGCAGAGTTTTGTATTTCAGTTTTCTACTGTTAAGATGACGTGCTAAAATAGCATTTTATTCGGACGCTTCTCTATGAAACTTACCATTCACAAGGCAGTGTGGGCACCCACTTCCAGATATGTAACAGAGGTCCACAAACATAATTAGTGCCTGACTGAGTCCTTTCATCTCTATGCTGCAGTTTTAAAGCTGCAGAGCAAGCTAGCCAGGAAATCATTTTCAAAATCACTTTGTGCCTCCATAATATACTAAGAAAACTATTCATCAAATCCTGCTGGAGGCAACTTTTTTGGAGAAAAAGAAAACAACTCTATGGGATAAACCAAGCTAGAGGTTTGTTTGACTAAACGGTAAAATCCATTCAACTGTGAACTCATCACCCTGTGCTTTGATCTGTCTCTGATGGCAAAATCTGGGCAGAAAAAACCTCTAAATGAATCGTAATCAACTGCAGAAACCAATAAGATGCTCTAATTTCAAGTTTAAAGTCTATGGAAGCTGCCATTGCTAACTTTCTAAAATTCCAGTTGCTTTGTATCTTGCTGACCTGGAACAACAATATGGCTCAGGAAAGTCTAAACTGGTAAGGTTGAAAATCCTAACCTGCATGTTAATTTCAGTGACAAGGAAAAGTACTGAAGCTACTAGATCACTATTTTTTTCTCAGAGAATAGGTGCAGGTACTCCCCCCTTCTGAGTCAACGCTTTTCTCGGCCCCCTACCCACCTCCGCGTACTGCCCTTTGGTTCCACACCCTACCCACCTCCGAGCACCGTCACTTGATTCCACCCCCTACCCACCTCCCAGTATCACCCCTTTTGGAAAATATAGAACCAAGTATAATTTTTTGGTGCTACATAATTTGTATGGAATTTGTTAATGATAACAAGGAAAGTAGTCAAATAGATTCCCTGCAGTCAGCACCAATAGACCCCCCTAAACAATAGACCCCCCCAACAACAATGGATACCCCCAGCTTCAATAGTAGGTCCCTCCCAGCAACAATATGTAGCACCCTCTAGGTAGATAGGTGCTAGGGATAGGATTTTGTAGGATAGTTATATTTAGGCAGCCTGCATGGCAGCTGTCGGTGGCCTTGGAGGGAGCCCCCTCCCTTGGAGGGAGCCTGGGGGGGTGACCTTGGGCCTGGACTCGGGTGCAGACGGGACCCTCCTACAACACACAGAGGTGTCCTGGCCAAGAGGAGCAAGGAGAGGACAGTGGGAGAAAGCACTGCCAGGCAAGTCTCCAATAAGGAACAACAGATCGAAGCCAGGAGGGCTGGTGAGTGAAGCACAGTTGAGAGAACTGGGGAGACACGCCTGAGAGGACTGGGAGATTGCAGTCTGAGATGGGCGTAGAATCAGAAGAGTGGACTGGGGAGGCACGCCTGAGAGAACTGGGAGATTGCAGTCGGAGATGGGAGCAGAACCAGCTGAGAGAACTGTGGAAACATGGGCAGTGGAGAGAGGCAGCTGCAGCCAAGAGGGCTGGCTGGGCTCAGTAGCCACGTGTAGGGCAGCTAGCACCAGAGACTTTCTATTTTGCTACACTATAGGGGCTCATGGTCCCTGTCTGCAAAGGGAAATTGTTAAGGCCTGGCTGAGCCAGTGTCAGGCCTAACCACTTTGTGCTAGCTGTGCCTGAAGATTAGAGAGGAAGCGATGTGCAGCAGGAGAAATGGAGTGTATATACCGAACTGTATATAGTTGTCCTAAGCAAGTTCTACCAATTCTACTGGGCATCCCATACTTCCCTTCCCCCATACAAGTTCAAACCCCCCAATAAAAATACAAAAACAAAGCACATGTACTGTTCTATGTCTCTAAGTGTCTGAGAGGTGAATGCCAGGCTGGGCAAGGTGACAGGTGGGCCACAACACTTAGCACCCCCTACGGGGGTACCGCTACATTTAGATCCCCCACCAGCAACAATATTCCCCTCCCCCTGCAACGATAGATCCCCGCCAGAGATAACAGATCCCCCAGCAGCCAGCAATTTACCCTCCAGCACCTCCCATCCATTACATGCATTCAGTGCCAAAGGTGCCGGAACGGCATTCCCCCGCATTCCCACTGAAAAAAAAAAGCCCTGACTATGATAGCCAGGGACACATATTTTTTTTTTTAAGGAGTGGTCAACAATGGTAGTCTCCATGCATCCTTGCTATAGGCTTCTGTTAAAACATTTTGCTCTGTGTTGCACATGTAATCCTTTTTATGTAATATTCCCAGCATTCCCTATAGAGCATCTAAAATCTCCCATTCAATAATTTCTAAAATGAGAGAGGATACAACATGCGTAAATACGTGGGTGCACATGTACATGGGTAATGCAGTCTCCGTGTGTCAAAATAGCAGATGTGACAGCCTTTTGTTTTTAGAACTCGGTTAGGTCAGGAGTTTGGACAGTATGAGCTTCAGGGACCATATAAATATATGTCATGGGGCAGATCTGTAACACTAAGATGTTGATTTACTAAAGGCAAATAAACTGTGCAGTTTTACCAGTGCAGTTGCACTCTGTAAATAAATAAGGGAGAGCTCAGCTGATTTCCATCATCCAATCATGTGTAAGCAAAAATGCTGTTTTCTTTATTTTTCTTGCATGTGATTGGGTATTCTTTGTAATGTGAAGCTTTACCTCATTTACTAAGTGCAACTGCAGTTGCAAAATTGCAGTCTATTTGCCTTTAGTAAATCAATCCCAAAGTGTGTTCTGTCTAAAACAACTTTGTACCAAAGTATTTGAGCTGCTATGAGCAATACATATAATCAACCACCAACAACCAATCACAAAAAGATGAAAATCAGCATAAAACTGATATCAAAAATAGTTGTCAGCTTCTCCCACCAACCAACACCTTCTCCCACCTCATATGTGTCTCAGCTGTAATATAAAAGCCCTTTCACACTGGGGCCACCCATGCGTTAGTGGTAAAGCGACGCTCATTCTAGCTGCACTTTACTGCTGTTTAAGCAGCGCTTTTTGCCCGCTAGCGGGGTGCTTTTAACCTCTGCTAGCCGCCGAAGAAGGGGTTAAAAATGTCTGTTTTTCAGCGCTTCTGAAGCACTGCCCATTCATTGCAATGGGAAGGGACCTTTTGGGAGCACTGTATACAGTGCTCCCAAACTGCTCCAAAGATGCTGCTTGCAGGAATTTAGACATCTGGGCTGATTTACTAAAGCATATAGACAGGTGCAGTCTACTTTCTCCACTACAGGTGGCACTTAACTGCAGGGGCATTGCAGGGAAGAGGAAGTCAAGAGGAACATCCTCTATGGTTTCCTGGGTCACTGGGGAAGCTATCCAGTTGGGTGCCGCTGCTCCATATGACTTTGGCAGCCATCTTGGGTCAGGCAGAGTCTATTTAGGACCCTGTCTTCTGGGCTTAGCGTTTGTCTTACATGTGAGTAGTCTAGGGAAAGGTCACCCATCTGATAGGGAGAGTGATTACGGCAGGGAGAGGTTCCAGACAAGTAGGGAAAGGATAGGGACATGCCATCCTACCTGGAAACCTCCCCATTTGGGTAAGGACCAGCCGGGCATTGCATGAGTCTATCAATGGCTGCTGTAGACACCCCCTATTCAGGCGTCCAGCCCCTTTTCAGACCCCAGGCACCTGAATTCCAGTGACAGGGGGGTGTTTTTGAAGCACCTCATTAGAGCCATAGGCTCTAATAGGCTTCAAAAAAGGTGAACCGCGAGCGCAAAGCATTGCGCTCGTAGTTCAACCAGGTGGGTTAGCAAAGCAAATGAATATTTGCTTTGCTAACACTGAACCGCCTCTCAGACAATCAGGAGGCACAGATCTAATACCGTCACCTGATTGGCTGAAGGCATAGGCGCCCTGATTGGATGCCTAATGGAATGGAAGAACGGGAGGACAGAGAGCCATGGAGGACACAGGAGCACACCGCCTTCACCTGCTGCAGTCACAGAGGCTGCATATGATTGGCACACAGGCTACATATGATGGGCACAAGCTGCATATGATGGGCACAGTGAATGCATATGATAGGCACAGTGAATGCATATGATAGGCTACATATGATGGGCACAGACTGCATATGATGGGCACAGGTGCTGCATATGATGGGCACAGTGGCTGTATTTGATGGGCACAGTGGCTGTATTTGATGGGCTCAGTGGCTGCATTTGATGGTCACAGTGGCTGCATTTAATAGCACAGTGGCTTCATTTTATGGGGCACAGTGGCTGCATTTAATGGGCACAGTGGTTGCATTTGATGGGCTGAAACCTGAGGAAGGTGCACGCATGCTCCAAACCCGAAGCACCGCCCGCTGACCCAACCCGGAAGTGACGCTATTCCCTGTACACCGCTGATCACAGTCCAAACATTCCGAAGCACCGTGCACCTGCAGTGCGGCTGGAGGAATGACCAGATCGCGGACACACATCCACAACAGTGACGCCGGACTTTTTCTTTTACCCGGTAGTTGGATCAGATGATCCATTATTACATGCCTGCTATCACTACACCTTTGTGAGTGTATTCTAAGATTTCCTTTTCTTATATTAAAGATGTTTGCATACTGCACTTAGATTGGCATATGATTGGCACACAGGCTACATATGATGGGCACAAGCTGCATATGATGGGCAAATAGGCTACATATGATGGGCACAAGCTGCATATGATGGGCACAGAGGCTACATATGATGGGCACAGAGGCTACATACGATGGGCACAGACTGCATATGATGAGCACAGAGGCTGCATTTAATGGGCGTAGTGGCTACAATTGATGGCACAGTGGCTTCATTTCATGGCACAGTGGCTTCATTTTATGGGGCACAGTGGCTGCATTTAATGGGCACAGTGGCTGCATTTGATGGGCACAGTGGCTGCATTTGATGGGGCACAGTGGCTGCATTTTATGGGCACAGTGGCTGCATTTCGGGGCACAGTGGCTGCATTTAATGGGCACAGTGGCTGCAATTGATGGCACAGTGGCTTCATTTTATGGGGCACAGTGGCTGCATTTTTTGGGCACAGTGGCTGCAATTGATGCCACAGTGAGGCTGCAATTGATGGGGTTTTCTCAGTTTTTTTGCACCCCCTCAAAAATTTTGAGCACCAGCTGCCACTGTTTAGACTTCAGTTGATACTGGCTTTGGTCATAAGGTTCTTCCATAAGCTCTGTAGGTTCTGTTGGTTTGTGGGCTTGTTTGTCTTTGTTTTGCTAAGTTGCCCATCCCTCAGTTAAACTGCTTATGTATTTCCCAATGTTCCCAAATACTTCTCCTGTGTCCCATAACATATGTTTAAGAAAATAGGATTTTTTAGTTATCGTAAATTCCTTTTCTTGGTGTATGTTCTTGGACAAAACTGAGGCTTGCTGGAAGTGGGAGGAGTTATGCTGGGCTGTCCTTACAGTTCCTGCTTGCCAGAGTCTAATCTCCTGAAGGCAGTAGCATAACCCCAATGTTTTGGGATAATTCTCCTCTTTGGTTGAGCCGCATTTTTAACGCCTCCCCCAACTGCAAGTCTAAAACTAAGCCATACAGCAATTATTACCAAAAGAACTCCTACACAGATTAGGACTGGGGAAGGTCTATAGAACGTACACTCTAAGTTCTAGACCCTGGACTAGTTCTTGGTTGTAACTATGATATAAGCCCATAGTAGCCTTTTATAGGAAAACGGAACAGAGAGAAATACATTGTGTTCTACTGCTTGGTCATTGACCCTATAAGATTTCCTGAATTTGTTGATTATATACTTGGTCTGGGTCTGTAATTTACAGACAAATTATAGATATGTAACCAATATTTTACCAGACAGCCAGGTAGCTGGCATTTTAAGTAGAAGAACAGCAGCCTATGATTATATCCAGAACAATTTCCTAATTTTGCCATACAAACCCTTTAAGGAATATATTTCAGGCACATTCATATTTATATGGGTCGGTGATGAAAGTACTGTTATATTTGTATATTAGTAGTTGTTACGTATATAATACTTTTTGACTTTTGTAGTCTTCAGTTTTCCCAAAAGTATTAACAGTTTGCATATTGTGTCTTTACCAAGTCTGATTTAACACATGCAAAGAGGTTTATACCATCACAAAACTCACATAAATACTAAAAAAAATGCTGGCAAGTCAGTTAGTTTAGTGAAAGGTGTTTTATAGTTTCCTTTCTTTTGCAGTTTTTTACAGTTCTCTTTCCTTGGCTACAGTATTATGTTAGTACTTGAGTTTTGCATAAGTGTTCTTTTTATTAGCTTAGGAAAACAATCAATTAACTGGAGTTCCTGTGGACTTGGCACAGTCTGTGTTGGTAGAGTTGAAAAGGGATGAGCTTTCTACTGTGGTCTAGATTTATAATAGGGGAGCTCTGTAATTTACGCCACTCAGTTTTCATGTGCATGCATCTTAATAGGTTTTATTGGCAATTAATAGTTAAGGTTCCCCGCACTAAATAAAAGGATCATTTTAAAGAGTTTGTCTCTTTTGTTAATTCTGAGTTAAACTTGGAACTTCATTTGGACCTACAGGAATACATCAATAACTGTCCAAAGCAGTCAGAGTCAAGACATAGGCCAGTTTGTAACTTTTTTGGCCACTTTTAAGTACAGGTAGAACATGAAGTTTGTCATATATTACTGTACACTGTGCTTACCATTAGTGCATATTTTGAGTCTGGCATCCCAATTCGCTGCATTTAATGCATTTTTAGCAACTAACCTGCATATATTCAGATCATGAATTTTGACTTTACTTAATTCTTTTTTCAGATCTGTGAAGCCAAAGGGCCAGAGAATCAGCAGATAACTAGCATTGTAGGGAGCTACCTGTTTAAAAGCACCTGACTGGTATAAGTAAAGAGGTATCTCCCTACATCCACTCTGTAGATCCTGTACTTGGAAAATAAAAGGGTAGTCTAGGTGGGATATAATTTTAATGGTGCAGATAGCTCAGAGAAAATGGTTTCTTAGGTTTGTTGCAGAGATCAGAGAGTCTAATACTGTATTAGGAGTACCAATACAATAGTGCCCATCCTTTAAGAAAAGACCTGGATCAGCACTATGGACAGCACATTACATTGTGCTTCTAACCATTCCCGTAAAGACAGTATTTACTTTAAAAATACCACCAATAATAGTGCAGATCCTTTATCTATCTTATCACTTTAGCCTTGTTAAATAAGTATATTTTACTACTTATCTTTATTGAGGGAATAAGCATGGATACGCAGACAAGCACCTTCCTCCTTCAGCTTCGATCTTACTTGAACAAGAAGTCCCTGCTCTTGACTTTCTTACTTGAGCAGGAAGTCTATGTTAGAATTCTAATGTAGTGCCCCTTATTTACCCTTAACTAGAGGTGGCATCCTGTGTAGGAAAGAAAATAGAAGATGGAGGAAGGTGCAGGTGTGGTATCTCTCCGTGCTAATCTCTGCAACAAAAGGTATATTGTTCAATAATATTTTTATCTGAGGCTTCCGGAGTTAAATAGGATAAGTAATGTTAACTACAGTAAACTTACCTTTTTCAATAATGAAAGTTTCATGAATGACTATTTGCTTAAGAGGGTTAAATATTAAGTGATCATTTGCAAGTATAAATTGCAACCATTGCGATGCAGCCAGTTGCTGACTAGGAACGAGCCAACTTTTTTTTTTCACATCTCTAGCTGAGCTTTTAATTTTCCACTCCAGGTGAACAACATAAAAAGTGTGTTGTTGTGGTGCTTTTGTTTCTTTTAGGCTCCATTGACATACTGATTTGATTGATTAAAAGATCTGATCCACAATAAAGAAATAAAAACACTGCAAAATAAAGAAAAAACTTTGAAAGGGGCAAATATTTAAATAAATGTTGTTAATTAGGTATATTAGCTATAAATAGTGATGATGACCATATTCTGTTGGTGTGCGCCACATCCCCAATCTGTTGCTAAAGACACAAGAGTTTTACCCAAAGGGGGACTTTAATTGGCACTTTGGAAGATAGCATATATGAAAACCAAAAATAAAAAAGCTCATTTATACAACATTCAAAAGTCAATAAAACATATACATAGAAAATATGGCATTTGAGTGGTCAGTCACTGTTTTCCAGTGTAATACAAGTGTCTTCTGTCTCCCGATGCATTTTAGAGAGAACAAATCTTCTTTCATCAGGGGTGGAGACAGGATCACATTTCTATAATATAAATTTTAGATATATAATATATGCTGGTAATAACAGAATTCCAATATCACAGGTAAGTTTACATATAATTACTATTACCAAATAGATTTGAAATCTACTAACAGTTATTACAACAACCATATATTAATTATTAATACATACATATTTATTATGTATATGAACATCAATTATAAGCACCTGGAATAATACTTTAACCCCTTCCCGCCGACCGTACGCAGATATGCGTACTCGGCTTTCCGGGGTTATACCGGGATGATGCCCGCAGCTGCAGGCATCATCCCGGTACCGTTGTTTACAGCAGGCGATCGGCTACCCGTGTATAACAACCGATGTGGCTAAAAGCCGTTCGGCTGTTATACCGGAGGAGCGGGAGGGGACACCCTCCCCCTCCCGCCGCTGTTACCGGGCCTCCCGTGCGATCGGGAGACCTGGTGTCCATTCGGCTGCCTTCGGCGGCTGGGAGTGGACTGGAACGAAGCTGCGAGCGGCTTCGTTCCAGCCTTCTCATTGTAAACGCAGAAGCGACGTCATGACGTCACTTCCCGTTTACTCGGCTGCCAATGGCGCCGAATTTTAAAAAGTACACAGTATTCAGAATCGCCGTTTTCGGCGATCTGAATACTTTGAAGTGTAAAGGAGGGACCCCCGATCCCTCCATAAAGAGTACCTGTCACCACCTATTACTGTCACAAGGGATGTTTACATTGCTTGTGACAGCAATAAAAGTAAAAAAAAATAAATAAATTTTTTAAACAATTTATAAAGTACAAAAAAAAAATAAAATAAATCAAAAAAAAAAATTTTTTAAAGTGCCCCTGTCCCCGCGAGCTCGCGCAGCGAAGAAAACGCATACGGAAGTCGCGCCCACATATGTAAACGGTGTTCAAACCACACATGTGAGGTATCGCCGCGATCGTCAGAGCGAGAGCAATAATTCTAGCCCTAGACCTCCTCTGTAGCTCAAACCTGGTAACCGTAAAAAATGTTTAAAGCGTCGCCTATGGAAATTCATAGGTACCGTAGTTCGTCGCCATTCCACGAGTGCGTGCAATTATAAAGGGTGACATGTTTGGTATCTATTTACTCGGCGTAACATCATCTTTCACATTATACAAAAAAATTGGGGTAACTTTACTGTTTGGATTTTTTAAAATTCATGAAAGTGTCACTTTTCCAAAAATTAAAACACCGCTGCACAAATACCGTGTGATAAAAAATATTGCAACAATCACCATTTTATTCTCTAGATTCTCTTCTAAAAATATATATATAATGTTTGGGGGTTCTAAGTAATTTTCTAGCAAAAAATACGGATTTTAACTTGTAAACACCAAATTTCAAAAATAGGCTTAGTCATGAAAGGGATAATATTGGAGGTTGTGTTTAAATCCACAAGAACTCAAACTAAAACTGTAAATATTCGATGCCCAGTTGTAAACATTTTTTCAAGATATAATGTTTTGCTGAGTGAAATAAATACAACTGAGTACTGAACGTGATACTTTTCACTACCATTTTCAGGACACGCTTTTAGGGTGTTCTTCTCAGTCCAAAAAAGTATCACAAACAGTACTCAGCTGCTTTTGTTGCAAGTGCACTAATATGGTTACAATCACCTCAAGCTGTGCGGAATGTACTTATTTATATTGCAGCACCTTATAAAAATATGTGTGCTATGCGAGGAACGGCTAACAGGATTCTTTCAGTTTGTCAATTTTATGTGGTGGATCATAGTTTGTGAAGGCTATCATAATTTTTTTTAAATACATATATGTAAAGCCAAAACAATTATTTTTTATCTTTTTTTGATAGGGTAGTTAAACCCACTATTAGGTATTTTTTTGCCATTTATGTCATGTTATGGAGCTTTTACTTTCACTTCCTGTCCTTTAAACTCTAGAGAAAGTGAGAGATATCTTTTGAATGCTAGGGAAATCTCCTCTTAAGCTCCATACACACAATGAGATTATCGGATGAATGATCGTCCGTTTTTTTTTTTGCATGCATGCTAGTTTCATATCAAAAGTAAAAGCGGTTACTAACGAAAATTCTCGTACGACAGAATAAAAAAATCAGGAGTGATGTAATGTATTGTACCTGTATTTGTATTGTATTTTCTGATGACAACTGTACTGATTCAACAAAAATCGTACAATCTGGTATTGTACGAGAAAAAGGTTCATGCTTGTCCCATCGGATTATTTTGCATGAATTGTCGTGATCGGATCTCAAAAGCTATGTACTAACAATCAGATTATCATACAATCATTCTGAAAGTGGTATTTTTCGTACGATTTTCTGATCATGTGTTGTCACGGTAACAAGTATCCATATTGGAAGAGTTCCCCTTTCTTCCTAATAGAAAGAGTTAATCTCCCTAACAAGGACGCAGACTGCAAGAAAAAAAAAACTGACAGAGTTTAAAAAACCTCAAATCGCTCTATTCAAATCTACAGTATTTTTTCATTTGCCTTTAATTGTACTTTTAAGATCAAAGCTGAAATAAAATGTACTGGTCATAAAATGATCTTTAATATCGTTATTATTGGTATTCACGTCATCCAAAGCACAGTTCAAAATGAAGGCAGGGTCTGGCAAAATAATATTTAACAAATGCTTAAAAACTGGAACTGACATCCCCATCAAAAAAAGCTAACACTTTACTTGAGATAGTTGGTGATCAAAAAGGCACTGCAGAAACTGGCTTAGCCCAATCTTGCCTTTGCCAAGCCAGAGGCATAAGTTAATGTTTCAGTACCACAAACTGAGAAAGCCAGAAAGAGTATCTTCTTTAGGGTTATATACGAATGATCACAATATTCTAAGCTGCATTAGGAACAATGTGACAGGCCTAGCCGGGACAGAGGCTGTTGGAGAGGACTGAATGCAAGCCTGTTGCCTTTTGATTATGGGCCCTGGATTTTCAATGGAATAATACTCTTTGTGAGGTGAATGAGAAATCCAGTCTGAACTGTACTAATCGGACTCCGTCGTGTATATATGTATATATTGTATGTTGTTTGATTCTGTTGGGGACTCTTTGCTGTGGATTTGTGTCCCTGAAGAGGGAAGGGGGATTCCTCCAGCAGCCCCCTGCTGATAAGACTGATTCATTCTGTTGGGACACATCCTGTGAGGAGATGCTGGTGTCATCAACTCCAACTACCTGTATTTATGTTAATTGAATGAGCTGATCACATTGTCCTCTATACAATGTAGGAGACGGGACGACTCCTATTGGAGCTGCAGCTATTGTGTTTATACTACTGTGTGAAGCTCGGTGCCCACAAGTCTGTCATCTGGTCTGGGTAAATTTTTTAGTTAATTAGCTCATGTTAATTAGGTTACAGTTGTATTGTTAGAGGAGGTTCCAACGGCATATGAAGTCTTGTAACTTTGATTCTATATAAACAGTTCATGGTAGCAACAAGCAAGTGTCGCCTTGTTTTGTGCTCAGAGAGGTTGGAATATCTGATATCTGTATACAGACTGGGAGGAAGTGGTATATGACGGAAGCACTCAAGCGGAGTGTGGGACGTTCCGTGACAAACAAGAAAACAGGAAAGTGTTGTATGTAAAAGTGGTGATTTGAGCACCAAGGGTTGAATTCTTAAAAATATTAGTAAGGAAATGCATGTCCTGGGTATGACATTTGGCAAAGGAGATGGTGGTTCTGTCAACTCACTGACTCCCATTTCTTCTGCTTTGTTTTATGAACATGATGGTAAAATGTGTATATTCCTTTATACAGTGCAGATTCTTTCCACAGGTTTCCCACAATAGGGAAATCTCTTTTCCGAGAGCACAGCATGACCTTGATTAAAGTAACATTTTTTTTTTTTAGACTTGTTCATAAGAAATTTAAAAAGCCTTCTGCAGTGTCCCCTGCACAAACACATTTTGAAATTTCTGCTGAGATACTGCCTTTCATCCTTTTTCCTACTCCTCCCATGACTCACATCTTCTTACTGGCCACTTACTAGGATAGGTTGCCTTTCTAACCAGAAAGACGTTGTAGGAGGTGGTGGTTCAGCTCTGCTCAGAACCACACAGTGTCAACATTTCAAATAATATAGCACCTTAGGAATCAGGACACCCAGAAGAGAGTATTTACATGTTGAAAGAGGGAGTAGGTGTCATGTAGTGGCCATCACGTCCTCCATGCTTACCTTCTCATTGGGTGCCAAGCAAGGGTCACATGAGAGGTCTACCCTGCGCCAAGCTAGGTACCCCTAACAGGATAATTTTTACTACACATGGGGTACCTTTACCTTGGGACAAGGCTGAGGCTGCCATGGGGGAATATTCAACCTTAAGGCAGGCCTCTGCTTTAGAGATGAACGTACACTGTGCACACTTGCACCATAACTATTCTCCAGTTAACTCTTGGGTCCCTGTGACAATGTACACCTGCTCTGTAACTTGCATTGAGGAGGGATATGCAGAGCCATGCCCATATTCACCCCTCTAGTGTATCACCATGGCCTCGCTCCCAGTAACAGTATAGGGTCCTGCCATGCACCTAGCATGGACTCCATGCATCCACTTCAATTTATGTAACTCTTCTGTACCCATGTACAGGCTAGAGACATCTGTAGTGCTAGTCTGCTCCAGACAACAGCTCCCTCCTGCTAGAGGCCACATGCACACGCTTAACGACAGGCTGGTTGGTGAACTTCTGTTACCCTAGCTAACCACTTGCTTGTTCTCCACACTGTTAACTCTTATGGAGCTGTCTTCATACCCCAATGTTTTTAATGACCCAAGCCGTACACTATATGTGCCAGTTGCTTGCATTACACCCCTTGAGTAACTTCAGACCAGACGGGAACAAGGTTTCAAAGCATTTTTTTTGAAAAAGTGCAAAAGTCATCTCAGAGTCCAACATGCAAGCACAGTATTTTTTTTACATCCCTAATCCTAGCTCAGGCTATATGCTGCCCATTTAGCGTTGACATTCTAGTGTCCCTCCCGTGTTTGGCTTTCCAATCTTCTCCCTTACTGTGTTCTCTCATGAGCACCTACCACCCCCCCCCCCCCACGCTCACTCTCCCAGGGGCTCTTGGTCCCAGGTACTCTCAGTTCCAGACCACTGTCCTTTTACAACACAGGACCAGTAGGTCAGAGCAAGAGATAAGCCAACAAATCCAAAGAACCGGGAAAGGCATTAACCCTTACCCTCCCGCATGGGGCAGCACCTAACTAGCATGATTTGAACCCATTTACATACAGGTGTGTGTAGGCTCCGCTTGTAGCCTGCTTGACCTGAACAATGTATTTAGTAGTAATATGTTTTTGGGAAGGGGGTAAGCAAAGTTTTATTTTTCCAGTTTAACTACTGTTGTTCTAAAAATGAAAAGTTCAGAATTACAGCTTTGATCAGAATTACAGATTTGTCATAACAGAAAAATTATGCATCTAGTATAAACATTTGTGAAGTTAATTCCAAACTACAAAATACATTTTTTTCCTCCATTGTGTACACTTTCATACTACAGAACAAGAAAAGCACCCCAATCTGCTTTACTTATTTTCCAGTGTCAGAGCACTCCCCTAGCATATTTCTTCAAACTACTTGCAAGACCATAGAGAAAGAGTGAAGATTGTTTGGGCTTGATGCAATGTCAGCACAGAATTATAAAATGGAAAAAAGCTTAAAGAATCTTCAGCAAATTAGAAAATCTATATAGAGACTTATTAATAGAATACAATAAATAATATGGAAGAAAGTGCATGTACATCAATACAATGTTGTAAAAGCACATGTTCTCAGATCAGCAATTAACAAACAAGCCTGATACCTCTGATAGCCACCTCCTGTGCTCTTATACTGATAGTTTTTACATATAATCAAATGCTATGGTAGAACTTGCCTTGGTAGGTAGTTGAATTAGGAAGTTGCTAACTTTAATGCGTTTCTCACTCAGCTTCGACAGAAAGAACAGAGGTTTTTTACAGTGTTGTATAGATACAGATAGGTACAGGTAGGGATATCAAATTGTACAAGTCAGCATTACCAAATAAAATATTGCAGCAAGAGTTCCTGCCATACATTACAGCTCAATATATCAAGAAGGTCAAAAAGGACATCATCATACTTACATGCTGCATTCCAAGACCATAAAAGAAGTGCGCAAAGACCTTATACACCTATATTTCTTCTCTTTCCTGGACTATTACTTTTATCCTAGGGACTATGCAACTAATTTGTTATGTATTGTTATGTAATCATGATAAATACTTTTAGTACATATTTGGTCCTGACCCCGGTTTTCTCACAATAGATATATATATATATATATATATATATATATATATATATATATATATATATATATATATATATATATATATATATAATATCTCTATATCATCAGCATAGAGGAAGTAAACCATGCAAGAGACAGGGGCACCCAGGAACAGTCCAATCAGGTTTGTCCTGCACTTTTAATCAGCAAGTCTATAGCATAAAACAAAACATTTTGCTTGTCTAAACTACTAACTAAATTACTTACTGACACAGCAAGATGCTATTTAATGGGTACCTAAAACAAACAGGGAGCCCCTATATCTTTTTGGGTGTTCTGTCAGCACTGAACCTTTTCATCTAGAAGTGATATTCCTCAGCAGTGAGAGTGAGGGAGAGCCCTGAGCATCAGTCAGGTCTGTGCAGAACCAAGACTAATAATGAGGTCTGGCTACCAGGTAAGATGTGGAAATGGAGGCTTTATCCCATTCAAAGCTCTACAAAGCCTCTAGGCTCCAGGACCTAGAGCAGGATTATTAAGATTCTTAGAAAACAAAAAAAAAAAAAAAAAAAAGTTTGTTTTCTTCACATGAGCCATAAACCCTGGAGCCCCTCATCATGTGGATGCAAGGAACATAGGTGACTGTTAGAAACCTATGGTTTCTGCTGTGTCTGGTAGTGGCTGTTTCTACTGAGCTACCTGGAGCTTTGGATAACTCCCCGGCTGATCTTTCAATTAGCCCTAAAAAATAGCAATGCTGAACTCTGAACTCCTTACTCCACCCTGGACTTCCTATCAGGTCATGCACTTCATGTTTGCAGAATGATTGTGCTTATGCCAGTATTGAGCTTTTTTCTTTTTTTTTTTTTTTATGCTACTGCTACACTGCATGCCTACTTATCACTACTTGTGAACTGACAATTGGCTGCCGACTCACCGACCACTTTACATTGCTCTCCTCTTCAAACCGGATACCTTTGGCTACCAACTTTATCTAGATCTCTTACTATTGCTAACTCTACTTGTGTATGAACCCAGTCTGCTTATAGCAATGACTTTGCTGTTGTTTCAGCTACTAAACTCCGATCCTGATCCCAGACCATGACATTGCCACATATGCAACATCCACAATCCTGCCAGCCAATACCTAACAATTGATACATACACAATGGGGAGAAGGGATACCTGTCCTCAAATGGAAGGGCCTGGGTGGGCACACATTAGAAGTAATGCTGGAGTACCTGCATGGCATCCACAGCAATGTGTGTGTTCCTGATTGAGAGCTACAGATTTAAAGATAGAGAGCACACTTTGCAAAGGTGCTAAAAGTAGCACTGTGGCTTCACGTGTACTGTATTTCTAGATGTATGCAACAAAAAGCTGTTGCTGATGTGTACTGCCTAGCAGGATTAAATGCTGCATCAGTAAATTACCCTACTCATGTGCACTTTTCCCTTGCTAGTTTTAATTGAGTGGTTATTTTATATAGATTTACCATTAAGCACAGTAGGCATGTGACTGTAGGCAGAGAGGCAAAGAGGCAGCTTTTCCTGTATAGCTATTTGCCACATGTATTTTTTACATCATCAGTAAGAATGGTCATTTCATCACAAGTTATTTACACATTATAACATGTTGGTACAGAGAAAACAAATACATTTCTGTGATAAACAGTGGAGGGATCCATATTTCTTAAGTGTGTATGTGTTAAGTGAGGCACATATAAGTCCTCAGTGTCCTTTTAGCCATGTGGAAGTATAAGACATTAGCACATACAAAGGGAAACTTTTAAACCTCTTTTCATACAGAGCTGAAGATGGTGAGAAACGTCAATTCCTAGGACAGAGAACTGGGACACAAAAATATGAGTAAAATAATTCTAGTGAGGACAGGGGAAGTCATAAGGTCGGGATAAAATGACCCTGTAACACTTGATTGTCTGGGAAAGCATTAGTAGGGCTGGAGGCAACTTGGATGAGCTGGTGAATAACTTGCACCTGGGCAATTATCAACAGAACAGAGCTCATCACAAGTGATAACAATGTTACAGCTGAAAAGGTCAGTTCTGCCTACAGTTACATATGCATGACCATGTCTATACTGATTTACACAAAAACGTTGCAAAGAAAAGTAGGACAAATGCAGGGCTTTTGCCAAACGCAATTTATCAGTTTTCATTGTTTAATTTAACAAGGGATTTGATTGATTTACTATTCTATATATACTATTTTTCATATTTGTTGCCATTGTTTTTGTGTTCCAGTATTTGTGAAACAGCCCAATGTCTCTCCTTAGGTTAATCACCTTACACCAAATTCAGTGTAGCAATGATTAATTATGCAATATATATACACAATATATTTATAAAACAGTTCCAAGGGTTCCAAGCTACAGCACTCTATGTTTGAAGTACATAAATGCCCAGATGCTCACCCACAAAGAAATCCATATAAATCCAAAACTGGTTTAAAGGCACTAATGGGTCTTGCAGAGGAGGAAGATTAAAAACAGTAATGTTTTTATTGTCAATGTTTCATGTTTCAATGAAGCTCAGTCCATCTTTCTCAAGATGATAGAGAATATATACACACACACATATATATATATATATATATATATATATATATATATATATATATATATATATATATATATATATATATATATATATATATATATATATATATATATATATATATATATATATACACACATACACACACACACACACACAAACACCACATGTATATATAGAAGAGCAGCAATTATAAAAAATATATGTAAATTTTTGTTAAACACATAATACAAAAGATTGTTAAAACATTGCAAGAATGCAAAAAGCTAGCTAAAGCTCTCCAATATAGGTCATGTACGTCATATCCTGCGTACACACGATCGGACTTTACGGCATACTTGGTCCGGCGTACCGGATTTTGTTGGACAATTCGATCATGTGTGGGCTCCAGCGGACTTTGTTTTCTCAAAAGTTTGACGGACTTAGATTTGAAACATGTTTCAAATCTATCCGACGGACTCGAGTCCGGTCGAAAAGTCCGCTCTTCTGTATGCTAGACAAAAACCGACGCTAGGGCAGCTATTGGCTACTGGCTATGAACTTCCTTGTTTTAGTCCGGTCGTACGTCATCACGTACGAATCCGTCGGACTTTGGTTGAGCGTGTGTAGGTAAGTCCGTTCATTCGGAAAGTCCGTCGTAAAGTCCGTCGAAAAGTCCGCTGGGCAAAGTATGCCATAAAGTCCGGTCGTGTGTACGCGGCAAAAGGCATAACATTTACAGGAGTATATCCCTGTATTGGATTATGGTATGCAAAAAAGCTCTACATGTTTCGCAAGTAATTGCTTCTTCAGGAGCTTGTTAATTATTCTACAGGAGAGAGAAAAATACAAGCAATCAATAACATTAACAATAGTAATATTGGTAAAAAGTCTCAAAAGTTTGCAGGGAATACCAAAAGGCAATCAAAAAGAGGGCTCCAGACATAGCATGCATATGGTGATGCAAATCATATGTGGGGACGTGCCTGCAAAGTCCATCCTTGCTGCTTTTCTATTTAAATATTGACGTTTAGGACGTGGCACTGCTCTACCATAAAATTCTCATAGTTCCATCCTGTGTTGGAGTTTGGTAAACTTTTTGATACATATGTATATATACAGTGCCTTGAAAAAGTATTCACGTCCCTTGAAATTTTCCACATTTTGTCATGTTACAACTAAAACTTTTAATGTATTTTATTGGGATTTTATTTGATAGACTAACACAAAGTGGCACATAACTGTCAAGTGGAAGGAAAATTAAAAATGGTTTAAAATTTTTTACAAATAAATATGTGAAAAGTATTTGTATTCAGCCCCCTTTACTCTGATACCCCTAACTAAAATCTAGTGGACCCAGTTGCCTTCAGAAGTCACCTAATTAGTAGAGTCCACCTGTGTGTAATTTATTCTCAGTATAAATACACCTATTCTGTGAAGCCCTCAGAGTTTTGTTAGAGAACCTTAGTAAACAAACAGCATCATTAAGGCCAAGGAACACACCAGACAGGTCAGGGATAAAGTTGTGGAGAAGTTAAAACCAGGGTTAGGTTCTAAAAAAATATCTTAAGCCTTGAACGCCTCACGTCTTGATACTCACGTCTCACGTCTTGACACTATTCAATCCATCATCTGAAAATGGAAAGAGTTTGGCACAACTACAAACTTACCAAGACATGGCCGTCCACCTAAACTAACAAGGAGAGTATTAATCAGAGAAGCAGCCAAGAGGCCTATGGTAACTTTGGAGGAGCTGCGGAGATCCACAGGTCAGGTGGGAGAATCTGTCCACAGGACAACTATTAGTTGTGTATGCCACAAATCTGGCCTTTATGCAAGAGGGGCAAGAAGAAAGGCATTGTTGAAAGAAAGCCATAAGAAGTCCCGTTTGCAGTTTGTGAGAAGCCATGTGGGGGACACAGTAAACATGGGGAAGAAGGTGCTCTGGTCAGATGAGATCAAAATTGAACTTTTTGGCCTAAAAGCAAAACACTATTTGTGGTGGAAAACTAACACTGCACATTGCTCCGAACACACAATGTCAGGAAAGGGGGTGGGGACGGTCAGGAAAGGGGGTGGGGACGAGCGAGCGCCCCCCCCCCCGAACCGTACCAAGCCGCATGCCCTCAACATGGGGGTGGGTGCTTTTGGGAAGGGGGCGCCCTGCGGCCCCCCCACCCCAAAGCACCTTGTCCCCATGTTGATGAGGACAAGGGCCTCTTCCCAACAACCCTGGCCGTTGGTTGTCGGGGTCTGCAGGCGGGGGGGCTTATCGGAATCCGCCTTTTAATATGAGGGCCCCCAGATCCCAGCCCCCGCCCTTTGTGAATGAGTATGGGGTACCCCTACCCATTCACCTGGGGAAAAAAAAGTGTCAATAAAAAACACACTACACAGGTTTTTAAAGTAATTTATTAGGCAGCCCCGGGGGTCTTCTTCTGACTTCGGGGGTCTCTTCCGGCTTCCCTGCTCTCTCCAGCCTCTTCTCCCAGTGTCCGGTTCTTCTCCCGCTCTCCGGCCTCTTCTCCGCTTCTTCGCCCGCTCTCCAGTTCTTCTGCCGGGCTCCTCCGCTATCTTCTGCTCTTTTGCCGCTCTCTTGCTAGCAGTGGCCTGGTCTTCTCCATCGTCTTCTTCCCTCTTCTCTTCTGATGTTGACACGACGCTCTCTCCCGTTGTAATGCTGTGTTCACGGTGCACAACGACTTATATTAGGCATGGGGCGTGGTCACCAGCAGGTGATGTCACCCGGTGACCCCGTCCCTTATGACGTCACAGTCCCGGGGCATGCTGGGACTGTGCCGTCATAAGGGGTGGGGTCACCACCCGGTGACCCCGCCCCATGCCTATATAGGTCGTTGTGCACGTCACTTCTCAGCAGAGGCAGCTTGTCACTTGCCACGTCGCCTGCCACCAGGTGCCACATGTCACGTTACTTGCCACCAGGTGCAAAACGTCACTTGCCATGTCACTTGTCAGCAGAGGCAGTTTGTCACCATCACCTGCCACCAGATGCCACATATCACTTGCCTGTCACCTGCCAAGTCACTTGTCACCAAATGCTGTGCTACTACAGGACTTGATGGGCACTTCCAACCCAGCTCTCTACCCCCCCAACACACAACGTGACAGGGGAGAAGAGAGAGATACACAGCGCCAAATGGAGCATTAAAACAATTTTTATTCCACTTAAAGAATGTTACTGACAAAGTTAGTAGGGTGAAAGGCATTGAGACACTGTGCAAGAGTCCAGGCTTGTCATCGATCTGAATTAGGAGCCACCACCGGGAACCGATCGGGCCAGTAGATGCAGAGCATCGGTGTGTACTACTACTTCCTGGTAGCGGTGGAATGCATGATGGGGCGGACGTGATGTCATCATCCGGAAATGATGCAAGATGTGGGAGGTGACGCATCCTTCAGGTCATCATTCCTCCGCCACCAGGAAGTAGTACACACCGATGCGCTCTGCTCTACTGGCCTGATCGGTGGTGGCTCCCAATTCAAATTGATGACAAGCCTGGACTCTTGCACAGTGTTTCAATGCCTAGTAACATTCTTTAAGTGGAATAAAAGTTGTTTTAATGCTACATTTGGCGCGGTGTATCTCTCACTCCTCCCCTGTCTCTGAAACTGGCCCACTGAGTCATCGGCCCACCGGGCATATCCCGGTAGTCCCGATGGCCAGTCCATCCCTGCCTTGCATCATATTTGGTCCTTCAGACCAGTATATAGACGAACGTGCTTCCCAATAGGAATTGGATCTGGCGGAAAGATTTGAAACATGTTTCAAATCTAAAGTCCGTCGGATTTTCGACCAAAAGGTCTGTCGGAAGTCTGATGAAGCCCACACGGATTTCCAACGGATTCGGTCTGTCGGACCAGTTCGGTCGAAAGGTCAGCTCGTGTGTACAGGGCATTAGAAGAAAACCTGTTAGAGTCTGCAAAAGACTTAAGACTGAGGCAGAGGTTCACCTTCCAGCAGGACAACAACCCTAAACATACAGCCAGAGCTACAATGGAATGGTTTAGGTCAAAGCATATTCATGTGTTAGAATGGCCCAGTCAAAGTCCAGACCAAAATCCAATTGAGAATCTGTGGCAAGACTTGAAAATTGCTGTTCACAGACACTCTCCATTAAATCTGACAGAGCTTGAGCTATTTTACAAAGAAAAATGGGCAAAAATGTTACTCTCTAGATGTGCAAAGCTGGTAGAGACATCCCCAAAAAGACTTGCAGCTGTAATGGCAGCGAGAGGTGGTTCTACAAAGTATTGACAATCATAAGGTGCAGGATTACCAGTGTGGGTGGCTAGGAAGTTCTAGCAGCGCATCTGTACGCACGTCAGCTACTGTGGAAAGCGGCAGGCCCGCTGGTCTTCCTAGGGCTGGAGGATGATATCCAGGCTGGGTGTGGTCGGCCAGGATGAAGAGATGAGTTGCCGGATGTGTTATCAGAAACTTCGGAAGGCACCGGATCCGCTGGTATGTAAATAGCAGGTCATTGACCTGAAGAAGGGCCATGCCCGAAACGTGGCGTCATGACGACAGCCTTGTGACAGACTGCCTTTACGCACCATCCTTCATCCCCCTGCTACTCACACACCAGCGGATCTGGTGCCTTCCGAAGCTTCTGAGATCACATCCGGCATGCCATCTGTTCATTCCGGCCCACCCTATCCAGCCTTGTTAACCCCCAGCCCTAGGAAGACCAGCAGGCCTGCAGCTTTCCACAGTAGCTTACATCCGTACAGATGCGCTGCTAGTACTTTCTAGCTGCCCACACCATTAATCCCGCACCTTATGTTTGTTGTACAGCGGGCTTCTCTCAGTGCCATCCATACAGTATTTTGGTTCAGGTTACCATCTTGGGGATTGAGTGTTCTTGCCTAGGCAGACTATTTTCCCCTTCTCCTCTCCAGCACTGTTTCCTGTATGGTATGTGGAGCCAGCCTTGCTGTTTTATGATATTGGGATGATGGTAATTTTTTCATTTGTCATGAATACTGACCAGTCTGTTTTTAATAGGATTCCTTCTTTTAAATTAAAAAAAAAAAAAAAAAAAAGTGTTGGGCCCCCCCAAAATGTTCCTTTAAACCCAATAATAAATCCACCATGTGAATAGTGATCCCCCAATCACTCCATGCACCTTACCAAAAATCAGAAGGTCCAAGCAGTAGTAATGCAAAAAGTATATCAGTCCAGACCAGTGTAAACCAGCAACGATGTTCCTTATTGCTGCCACACCAGTCCCAATGTGGTCAGACTAGTGTAAGCTATCAACAGTGTTCCTGACCACCGCCACACCAGTCCCAGTGTCACCAGACCAGTGTGTAAGCCAGCAACAGTATTCCTGATTGTTGTCTCACCAGTCCCCAGTGTTGTCAGATCAGTGTAAGCCAGCAACAGTGTCCCTGATCACTGTCACACCATTCCCAGTGTGTGTTATTAATAGTGTTCCTAATCATCACCTCACCTGTCCAATTTTCACCAGACCAGTGCATGCCAGAAATAGCATTCTTGACTGCTATTTTACTAGTACCCAGTGTGACCAGACCAGAGTACATCAACAGCAGTGTTCCTGACCACCGCCACAAAAGTCCCAGTGTCACCAGACCAGTGTAAGCCAGCAACAGTTTTACTGATCACGCCACTCAAGTCCCAGTGTCAGCAGACCAGTGTAAGTCAGCAACAATGTTCCTGATTACCACACCATTCTCAGTTTTACCAGACCAGTGTAAGCAAGTAGCATTGTTCATGATCACTAGCCACACAAGTGACAGTGTCAGCAGAGCCAGGGCAGCCAGCATCAGTGTCCCTGATTGCCTCCACAGCAGTACAGTATCACCAGAGCAAGTGGCACCATCAGTGTCCCTGACTGCCGCTACACCAGTGCAGTGTTGCCTCTGCCTGCGACCTCTATTGACTCTGGCCTGTTTATTTACCACATTTCTGCCTACTATCTGAATCCTTTGCCTGTTTGCTGACCGTGTCTCTGCCTGCCGCCTGAACTGACCAATCTACACATCCCACTGACTACTTTCCTAAAAGACATCATCCCCTGCGGACATCTGCGCTCCTGGAACCACAGGAACATTTTTGTTCACCGTTTTTTCAGCCTCTTGTACTTCCTGGCCAGTAAATATGGCATTCTTGGGGCAGCCACATACCAGTAGGCTAGGCATGCTTGGCTTAAAGGAATTGGGTTGCTATAGGTGATGCTACACTAATCTAAATTCCCTGACAACTCTCACAGAGGGGATCATTACAGTGCACTGTTTTTGATACAATTGGCTGATTTTTGTGATTCATAAAACACAATGTCCAGTACATAATGAGTCCAAACGTTGAAAAAGTCTCACACATGTGGTATCTCCATACTCAGGAGGAGTATCAGAATGTGTTTTGGGGTGTAATGCTAAGTGTGCCCATGCTTGACTACTTTGTGTAAAAAAACAAATTTTCTTTCCACATTTTACAAAAACTTGTAGCAAAAAAATGAAGTCTTAAAAAAATACATTGGGTCGTTTACTTAAATGTGGCCATTTTCTGAGTGCTTCTACTATCCTAATGCTCCAGAGCTTCCAAAAATGTGATAGGTAGTCAGGAAATTAGATAGTTAAAGTAGTTGTGAACATGTAATATTATACTATATTAATAATATTACATTTCCTAATACATTTATAACTGCAGGCACCATAACGGATTTTGCTTAGTTTTAGAAATTTGCTTACAAGATTAAAAAGTCATGGGACCATGCATCTCTTCTTCCTGATAGAGGGAGGCAGGGTGCTGCCAGCATCGCTGCAGAGGTTGAAGGGGTGGGGGCTCAGCCTGTCAGTGCTCAGACCATACGCCGCACACTGCATCAAATTGGTCTGCATGGCTATTGTCCCAGAAGAAAGCCTCTTCTAAAGATGATACACAAGAAAGCCTGCAAACAGTTTGCTGAAGACAAGCAGACTAAGGACTTGGATTACTGGAACCATGTACTGTGGTCTGATGAGACGAAGATAAACTTATTTGGTTCAGATGGTGTAAAGTATGTGTGGCGACAACCAGGTGAGGAGTACAAAGACAAGTGTGTCTTGCCTACAGTCAAGCATGGTGGTGGGAGTGTCATAGTCTGGGGCTGCATGAGTGCTGCCGACTCTGGGGAGCTACAGTTCATTGAGGGAACCATGAATGCCAACATGTACTGTGACATACTGAAGCAGAGCATGATCCCCTCCCTTCGGAGACTGGGCCGCAGGGCAGTATTCCACCATGATAACGACCCCAAACACACCTCCAAGACGATCACTGCCTTGCTAAAGAAGCGGAGAGTAAAGATGACGGACTGGCTAAACATGTCTCCAGACCTAAACCCTATTGAGCATCTGTGGGGCATCCTCAAATGGAAGGTGGAGGAGAGCAAGGTCTCTAACATCCACCAGCTCTGTGATGTCGTCATGGAGGAGTGGAAGAGGACTCCAGTGGCAACCTGTGAAGCTCTGGTGAACTCCATGCTCAAGAGGGTTAAGGCAGTGCTGGAAAATAATGATGGCCACACAAAATATTGATACTTTGGATCCAATTTGGACATTTTCTTTTAGGGGTGTACTCCCTTTTGTTGCCAGCAGTTTATACATTAATGGCAGTGTGTTGAGTTATTTTGAGGGGACAGCAAATTTACACTGTTATACAAGCTGTACACTCACTACTTTACATTGTAGCAAAGTGTCATTTCTTCAGTGTTGTCACATAAAAAGATATAATAAAATATTTACAAAAATGTGAGGGGTGTACTCACTTTTGTGAGATACTGTACACTTTCATTAATGCCCTTGAAAGCCTGATGTTGCTATTTGAATTTTGGGCCCATCTCTCTAAGTAGGCAGCAAAAAAATCTCAAACACGTGGTATTCCCATACTTGGGAGGAGTAGCAGACTGTGTTTTTGTGTGTAATTCTAATTATGACCGTACTGCATGTTAAGAATATCTTATTTGTTGACAACTTTGTATGAAAAGAAATTGTATTTCTAAATTTCCCAAAAACATTTGGCAATCAAAAAAAAAAATCTTCAAAAGATTTTGATGGTGATTGGTATCACCATGCATATTAAAAATACTTTAGGGTGTTTTCTTTCCAAACTGTGATCATTTTCTGGGTGTCTCTACTGTCCTGATGCTAGAGGATAAACCGAAAAGTTAGTGCTACTACCCATACAACACATAGATAGCAGAGCTCCCAGGTGCTCGATCCACAGTCGCTGGCTGAGTAGAGTGATGTAGAAAAAATTATCCGCACTCCGGTTGTTGCTCTTAAAATTTCTTCATTTTATTGAATAACCACAGTGAACAAACGCAGATTAAGTCAGTTGATGCGTTTCAGCCTATAAGGCCTTAGTCATAACCACATTACAGACATAAAACTTTGAAATAAATAGTAGCTCACAGGCTCCACCCATTGATTGTCTTAATTGACCGCAGGCAATTATCCAAAAAAGAGAATCAGCTGCAATACATATAGGGTGATCCATGTGTATGCCACTAATTTTCACACACCTTGTAGTTACAATATACACATGTTGCTAGAGGGCCTCCAAAGTGTGATATGTAGTCAGGACATTAGATGCGTAATTTATGCCCCTTGCAAGCATGAAGGTGCTCCTTGGATTCTGGACCCCTCTATGAAGCTAGGCTCCTAAAAAGTCTCACATGTGGTATTCCCATACTTAGGAGGAGTAGCAGACTGTGTTTTGGTGTAATTCTAAGTATGCCAATATTGCATGTAAAAGTGGTTGTAAACCTACTCCTTTACCCAGGGAAGTAAATAGCCTCAGATGATACACAGAGATGAAACAAATCTCCCTGCATAAGTTTTACATGTATATCTGCATTCTTTCCCTTTCTGCAGTGGGTGTGGAGTCTGGGCATACACTGTGTGTAAGCTAATTGGAGGAAAGACACACTCCCCTCTACATAGGCAGGGGAACTAAGAAACTGGCAGAGCTGCAGTCTGAATAGACAAGCTCTCTGCTCATCTATCTCTCAGTGGCGGCCCGTGCATTAAGGGCACATGGGCGCCGCCCCTTCTCTCTTGCCACCCCTCTGTGCACTATGGATAGATTCATGCATTGCATGAATCTATCCATGGCCGCCACGGCCACCCCCCAATCAGGCGTCCGGCCCCTTTCAGGCACCGGGCGCCTGAATTACAGTGGCGGGGGGTGTTTTTGAAGCACCTGATTAGAGCCATAGGCTCTAATAGGCATCTAAAACAGTGACCTGCGAGCGCCATGCTTGGCGCTCGTAGTTCACTCAGCTGTGTTAGGAAAGTGAATGAATATTTACTTTCCTAACACTGAACTGCCTCTCCACCAATTAGGTGCTTGGGTCTGTTACCTGTCACCTTATTGGCTGAAACAACAGGTGCCGCTATTGGACGCCTATCAGGAGGAGAGGACAGGAGTCGGGAGATGAGGACGGCAGGAGATGCTGGCTTGAAGGACCCTGCTCGTCGCCATCACCCGCTGCCCCACCAAGACAGGGTAAGTGCCGGGCAGATGGTGAGCGGGCGGTGGGGTCACACTGGCAACATTTGATGGGCAAACTGGCAGCATTTAATGGGCACACTGGCAGCATTTTGATTGGCACAGTGGTTGCGTTCCCTCCCCAACACAAATTTCCAGCTGCTTTTATCTTGTGTGTCGGAGAGCTTGTCAGAAGTTATCATACTGATAACAGAGGAACCGAGCGGCAGAAATACACGGCACTCAGATCTTTGGAGAGAGATAAGTAAACACTACAGATATATGTACCCAGGTCAGATTTCATGGGTACAAGGGGTCACCTAAGGTAAGGGGGGCCACTCACCAGATCGCTTTGGGCTACCAGGACCCTCGTTGCTTTGAGGGATTTGATGTATCCTGGACATCCACTCACCTAACTTTAGCCTTCAGTATTTCTACCAGGAATATCTCAGAAGGGGAAAACAATACCCGAATATAATGCAATATGGGCTAAGACAGGGCTAATAAAAATTAAAATAGCAGTGCAATATGGGCTAAAACTGGGCTAATAAAATTAAAATAGCAGTGCACTCACATTTCCTTGTGCCCTGGAGCATCACACACTATGCAGAGCCTTGTGTAATACAATTATTGCCGCTGCTCATGTCTCTAACCTAGCGTGCGTTCCACCTGGGCTGAAAATTACATGGAACACACGCCTGCATAGTGTGTGCCGCTCTAGGGCACAAGGAAATGTGAGTGCACTGTTATTTTATTAGCCCGTTTTAATAAACATATTGCACTATTATCGGGTATTGTTTTCTCATTCTGAGATATTCCTGGTGGAAACACTGAAGGTTAAAGTTAAAGGAGAAGTCCAGCCTGAGCTCATTCGGCTGGGCTTCTCCTATGGGTCACAGGAGTGCAATTCGTTTTGCACTCCTGTGACCTGTTTTCAGCAGAGAGTGGTCTGAAGTCCGCTCTCTGCTGATGTCACCAAGATCAGTCCAGGCACTGTGTCATCTCGACTCTGGAAGTCTGGATCTGCCAGGTGCCTGGACTGATAGGCATCTCAGCCTCTAAGTGAGCCGCTGAGACGGCCGCTCCCCATCCCTCCACAGCTCATCGCTCCAATGAGTGTGGAGGAGCAGAACAGGAGAGCTACTGACTGACAGTCAGCAACTCTCCATTCAGGAAGGTGAGAGAATCGAGTCATTGGCGATGTTCGGTGGCTCAGTTCTCAGCATTGGACTGATGCTGCATCCATCTAGGCAAGTATGAATATGGGATAAAAAAAAATCCCATACTTCTCTTTTAAGTGAGTGGATGTCCAGGATACAAACACAAAGACAAAATCCCCCAAAGCGGTGAGGGTCCTGGTGGCCCAAAGCGATCTGGTGAGTGTCCCCCCTTACCGTAGGTGGTGGTACACATTATTTAAGAAGAGCACAGTGTATTAGGAACAGCATGTATCACTAATACACACATGCATTATTGTTGTTTAAAACTTTGTTTTTTTATCACAAGAGTCTCTTTGTATACGAGTTTCGTCACATATGGTATTTTGGAACACAAGAGTTTTTTGCATATGAGTTTTTTTCTTCGTATATGGCATTTCTAGAATTAATTTATTTGTGCTTGATAGTCAAACCCATTGAGAGAAAGAAGGAATGGACTTTATAGGCATACTTAAAAAGGTTTACAATTTTTATTAATGAAAAAAATACATGGACAATTAAAAAAAAAAAACAAAAAAAAACCTAAATCAGTGAAAGACTAAAATTGGATGTATATCTCAGGTGACCACCCAACAGCCCAAAGACACAAAGGACTTAATTGGAGGGCCCCAGAGAGACCTAGAGGTAACAATACCCCAAAAGGGATAATATATGTAATAACCTGAAAGGCTATAACCCTACAATCATAAAATAGGTGTTTAAGAAGCCAGTTTAAAATATGTTGATACTATATTTTAAAGAATCAGAAGATTTGCTCGACTGGTTTCGTGCTTACAAAACTCTTCTTCTGGAGCTGGATAGGTAAAGATATCAAATATGTTGTACATTACTGAGGAGGAGCAGGCAACTGGCCTGAAGCTTCAGGGGGACCACCAGGTATCAAAAAGGCAGACGGGGGATGCATAGTCTACATTAGTGAAAAGTGAAGTGAGATAACTAGCATAGGCAATGAGATAGGATAAGTAGCCATTCATTCACAGCCTCTCATAGATCATTCTAAAGTAAAGCCAGGCACTTTAAAAAGATACACATCAGATGGATAGAATAAAAAGATACAGTGGTGCTGTATATACTTGTACAGGTAGGAATAGTATACGGCTGCGCTGGTGTACCAATTTTCCAGAGATGTTCCACTGTAATATCAGGATAGATTCATCATGTGGCATGACCAGCACCTCATGTCCCTGGGTTAAGAGTCTTCCCCTTCTCTGTGTCCCCACAGGTAGAAGAAACCTTATGTCATTTATTGGGATGCGATTCACATTGATTGCATGAATTTACATATACACTTTTGATGTTTCAACACAGCTAGCACCTCAATACATTTTATTTTTATATTTTAAAGCGGAGGTTCACACAAAAATTGAACCTCCGCTTTTCGGAACCCTCCCTCCCTCCGGTGTCTCATTTGGCACCTTTCAATAATACAGGTATTTGCACTCACTTCCAGGCATAGACTCCCGTGGGAGTCTACGCCTCTTCCCATCCCCCCCGCTGTCTGCTGGGAAACACACGGGTCCCAGAGAAAGCAGGATTGCGCAGCGAGACTCCAGCATGCGCAGTAGGGAACCGGGAAGTGAAGCTGCAAGGCTTCTTTTCCTGATTCCCTTACCGAAGATGGTGGCGGCAGCACCCGAGAGCCGAGCAACAGATTGGCTTCGGGAGTCGATATCCCGGGCACCCTGGACAGGTAAGTGTCCATATTTTAAAAGTCAGCAGCTGCAGTATTTGTATCTGCTGACTTTAAAAAAAAAAAAAAAAAAAAAAATTGGTGGACCTCCGCTTTAAGTCACATTTAAATATATGCCTCCAAGAGTTCTACTAATATTATAGCATTTGAAAATTGATATAAAGTTTTATATCTGTGGTATCCTTCAAGGAATACAAAATACATACTGTCATATAGCCCTAGTTGCTTTTGCAAATGTATCAAACATGTGTCACATATGATGCTCTTGCTTCAAAGCACAAAGAAGTTAATTTACCAAAAGAAAAATAGGCTGGTCACTTTGCAAGGAAATTCTTTTTAGGTTAGTGAATGAGGTGAAGTTCTGCTGACTTCCGTTATCCAATTATACGCAAGCAAAATAATGTTTTGTTTTGTTTTTACAGATGATTAGGTATTCTTTCCAAACTGAGTTTTTACTACATTCACTAAGGTAGGGGAAAATTCCCTTGCAGATTGAACAGCCCATTTGCCTTTAGTAAATCAACCCCAAAGGCTCTAGTTCAGAGTTTACCACTTAAACAGAAGTGTTCTGAACCAACATTTCTGAACCCATTGGAAGCCTTAGTTCCTAAAATCTTACTAAACTTGAGCATACTGCAAACCTTTTTCCTTCATCTTTGTAGCTACAAAACAAACAATTGGTAGGGCATGGAAATCAATATTATCTATCAGGAAACCATACAATGAGTAAAAGGTACTATGATAATGAAAAAAAGACTACCATCCTACACAACTCTCGTTAAAAAATTCTTAACCTCCGGTCGCTTGGGATATCTTATACCCACCAAATGGCTTTCATGACCCCTTTCTAGCCTTTAAATCTGTCCCTACCATATATTAACGATTATACTATTGCCTGAATAATATTAACTGTGATGCCTTGGGGTGGAAGAGGTAAAATCATTTTCCCTTTCCACTGCTCCAACCCACCCTTTCCCTTTTTTGTGTGTGTTTATTTGCACCTTTCTCTCTGTTCTTTTTTTCAATCTTTTTCTCTTATCTTTAGACTTCCCTATCAACTCCAAACCCTTTACAACTTACAAACCCTTCCCATTAAACACTACTGTATATACACACAATATACTACTTTACCAACTCCACACCATTACATGGCCATGATGAGTCAAAGGACTCTGCAAAAATGCAACTGGTACTGAATCTCATATAAAGTTTTCATATAGTACGAATGTAGCACATACTGTACATGACCATGACAATCCCAGCTTCTTTGTTTTGCTACATATATAGTTTTTGTTACAAGAATCTAATTAAATAAAGAATACAATATATAAAAATACAATATAAAAAGAATACTAGATACCATTGTAGCAACTTTTTTATACCTATTGCTTATTAAAATCAATTTGGAAAGAAAACATCAAACTACTGTATACTTTCACCTTATTTCAATGATCTGTGGCCTAAATCAAAATACAGATAATCTGATAATACCAAGAAGCCTCCCATCAATCAACAATAAAGAAACATTCCCTACATTACCTTTTACACATAAAAAAAATCTACCTTATACATATCAAAAATGTACAAAACCAAAACCATGATATGTATTCCAAAGACAGGTATTAGAACATAGTTAATATTGGAAATAAGTTATGGGCTTTCTATAGCAATAAGGGTACATTACTAGTATGTACAGGGAAATCAAAATATAAAACACTAAGAAAGTTAAAAAGAAAATATAAAGTATGTCAGAGTCTTTTTTTCAATGGGAGTAAGCTAATATCCATTCAAGTAAATAGAGAAAAATGTAAAATATTACCATTTTGAAAGGTGCTTCATCTTAGTAAATAATGGTCCTAATAATTTAGAGAAGATAACACAGGAAATGTGCTCATCTTTTTGACCTTGTGACTTCTACCTATCTTGCTAATGGTTACAAATAGATTAGACTTTACTGAATATCCTGTGGTTAACTTACCTCATTCTTCAGAAATGATCACAGTTGTTTTCTTAGTGGAAAAAAAATTGACATTTATTGTTGATACTTCTTCAAAAATGACTGTGCCATCTGCTGAGCTGTCTAAAAGCACATATACACATGCTTGGAAATATTTACATAATTGTGAGACTTTTCTATTTTAGAGATAAAATACATAATAGTACATATCTAATTGGGTGACCAGTTGCAGATTTGGATAGATGGGTTAGATCCTGTGTCAGGTTTTTCCTGCCAAGTCAAAAAGTGAAGGACAATTTATTTATTGGAACACAGACAAAAAATAAAATACATTGCTTGTAGAGTGAGGAAGGGTTAGAACCTCCTCCTGGTGACTTTTTGTACAGGTGTGACAAGAACAATTGGTGAGGGTAAATTTCCCCAACATGATCACAGAAATACAAATCAGAACAGTAATAACTTTCCCCCATTGTATCGAAACTTTAAAAAAAAAGCTGGAGTTGAGTCTTACATATAAATGTGGCTGAATTATGAAAAAATATTATTATGTCTTTTGCGGGTGCTTATGAATGAATTTGAGCTGAATATGTGATACACTTCCCATTTAACCCTCCAGACCCCTGGTGCCCAACCTGCACGCTGGGGGTTGCATGCAGCCCTTTGGAGCATTTTGTGCAGCCCTCAGGGCCCCTGCAGATACTGCTATTGCCCTGTTATAGCAGTGGTTTCTAGCAGTCTCAAGTAATTTGTCCTACAAAAGCATGTCTCCAATATCCAACACTTATAGCATGTCCACAATCTCAGAGACTCCTACAACATACTTGCGGTCTCTGACCATCTGCTATATCATGTTTGCAATTTCTGACCATCTCTTGTATCATAGCTGCAGTCTCTGACCATCTCCTGTAATATGTCCACAGTCGCAGACCATGTTTTTTTGATAATAGCCACAGTCTTTGGCTATATCCTGTTATGTGTCTGCTGTCTGTGGCAATGAATATTTACTGAGCGTTATGTACGGCCCCTTTTGGATGTCAGGGGCCACACTTGAGCCCCTCAAATCAGGAAAGTTGACCACCACTACTCTCGACTTAAGAGCAAACTTTGCTTTTATGTTTAGCCTATTCTTCATACAGTATATACAGTATCTACAATGCACATAAAACATGCCTGCAGTGCATTCCTTTTTAACACATTTCCTCGTGTTTCCATGTGCATTTCTGTGTGTTTTGTATGCATGTTTATGCACGTTTGCATACGTTTTTATGCAAGGTTTTTTGCATATATTTTTTTTCAAAGGCATGTTTCCTCTAACTTATTGGGGTTAATTTAAACTGTAGAGTGCAAAATCTGGTGTAGCTGTGCATGGTAGCCAATCAGCTTCTAACGTTAGCTTGTTCAATTAAGTTTTGACAAAAAAAAATGTGGAAGATGATTGAAAAACCAATCATCTTCCACATTTTTTTTTTGTCAAAACTTAATTGAACAAGCTAACGTTAGAAGCTGATTGGCTACCATGCACAGCTACACCAGATTTTGCACTCTACAGTTTTAGTAAATCAACGATCAAATCAATGATCTTGACACATAGAAAACTGTTTTCAACATGTCATTGTAGTTACCTGCATTTTACTGCATCAATCTTAATCATTTGCCGACTGCCTAACATACATGTACTGTGGCAGGTCGGCTCTATTGCACGAAAAGATGTACATGTACGTCATTTTGTACAATAGCCACTGGGAACACAGATATCTGTCTTCACCCAGTCAGAGCAACCCCCACACAGTTAGCAAGCGCCCCCTAGGGACATATTTAACCCTTTGATCACCCCTGATGTTAAACCCTTCCCTGCCAGTGTCATTAGTACAGTAACAGTGCATATTTTTAGCACTGATCACTGTAATAATGTCACTGATCCCCAAAAAAGTGTCAGTTTGGTGTCCAATTTGCACACCTGATAGTTCACAAGCAAACGCCCTACACCCTGTGATACCTCCACTGCGCTTCTGAATAAGTGAAAAATGTATAATCTAAATAAACTATAGCTGCCACTTAATATGTAACAAATACGTGCCTGAATTTAAACCCCTAGAGATAAGTGGAGTAAATAGTAGCGCTCAAATAACTACAAAAACAAAAATAAAAATGTGCTAATGAAAGCAATGATCAATCAAAATGAACAGTAAAAGTAAATATATGTGTGAATATTGACAATAATACCCTCATTGAAAATCAGTCACAATATGAATGTGATCTGACAAAAAAGTTATTGGAGAACACTGAGTAAACACATCCTATCACATAATGTTCAAAGCAACACACCCTGTGGCAGATGTGAAAATGATGAAAATTTTATACTTACCTAACGGTAATTTTCCTTTCCTGATGCAAGCATGTCAGCATATACGTATGGGTAGGCTCCACCCCCTGCCCTATCACAGGACCGGTTATATTATAAGATTAGGTCTCCTCCCTACCTCCAGTATTCTCGTAATTTAGTATCACTGTGAGGCCTTTCGTTTTTTTTTTCATTTTATTTATTTATTTACATATATTTTTAAAATTTTTTTATTACGGGAGGGACCCCTATATGCTGTCATGCTTGCATCAGGAAAGGAAAATTACCGTTAGGCAAGTATAAAATTTTCCTCATTCCTGACACAGCATGACAGCATATACGTATAGGTTGTACCAAATCACCAGACGATAAGGATGGGTACTGTTGGAGTGTTTAAGGATTAGACCTATCCCCACTAACAACTGAGATGTATTATAGTTAAGGCTGCTGGTCCATAAGAATGGACCTCCAGCGTAATGAATGTAGACCAGGTCTTAGTTTACATATTAACTCTGGGGGGACTCCTTTGGAGTTCCGCCTATGGATGCGCAATCAGTTTGGAAGAGCGGTCTCTGCCCTTATGTTATAGATTTGTCCTAGCCATCTAAGCCGTTTGACTGACTTGATCTGCACTCCTGCGATTGTCTTTATTGGACAGTGCTTGTCTTCTGATGTCGTTAGGCCTGACGAGCCTATCGTTTTGCTTCTTGAAGAAGGGCGAATTCTATGTCTATCATCTTCAACCTTGAATCTATTTTCAATGTTTGTGGTACTTCAAACACTTTAGTTTGGATATGCCAGAAGGATGATGTTCTAACCCAGGTTGCAAAGACACTAACTTTTGTATAGTGTTGGAAGAGACTAGAGCAATTTTGCCTGATAATTTCAGCAACAAGGTAGTTTATGGCTTGACAAAAGGATTTGTCTGAGATTTAAGTCTGGAGTAGGCGTTCTGACCTCCATAGGATTTCAAACACTAAAAGATGAGACCTCCACTTCTTGGTCTCCAGCATCTCAATATAACTTGTATGGATTTGGAAGATACCGTTGGCCACGCTGTATGAGGTTTTGGACCTCTGGAAGGAGAATAGGATGATATTGTACACACGTATATCATGGCCTGCAAGCCACAGGGCCATTATTGTTATCACCACTGAATGGCTGCGGATCTGGATAAGGATCCTGGAGACTGTTAGGTTTGTTCAATATACATATTGGCCAGTCTGCATGCCCAGCTGGCTGTGATTAGTTTCTCTGCTTCCACCTCTGGGAAACCACCCAGGTTATTGTCAGACCAATATCTTGATAGCCTTTACTTGTTGCCGATCCCTTGATTGGCTTATTGGTTTGGAGACTATCCATTTGTCATCCAACGGCCTTTGTACCTTACGCCATCTGGCAGGAAGTTCTAGAAACCCTACCTAATGGGCTGGTAGACCTGACTGGGAGATACCTCTGACAGAAGTTGACTAGTTCTGCATTTATTCTTGACAGCGAAGATAGGCCTTCCCCATTTTGCTGAGTCTTTGCAGCATAGTTGAGGCTCTTTTTGTTGTGTTTCGGAAAGACTTCAGTCTGCGACCACTGAATCTCTGACTTTTGGACACCTTGTCCTTCATCGGCATGAATACCCGACGAGTAACAACTTGTGATGATCGATATGCCTAATAGCTGATACGCTGAAAGATTAGTTAGCTTAGCTACCTCCTCAAAAGGGGACTTGTTTCCTCTGTGGATTCACTGTTCCTGGTGCAGGAAGTAATTCTTTCCTTACTACGAAAAACCAGTTAATACAGTTGTCAACCTTCCCTTGGGCCCTTTGGACCACCTGGGTTACTACAGGTTACTTTATACCTCTTGCGACCGTGTGATGCAACCAATGGAAAATAGCTATTTGTTCAAGTGAGATACTTATACTGTTGCTCTCTCTGAGGGTAAATTTATTTTTTCAGAGATTCAGAACTGCTTCCTGATAGGTCATTGTTGTAATGAGACTAGTTGGTCTCTAGATGAGGACTCCTGACTTGATCAGAGTCTGTATAGGACTCTTTTCCCAGAACCTGGAAGTCTTTGCACCAGTCTGTTGCTCAAACAAGGCTCACCAGAAGTCCTTGCTCCCGCAAGTTGGCCCCTACTGGACCCAATATCCCAGGAAATGCCTGGAGTTTGTGAAAAGGTCAGAGTCTGCTCGATGAACTTGTAGTGAACTCTAACGGCCAAGCGAAGGTACTTGCCGAAACATGGGCATCTCAAAGTGTGTATACAGTATACACACACATACACCCAAACACACACACTTGTGAACGACCATAACATACAGGATATGCAAGGTAATACCAACATATAATCACACACATAGGTTGGACTTGATCGACTTGTGTCTATCCTCAACCTCACCCACTTTGCAACCATGTAATTATGCAACTTGCTAGGTCTAAAGATCCTCTACAGTCTTAGCCTAGGTTTCCACTATTACGACCTAAAAATCATGTGGTTTTACTGCGATTTCTATGCGACTTGAATCAATGCCTGTGTATTTTTGATGTCCATGGTCCCAAGTACATCACAGTGGGATCAAAAGTAGTATAGGGACTACTTTGAAGTAGCTGTGACTTGGAGTTGCACCGCTATAAAAATGATACTTCTTGAAAATAATGGGGTATGATTTGTGGAGGCCAAGCCTTACTGACTACTGGAGAGATTAATTGCAATGATGGCCTATGCAATTTTGTATCCTCATCCTTCTGCTTGTTATTCAAGTCTTACTTTTGACTAACGACCATGTAGTCATAACCCTTGTGCTTCTAATTCGTCATGGAGGGGATGCAATGAATTGGCAGAGAGGAATGAAAATTCCATCGGTTTCCTTAATGCACAGGACCCACGGATCTTAAGCTCAAATTTACTTAGAACTGTCAGCTGCCCTACTGGACGGCTTGGGTTTAGGCAAATAAAGATGATAATTGATTCTTTATTTTCTGCTATAGTTCTCCTAGGTATAGCCTGTCATTCACTCTTCGTTACTTTGCCTTTTTGGCTATCCTCTGGTCATTGGCGAAAAACATAAGGGATTAATCCTCCTTCTAGATATCACCAGATCCGACTTGAACAGTCACCACTCTGACTTAAAGCGGCATGTGTTTGTGGGATGAGCCATAAGGGTTCACGGACCACAATGATTACTGGAGAAACAGCATACAGTCTTGTATCCGCAGTGGCTGAACTGCATCATTGGCTACTCCATTTTCAATCTAGGATCCGCCATCATAGAGAGTTTATCACTGACCAAAGCTCTGCTTTCTTCCTGTCTGGGGTCCTGACAGTCTGGCTACCGAAGTGAGCTCAGTCGCAGGTCACAAAACACTACTTAACAGTGGTATGAACCTTCTTCATCTCTGGCTCTATTTTCTGTCCTAGGATCTCTGCAAAGGATATTGTTTCTTCTGTTGGAAGAATGTCACCTTTGGTTAATCCGATGAAGCCTGTTTGGCCGGCTGCTTTTGAGGCAGAGGTACCTTTTAGATGACTGTTTGAATAGCTTAGTACCTGAGCTCCACACAGTCAGTTTGGACGGGGTTAAAGTATCCACCTTTGCTTCTGATATGCCAACTTGCCATAGCAATTTCCCAGAAGCAAGCTAAGGCTGACCCCTCTGGCCAGTCTGATAAAGACTCCCTGGTGAAGTGCCTCTGAGGTAGAGGTTGCCTTTAAATAAACACAGCTGTTTGATTAGGCTTGGTATGGAACCATTAGTGACTGTAGGCTCTCTCAGTCTCTGCCAATTTGTCACTGCTTCTGGCCTTTGTTTTGCATTTTGGCCAACACACCATTTACCACCAGACCACTACGATTACTGTAGAGATTTCTTGATCTGCCTCTTCTGACAGTTAAATATATAGTGGTTCCTTCAGGGCTGCAAAAGGGCCTGTCCCTTGTGGGAGAAGCAGGTTGACTGGTGTTGGTGTTGAGGGCTGGAGAGATTACACTCATTATGCCCATAATGTGCACTCTTTTAGGATATAGCATATACCTACCTGCCCTCACCTTTTAGTTAAAGTTGCTGGTCTCTAGGAAGGCTGATTGCTACTGGTTTACAGATGAGTTGAAAGCCTGGAGTCATGAGTGGGAGTATTTGCCATAAGTAGTAACCACATATCTCTCTGTGGGGGTACCCCAAATAACACAAGCAATTACACATTGCTAACAAGTACTAAGGAATGTGACTAAACAGATCCTGACTTTTATTTTAGCACCAAGGTCAGCATGTTAATGCATAGAAATAAACACATAACAGTCATTGATACTGTAGAGTTAATGTAATCACAGGTAAGCAGCGCAAGTTAACAGTCATCTGACAATTAGCACTAGTAGGTTAACCTACCTTATCGCATGTACCGCCAAGGATCATACCACAACCAAACATCAATACACAGTGAGCCTAGTCTGCAGAGCCAGGCCCTGTGTTAATAGAAAAGGGCTCAGCATCACCTGTTATCAGTCCAAGCATTAGCAATAATGCAGACACAGACTTCAACCTGTGAAACTTTAGTAAAGAGTGGCCCTATAGACAGCCAGTAAGATTCGCATGTGTGATATATGCTTTTCAGAAATGCAAACTAACAGCATACCTGCAGACTATAAGTCAAGCCTGTAGGACCAGACTTTGCACCGTTTAATAGAAAGGTTTCAGCACAGCACAGCACACCTGCTATCAGCATAGCAGTATTGCAGACACAAACCACAACCTTTCAGAGATGAAAGCTTAACAACATACTTGCAGCAGTAACTGAATATTATTGATTTGTGCACCAGGTGGTGCCTTACCACCTGCATGCTTCAAGTCGAAACAGAAAGTCCAATGAATGTCCATCCATGGCTTCATGATAAAGCAATCCCTAGAGACCAGATACCTGCACCCCTCTCCAGGATCCTTGTGGGGTGAGGTCTCCCCCATATAGGCATTCATGTCAGCCTTTACAGTGGGGAGCTTCACCCAGTGGCGTAGCGTGGGTTGTCAGCACCCGGGGCAAGGCAAGTAATTTGCGCCCCCCCCCCCTAACTTGCGGACTTTTATCACTCCCCGAGTCCCTTCAAATACAATAGTACTGACCTACCTGATTCCTATACTGACCATTACACACTACACTGACCACTATACTATACTGTCCACTACACTAAGAACTACACTGACCACTACACTACACTGACCACTACACTACACTGACCACTACACTATGCTGTCCACTACACTAAGAACTACAATGACCACTATACTGTCCACTACACTACACTGACCACTATACTGACCACTACACTGAGAACTACACTGTCCACTACACTATACAATACTGACCACTATACTACACTGACCACTATACTGTCCACTACACTGAGAACTACACTGACCACTACACTAACCACTATACTATACTGACCACTACACTGAGAACTACACTACATTGACCACTATACTGTCTACTACACTACACTGACCACAATACTACACTGACCACTATACTACACTGTCCACTATACTACACTGTCCACTACACTATACTGACCACAATACTACACTGACCACTACACTGTACTGACCACTACACTGTACTGACCACTACACTAAGAACTACACTGACCACTAGGGATGAGCCGAACACCCCCCTGTTCGGTTCGCACCAGAACATGCGAACAGGAAAAAAGTTCGTTCGAACATGCGAACACCGTTAAAGTCTATGGGACACGAACATGAATAATCAAAAGTGCTAATTTTAAAGGCTTATATGAAAGTTATTGTCATAAAAAGTGTTTGGGGACCTGGGTCCTGCCCCAGGGGACATGGATCAATGCAAAAAAAAGTTTTAAAAACGGCCGTTTTTTCAGGAGCAGTGATTTTAATAATGCTTAAAGTCAAACAATAAAAGTGTAATATCCCTTTAAATTTCGTACCTGGGGGGTGTCTATAGTATGCCTGTAAAGGGGCGCATGTTTCCTGTGTTTAGAACAGTCTGACAGCAAAATGACATTTTGAAGGAAAAAACTCATTTAAAACTACTCGCGGCTATTGCATTGCCGACAATACACATAGAAGTTCATTGATAAAAACGACATGGGAATTCCCCAAAGGGGAACCCCGAACCAAAATTAAAAAAAAAAATGACGTGGGAGTCCTCCTAAATTCCATACCAGGCCCTTCAGGTCTGGTATGGATATTAAGGGGAACCCCGGCCAAAATTAAAAAAAAAAAATGACGTGGGGTTCCCCCTAAATTCCATACCAGACCCTTCAGGTCTGGTATGGATTTTAAGGGGAACCCCGCGCCAAAAAAAAAAAAAAAAAACGGCGTGGGGTCCCCCCAAAAATCCATACCAGACCCTTATCCGAGCACGCAACCTGGCAGGCCGCAGGAAAAGAGGGGGGGACGAGAGTGCGGCCCCCCCTCCCTCCTGAACCGTACCAGGCCACATGCCCTCAACATTGGGAGGGTGCTTTGGGGTAGCCCCCCAAAACACCTTGTCCCCATGTTGATGAGGACAAGGGCCTCATCCCCACAACCCTGGCCGGTGGTTGTGGGGGTCTGCGGGCGGGGGGCTTATCGGAATCTGGAAGCCCCCTTTAACAAGGTGACCCCCAGATCCCGGCCCCCCCCCTGTGTGAAATGGTAAGGGGGTACATAAGTACCCCTACCATTTCACGAAGAAAGTGTCAAAAATGTTAAAAATGACAAGAGACAGTTTTTGACAATTCCTTTATTTAAATGCTTCTTCTTTCTTCTATCTTCCTTCATCTTCTGGTTCTTCTGGTTCTTCTGGCTCTTCTGGTTCTTCCTCCGGCGTTCTCGTCCAGCATCTCCTCCGCGGCGTCTTCTGTCTTCTTCTCCTCGGGCCGCTCCGCACCCATGGCATGGGGGGGAGGCTCCCACTCTTCTCTTCTTCTTTTCTTCTCTTCTTCTCTTCTTCATTTTCTTCTCCGGGCCGCTCCGCAATCCATGCTGGCATGGAGGGAGGCTCCCGCTGTGTGACGGCGCTCCTCGTCTGACAGTTCTTAAATAACGGGGGGGGGGCGGGGCCACCCGGTGACCCCGCCCCCCTCTGACGCACGGTGACTTGACGGGACTTCCCTGTGGCATTCCCCGTGACGTCACAGGGAAGTCCCGTCAAGTCACCGTGCGTCAGAGGGGGGCGGGGTCACCGGGTGGCCCCGCCCCCCCGTTATTTAAGAACTGTCAGACGAGGAGCGCCGTCACACAGCGGGAGCCTCCCTCCATGCCAGCATGGATTGCGGAGCGGCCCGGAGAAGAAAAGAAGAAAAGAAGAAGAGAAGAAGAGAAGAAAAGAAGAAGAGAAGAGCGGGAGCCTCCCCCCCATGCCATGGGTGCGGAGCGGCCCGAGGAGAAGAAGATAGAAGACGCCGCGGAGGAGATGCTGGACGAGAACGCCGGAGGAAGAACCAGAAGAGCCAGAAGAACCAGAAGAACCAGAAGATGAAGGAAGATAGAAGAAAGAAGAAGCATTTAAATAAAGGAATTGTCAAAAACTGTCTCTTGTCATTTTTAACATTTTTGACACTTTTTTCGTGAAATGGTAGGGGTACTTATGTACCCCCTTACCATTTCACACAGGGGGGGCCGGGATCTGGGGGTCACCTTGTTAAAGGGGGCTTCCAGATTCCGATAAGCCCTCCGCCCGCAGACCCCCACAACCACCGGCCAGGGTTGTGGGGATGAGGCCCTTGTCCTCATCAACATGGGGACAAGGTGTTTTGGGGGGCTACCCCAAAGCACCCTCCCAATGCTGAGGGCATGTGGCCTGGTACGGTTCAGGAGGGAGGGGGGACCGCACTCTCGTCCCCCCCTCTTTTCCTGCGGCCTGCCAGGTTGCGTGCTCGGATAAGGGTCTGGTATGGATTTTTGGGGGGACCCCACGCCGTTTTTTTTTTTTTTTTTTGGCGCGGGGTTCCCCTTAAAATCCATACCAGACCTGAAGGGTCTGGTATGGAATTTAGGGGGAACCCCACGTCATTTTTTTTTTTTAATTTTGGCCGGGGTTCCCCTTAATATCCATACCAGACCTGAAGGGCCTGGTATGGAATTTAGGGGGACTCCCACGTCATTTTTTTTTTTTAATTTTGGTTCGGGGTTCCCCTTTGGGGAATTCCCATGCCGTTTTTATCAATGAACTTCTATGTGTATTGTCGGCAATGCAATAGCCGCGAGTAGTTTTAAATGAGTTTTTTCCTTCAAAATGTCATTTTGCTGTCAGACTGTTCTAAACACAGGAAACATGCGCCCCTTTACAGGCACACTATAGACACCCCCCAGGTACGAAATTTAAAGGGATATTACACTTTTATTGATTGACTTTAAGCATTATTAAAATCACTGCTCCTGAAAAAACGGCCGTTTTTAAAACTTTTTTTTGCATTGATCCATGTCCCCTGGGGCAGGACCCAGGTCCCCAAACACTTTTTATGACAATAACTTGCATATTAGCCTTTAAAATTAGCACTTTTGATTTCTCCCATAGACTTTTAAAGGGTGTTCCGCGGCATTCGAATTTGCCGCGAACACCCCAAATTGTTCGCTGTTCGGTGAACTTGCGAACAGCCAATGTTCGAGTCGAACATGAGTTCGACTCGAACTCGAAGCTCATCCCTACTGACCACTATACTGTACACTACACTAACCACTATACTGACCACTACACTGAGAACTACACTGTCCACTACACTATACAATACTGACCACTATACTACACTGACCACTATACTGTCCACTACACTACACTGACCACTATACTGACCACTACACTAACCACTATACTGTCCACTATACTATACTGACCACTACACTGAGAACTACACTACATTGACCACTATACTGTCTACTATACTACACTGACCACTATACTACACTGTCCACTATACTACACTGTCCACTACACTACACTGTCCACTATACTGACCACAATACTACACTGACCACTATACTACACTGACCACTACACTGTACTGACCACTACACTACACTGACCACAATACTACACCGACCACAATACTACACTGTCCACTACACTGTACTGACCACTATACTACACTGACCACAATACTACACTGACCACAATACTACACTGACCACAATACTACACTGTCCACTACACTGTACTGACCACTACACTACACTGTCCACTACACTATACTGACCACAATACTACACTGACCACAATACTACACTGACCACAATACTACACTGTCCACTACACTGTACTGACCACTACACTACACTGTCCACTACACTATACTGACCACAATACTACACTGACCACTACACTATACTGACCACAATACTACACTGACCACTACACTGTACTGACCACTACACTGACCACAATACTACACTGTCCACTACACTGTACTGACCACTACACTACACTGTCCACTACACTACACTGTCCACTACACTATACTGACCACTACACTACACTGACCACTACACTACACTGACCACTACACTGTCCACTACACTGTCCACTACACTATACTGACCACAATACTACACTGTCCACTACACTGTACTGACCACTATACTACACTGACCACTACACTGTACTGACCACTACACTGACCACTATACTACACTGACCACTACACTGACCACAATACTACACTGTCCACTACACTGTACTGTCCACTACACTACACTGTCCACTACACTACACTGTCCACTACACTGACCACTACACTACACTGACCACTACACTACACTGACCACTACACTACACTGTCCACTACACTATACTGACCACAATACTACACTGTCCACTACACTGTACTGACCACTACACTGTACTGACCACTACACTACACTGACCACTACACTACACTGTCCACTACACTGTCCACTACACTACACTGTCCACTACACTACACTGTCCACTACACTATACTGTCCACTACACTATACTGACCACTATACTATACTGTCCACTACACTACACTGACCACTATACTACACTGACCACTACACTGTACTGACCACTACACTACACTGTCCACTACACTGTACTGACCACAATACTACACTGTCCACACCACTATACTGACCACTACACTATACTACACTGTCCACTACACTATACACTATACTGTCCTGCCTAGTCTTCCTATACTGACACTACATATACGGCGCCTGTCTCTTCTCTCCCCCCCCCGTTTATCTATTTCTTACCTTATTGTGTTGCCTCGGTCTGGAGGATGAGAAGACATCTGCCCCGGCGCTCACACTCTCGTCTCCCCTGCGCTCCGGCCGCCATATTCATTTTTCCCGGCGCACTGTGATTGGGCGAATGGGGGTCATGTGCGGAGGCGGGACTTCAGGAGCGACTGTGATCGCGGATAGGCCAGCCCCACGCCGCACATGACCCCCATACGCCCAATCACAGGGCGCAAAACACTAGACATGGCGGCAGAGCGCGGGGGACACAGGAAAAGAAATTAGGAGGAGGCAGCCAGTAGTGACACTACTGGCACGAAATTGCGCCCCCCTAAATTTCGCGCCCGGGGCCACGGCACCCCCCGCACCCCCCACGCTACGCCACTGGCTTCACCACAGGAGAGGCTCAAACCTGTGCGGCTTGGTCAGAAGTGTCTGACAGGTGAGGGAAAAATTAAAAATCCTGCTCTTTCAGCAGCAGCATAACCGGCTATTAGCAGTGAGGGAAAAAAAAGAGAATACTGGAGGTAGGGAGGAGACCTAATCTTATAGTATAACCGGTTCTGTGATAGGGCAGGGGGCGGAGCCTACCCATATGTATATGCTGTCATGCTGTGTCAGGAATGATAAATAAAGTCTTAACATAAAGTTCATATCATGTGAATATATTCTAATAAAAAAAGTTATTGGTGAACACTGTGAGCAAACACATCATATCACATAGTAATCAAAACAACACACCCTGTGACAAATGTGAAAATAATGAATAAAGTGTTGACATAAAGTTCATAAATTATGAATATTCCAATGAATGGTCTGAAAAAATCTATAAATGAAAACTCTTGGTTGTTCTTTGTGATCTTCCACAACACCTCAGTGTTTGTGCTTCCACTCCCACTTAAAGATTTGCACTCACCAGCTACAATTGCCTCCCACTCTCGTGTTTGGCATAACTCGCCTCAACCCACACTTATTGGGGGTTAAAATGTGATCTCCAGGTTCCAAACATGATCTCCAAATAGCGAGCGTAAATGCAGCAAATCCTTTTCCCCAAGAAGTGATTGCTCCACATGAAAATGGAAAAATGCTCCAAATAGTGTGATAAGCACAGCAAAATTTATTAAAATTGGTACCCAATTTGTTCGCCACAATGTCGCAGTCCCACTAAAAATTGCCATTACTAGTAAAAAAAAGAAAAAAAAATGTCACAAAAATATCCCATAGTTTGTAGACGTGATAAATTTTGCACAAACCAATCAATATATGCACATTGGGATTTTTTTTAGCAGAAAACATCTTTTTTATTGGATGTGTTTATTGGATGTGTTTTATAGCAGAAAGCAAAAAATATTGTGTTTTTATTTTCAAAATTGTCACTTTTTTTTTTGCTTATAGCGCAAAAAATAAAAACCGCAGAGGTGATCAATTACTACCAAAAAAAAAGCTGTATTTGTGGGAATAAAGGACATCAATTTTATTTGGGTACATCGTTGCACAACCGCGCAACTGTCAGTTAAAGTAACTCAGTGCCGTATTGCAAAAAATGGCCTGGTCATTAAGGGGGTAAAACCTTTCGGGGCTGAAGTGGTTAAAATGGGCCATTAAACACAAAGTCTGATTTATTGATGCCTGTTAAGCAAACCTTTCAACTCTGGTCATCTACCTGTGTTTTATGGTTTAATGAATTGTCTTTATCCTCTCTCTTCTATTTTGTTTTCCTTAAATCTTGCTAATGCTATTTCTATATTGTTTATATATGTATATATATATATCTATATATATAGATATATAGATATAGATATCTATATATCTATATATATAGATATCTATATATAGATATCTATATATATAGATATATATATATGGCTTTTTTTCTCAGAGAAAAGGTGCAGGAACTCCCCATTTTTCACCACCCCTACCCACCTCCCATAGCACCGTTTTTTGGTTCCTCCCCCTGCCCACCTCCCATACTACCCTTTTAGAGAATACAGAACCAAGTATTTTGTGCTGATCAGTAATTTGTATGGAATGTGTTAATGATAACAGAAAAAGCAGTAAAATAGGTCCACTGTAGCCAGGAAGAATAGAGCTCCCTCCAGCAACAATAGACCCCCCCAACAACAATGGTCCACCCAAAACAGAATCCCCCAACAGCAACAACAGATCTCCCCACAGCCAACATCAATAGACTCTCCAGCAGCCAGCAACAATAGACCCATCCTTCAACAGTAGATCTCTCCTAGCAATAACTGACCCCCAAGCAATATAAGACCCAGCCCCAGCAACAATAGATCCCCACCTGCAACAATAGACCCCCCTGTAAAAATAGATCCCCTCCATCTGGAATAGATCCCTCAGCAACCAGCATCAATAGACCATGCAGCACACCCCAGCACCCCTTACCATTACATACAGTCAGTGCTGGAGGTGCCGGAACTGCACTCCCCCACGTTCCTGCTGTTACCTTTCTCTTATTTTCAGGTTATTAATTTTTCTCTCTTATACTACCTTAGTAGAAGCCTACTCAATTTATCTGCCTCTTTTTAATGTGTATCTACTTCTTTTTTTATATTACACTCATGCAAAGCTTCAAATGCTATGATTCTATGCCTATTCCCAAAATTTTTCACCCCTTTTGTGAGTTCATTAGTGCAAAGTGACAAGATCTTAGCAAAATAGAAATGAAAAAGAAATATGGGTCGGTTTTAATCATAGTGGTTAAGAATAATTTTTGCTAAATAAAGTATTGCTCATTGGGAGGCGTGACCGGATGCTGAGGTGAGGGAGAACGGTGCAGCCGGACCCAGTCCCTGCTCAATCCCCATTCCCATGCTGGATATCATAGGGTAGAGCGGAGAGGGAGATGCCGTATGCCCAGATCATTTAGACCCAGTCGCAGCCAGTGTGATCGGCGCTGTGGAAGGAGGGGAGGAGAGCCGGTCTCAGCGTCGGAAAGGTCCTCGCGCTCGAAGCTCTCCCGGGAGGACTGACAGCTGCGCGCAGCCCATGTGAGAGAGAGGGGAGCGCGCTTGTCCGGGATTGAGCGTGAGCGGCGGTGGCAGCTGTGAGTGCCGTGCAGCCCTGTGTATCATTAGCCCTGGATTGGAGGGGTGAGTGACCCGCACCTGAGAGATCTGGGTGACACATAGGGAACGTTGGAGTTACTCTGCATGGCAATGTGAACCTCCCCACACGGTCAGGACATTAAGAGCTGCTTAGCCAGTGGAGAAAAAGAGCATTTTTTTAGGGGGAGTGTGGCTGTGGTAATTCTGCCGGGTGGTACACGCTGAAGCAGCTGGGTCAACATGACCAGAAAGAAGGGGCAGGAGGAGGCATCAGCACAGGAAGGTACAGGGGCCCCCGCACAGTGAAACCCCAAGGAAAAAGGAAGCCAGGTGGCCGCCAAATTAGATCGGTTTGCTCATATACCAAATCAGACTGCAAACCTGACACCTAAAAAGAGCAGCCATGTAGGGGGGACGCAGCATCAATCTGGCCAGCCTGGGAGGAGAAGCCTAGCCCCCATCGGGGGTGCAGCTGCGAATTCGCTATTAGACCCAGAGGCGAGCGGGACTTTGGAGGGGGGTTCTGGCATGGAGTTAGGAGATGGCGTATCAGCACCAGCAGCCGAGAAGGAGCCATCATTGAAAGATATTCTCCTAGCAGTCAATAGCTGTAAATTATCTATCACTGATTTATCTGTACAAATGAAAAGTATCAGAGATGAATTACTGGCAGTTAAAAATGAAATGTAGGTGGTCTGTACCCAGACAGCAGCCCTGGAAGACAGGATTAGTCAGATGGAGGCTATATCCTCCCTCCACCTGGCTGCACCCCCCCCTCCTGTCCACCTGGACCAGTTCTGGTGCTAAAGTTATTGAATTAATTTAGATTTTTTTTTGCGGGGGGGGGCGCAAGTAGCCGGTCTCGCCTAGGGTACAAAATAGTCTAGCATCGGCCCTGAGTACACATGCAGATGGCATGTTTCTTCGGGGGAACACCATACTGCAATGATCTGGCTTACTGATTTACTTGGCTATCCACATACTAAATCATTCTTGATTTGAAAATAGCAGCAAATATGTAACATTGGTTCCAAAGGTTATCAAATAATAAACACAGCTGTATTTAACCTAACTGATGCCAGCCTTCAAGATAACTTAGTAGACGTTTACTAAGTTGGTGCCAACTAGTGAAATGTCTGATCCTAATACTTTTAGAAAATATACCACAAAATACACATTTATCAAACCTTAAAAATGCTTAGCTAAAAAGTAAAACAATTACTGCAATCCAGCCCCCAAATGATCCAGCAAATAATTGTTGTTAAATGCATTGGACAAAGATTGTGGCTAAAGTTATTGTTTGTAGGTTACAAACTGTTATTTTGAAACTTATTAATCCTGATCAAACGGGCTTTATGCCGGGTAGGTGTGCTCAGATTAATATAAGGCTTTTTGTAAATGTACAGACTCTTCATTAAAACTCCGGTGCGAGGGTAGTGCCTCCTTGGACACTAAGAAGGTCTTTAAATCCATAGAATGGCCTTATTTATTCCTTCTTCTGGAGCATTTTGGTTTTGGACCTACCTTTGTGTCTTAGATGTGGCTATTTTTTACGGTCCCTGTAGTACGCATGCATATTAATTATGTACAATTTCTGACCCATTTTCTATATATAGAGGGACCAGGTAGTCCTGTTCGCACTGGCCATTGAGCCATTGGCTGCAATGTTATGGAAGGATGGTAGAGTTTACGTATTGGTCAGTTAGAGGAACATGTGTCTCTGTATGCAGATGACGTGTTATTGTATTTGCAGGACCCAGGCCCATCCCTGACCGCTGCCTTCTCCGTGATCCAGGAATTTGTAGACTTTTCTGGTTTTCCTATTAACTGGTCTAACTCTACCTTATTTCCCATATCAGTTATATTTGGTAGTGCGTTTCTGTTCTTCTGATGATATATGTAGCGATATGGGGGTTCCGAGGGTGTGGTGTTTTAAATATCTTCAGCTATGTCATGCTGCGTGGGCCCAATTTGGAGGGGGTGAGGTGTCTCTAGTCAATACTAAATTGGAATCTGTGCTCTTGGATCCTGATCATTCTAAACTGATATCTTTTATGTAGCCCTGGTAACTTGTTCCTCCAATTGGTTGGGAGAGCTCAAGATCGCTTATCTGCCATTGTACCAGAGTTGTCGGAAGCGCAGTGGAGTGAGGTGCTTTGCACCTACTGTTTCAACCTATGGTTAAAGCTTCTAATGGTAGATTGATCCAAATCCGTTTTTCACATCAAACCTATTACACTCCTCTGAGGTTATTCTGTATAAATGAGACTCCGCTCTGTGTCATAAGTGTAAACTATCTGAAGGTACTTTTTTGCACGTCTGGGAATGCCCGAAGGTTAGGCCTTTGTGGTCTAGTGTGACAGAGTTTATGGCTGATAACTATGGCTTCCCTAACATCTGCAACCCTATTCTACGGTTGCTGGGCATTATTGAAGATGAGGAAATGGGTAATACTACCAAACTTTTTATAAGACTCCTCTTTTTCTACGTCTATAAGCTTATTGCTCAGAAGTGGATTTATGAGGAAACTCTGGCTATGTGGAACAGATTGGTTAATGCTGCTCTCCCATCTATAGAATGGCATATGAGGCTCGTAGATGTCCCAAAAAAATTGTAAAGGTATGGTTTAGATGGGAGGACTCCCCAGCCAATATGAAGGAGGCTGTGGATACCTAAATGATCCTTGTTTCTGTTATATTGTTCTCTGAGGTGGTTGCAAGAGGGTGGCGCACACTCTTCAATAGATATACAGTCAGGTCCATAAATATTGTAACATCGACACAATTCTAATCTTTTTGGCTCTATACACCACCACAATGGATTTGAAATGAAACAAATAAGATGTGCTTTAACTGCAGACTGTCAGCTTTAATTTGAGGGTATTTACATCCAAATCAGGTGAACGGTGTAAGAATTGCAACAGTTTGTATATGTACCTCACATTTTTTAAGGGACCAAAAGTAATGGGACAATTGGCTGCTCAGCTGTTCCATGGTCAGGTGTGTGTTATTTCCTTATTATCCCATTTACAAGGAGCAGATAGAAGGTCCAGAGTTAATTTCAAGTGTGCTATTTGCATTTGGAATCTGTTGCTGTCAACTCTCAATATGAGATCCAAAGAGCTGTCACTATCAGTGAAGCAAGCCATCATTAGGCTGAAAAAACAAAACAAACCCATCAGAAAGATAGCAAAAACATTAGGAGTGACCAAATCAACTGTTTGGAACATTAAAAAGAAAGAACGCACCGGTGAACTCAGCAACACCAAAAGACCTAGTAGACCACGGAAAACAACTGTGGTGGATGACCGAAGAATTCTTTCCCTCGTGAAGAAAACACCCTTTGCAATAGACATGTGCACACTGAAATATTTTGTTTCGGAATTTTGTTTTCGTCCGAAAAATAAATTTATTTAGTTACTCCCGAAATTCGTTTTTTTTTTATTTAATTTTTCGTTAAAAATTACATTCGTCCAAAAATCCAAATTAATTAAGGTCGAATCTGTCATTGAAGGCTTATGGTGTCTGTTGAATGTTCAAAGAAGATTCAACGGAGCAGCTAAACTGTACGTGTACGTTTCCGGTCAAATTTTCCGCCTACAAGCTAGCTGTAGTAGAATTCTAATGTTGTATGACTAGTAATAATTATATGTATTCATTATTTTACTAGTCAACCAACATTAGAATTTTTCTATAGCCTATGGGTGGATGCATTTGACTGGAAATGTACGATTGCAGTGTCGTACAGTTTAGCTGCTCCGTCGAATCTTCTTAGAACTTTCGACAGACACCATAAGCCAAAAATTTGACGTTTGTATGTTTTTCGTTGCTTTGTCGAATCTTCGTCGTTCATGTTGAATAGTGTACTCTACCCCAACAGTCAGCCAACTTTCACATTCATTTCTCAATCTCCAAGTGCAATGGCGGGCGCGGCATCCGGCGTTGTGTCAGATATTGATATGGCATTATAATATAGAATCTATAATAATAAATCCCCCCCCACAACACGGACAGCCTCTGAGGCTATCACAACACTAGCAATACTAGTATCACTATCAAGTTCACAACACTGACACAATAGCAGCAGATTATTATGAAAAAGTTAAGTTGAACTGTAGCTTGTTCTATTGTTCTGCTGCTGTGCTTATGCTTAATTGCTAAATAATTCATGTTCTCTGACAAACGAACCAGCTAAGATTGACTGTCTTCTGAAATGGTTCAGTGTATGTGTCTCTCTCTGCTAGCAAATCGTAAGTGAAAGTAAGTTGGCTGTACATGTGTACTTAGTTCAAACTATTTTACTGCCCCTCCTCTTTGGTTACAATCGGCCAATAACATTCATCATCATCATTATTTTTATTTTACTTCCCCCACCCAATTCCAGCAGCGATCTTTTCTCTCTATGTCAAATCTTTTCTCTCTATGTCGAATCTTTTCTCTCTATGTAGAATAATCTTGGACTAATAGAGTTAAGGTTAGGCACATTCGACCACAGGTTCGATAGACACAGATTGTTATTGTCAGCGCCATGTCAAATCTCCTATCTATATCGAACTGTTGTCACCAGGAAAACAAAAATAAAACATTTGTTTATGTCGGATCTTTCCGTTTTCGTATTCTGCACTTTCGTTATCGTTTGTTAAAACGATAACGAAAATACCTGAAATTCGGACGAAAATGCATTTGGATGAAAATGAATGCACATGTCTACTTCACAACAGTTGGCCAGATCAAGAACACTCTCCAGGAGGTAGGTGTATGTGTGTCAAAGTCAACAATCAAGAGAAGACCTTCACCAGAGTGAATACAGAGGGTTCACCACAAGATGTAAAGCACTGGTGAGCCTCAAAAACAGGAAGCCCAGATTAGAGTTTGCCAAACAACATCTAAAAAAACCTTCACAGTTCTGGAACAACATACTATGGACAGATGAGACCAAGATCAACTTGTACCAGAGTGATGGGAAGAGCAGAGTATGGGGAAGGAAAGGAACTGCTCATGATCCAAAGCATACCACCTCATCAGTGAAGCATGGTGGTGGTAGTGTCATGGCGTGGGCATGTATAGCTGCGAATGGAACTGGTTCCCTCGTATTTATTGCTGATATGACTGCTGACAAAAGCAGCAGGATGAATTCTAAAGAGTTTTGGGCAATATTATCTGCTTATATTCAGCAAAATGCTTCATAACTCATTGGACGGCGCTTCACAGTGCAGATGGACAATGACAATGACATACTGAAAAAGCAACCAAAGAGTTTTTTAAAGGAAAGAAGTGGAATGTTATGCAATGGCCAAGTCAATCACCTGACCTGAATCCCATTGAGCATGCATTTCACTTGCTGAAGACAAAACTGAAGGGAAAATGCCCCAAGAACAAGCAGGAACTGAAGACAGTTGCAGTAGAGGCCTGGCAGAGCATCACCAGGGATGAAACCCAGTGTCTGGTGATGTCTATGCATTCCAGACTTCAGGCTATAATTGACTGCAAAGGATTTGCAACCAAGTATTAAAAAGTGAAATTTTGATGGATGATTGTTAATCTGTCCCATTACTTTTGGTCCCTTAAAAAGTGGGAGGCACATATACAAACTGTTGTAATTCCTACACTGTTCACCTGATTTGGATGTAAATACCCTCAAATTAAAGCTGAAAGTCTGCAGTTAAAGCTCATCTTGTTTGTTTCATTTCAAATCCAATGTGGTGGTTTATAGAGCCAAAAAGATTAGAATTGTGTTGATGTCCCAATATTTATGGACCTGAATGTATGTGTAGAGTATTATCACACTTCGATGGTTCTTCTGGCTAGTAATGCATACATTGAATTTTTCTTTTCTCTTTTCTCTTTCTTGTTATGTATCGTTCTTTACAATTAAATTCTGCTAGATCTGAGATGTACAATGATACTCGGACTGGCATCACAGTATACTTTGTGGTCCTTTAATATGCTTATTTTTGATATTGTATATTTACTGTGTGATCTTTGATGTATGTTAAGTGTAACTTTGCTATGCGTCATTTCTGTTTTGTCTAGCAATAAAATCTTCTTAAATGCATTGGAAAAGTGTGCAGTTTGTACCTATGGACTAAGAAGGTAAGTGCTCAGAGACAATTGCTTTTCCTCTGAGCAGGTTCAGCCAGAAAATGTAGGCCAGAGAAGGAGTGAACCTACAATGTAAGGTCTTTCCCATTCAGTCCAAATATATCAGACCAGGCAAATGCTCTCTTATGTTTGTGGCATGGGACACTTTTAGATGCAGTATATAAACCAGATCTTTAGCTATCCCCTTTTTTGACAGAGCCTAAGACAGGATTAGTGTAAACCTATTCCTATCTTTTTTTAAATCTGCATTTATAGTAAGCAATCTGAAATTACCCAGGAAGCCCCCTCTTTTCTTTGAAATGGCAATACCTGTCTATCAGAATTTACATTTAGTACCACTGTTTGATGTCAGTAGAGAATCCTTCAGTGTTAAAGCCGATAGATACTAGAGGAACATTGTAGGGAGTAGAAAACATGGGACATTTATACTGCTGGATTTACCCATACACATGTGATGACAGTTGCAACAATAGTCCTAATAACCTTACATCTGTGGGAGGTGCCATCCTTATTGGACAGTCACTGTCTTGGAGAATAATTGGCTTGTCCTTTTTGCTATTGTATTCCTTGAGAAAACCAACAATGGTAACACGTTACCATTAGATGTATCTCCCATTTCCCATTTCCCATTATCACTTTATTGAATTTTAAAGATTATTCATAAATTAATTTAATCTTTAACCTTTTGGGCCAGTTTAAAGCCTATTGTTATTAAATCTCCATATGGTGGGTGCGTTCTGGTGTCTAGGAAGTGCTTACTTCCGCTATCCGGAACGCACTACACTGTCTTGTTCATTGATTTACATGCCCTCTCTCTCTTTTCACATAATGTGCTCCCGGGCCATGGATAACATTTGTTTCCAGCCTGTGGAGCGCATTTTGAGTTACTTTCAGTTTATTTCCAGGAGGTGTGGTTTTAGTGGCCGGAAGATTACCACTTCCGCTCTATGGAATGCACGCAACTTCCGGGGGTGCTGCTCATGGATCGGGAGGTGACAGCTTCCGCCCTGTGGATCGCACTCAATTTCTGGCCTTATACTCATGTCCGTCCCCTATAAATAGTAGCCTCACACATCATGACCATGCCCCTGAAGATGCACTTTTGTGACGAAACGTCGAGTAGAGCAAGGGACGAGTGATGAAGTGGTGTGGACAGAGGAGTGGCCGCCATCTTGTTGGTAGGAAGCGCTGGACGCTTTCCCCTATGCCTGTACTGCACATATTACATGTGAGTTGTATATCTAGTTTTTAATGGAATAAATTTGCCCTTCTGCTGGATGTCTGGGCAATGAGACTATTTCTTTCATTCCGTATACATGTGACCACCGTGCTATACCTCTGGAGCATACTTTTTAGCCAAGGTGTTGCCAGGATTAAGTTATTTGCATCTGGTGGGTTAGTGGAAGAAGGATCTCTTGCTTAACTAGTGGACCATTTGATGAATAGGAGGAATCATGGATCTGACCTTTCAGTGATTTGTTTATTGTGTATATTCCATACACTGGTGGTAAGAGTCAGTTGGGTGTTGGTGACGGTTCTCTCTCTCTTCATCTTATTGAAACTCCCCAGATGGACTATATTTCTATGAATATATTGTTTTTATGCTATTCAGTTTATATGAACTCTTTGTTTATTTACCACTATTTTTTAGCGCTACACCTTTTATCCCCTATTTCTACTATTGTACCCAACAATATTGTGTAGCAGCTATCTACATATCTCTTTCGTTTATAGTTTAGCGCAACAAATATTCTTTTTCTATAATGGTAACACGTTAAAAGCACATATCACCCCTTCACTGATATGAACCTGAGTTTACAGCATAGCAGAGTTTCTTGTCTATGAGCCTGTTGTCCATAGATCTTGGAAGATAAGAAGATATTTTATTGTAGCCCATCCAACATACATGTAACTTTGCGTACATATCACTGCAGACATTTATTTCCATGTTTTATTACTTTTTTGGTCTTTCTCAAATGATTTTCGATTTTAGATGCACGACCTAACCATGTAATATACAGATCCGATACTGTGTTCAATTAGTGGATATAAATATAACCATACTTATACTTTTCTTTGTTTTCCAATTCTGTTGAAACTATATAAGTTAAAAATGTTAAAACATAGGGCAGCTTGGTTTAGTCAAGTAAATGAACAACGGAAAATGAGACACACACTTTTCTTCCCAAGTTAGTTAACTTATCAATAAAGCATGACAGATGTTATATTTTGTGTTTTTACATATACATAGCCAGGAGACAGGAATTTAGCAATATACACATTTCTGAAATTACTTGACACACCTTTGGTTTTAATAAAATGGTTGAAGTGTTGCTATTACAATACTAATTATGAGTTCAGTGTTAGGTTACCTGGTTTCACCTTTCTGGGTGGTATTATTTCCCTAGGTACCGTATTTACATATTGTGGGTCAAGTGGCTGCACTGTTGACCTTAAAAACCCTTGCAATGCTGTGGGGCTTTCAACTTATGCCCCACCAAATCTTTTTTTCTTAAAAATCAGTAAGTGTTGAAAAAAAGAAAAAATATTCCATCACCTTTTTCATCTATGCTTGTCAATCACATGGATTAAATACAAAGGCAAACTGAAATGTATACTAAAATATAAAGAAAGCAATGAACATAAGAGTAATGTATCTTCTCAGCAGGCATAACAAAGATGATGTCTTGAATAGCAATTGTTTCCAGTACTCATATTCCAGGATAAAATAATTGATTTACCCCACTAATACATCCAAGACCATATTGACATAGTGAATGATTCGCAGTTAATTATATTGAACCCTACGTATGAAATGTATTTGTAAATATTCGTTTTATTTTCAGCATATCACATGAAACTTAACAGAATGCATAAAATAATTAAAATAAAGTATTAGGTGCATTCGCTTTTAGCACCAGAAGCAAGGGGCTGGCACTTATCATCACAGAGCTCAATGCCCTTTTTTAAAGCCTTAACAATCTATAGCTTGCCACCAGAGTATTTGCCATAATGTGCAAGTATGCACTACATGGCAGATTTACCCCCTTGTTAAATTCCTCCAGCAATGAGAGGTTCCTCTTGCTGCCCTGTTTACCACTGCTGCCACGTTCTCCTAGTATCTCTCTGATAATGTGTTGCAGCCATGTACCTTGATGAAAAAACTGATAGAAGAAAAGTAAAGCAGTCTCTTCTACCAAAAATCTATATCTGCCAGCAAATACTTTCTTTTCACCTTTAGTTCCATTTTAAGGAAACCATCCTAATAATGCCTTGTCTGTATCCCTGGGATCCTCTCTCCACCAAAGAACAATCTTTCCTGCAAAGATAACAGTGACAGCCTGCCACTAAAATCTACTATTTGGCCCCCTCCCACCTTTAAGGACCAGTTTAGATAGAAGTGTAACTTTCCTCTATATTTTAAGCTTATGACCTGAAATTCATATACCAGAAAGACAACTGAGCAAATAACATCCATATAGAGACTGAGGGGGTGATTTAATAATACTGGAGAGTGGAAAATCTGATACAGCTGTGTATGGTAGTCAGTCAACTTCAGCTTGTTCAATAAGGCTTTGACAAAAAAAAAAAAAAGCTGGAAGCTGACTGGTTTCTATGCAGAATTGCACCAGATTTTGAATTCTCCAGTTTTAGTAAATCAACCACCCTTGACTGCAAAGCATGCGTATTTTAGTACCCATAAAATAGCATGGGTAGATATTACTTTTTATTATTATATCAAAAATAAATAAGAAAAATGTATTGTTTAAAAAAATTTACTTTTAATTACAAATCAAACTGAGCTGATGATTTTCCTAAAGCTGTACATGGAGTTACTGTTTAGGTTTTCACAGCAGCAGTACCATAATCAGTTTGAATGTAATAATGTAATAATTAAAAAAAAAAAAAAAAGGTGTGGGGTTTTCTTAACTTTTTAAAACCACTCTTATCAAGGAATGCAGCCAGGGTGGCCTGGAAATGTAGAGTAGGGAGCATGTCCCCCCTCCTTTCCTGGATTATACCAGGCCTTAATCTGTCAGTACTAGGGGTACCCTGCAAGGGGGCAGAAAAGGCTCCCTTCCCTTTCCAAGTATCCTTTTCTCAATATTGAGGGATGAGGGCTCCTTTCCCCTGTCTCAAAATACATACGGCAAAATGATATATAGTTATCATGTTGTTTGTATTAAAAATTTGGTCAGTGATATCATGGGATTCGTGGTTGTCAATTTACATTGCCACGGCTGGGGATCTGTCATTTAGTGATGGGTGCATGGCATGTACACAATGGGTTATTGTGATTTATGCTGGATTTACATCACTGGATGCCATGATTGACTTGGATTACATTGCTGGATTCCATGACTGACATGGAATAACTTCTTTGGATGTTAATAAAATGTCATTTAAAAGCTGGCAAGTATGGGTTTGTGCAGAAAGGAGGGAGAGATGAGGGTGCTCTGGTGAGGCTGGGTATCCTGGCCGTAGTAGCAGTGGAGAGATGGCACTGAAGGCAGCACTTTGTAGAGAAGAAGCAGATCTGAAGGGTCATAAAGGAAAGAGAAAGGCGCCTCTAAGTGCAGTGGTTAAAAGCTTTATTACAGGCACAATGGGATTAAAAACACTTAGAAGATAGTAAGAGGTAATAGGCATATAGTAAATTGTCCTCACGTGGATCGCTGTAATCCTCGTCTGCCTGGGGGAGAGAGAGAGCCGTCCTACAGCTGTCAGAGTCCCTGGTGATGTGGATTGGTGAGGAGGTGAAGATGCGATGAGGCAGCATGGGTTCTGGAACCAAGTTGGAACGCACATGGACGATGTGACATCAGGTGAAGGTGGTGGGCAGTAACGCATTTCGGAGCATGCAGCTGTCCAAGTGGGTGGATATCTGTTAGCTACCTTATTATAAATGTAGCTTCCAGATTCCGCCATAAGGCCCTCCCATATTACCTCCACCAGAGGTGGGGAAGATAACCTTGTCAAACAATACTGGGACATGGTTGCTTTGCAATGAGGAGGAAGCTTTGCTGCCCTAGGAACAACCCCCTCCCCCCACACACACACACACACACACACACACACACAAACTACCCTGCTCAACGTTGAAAGACACATGGCCTAGTATGATACAGGAAGGGGATGCATGCCAGCTGGGGTGGGATTGTCGTCCTGGACCGACAAGATTATATGCAAGAAATGCATAGGATCCTGGACGACGACTCTACCTACACCCTCCTCCCAGCTGATCCCAAAATCAAATATCTGAAGGCATTGAAGGTGATTGTGACAAGGGGTCGACGAATGGGGATTCTCACTGAGAAAGAGGGCCTGTATTTGATACCTTCGGCCCCGCGCACACCGACCATCTATTATCTACCCAAGATACATAAAAGTCTTGTCTGCCCCCCGGGTCGCCCTATTGTCAGTGGCATAGATTCGTTGACGTCCCGGGTGGGCAGATATATTGACTTTTTCTTACAACCTCTAGTGCAGAAGTTACCTTCCTATATCAAGGATTCTCGGCATGTTATTCAATTACTCTCTAGGGTCCAGTATCGTACTGGGATGTGGTTGGTCACTGCAGACGTAACATCTCTGTATACCATTATCCCACACGAGTTGGGTTTTGAGGCCGTCGAACATTTTCTGATCAGAGATTCTGGCCTTGTCCAGGCTCAGGTGGTGTTCTTGATGGACCTCTTAAGATATGCCGCCTCCCACAATTACTTCTGGTTCAACAACAATTTCTATAGACAGGATATGGGAGTGGCTATGGGGGCTAAATATGCCCCTAGCCTGGCAAATCTCTTCATGGGGAAATGGGAGGAGGATGTCATCTATGCCCATACCACCCCCCAGGTGGTTTTGTGGGCTAGATATATAGATGACATCCTCCTCCTATGGGATGGTGAGTACCAGGAATTACAAGATTTTTTGGCTGCCCTTAATGGTAATCATATCGGCATTAAATTGAATTATGAAACCAGCCAGACCGTTATCAACTTCCTTGATTTAAAAATTTCGGGGGGTGGGGACAAATTAGTCACATCCACTTTTTTTAAAGATACGGATAGGAACTCATTCATACCAGTAGATAGCTGTCATTACCATCCTTGGCTTGATTAGATTCCGAAAAGTCAATATCTACGAATCAAAAGGAATTGCTCTAGCCAATCTGAATTCCTTGCACAAGCAGAAATCCTTACAGAAAGGTTTTCTCAAAAAGGTTATTCTAAGGACTCCTTAGAGAGGACTTTGAATATTGTGCAACAAATTAATAGGGACGATCTATTGGTTGATAGAGGCCCCCGAGTTGGGGATAATTTCATGTCGGGAGTCCCTTTTGTGACATCTTTCTCTCTGCAGCATAACAGTATCAAGAGTTTGATATACAGGCACTGGCATGTTGTAAAGAGTGATAACATTCTCAGTGGGGTTCTACCAGAAAGGCCTCGTGTGGTTTTTAGGGGGGCACCCTCATTGAGAAACCAGTTGGCCCCCAACGTTTTGAACCCTCCGAGTATTAGAACAACCTTTTTTGATCAATTGACTGGTTTTTACCAGTGCAAAAAATGTAGGGTGTGTGCTTTGAGTGCATGTTCTCATAGGCGCACCACTACCTTTGTTTCTACCAGTACTCAGGAGAGACATTAAACCCTTTATTACTTGCGCCACAGAGAAAGTCGTCTATCTGTTGCAGTGCCCATGCGGCCTGCAATATGTGGGCAGAACTAAGCGACCTCTTCAGGTGCGACTTAATGAACATATTACTAATATCCTAACTGGCTTCAGAAATCACTCTGTGTCTAAACACTACCTTTTGGTGCACGATAGGAACCCCTCAAAAACTATTTTTTTGGGGATAGACAGGTATAGACCCAATTGGAGGGGTAGTTCAGTAATTAGGGGGATATCCCAATTAGAGATGAGTTGGATTCACAAATTGAGGACATATGCCCCCCATGGGTTGAATATTGAGACAGACGTAAATGCCTTTATCGACAATTCCTAAATATTGATATTTTTTAATAATAAGTTATTGTGAACTTACTCTGAGATACCAGCTAGCGGACTAATAAGATTAAGAGGTTAAATAACACATGCATAAAATGCATGAATTCAGCTTCAAGATTCAAATATTAAATTTCAATATTTTAATATGCTTCAAAGTTTTCCATTTTGACATTTATGGCATTTTATCTATTTGTTATATTATATGTTATATTATATTTTAATTTAAAATCTTCTACATATCGTTCATATTTAAATTAATTTTTGGATATGATATTTTATTCTAGTTTATCTCATCTAATGAATTGGGTATCATTTTTCCTAATTTCATATATTCACATATACACATTTAATATTGGTTTAAATAGTCACATGTACTACATAGGCTAATTACTATGCAATTATCATTATTATTTTATATATATTTTTTCACTTTTTTCTTTCTCATTTTTTTCACATTTTTTTCTTATATATTTTTTATATCTTTTGAATATTTTTATAAGTGTTAAGCTTATCCGCATCACTATAATTTAATATGAATTTTTTCACTGAGATAACATTTAGGGTATCCATTCTTATTGCTCGGTTTATTTAAACATACTGGGTAATGTTTAACATTAATACAATACACACATAAAGTGCCGTTGTTTTGTGTCACAAATGGATCCCCTACTAGGAGATTTGTTTCCTTTTTTCTCTTTTCTTTTTTGTGTTTTAAACTTGGCAGTGTCCCTGCTATTGTTTCTTCCGGGTTGTAGTCAGGGCATTTGCCCATTTCTAAGATGGCGTCCTTGCACTTGTATCTCAGAGCGAGGCTTGGTAGTGTTTATAAGGTTGTGGTTCACTGCGCTGCTCGTCTGGGCACACACGCAGTGACGTCACCACGTGAATGAGGAAGGAGGACGAGCTCCGCTCCATGATTGTTATGCCGGCCGGCGTTTTTATACATATCCTATGCGAATTTTGATCGTCTGCTTGTAAGTGTATTACTGTATTCATTAAAGCATTTTTAGACTATATTACACTATGGTCCATTTATCTCATTTTTTGGGTCGTATACTACGGATAAGGATTTCCTGTCACAGCCAACTATTTCCCAGCGCCACATAAAGTCCAATGAATGTAAAGTTTTTAAGCTGGTAAGCACACTCAACAGCTGTGGTGGTGGGATATCACCTTCGTTTTAAAATGCACAAAAAGGTGTTGGTGTCAGGTGCATGCCCATGTTTCATTGCCTAACAATATTATACTATGGCAAGTTTTTTTGTTTCTTTTTTGGTATTGCATTGAGGGTATCACGCCTGAAATCTGATAGAGCTGATCGGTCCCATCTAGAGGCCCCGGCTGGGTTTTAAGCCATCTGCCTACCATATTTGGCGCTCTGGTAAGGGCAATATATATTTTTTGTGATCTTCTGGATTGTGAATATTTCCATATATATGGTGGCATTTGGAAGATCTTGTGTGGGTTTTTTTCTTTTCACCCAAAGTGACATTTGGACTACCTCATTGACTATTTATGTCATTACCAACTAAAGGACATTTAGCGCAGTTTATTTATTTTATTACTGTTGTTTGTGTTGTCGCACTGTTTACTGCTGCTTTATTTTTTATTTTATTTTATTTATTTTTATTTAATTTATTGCTCCAGCGCTGCATTTTTTATTGCATCAACATTATAGCCAGTCAACATATACATTTCAACATGGAGGTCATAATTTTACATCCTCAATGCAAATGAGGAAATATAAACCAGACATGTGGAATTCTGATATTTGGTACAAAAAGAAGAATCATAGGAAAGGATGTGATCTTGCTTAATAATGGTAAACCAAAAAGTGGGTGAAGACTGGAACTTCCAGTGCATAGTTATGGATTTCTTTGCATAAAACAAGACTATATGTAAAAAGGTTTGTACCTTTTTAGTTAGACCTTCATCATCTATGTATCCCAGTAGGCACCTCAAGGGATTACAGATATTGGATATTTGAGTAATTGAACTAACAAAGGCAGTGATTTCTGACCAAAATTTCCTAATTGGTGGACATTCCCACATCATATGAAAAAATGTGCCATCAGCCGTGTTACATCTAGAACAAATTGCAGAGGACAGTCTATTTAAGCGATAGAGTAAACAGGGAGTGTAGTAGGACCTGTATAATAGTTTGGTTTGTATGACTTTGTCTCGAGAAGAGATAACAGCGGAGACTTGGAGAGTAAGAACCTCCTGCTAGATATCCTCCGTCAACTCCAGTATGTCAGAGCGCCACCTACTTTCCATAATTAGTAGGTGGCGCTCTGACATATAATAGGTGGAAACAAGTTTCATGTAGGATGGGTCAGTCAATAACCGCTCAAGTGGGGAGGGTTGAATCTCTGTTTAACAGAGGCCAAACTGTGCCGCAGCGGTGTGGCTTATCTGCATATATTGATAGTAAGCCGTCGAAGGGAGACCCTACAAAAGTCCGCAAAGGATCTAGCAGGTCTTTCCTGACATTTTATTAGTCGCATCCTACAGCAAAAGCCATGGTCCGCAGAGAGCTTTCAAAGCATCAGAGGGATCTCATTGTTAAAAGGTATCAGTCAGGAGAAGGGTACAAAAGAATTTCCAAGGCATTAGATATTCCCTGGAATGAAGTGAAGACAGTCATCATCAACTGGAGAAAATGTGGCACAACAGTGACATTACCAAGAACTGGACGTCCATCCAAAATTGATGAAAAGACGAAAAGATAACTGGTCAGGAAGGCTGCCAAAAGGACTACAGCAATATTAAAGGAGCTGCAGGAATATCTGGCAAGTACTGGCTGTGTGGTACATTGACAACAATCTCATTCTTGCCTTTTCTTATGAAGAAAAACATCCAAGCCCAGCTAAATTTTGCAAAAACACATCTGATGTCTCCAAAAAGCATGTTGGAAAATGTGTTATGGTCTGATGAAAACGTTTGGTGCAAAAACAACACTGCACATCACCAAAATAACACCATACCCACAGTGAAGCATGATGGTGGCACCATCATGCTTTGGGGCTGTTTTTCTTCAGCTGAAACAAGGGCCTTAGTCAAGGTAGAGGGAATTATGAACAGTTCCAAATACCAGTCAATATTGGCACAACACCTTCAGGTTTCAGCTAGAAATCTGAACACGAAGAGGAACTTCATCTTTCAGCATGACAACGACCCAAAGCATACATACAAATCAACAAAGGAATGGCTTCACCAGAAGTACATTACATTTTTGGAATGGCCCAGGCAGAGCCCAGACCTGAATCCGATTGAAAATCTGTGGGGTGATCTGAAGAGGGCTGTGCACAGGAGATGCCCTCGCAATCTGACAGATTTGGAGTGTTTTTGCAAAGAAGAGTGGGAAAATATTGCCAAGTGAAAATGTGCCATGCTGATAGACTCATACCCATAAAGACTGAGTGCTGTAAAAAAAACAAAAAGGTGCTTCAACAAAGAATTAGTTTAAGTTTTAGTTTTTTAGTTTTACTTCCCTCCACCTAAAAGATTTCAGTTTGTTGTCAACTGAGTTGTACAGTTTATAGGTCACATTAAAGGTGGAAAAAGTTCTGAAATGATTTATCTGTGTCTCATTTTTTTACATCACAGAAACCTGACATTTTAATAGGAGTGTAACAGGGATGTTTTATATCGACTGTATAAATAAAAACCCTAAAATATTGCCCCGTAAGGCCAAATCAAAATAAAAAAAAAAACATGAAGAAACTGTCAAATGAAATGTAAACTCTAAAACTACTATCCCTGAAAGCCCACTTTTTTAAATGGATGTATTGCAGCAAAAGAAAAAGAACAGTTAAAGTCCTATCAACATACAATAAAAATTAATATAGCCTCCAAATAAATAAAAACATTAAAATATTGCCCCATTAAACAAAAGCCATTTTTTTAAAGGGAAGTTTTGCAGCAAAGAAAAAACAAGTTTGCTATGGACAGGACAACACAGGTAAAAGTGACAGCTGACCTTAAATCAACCACAAAATAAAATTAACCACTTGCCGACCAGCCGTCGTTGTTATACGGCAGCAGGTGGGCACGTTCCCGCCAATTGCCGTAGGTGTACGTCAGCTCCTTTAAGGAGCCGGAGCAGGCATGCCCGATGTACAGCAGGGGAACTGATGCACGTGGCCGGAGGCCGCAATGTCTGCCAGCCACCCGTGATTGTGAGAACAAGAGCCAGAAAGGGGATCTGTCAATGTGAACAGACAGATCCCCATTCTGACTGGGGAGTTAGAGAGAGATCTGCTGTTCTTAGTGATTAGGAACAGCGATCTCTCTCCTCCTCCAGTCAGCTCAGCCCCCATACAATTCCAAACACTCCCAGCGAACACACTTAACCCCTTTATCTCCCCCTAGTGTTAACCCCTTCCCTGCCAGTGACATTTTACAGTAATCAGTGGTTATTTTTAGCTGTATAAATGTCAATGGTCCCAAAAAAGTGTCAGAAAGGTCCGATCTGTCTGCCGCAATGTCGCAGTCCCGCTAAAAAAAAAAAAAAATAGTAAAAAAAAAATATAATAATAAACATGCCATAAATATATCCCTATTTTGTAGACACTATAACTTTTGCTCAAACCAATCAATATACACTTATTGTGATTTTTTACCAAATATATGTAGAAGAATACATATTGGTCTAAACTGATGAAGAAATTTTTTTTTTTTTTTTTTTTTTTGGGCATATTTATTATAGCAAAAAGTAGAAAATATAGTTATTTTTTCAAAATTGACGCTTTTTTTTGTTTATAGCGCAACAAATAAAAGCACAGAGGTGATCAAATACCGCCAAAAGAAAGCTCTATTTGTGGGGAAAAAGGGACGTCAATTTTGTTTGGGTACAGCGTCGCACGACCGCGCAATTGTCAGTTAAAGCAATGCAGTGCCGTATTGCAAAAAATGGCCTGGTCATTAAGGGGGAAAATTTTCCGGTCTGTAAGTGGTTATAGATAAATGAGCCAACAATAATGAGAAAAAGGGCAGCAAAGAGATTGCTTGTCTAAAGTGCTAGCAATCAGAAATACAGTTTATTTTTCCAACCTTTCCTTATCCTTTTCCTATAGCAGCTTCAATATACTGCTATATTGAATTATGAATTATGGAGCATTTTGTTTCCGCAAATTATCGCATTAGTTTGTCAGAACAACAAACCTCAAACATGTTGGGTTTGACTTAAACCCATGGTTGAACCAAACCTGAACCTCATCCCTAGTTCTAAACAGTTCCAGAGAAAATGAAAACTATTGCTTACATTAAAATCACTTGATTTTTATGAAAATCATCCAGTCTTTCAAATCACTCCCTTCCTAGCTGTCATTTGATTTTGAAACACTAAATGTGATTTATTAAGAAAATACTGGGGATAATGTATTTGCCATGTGCCATGCTTCCAGTGGAGATTAGAAAATAAGAACATAAGAATCAGATTGGTTGCTATGGGGAACACACAAAACATTTGTCTTTGTTTGGTTTTCCAAGTCACAAAATTGTCTGCTTTGAATAAATATTTCAGGGAGACTTTTCAACACATCCATCTTATATTATATTTGAATACAGAGGAGCTTTGTGTCCAACAAGCCCTTTCAGTGGCATGTCCAACTGATGGACCCTTTGCTTTACAGACTAGGTTTGTCCTCTTATGCATCAATTCATCAAGTTACAGATTTTTAATGCTATAATATTTATCAATGCCTCTCACGCCATATAAATGTGAATATAGTGTTCTGGCTTTAGAAGTTTCTTGGAATGTAATGGACAATTTGATTATCTGATTACAACAGATCCATTAATAAATGTGTGACAGCTTGGCACTAAGAAATGTACGGTCCTAAAATGTTGCATACTTTATTTTACATGACTTCATTGTTCTTCTATCCCCTTAAGTTTATATGATCTGTGGGTGTGTAGTCTGTGAAATGGAAGCCAACCAAGCAAGTGTTTGTTATTTCCCTATTGTTTTGTAAATGGATCAGTGTTCTTGATACCACAATCATTGTTCAGTATGATCCTTCACAGTTTAAACCATCACTGGTAATTTGTTATGTAGGACAGCACCATCCTTTCATACCAGATGAATAATAACATAATTCTGACTTCAAACCACATGGAATGAATTTTATCCAAATGCATGTGATTGAGAAAAAGCTCAAGTGCAGTTTAAAGTTAAGTTTCTAAGAAATAATGGTGCGTATCCCCACCATTACTTTTGCAGTGACAGTGCCACTGATGTCACTTACACTTAGGCACAGAAGCCCGCAGAAGTCCTCAAATGTTGCTGCCCAAATAAACTGCTCATTGTTATTGCAACATACCAAAGCTCTGCAATTTTTTTTGTATATCTGAATTATACAATGAAGGCTACATGTTCAAATGATGCACCCTCCTAATGAGATGGTCCAGCTGTCTTCATTGCTGTACAGAAATGATAAATATCTGGCTTTCTGCAATAACAATTTATTGTATAATGTGTATCATTTATGAAATTGTCATCAATGAGTCACAAATTGCAGGCTTTATGCAGGTTTATAACAAGAATCTTATCTTATAGAAATCTAAGCTAATAGTGCAATTTTCAGACACTCCAAATGCTTGATTTTAATTTAAAGTATATGTAAACCTCATCTTGTAAAACAACTCATTTAGTTGAAAATGAAATGAAAGGCAAAACATTTGTGTATTGATATAAAAAACAAAACAAAAAAAAACATTTTTTCCCCTTTTTTAAGTGGTCACATTCCTTCTGTTCTCAGCTGCTTAGGAGCTTGAGTTCTCATTTCCCAGCGTAGCTAGAGAGCTGACCATGCTGTGTTCTCCTGCTTAGTGTGATTAGTTATTATTAGGAAAGCAGATGGACTGTCAGGAACAATAGGGATTTTTACACAAAGGAAGCAATACAAAGAGAACCGGATACTTTTTCATACAAGTACATGGTACAGCAGGCACATATCAGGGATATGAAATGTTGGGTTTCAATATTCTTTAACGCCAATGAAGGGCTTAGTGTTTTAAAAAGACTGTATCTGTTAAATATTGGATATATTTTGACAAAGCTGCTACAGTGGGGGAAATAAGTATTTGATCCCCTGCAGATTTTGTAAGTTTGCCCACATACAAAGAAATGAAGGATCTATAATTTTTATCATAGGTGTATTTTAAATGATAGAGACAGAATATCAACCAAAAATCCAGAAAAAGCACATACAACAAATGCTATAAATTAAGTTGCAGTTCAGTGAGTGAAATAAGTATTTGATCCCCAAGCAAAACATGACTTAGTACTTGGTGGAGAAATCCTTGCTGGCAAGCACAGTTGGTGACCAGGTTTGCACACATCTCAGGAGGGATTTTGGTCCACTCTTTTTTAAGATCTTCTCTAATGCCGCATACACACGATTGGAAATGCCGCCAGCAAAAGACCGATGTGAGCTTTTGGTCAGAAAATGCGACCGTGTGTATGCTCCATTGGACTTTTGCTGGCGGAATTCCAGCCAGCAAAATATGAAAGCAGGTTCTCTATTTTTCGGTCGGAAAAAGTTCCTATTCGAAAATGCAATCGTCTGTATGCAACTCGGACACGCAAAAAATCACGCATGCTCAGAATCAAGTACGAGACTAAACCACTCTGGTAAAACTAGAGTTCGTAATGGAGATAGCACATTCGTCACGCTGCAAATTGTTGGATCTTTTATGACAACCTTATTTCTTTATTATTTCTCGTGATTTCCTGAATAATCTTTTTTGTTTTTAAAGCCAGATCTCCATAATAATGTTTAGAATAATTTTTTAGAGTCATCTTTTTTATTTTTAATCAAGATCTCCTGTTTTTTGGATTATTTTTAAATTATTTTCTAGTGATCTCCATATTTTTTTTTGTGTGTCAAGTTTCCACAACAACATTATTATCTTGTATTTTTAAAGCTCAGGGAGGTTGGTTAGTGTCCCTTGTTAATTTGACATTGTAATTTTGAAATGTACCTGCCTACTCACAAACAAACTGTCCTTTTTGAAGAAAAACACATAGGCAAGTATTTTCACATTAAAAAATCTCCATTTATTCTGGCTCATAACAAAATAAAGAGGAAGGCAACGCTGGAGAAACTGCTTGAATTTGCGAAGCCTTTCTACCCCAGGGCAAACATCAACTCTTTGTAATTAAAAATTGGTAGCCTGAGAAGTCCATATAATAGGGAGCATAATCTGGTCCAGGACTCCCAGTGATCAGGAACAGCAGCAGATGATATGTATGTGATATGTATGTCCCCAGGCTGTGGTACTACAACAGCCTGCGTGTTCTGTTAGTCCAGGCTGAACCCAGGCCATCACTTTCATGTCTTCCTTGCAGCCTTCCCTCCACGCTTCCCTGCCTTCCCTGCAGCCTTCCTTGGAGGCTGTGGCTCTGGAGGTGGACTTGTGGCAGGAGGAGGAGGAGGAGGAGGATGGGTGAGCACACATAAGTGCATGTTCTCATTAATTTGGCCCCTCAACCCCTTCTGAAGAGCCTGAAAAATAAGATTCTCACACATGAAGCTTTGACCCTCTTCCATTTGCTGCAATTTTGCAGCTACACAGCAGCTATAGGCCTCTTCAGTGTCAGAGGGTGTTTTCAGGGCCGCATTAGCGTCCTTAATGAGGCCCATTGCTGCCTCCTCCACGTTACTCATCTTCCTGGCCATTTTTGTTGTAAGGCGGAGGGGAGGCACCTGGGATTGGGTGAGGCTACTGGGCCTGGACACCTCCTGGCTGACACTTACCCCCACATCCTGGCTGACACTTACCCCCGCCTCCTCCTGTCTGCCGCATTCCAGAGTCTCGTCCTGGCTGAGGTCTTCCTGTGTATGAAAAAGGGACATAGTTTTAGTTTTTGGCTCATCAATCACACACAATTTTGAGCTCATGACTGTTGCAAATTGAATGTTAATAAATAGAAGACTATCATTCTGAGCCCAGCATTTTTCATTCTTGTCACAATCATTTTTGGCCCCTACTGTCTATTGATATGTAAAACACTTTTTGTTCAATCATTCATTTGTTATCAATAATAACATCTAGTTAACAACAATAATTTTCAGACAATAAATATGTTCAAAAATACTATACCTGGCTCCAGCTGGGCTCCTCAACTTCTTCCAGGATGGAAGGGCCAGGTTGGTCCTCGGAAGCCTCAGCTGGGGTTGAGGGAAAGGTTGAGGGAACTGTAGAAAGTGTTTCCCTGGCTTCAATCTGGTCTTCCAGAAACCACATCCTGTTGTAGTACCACAGACTGGGTACATACACATCCTCTGCTGCTGCTCCTGATCTCATGGAAGCCTGGACCTTATTAAGCTCCTATACGTGCTTCTCAAGCTACCAATTTTCTTCTCCACAAACTCGATGTCTGCGTCGGGAAACTGCGTCTTCAAAAATTGCAGCAGTTTATCCAGCGATGCCTTCCTAGCTGGTTTATTTAGATATAAGGAGTTTTTAACCTCCCACAAATTTCTCATATCCCTGTATCTGTCAATGAACTGGCCCATGAATTCAGGGTCTTTGGATTGTTTGTTATTTGCTGAAAGACAAAACACAAGACCAAAACACTAATATCAGGCTAAACTCTCCTAATCTTATCCCAATATAGGCCTCAATCTAGAATCAGTATAGGCCAAGTTAAAATGTCACCTTCGTTATAACTGTAACAAGCCCCTTGCTCGCTCAGTTCCACTCTCCCGACACTCCTCTGCTGCTATAGAATCAGATCGCACCATCTGATTGCTCGGTCCTCCAATGCTCTGGGATTAGAATTACAGCTATGTGCCATTCTAACCCAGTTGTGATAGCTCAGAACAAATACCAGGCAGGCTGTATGTAAGTTCAACCAGGAATCTATCTTTATTGACAAAATACAGGCTTTTATACACTCAAAGTGTAGGTGCAGACCTCCTGCTCATATTACTCTAACAATACAGCTTTAACCTAATTAACATGAGCTAATTAACTAATCCCTTTAGACAGCCTAGATGACTCAGACATGACCGTTAGGCCAGACTGGCCATCTTGTAGTTCAGAAAGTCCAATCAACATTATCACAATCAACATAGACTCTTCTTCACACAATAGCAGAGTTAATTAACACAAATAACAATGGGGATCTAATGACTCTTAGATCCCATAGTAGACTTATTTACAATACACATTTTTAGCAGACAATAGACAGACAGGTGTTGGAATTTACATCAGCATCTCCTAACAGTATCTGTCCCAGCATCATGAATCAGCCACTATTCCAATATGGCAAATCCAGGGTCCCCAGACATACAGCTCACAAAGAGCACCGTTCCCCCAAATGCAAGGGCCCCGATCGATCGGCAAGAGGCTAGCATACAGTCCCCTCCAAAAGTCTCTTTCCCGGCTAGGTCTGTCACATTTCTCCCCTTTCGGCAGGAGACTAACACAGGAGGAGACCCCAGACGGGTTGACTCCGAAGTTAGTCAGTAGTTCCAGTCCTCTAATGCCTGTACCCACACAGTACCCCAAACAAATTGTTCCAAACAAAGTATTACTCACCCAGCCAACCTCTGCCTCTCTCAGAGAACATATCTGCCGCTGGGGAGAGGCCTGGACTGGCCCTTCTCCCTGGAGTCCTTTCTGCCGCTGGAGAGAAGACAGGGTGTCTGGGCTCACTCTGTCATGCTGTTGTGGATCTGGGCCGACTCCCCAGCATCCCTGGGGTATACAGGTGGAGACTGAAGTCCCATCCACCTTCACAGGACATCCATCCTCTGTTAGTTGAGGGCAGAGTCCAGCAGTACTCGGCCCTGTTGCCAGCCCTTCTGCTGGAAACCCCACACCATCTGCTCCGGCTAACTGTTGGGGAGGGATGACGAACACCTCCTCTCCCCTCTCCCCCTGTATCCTGATCTGCTGCTGGGACGTGACCACCTCCTTCTCACCCTGAGCCTCCGGAACCGCCGCAGGTGTAGGGCAGAGATCTTGGACCCTCTGTCCGGTTGCCAGCGCTTCAGCTGGGGAAGTTCCTTGTGACTTCACAGATACTTCTGTTGGTGCTGGGCAGAGCATAGTGAAGTTTGGCCCTAATAACAGCTCTTCTTCTGCTGGAGGCTCACCAGGTTGTTCTTCCTCAGCAGAAAAGTCTATCAAATTCTCTGTCTCTGCAACTGGTGTCTGGGGATAAAGGTTCACCATCTCCTCTCCGTGGAACCCAGAAGATGCTATCAGTGCTGGGCAGAGGTTAGCAGAGCTCTGCCCTGTTGTCAGCACTTCAGGTTTGGAAACGGCAATCTTCAGATTTTCCACTGCCGATTCTCTGGCATTCTGCTGGACAGGCACATTCCTCCATCCAAGATCATCCAATGCACAAACAGGTTCATCAAGGTCAGTCAGCACTTGCTGCATCCGCCATAAGACCTCCGCCTCCATAGCTGCGGGTGCAGGTTGGCAAAGCACACCGTTACTCTGCCACATTGTCAACTCTTCAGCCAGGATTTCAGAGTTGTCAACTGGTATTTCCTGATAGTCCCAGGCAAAGTTAGCACCACCCTGCTGCTGAGCAGAGTCTAACAGCTGTTTGTAGGCGATCTCCAACTCCCATTCCTGAACGGCCAGAAACTCCAAATCTTCCAGTGCCCAGTGCACTTCTGAGACATTCAGTCTCCGCTCTCTGTGCTCCATTATTTCCTTCAAACCCCACTCCCAATCACTTCCAAAGTCAGGGTCCCTGGACAGCCTCCAGTATAACAATCCCAGGCCATCATAGTCAAAGCCTTCCGTGGGGCTGTCATCCGCTGTCCATGGGCACACTTGGGCTACATACCACTGGAGGGCTCTGTAGCTCTCGTCCAACAGCATTTCTGCCAGGATCAGCCTGCTTAACTCGGCTGTCCACTCCTGGTTTGGCTGTTCCCCCAAAAACAGCATTCGCACTTCATACTGCGACCAGTACCTCACATGGACGGAGGGGAGAACTTTTCCCTGGTGTCGCTGCTCGCTGGCTAGCGCTTCCTTCCAGAGCTCACAGCGGACAGAATCAAACCATCCTAGCAGGACCTGCTCTGATACTGGTCCTCTGTGCTGTATTTCCTCTCGCAACCTCCTTCTGAATTCTTCATCCATGGTGGCTGGTATTTCTCCTCTCCTGCTATCCTGCTACCTTGGATCCAGGTGATGGTTTGGATGTGTTCACGGCAAGGAATCACGATCCCACCATTCCCTCCACGGCTCTCAAGTAAGTCTTTCAGCGTGGCTCTCCTGCAGGCTGGTTTGGAGTGTGCATGAAGGACAAAAAAGGAGCATTAAAAGCTTACAGCATGCATGGGCACATAGGGGACATTCACAGCATATTACAATCATGGTAATTAGGGAATGATGAAAGAAATACAATACATTAGCAAACATTGAATACATAGAATGTGATGTTAAAGGAGAAAACTTACACTAATATACTCCTTCTGCAGGACCTGAATGATGGCAGAACAGGTCTCTGGGATAATGATCCCCAGAGCCTGGGGGGAGATGCCTGTAGAGAACTTGAGGTCCTGTAGACTTCTCCCCATCGCCAAGTACCGCAACGTGGCGACTAGCCTCTGCTCCGGAGTGATGGCTTGCCACATGCAGGTGTCCTGCCTGCTAATATAAGGGGACAGCAAAGCCAACAAACGGTAAAAAACGGGGTCCGTCATCCGGACAAAATTCCTGAAATCATTAGGGTTATTCTCCTGGATCTCACGCAGCAAAGGCATATGAGAGAATTGGTCACACTGGAGTACCCAATTCTTGGTCCATGAACTCCTCCCCACCCTGCTCATGGACTGGGCTTGGGTCAAAGCAAGAACCCCAACCCCAAGCCCCAGCATAGCACAAACTCTACGATGAGTATGCACCTGCAACATGGCTTCAAAACGGTCGGCTGGTCAGAACGAACTAACGGAATTCACTGAAGAACAGCAAGGCCTGTGAAGAGCGAGCTGAAAATCAGAAACAAGCGGACAAAACGCCCTGAAAAACAGATACAAATTGACTACATGCACTGAAAAACAGATACAAACCCACAAGCACAAACTGAACAGCAGTAAAACAATCTGAAAAGCACGAGTCTGAAAAGCGTGAATCGTCTCTCACCAAACTTCTACTAACACGAGATAAACACAAGATTAGCAGAAGGAGCCCAAAGGGTGGCGCAGTGGCTATTGAACTTCCTTTTTCTAGTGCCGTCGTACGTGTTGTACGTCACCGTGTTCTTGACGGTCGGAATTTGGTGTGACCGTGTGTATGCAAGACAAGCTTGAGCTGAATCCCATCGGAAAAACCAATATAGCTTTTTCCGACCAAAATTCTGATCGTGTGTACGCGGCATAAATCTTTAGGGTTTCTTGGCTGTTGCTTGGCAACTCAAAGTTTCAGCTCCCTCCATAAATTTTCTATAGGATTAAGGTCTGGCCACTTCATGACCTTAATGTGCTCCTTCCTGAGCCACTCCTTTGTTGCCTTGGTGCTATATATATTGGTTCATTACATTGAAAAAATCAGGTTTCCTCTGAGTGGGACTTTTAGAAAGGGGTAGATAGCACAATGAGGTATGAAAACGATATATAAAAAGTATGTCAAATTTTATTAAGAAACATAAGTGTAAAATAATGAGCACGTATATACGCTACACATATCAAAAGGTCATGATTGAGTACTGGACAGGACTAGTCATACAAAAACAGTTAAAAAAAAGACAGATGATAATCGCAGGGATCTGTTAGGTTGATAGTGAACACAACAGAAAAAACCCAACGCATTTCAAAATTGCTATTTCTTCATCAGGGGTATATGCGATTTTATCGCAGAACGTACAAACGTATATATTGGTTCATTGTCATGCTAGAAGACCCATCCACGACCCATCTTCAGTGTTCTAGATGAGGGAAGAAGGTTCACATCCAATATTTTACAATACATGGCCCCGTCCATTGGTCTCTCAATGCAGCAAAGTTGGCCTATACCTTTAGCAGAGAAACAGCCGAAAAGCATCATGTTTCCACCTCTGTGCTAGACTGTAGGGATGGTGGTCTTAGGCTCATAGTCAGCATTTTTCTTCCTCCAAACACGGCAAATCGAGTTAATGCCAAAGACCTTCATTTTGGTCTCATTTGGCCACAGCACTTTCTCCCAATCCTTCCCTTCTGAAACTTCGAGTTGTCAAGCGACAGCCAAGAAACCTTAAGGATTTAGTGAAGATCTGTAAAGAAGAGTGGACCAAAATCCCTCCTGAGATGTGTGCAAACCTGGTCACTAACTACAAGAAATGTCTTACCTCTTTGCTTGCCAACAAGGGCTTTTCCACCAAGTACTAAGTCATGTTTTGCTTGGGGATCAAATACTTATTTCACTCACTGAGCTGAACCCTAATTTATTGCATTTGTTTTATGTGTTAATTCTGGATTTTTTGAGTTGATATTCTGCCTCTATCATTTAAAATACACCTATGATAAAAATTATAGACCCTCCATTTCTTTGTAAGTGGGCAAACCTACAAAATCTACAGGGGATCAAATACTTATTTCCCCCACTGTAACTGGGAGTATTATGCCCTGTACACACGGTCGGACATTGTTTGGACATTCCGACAACAAAATCCATGGATTTTTTCCAACGGTTGTCAGAAAATCCGATGGTTCTGAATGCGGTGATGTAAAACAAATACGTCAGGACTATAAATGGGGCAGTAGCCAATAGCTTTCTTCTCTTAATTTATTCTGAGCATGCGTGGCACTTTGTGTGTCGGATTTGTGTACACACGATCGAAATTTAACCGATCGGATTTTGTTGTCGAAAAATTTTATAGCCTGCTCTCAAACTTTGTGTGTCGGAAATTCCGACGGAAAAAGTCCAATGGAGCCCACACACAATCGGAATTTCCGACAACACAATCCGATCGCACTTTTTCCGTTGGAAAATCTGAATGTGTGTACAGGGCATTAATGTAATAAGCTCCTGTTGGTACAAGATGTTTTATCATCAGTTGGCATCTTTTAGGACTTGGTAAGCCCTTATGGCACACAAATCTGATCGCCTGCAGATTGCCATTATGATTGCTGGTAGCAAAAAGGTTAAAAAAAGGCCCCACTTCCAAAGGCAAACTCATTCTCACATGTCTGTAAATGTAATAGAAAGACGTATTAAGAAAGGTACCGAAAACATGACCAGCAAGTCTTTTTTATTGTAAACAAGATGTTTTTGCTTTTAGCTACTTGCCACCTGCACTATAGCCAAAAGACGGCTACAGCGCGGGCCTTAATTGCCGAGAGGGCATCCATGGACATCCTCCCAAGCAAGTGCTGTCTGCGCGTCCCTGCAAGTCACGCATGGCGCGCTCTGTGATCACTGGGTCTATGAGACTCGGCTGATCACAGATCCGAGTAAGGGGTCGATCCCAGCCCCTTACCACGTGATCAGCTGTCAGCCAATAACGGCTGATCACGTGATGTAAACAGAAGCTCGGGACCAGTGCAACCCATCAATGCCCACCAGTGCTGCCAATCAATGCCCATCAGTGTCTCATAATCAGTGCCACAGATCAGTGCTGCCTATCAATGTCACCTACCAGTGCCTACCAGTGCCCATCAGTGATCATCAGTACCCATCAGTTCCACCTATCAGTGCCATCTATTCACGCCCTTCAGTGCCAACAATCAGTGCCCATCAGTGCCAACCTTCAGTGCTGCCTCATCAGTGCCACCTATCAGTGCCCATTAGTGCCGCCTTATCAGTGCCTATCAGTGCCCATCAGTGCCGCCTATCAATGCCCATCAGCGCAGCCTATCAGTGCCCATCAGTGCAGCCTCATCAGTGAACATCAGTGAAGGAGAAAAATTACCTGTTTTCAAAATTTTATAACAAACTATGGAACAGTTTTGTTTTTTTCAAAATTTTCGGTAATTTTTTGTTTTATTTAGCAAAAAATAAAGAAAAGGGGGCAGACACGGGACAAAAAAACAAAAAAAAGGGGGTATACAGCACTGTTATTTAACGTGGTGTAAAACACTGCACTACACAGACACACTCCACTGACACACTACAATATACTGTAGTAAATCTGCACTGATGCACTACAATATACTGCAGTAAAACTGCACGGACGCACTGCAATATACTGCAGTAAAACTGCACTGAAGTACTTCAATATACTGCAGTAAAACTACACTGATATGGTACAATATACTGCAGTAAAACTGCACTGACATGTATTATATACTGGAGTAAAACTGCACTGACGCACTTCAATATAATGCAGTAAAACTGCACTGACGCACTACAATATACTGCAGTAAAACTGCACTGATTCTCTACAATATACTGCAGTAAAACTGCACTGATGCACTTCAATATACTGCAGTAAAACTGCACTGATGCACTTCAATATACTGCAGTAAAACTGCACGGACACACTACACTGACACTACAGTAAAACTGCACGGACACATCACACTGACGTTGCACTATCATTATATTCACACTACACTAACACTCACAATAGCACACTATAGGACACTAACTCGCTAGTAGCAATGAACAGAGCCCTGTTCTATCTCTCTCCACTTCAACATCAAACTGCAAATGGCTCCTCTGGAAAGGAACCTTTTATAGTGTGGGGTGGGCTATGAGAAATGAGCCATGATTGGGCTAAATCATCATGACTTTCTTTAATTATGGCTCTGATAGTGCTCTGTGCCCTGATTGGGCAAAGCCTTCATTGCTTCAGTCAATCAGGGCTTAGAATGCACTGTGCAGTGCACAGTGCATTGTGGGGCATTCGGCAGACCAAACAAACGGTTGAATGCCCTGCAATTTTTGGTGTTTGCCAAATGGGCGAACAGCCAGGAGAAGTGTGACACAAAGTCACAGGATTTCTCTGCAACAACTGGTAGGTTACTGTCTCATCCAAGAAGAAGTGGGCAAATCCAAGGGTAGCATGGCACAAACTGACAACCAATGAGAGGGACACTTATAAATGCAAAAAGCAGCAGTATACGTCTAATGTGGCTTTACCATTCATTACAACAATAAAAAAGAACATTGCACGTTTATAAAGTACAGAAATGTTATTTACAAATAAGCAAAGTGCTCCTCTTGCTTTAGTAGAAATAAAAATTACGTTATTTAAAAGAAAATATTAGAGTTTCATGTCTTCCTCTTCAGATTAGTATTTAGGACATTACACATAGTGCAGGTTCACACGGCAATGTGCTTAACACAGCAGAAAAAAAATCTGTGATTGGTGGGGAGTCCAGCCATGTCACCTGTCAGCCATGTGACTCCAGTCATTGAGATCTTTTTTGCTGAATTAAAGACTAACTCCAGCTTTTAAAGCATTTTACACTCTTATTTATCTCCGACCGTGTGCAGGGGTTCTTCTCCCTGATGGCAACTGTCAGTTTCAGAATTTGCATGACTCTGTTCTGCCCAACAGTCGCATCATGGATTCGTTTGGAGAGATCTGTGAATAAATAAATTGCAAGTTTCATCTTCCCCCCTCAGCAGATGGACTTGTAGTTACCAATGGAACACAAGTGCATTGATTACCACACGCTTAATCCATTGACACTTTTTCCAGCTCTCTATCTGAAAATCTCCTACCTCTGTAGGAACAAGGAACCAGAGGATGAGTTTGCAGCAACCTGGATTTAGACCAATGAGTTGCTGATCATGCTTGCAATGCTTTGCAGGCTCATGTGCAAAAATATAATAAATGTACATTTTTTTCTGCAAATGTGGGTGCATTTTTTCCTATCTTCTTTTTTTTTTTGCAAAAGTTGGATTTAGCCTTTATGCATGTCACGGCGTACAGTTTACAAATGGGACATAAAACGCAGGTCGCTTTGTGGACTTTCACTGTAATCTGTGTATAATGCCATAAGCATTCTCCAAACATTCTAAACAAAGGGCCAGTTTATTGTGATTCAGACATTAGGGGGCCAGACTTTGGCTGTTGGAAGTAGAAAGTGTCCTGGCATCAGTAAAAGTGAACAATGCAATGTTTGGTATTAGTGGAAAGACTAGTGTCCCATCATTGGTGTGAGTGGGAGGGCTAGTGCCCCATCGTTGGTGTCAGTGGAAGGAATAGTGTCCCATCATTGGTGTCAGTGAGAGGAATAGTGTCCCATTGTTGGTGTCAGGGGCATAAATAATGCCCCATCATTGGTGTCATTGAGAGGAATAATGTCTTAATATTGGTGTCAGTGGAAGGAATATTGGGGTTGATTTACTAAAAATGAAGAGTGCAGAATCTGGTGCAGATGTGCATTGTAGCCAGTAGCCAGCATGGTAGTCAGCCTCTAATGTCAGCTTGTTCAATTACGTTTTGACAATAAAACTTGGAAGCTGATTGGTTTCTGTGCAGAGCTGCACCAGATTGTGCACTCTCCAGTTTTATTAAATCAACCCCAGTGTCCCATTGATAGTGTCAGTGAAAAAAAATGTGCCCTATCGTTGGTATCAGTGGCAGGAATAGTGCCCCATCGTTGCTGTCAGTGGGAAGAATTGTGTCCAATCGTTGGTGTCAGTGGGAAGAATAGTGCCCCATTGTTGGTGTCCGTAAGAGAAATAGTGCACTAAGGGCTAGATAAAGGCAAGCAAAGGGCCATATCCAGCCCACAGGCTGCAGTTTGGATACTACTGCCCTAGAGCCTAGTCTAAAGAGGTAGACATGAAATTCTAATAATATTTACTTTTGAGTAAATGATTTTCATTTCTACAATCCTAATTGTAAAACTTAAATGCTGGAAAGATCATATTTTTTTTAATTGAAATGATTGCATTATAGATTATTTCTTTAGCTTTCTGTCAAACTGTTTCACTGTTATACTATATCCATAGTCATTTAAATCAAAAGGAAAAACACATTAAATTTATGGTTCCGTGTGGCCTGGAGTTGTACTGATGTCCCTTTTGTCACAGCTTTTTTTTTTGTTGAAGCAGCTCTAACAGGAAAATCTCTAACCTTAGGAATACAGAAGAGCAGCCAAGATGAATGGAAGTCATTGTTGTAACTGTCTGCAGGGTGTCTGAGCGAGGGAGGTGGGGAGAACTGATGCAGACCAGGGAACTCAACTTACTGAAAGCAAAACAAAAGCACAGGTGCAGAATTTATTGAACTGCTGCAGGTGCAGGCCTTTATACCATATACAGTATTTACAAAAAGAAAAACACATCTTCAGGCTCTATTTTCCACTCGTCTTTAACGTCAGATGGATGAATAGTTCCAGCTTGCAAAAGCTATTGCCCCGGCTCATTGACTTCCTTGGCAATGAGACGTCTGTCCCGTATCATTTGACATGGTGGTCCTACTTTCCCGTTCTCTACAAGTAAACAGGAATTTGAAAAATACTTACATTGTGGTCATGTGCTTTCTGTCACTAAAACCTGAGTAGCGTTCAACTATGTACAAAGAATGCCTTTAGAGGATTGTAACATATAATATCTATATTTTACAATACGCTGATAATGCTTTGAAAAAAGTATTCTTTGTTCAGAGAATAACGTTCAAAGAACTATGATAGATTGGTAAGAGTACCAGAAAAATATCAACAGTCTGTACATAATTGTTTACTTGTGTGACATATACCAAGATACTGTATATGTCTGTAAATGAAATTAACTTAATCAGATCAGTATAATATAGTATTATAAACCAAAGCAATTTTTACACTATGCCGTTTATTTGGTGATAATTTTGTCATTACTTAAGATAAAGAAGTAATACATTGTTTTTTAAGATACAGATTAGGACTTATGTTGTTAATATTGTCTTTTTAAAAAATGATTTTTATTTTTCTATGTGAGCTATAAACAAAAAGACGTAAAATAATAAAATTGCATTATTTTGCTATTTTAAAGTGATAGTAAAACCTTGTTTTTTTTTTCTTTAAAATAACAAACATGTCATACTTACCTGCTCTGTGCAGTGGTTTTGCACAGAGCAGCCAGGGGTCTCTTCTTCTTAGGTCCCACGCCAGCGCTTCTGGCTCCTACCTCTTGTGGGGGCATCCAAGCAGGCGCACTCATGACCCGTGACTCTGTGTGTCCATTCACAGACGGAACCTTGGCTCGGTCCCACCCCCTCCATTTCCTGGCTCACTGGCTGTGATTGACAGAAGCAGGAGCCACTGGCTGTGATTGGCTCCCGCTGCTGTCAAAAGCCAATCAGGAATGCGAGTCCCCAGAGAGGCAAGGCTCTTGTGGACATGGCTGGATTGAGAGGGGGCTCAGGTAAGTATTAGTGGGGGGGCTGGGGGGACTACTGCACATAGAAGTTTTTTTACCTTCATTTATAGAATGCATGAAGATAAAAAATTTGTGCATTTACAACCATTTTAACTAGTTTTCTTTTTTTTTATTATTGTGAATAAACGTATCAATTTAAATCATTTATTTTGTCTTATCTTTTAATATTTTATCCCATTTACATTTATAGTTCTGATACAAAGCATGGCAAAATTATTTGCAAATTAAATTAAATTTCTTTTAATGTGACAAATTATTGAATAAAACAAATGATAATTAAGTTAAATAGGAATATATTATTATTTATTTTTTCTTACTTGCCAGTTTTTATTAAGGTCTATAATAAAAAAGAATACTCTGTGCTATTTGACACAGTCATTAATGAGAGCAACTTACAATATATGAGTACAAAATATGTCCAAACGATGTAAACCTAAATAAGTGCGTTTTCTCTTTAAATTATTGATTAAAGTGCTGCTGTGCAATAAATAAACGTGCAAAAAAATAAACAAATTCAAGCATAATCAATTCATAATTCATAAAGAGCTTCCATGTATATAAATTCATAAATCCATCAAATTTATAAAGTGTGAAACAAGGAAATAAAATCAAAATGTCCATCCACTGCACAGAGTGTAAAAGCAGACCAATGGCGTGAATACACAAGTTTAAAAAATTAACCCCATGGTGAGTCATAAGCTTGCCAAGAAGTTAATTTCCAGATTATAGGAGGTTAACAAAGCATGTACACCTAGAAATCCTCCTCATAACCGCCTGCACCTCCAATGAATGGCACCCAGTTCACTTCATGGCTCCAATATACCACCACAAAAGGACCATACATGTCAGTCAAAAGAAACACAAACCACAGACCATAGTCCAATATCTTCCTAATATCGAGTTTAGCAAAATAGTACAATAATCACAATACTCACAAACAGTCTTGAAACAAAGCATATAAAACAGGTCAAATGCAGGTACAATGCTTGCATCTGATGAACATACATTTAGTAATGTATTATTGAAAACAGAGCTGCATTTTTTGTGTTTAGCCTGCCTGGAGCTGATTTCAGAAGAAGCGAAGATAGTCAACCCATAAGGTCAGTGCTTTTAAAGTAGGTGTTTTGTTGAGAATGTCTATTGAATCCCACCTAAGCTTTATTTTTCTGCACTTCTGCTCCATAATGAGCTTTACCCTGAACCAAATGCCGCCACTGTGCCCCATCAAATGCCGCCACTCTGGCTTCAAATGCCCACAATGAAGATGGAAACCGCCTGCAGTGAATAATATAAGTTATTCTTTCCGACGAAATCTGACACAGGCGGACATATTACACACAATATGTGAGAAGAAAAGTTTGTGAATGAACTCAAAAAAAAAAAACATAGATAGGTGGACCCCCGCTTTAAATTTGACCCTACAAGTTACAACTAGACTGTATAATCCCTGTATAATCTCCTTTAGATTTACCAAAAACGATGTAATATGGGGACCTATCCAGACTATCCAATCAATCTGTATCCAATGAAGCAGGCCTTTGCACTACATAGTTGTTAGTAGATCTAAACAACATTGTACAAAAGATTGTAATATGTGTCCAGTGTTGGACAAACATAATAAATACTGCAGTTATACAGTAAGTCTTTGAGAGGAATAGAGTGTTTTTGGGATCTGAGTTGTGTACCATTGCGCTTGAGAAGAATCTTCTTTTACTAAATGAGCTTTCACAATAGGAAACAAAGGAATGAGAACTCACACTATATGCAAAAGTCCTGAAAAAATGTCTTCTAAGGAAATGGTCCCTCACTGTACAATAGCCAGTGATCACAGGGTGTATTGCACCAAATTATACTTTGCTCTTTAATAATATATCAAAAATGGTTGGTATTAGGGCCTATTCACACTTTGTTAAAATGTGTGAGTTAATGCAATGCTTTACTGTGCATTAAGGTGCCTTGGGTTAAGGCAGCCCCTTTTAAACGGTCAGCAGCAACGCACATTAATGCATGATAAATGGACATGCACCATTATAGCAAAGCACACCACAATGCACAGATGGTTTATATCTTATGCAACATGCTACAATGCAAGTGTGGTGTGCTGCAGTGCCTAGGTGCCAAACGGTTTTGTGTCAGTTAGTCATCATGACTTTGTACTGTAATGCTCTAGGATCTAATGATGGGCTCTTATGGTAGCCAATGGGCAGTGCCCACATCACAAGAAAGCATCATAAGCACAGCCGACTGGAACATGCCACATGATAAACCAGAAGAGAGAAGACCTTGAACTCAGTGTGTCATCTGACCAACGTTATAGGTTTAGTGAAGTGCTTGTTTGCACAAATGCAAACCCTTTTAAATTATTTTCCCACAATGTTCCTGGATCCCTAGACACACTCAGGGAAGATAAGTTCCCTCCATCAGCATCATAAGTGGGCAAGTGATCTGCAGCCAGGTTAAAGGTCATACACTGTCAGAAACAGTTCCAGCTGGGTTTACCCCAGTACTTGAATCCTTCCAGATGTTCTCCTGTGTTACCGGAGCTACCTTGGACTTCACTGAGAAGGTTTCTGTTAATCACAAGCAACTTTTTGACGTTATTTCTTCAAAATTTGCACCTATTTGGTAAGCTGCAATTTACAGATACTCTCTGTCTGATTATTCATCTGATTACCTATTGTGGTAAACTTCGCATCTACCAACAGGATGTGACATGTCAGACAATGGTGACAGGAGTTTTGCGACAGTGGTGCCTAGTAGTACAATTTCAGATGGATATAGGCAATCTCCCACCCCTAAAAAATGTTATGCCTTATTCCTGGCAGGATTCATGCCCAAATACACAGGAATAGGTCATTACTTAGGTGATTGGATCAAGAGATTATGGGGCCTGATTCAATTATATGAGATCCCCTCCACTCAGCAGGCAGAACTGGCCATGAACACCCTTAAGGGGAAACATAAAAGGTTAATCCTGAGGAAGACCAGAATTTCCTTAGCAAAGTTGTTAACCACTTAGAAGGAGTGTATAGCCAAATGGTAACATTAAGGGAACTTAGGGCCCACTTTACTGGCAGAGAGCAAGAGAATCCATTCCATAATACACACTGGAACTGTAAGACATAGCAGCAGAAATATGCTGTAAGGAAAATGGGTGAGTAGGCCTGGCTGGGGTGATGTGGAAGGATTGCTAAAAGAAAATTTGTAAATTGACTGCTTTCTGACAAGGTCAGAGAAATATTGCTAGATAAAAATAGAAGCAACCCCAATTTGTAGTCTACAAATAGGTGAAGAATAACATTCCATTTCAGTAAGGCGTGAATGTTGATTGAAACTTGGGCGAATAAAATGCAATGCTTACCTTTCATCTATGTTGTTGCAAATCCATTAATGGGATAACAGATGTCTCCTTTCTTGTTGGTAGAATGAGGCCTAGGGTCATTCCACCAGGCAGACTTGGACAAAGTATAATTGGCATTTGAAAGGGAACAGGATGGAAAAAGTTATGCAACACATGACTTGAGTAGTATTAACTTACCATACAGGGTGGAACAGCTACAATACAATTCAAGACAAGAGGGTTAGGGGGCCCTGCTTGTGAGAGTTTACAATCTAAAGGGAAGGGCAAGTGATACAAAAGGTATTAACTGGGGGGGGGTTGTTTGAGAAGGTAAAATGCAGTTGTTAGGCAGAGACAAGATAGGCTTCCATGAACGGATAAAGGGATGAGATTATTTTGACAGGTGAGCGTATCAAATTACTGGCATTTTTCGGGTGTTTTTTTTTAGCTTTTTTGCAGCTTTTTACAAGCTTCTTTAAAGCATTTTAGAAGTTTATTACAGGCGTTTTACCGCTTCAGGCTTTTTGTTTAGCCAATAGAAAGCACTATGGAGAGTAGAGGGCGAGTAAATTAGGGGCGGAGAGCTGCTATTTGATCATTTTACGAGTGTTTTATGAGTGTTTATTTCAAGTCAGGCGTTTCTATTGAAGTCTATGGGGCCAAAAATGCTTGTAATTTGCCAAAAAGAAGCTCATGTACTTTTATTGAGCTTCAGGCGTTTAGCTTTAGGTGACAGAATGCTCATATATGAACAGGGGCCATTGAAATTAATTGAATTTTGCGTGTGGGCATTTTGGAGCTTCAGAGCTGAGCATTTTACAAGCTGAAAATCACTCAGGTGTGAACGGAGCCTTATAGGGAATGCGTCTGCTATTTTGATTTATGAAAATTGTTCATATTGCATTTCTTCTATTTCTACTAACAATTTTTACATCAAAACGCTACAGAGTAAACCCAAAATATTTTCTATGCACAAATTTGCATAGTATACTAGTAGTTAGGGATGAGCTTCGAGTTCGAGTCGAACTCATGTTCGACGCGAACATTGGCTGTTCGCAAGTTCGCCGAACAGCGAACAATTTGGGGTGTTCGCGGCAAATTCGAATGCTGTGAAACACCCTTTAAAAGTCTATGGGAGAAATCAAAAGTGCTAATTTTAAAGGCTAATATGCAAGATATTGTCATAAAAAGTGTTTGGGGACCCAGGTCCTGCCCCAGGGGACATGGATCAATGCAAAAAAAAGTTTTAAAAACGGCCATTTTTTCAGGAGCAGTGATTTTAATAATGCTTAAAGTCAAACAATAAAAGTGTAATATCCCTTTAAATTTCGTACCTGGGGGGTGTCTATAGTATGCCTGTAAAGGGGCGCATGTTTCCTGTGTTTAGAACAGTCTGACAGCAAAATGACATTTTGAAGGAAAAAACTCATTTAAAACTACCCGCGGCTATTGCATTGCCGACAATACACATAGAAGTTCATTGATAAAAACGGCATGGGAATTCCCCAAAGGGGAACCCCGAACCAAAATAAAAAAAAAAAAATGATGTGGGAGTCCCCCTAAATTCCATACCAGGCCCTTCAGGTCATGATATGGATATTAAGGGGAACCCCGGCCAAAATTAAAAAAAAAAAAAATGACGTGGGGTTCCCCCTAAATTCCATACCAGACCCTTATCCGAGCACGCAACCTGGCAGGCCGCAGGAAAAGAGGGGGGACGAGAGTGCGCTCCCCCCTCCTGAACCGTACCAGGCCACATGCCCTCAACATTGGGAGGGTGCTTTGGGGTAGCCCCCCAAAACACCTTGTCCCCATGTTGATGAGGACAAGGGCCTCATCCCCACAACCCTGGCCGGTGGTTGTGGGGGTCTGCGGGCTGGGGGCTTATCAGAATCTGGCAGCCCCCTTTAACAAGGGGACCCCCAGATCCCGCCCCCCCCCCTGTGTGAAATGGTAAGGGGGTACAAAAGTACCCCTACCATTTCACTAAAAAACTGTCAAAAATGTTAAAAATGACAAGAGACAGTTTTTGACAATTCCTTTATTTAAATACTTCTTCTTTCTTCTTTCTTCCTTCATCTTCTGGTTCTTCTGGCTCTTCTGGTTCTTCCTCCGGCGTTCTCGTCCAGCATCTCCTCTGCGGCGTCTTCTATCTTCTTCTCCTCGGGCTGCTCCGCACCCATGGCATGGGGGGAGGCTCCCGCTCTTCTCTTCTTCTTCATCTTCTTCTCTTCTTCTTTTCTTCTCTTCTTCATTTTCTTCTCCGGGCCGCTCAGCACCCATGCTGGCATGGAGGGAGGCTCCCGCTGTGTGACGGCGCTCCTCGTCTGACAGTTCTTAAATAACGGGGGCGGGGCCACCCGGTGACCCCGCCCCCTCTGACGCACGGTGACTTGACAGGACTTCCCTGTGACGTCACGGGGAATGCCACAGGGAAGTCCCGTCATGTCCCGTGCGTCAGAGGGGGGCGGGGTCACCGGGTGGCCCCGCCCCCCATTATTTAAGAACTGTCAGACGAGGAGCGCCGTCACACAGTGGGAGCCTCCCTCCATGCCAGCATGGGTGCGGAGCGGCCCGGAGAAGAAAATGAAGAAGAGAAGAAGAGAAGAAGAGAAGAAAAGAAGAAGAGAAGAAGATGAAGAAGATGAAGAGAAGAGCAGGAGCCTCCCCCCATGCCATGGGTGCGGAGCGGCCCGAGGAGAAGAAGATAGAAGACGCCGCGGAGGAGATGCTGGACGAGAACGCCGGAGGAAGAACCAGAAGAACCAGAAGAACCAGAAGATGAAGGAAGTTAGAAGAAAGAAGAAGTATTTAAATAAAGGAATTGTCAAAAACTGTCTCTTGTCATTTTTAACATTTTTGACAGTTTTTTAGTGAAATGGTAGGGGTACCCTTACCATTTCACACAGGGGGGGGGCCGGGATCTGGGGGTCCCCTTGTTAAAGGGGGCTTCCAGATTCCGATAAGCCCCCCGCCTGCAGACCCCCACAACCACCGGCCAGGGTTGTGGGGATGAGGCCCTTGTCCTCATCAACATGGGGACAAGGTGTTTTGGGGGGCTACCCCAAAGCACCCTCCCAATGTTGATGGCATGTGGCCTGGTACGGTTCAGGAGGGGGGGCCGCACTCTCGTCCCCCCCTCTTTTCCTGCGGCCTGCCAGGTTGCGTGCTCGGATAAGGGTCTGGTATGGATTTTTGGGGGGACCCCACGCCGTTTTTTTTTTTTTTTTTTTTGGCGTGGGGTTCCCCTTAAAATCCATACCAGACCTGAAGGGTCTGGTATGGAATTTAGGGGGAACCCCCACATCATTTTTTTTTTTAATTTTGGCCGGGGTTCCCCTTAATATCCATACCAGACCTGAAGGGCCTGGTATGGAATTTAGGGGGACTCCCACGTCATTTTTTTTTTTTAATTTTGGTTCGGGGTTCCCCTTTGGGGAATTCCCATGCCGTTTTTATCAATGAACTTCTATGTGTATTGTCGGCAATGCAATAGCCGCGGGTAGTTTTAAATGAGTTTTTTTCTTCAAAATGTCATTTTGCTGTCAGACTGTTCTAAACACAGGAAACATGCGCCCCTTTACAGGCATACTATAGACACCCCCCAGGTACAAAATTTAAAGGGATATTACACTTTTATTGTTTGACTTTAAGCATTATTAAAATCACTGCTCCTGAAAAAACGGCCGTTTTTAAAACTTTTTTTTGCATTGATCCATGTCCCCTGGGGCAGGACCCAGGTCCCCAAACACTTTTTATGACAATAACTTGCATATTAGCCTTTAAAATTAGCACTTTTGATTATTCATGTTCGTGTCCCATAGACTTTAACAGTGTTCGCGTGTTCGAACAAACTTTTTTTTATTGTTCGCATGTTCTGGTGCGAACCGAACAGGGGGGTGTTCGGCTCATCCCTACTAGTAGTACACACTAAAATGAAATGTTCAGTGACACTCTCTGGACCTTCCTTGTAGCACACATACAGTCAGGTCCATAACTATTGGGACATCAACACAATTCTAATCTTTTTGGCTCTATACACCACCACAATGGATTTGAAATGAAATGAACAAGATGTGCTTTAACTGCAGACTTTCAGCTTTAATTTGAGGGTATTTACATCCAAATCAGGTGAACGGTGTAGGAATTACAACAGTTTGTATAAATACCTCCCACTTTTTAAGGGACCAAAAGTAATGGGACAAGTGGCTGCTCAGCTGTTCCATGGCCAGGTGTGTGTTATTCCCTCATTATCCCATTAACAAGGAGCAGATAAAAGGTCCAGAGTTCCTTTCAATTGTGCTATTTGCATTTGGAATCTGTTGTTGTCAACTCTCAATATGAGATCCAAAGAGCTGTCACTATCAGTGAAGCAAGCCATCATTAGGCTGAAAAAAAACAAAACAAACCCATCAGAGGGATAGCAAAAACATTAGGTGTGGCTAGAACATTGGATGGTGACAAGGACTTTACTTTAAAGAGACAACCAGCCCGCATTCCCTGTATCCATGTACAGTAGAAAGTTTTTCCTCTAAATGGGATTTTAAAGGGCGTAAGTCTCAAGGAATATATCAAAAAGTGTAAAAAGTATATCGTTTTATTTTATCAAAAAATTAAAAACATGGCACATATAGGTGAAAAACAGAAATGAAAACAGAATGGATGCCAAAATTTACAAATAATGGTAATAAAACAAAAGTATACAGGACAAATTGACAGAACTACACTTAACCCCACAGGAGCTGTTTCAACAAACAGAACTGGTTAACAGTGTAGGCCCGATGCGTTTCGAGGTTTTATAATGGTTGCGACCTCTTCTTCAGGGGCTGGAGGTGAGGTATACGTCTGTCTAAAGAACATTTTATAGAAAAAAACACAAAAAAGAAACACACAATAAAACATACTGTATATCAAAAATAATGCAGTATATCAATCTATTTACATAATGTTGATATCATGGTATGTTTACAAAAAAGTGTTCTAACCATAATGTTGCAAGATCAGCATCAAATGGCATCCAGTTTGGGAGGAAAGAGGGGAAGAGATAGTTAGCCACCGGGGCCCAGACCCGAATATCAGTGCTGCCACCATGAGACCGAACCCATCCAGCAGATCAGGACCGGACACAAAGGGCGTCACGTCAGTCAGCTGGTGACACCTCAGGTGTTTGTACTTATGAATTGTCTTGTCAACTAAGGACCAAAAAAGGCATATAATAATGAAAAGCTATCCCAAAAGGGTAATCTAGTAATTGGGTCACTGGTGATTAAAAGAGGGGAGCTCTAATGGGTGCTTTTTATATGTACCTATTGGTGCATGGAGAATAAGGTTATCTCCATGCTGGCTCCAAAAGCGGATATCACCAAGTGCGTTCGTGGCCGAGGTCAGGAGCACAAGGGGTATCTCATCCATCAGCTGGTAACACCCCAGGTGTTTAGGATTATAAGAGGTAATGTCAACTAAAGACAAGGGGAGGAGAAAGCAGTGTGGTAAAAAGTATTGCTGAAATGGGTACTTTTCTCTTATAAACTAGCACCTGCTGGGGTCAAGTGGACATACCTAATAGCACATGGTGGGTAATTAATCCCTGTGCTGGCTCACATATAGAAGTTGTCTATGACGGCTGTTTGGTCTCAAATGCCGTGATACATGAAAAAATGGCAATAGGACACCTATGGTCAAAAGCTGCAGTGACAGAAAAAACATAAATAATAATGATGAGTAAGGGCTCTTGAGTGTATTGAAAAGCACAGAGTATAGTCATGTCATTAACTGCAATGATAGCAGAGTGCCGTATGGAATATCTTCCACACGTATCTATCACAGTACTGGTGCTCAGTATGTATGTGCATACTGACGCTCCACAAGACATTTTAAACACATCTTAAATTTTAAAAAAAGGAGGCTACAGGATTTACCTTACAAGATCATAGCAGCTGCGTGTTCAGTCCGGTATCCCTACCAGCATGAGAGCTGACAGTATTGTGTTTGGCTTAAATAGTACTGCTCATTAAGAGCACATACTAAACAGCTGATTACACTGAGGGCAGCGTCATCACTGACAGGAGAAGGCGCCCTCCGAGTCCCCGGCGCGCAGGCCAGCCCCCCGTCCCACACACGGGTCCAATCCAGGAGCTTATGACATCACATCCTGGAGAGAGTAAAGGACCCGTGCTGGGAGGGAACTGACGTCTGCGTCAGGCACCCGCGGCGTGCTGATTGCCATGACAATGGGATAAACACATCCCGGCCGTAGGCGATCATAAGGAGGGAGGCCAAACATTGCCAAAATGAAAATGGCATCTTTGGCCCCCGTGCGCCGAGTGCCAGATCCAAACGCCAACAGATACAGTCCCACATGGCCGCACCGTACCCGGATCCGAAACCCCGATGGCACAAGCATCCAATCCCAGGAGTGGACAGGAAATGCACAAAATTAACCCATAGATGGCCATAAGGGGAAGAAAAGAGAAGAGAAAAGCAGGCAAACAAATGGCTGGAAACAAAACTGCAGATAAATGGAAGGGGAATATATGAAAATAAATAAACATGTATGCATATTAATAAGAACAGTCTATATGAAAAAATACATTTATAATGGTATAGATGGAGATTTTTTACCCTTCTACTGACACTAACCCTGTTTTACTACGGATGGCTGATAACAGGCCAGATCCAGCCGAATACTAATTGTTCTACAAGAAATGGGACGTATTTCCACCAGGGGGGTCCCACTCGGATCCCCCTGAAGTGAAGCCCTCTAGAAAGGGTCTAAAGGACGTAGTGTCATTTAGACCAGGAGCCCTGGTGGCCTGGAGGCGATAAATCCACTTCTGTTCCTTTTGCAGCAGGATTTTATTCCAGTCCCCCCCCACGTAACCCTGGATGAACACGATCCAGAATCAGGAAGGACAGCCTGGGAAATATACCAGCGTGGAAAATGGAAACATGTCTGCCCAGTGGTAGACTGGGATTACACTAGATGAATGGGAACTAGTGCGCAAAACCACAATGTGGGCAAGAAAATCTTGAACCTGACGGTAAACCACCCGATGGAGAGCCGCCAACATAGACAGGTCCACTCAGTTCCCCAAATTACAATTAAATAAAAGATATGTGGCGCTATTCCATCAATCAGTAGTACCACTCAAAATATAAAATGTAATGGGCCGATCAAACCCCACCTTCTACAGTAAATATCCGGAGAAAGTACCCAATAAATATTAGCATACCAAGTGAATAAAAAATGGTGGAGATACAATTCTAAGGTATGGGAAAGTTTAAAATCTATAAATATACTATCAAGTGCTTAATCAACAATACCAGTTTCCCCTCGTTAAGTAAAAACAAAATATTTTTCTATGTGAATCTGTGAGAAAATAAAACTAACTTCTCAAATAAGATGCTCAAAACCAAAGTACATGTGATAATGATAAATCAGTGCCTTACAAACAAATCAATACCTCATACATATTCACTGTAAATGAAATAAATAAATATATGGATATAAATATAACTAATATGGTAAAGTGACCCTTAATCGTGAGTTTGCATATACAAATATTAAAGTGACAAAATAGTGCAAAGATATCATATGTTCAGCATAAAATGTGCAATAATTGATACATGGCCAAATGCAAATTTCAATCGTACCATAAAATTATAATAAATAAGTAATAAAAATAATAAATTAATAGGGCAGCCAATCCCACCACAGGGATGCTGTCCCAAACAGTGACAATAGTGTAGTAAAGTCCAAAAAAGTGCAGTAGTGGTAGGTGTTTTCCACAGCAAAGTCTTTACACACAGTGCTAAACCAATGTGCAGTGAATTTTTCTTTTTTCTATGCACGTTTTAGTGCATCTCCCAAGTGTTTCCCCCAGCCTCTCACCTCCAGAAGCGGCCCCCAATGGGCCAAGTAGAGCGGGTGGATAATAACTAGGAAAGGATGTGTTCCCTGCAGAGTGTCTTTAAGCATCAAATGAGTCTGTCTCTCATCCCCAGCTTCCAGCGCTTTCAGCGGTCCCAGCAATTTAATCAAGAACAGAGGAGAGGTCTCATGGTGTAGTATTTAAAAACACATTTATTTGAAAAAAACGTAATAACTTACATTAAAATAAGCAGCAAACGATAGATGTAAGCAAAGCTTCCGGGTTCGGCCGTCCCCGTGAAGCGTCGGCACCTGACTCCTCCTACCCTGACGCGTTGCATCACAGCACGTGACTTTATCAAAGGGATTACACGTTTTCATAGAAATTATGTGGCGGTAGGCCCTCCGCCAGAATTCCTGATTCGTCTTAGGTGTGGCTAAATCAACTGTTTGGAACATCCTTAAAAAGAAAGAACACACCGGTGAGCTCAGCAACACCAAAAGACCAGGAAGACCACGGAAAACAACTGTGGTGGATGATCGAAGAATTATTTTCCTGGTGAAGAAAACACCCTTCACAACAGTTAGTCAGATCAAGAACACTCTCCAGGAGGTAGGTGTATGTGTGTCAAAGTCAACAATCAAGAGAAGACTTCACCAGAGTGAATACAGAGGGTTCACCACAAGATGTAAACCATTGGTGAGCCTCAAAAACAGGAAGGCTAGATTAGAGTTTGCCAAACAACATCTAAAAAAGCCTTCACAGTTCTGGAACAACATCCTATGGACAGATGAGACCAAGATCAACTTGTATCAGAGTGATGGGAAGAGCAGAGTATGGGGAAGGAAAGGAACTGCTCATAATCCAAAGCATACCACCTCATCAGTGAAGCATGATGGTGGTGGTAGTGTCATGGTGTGGGCATGTATGGCTGCCAATTGAACTATATTTATTGATGATGTGACTGCTGATAAAAGCAGCAGGATGGATTTTGAAGTGTTCGGGCAATATTATCTGCTCATAATCAGCAAAATGCTTCAGAACTCATTGGACGGCGCTTCACAGTGCAGATGGAGAATGACCCAAAGCATACTGTGAAAGCAACCAAAGAGTTTTTTAAGGGAAAGAAGTGGAATGTTATGCAATGACCAAGTCAATCACTTGACCTGAATCTGATTGAGCATGCATTTCACTTGCTGAAGACAAAACTGAAGGGAAAATGCCCCAACAAGCAGGAACTGAAGACAGTTGCAGTAGAAGCCTGGCAGAGCATCACCAGGGATAAAACTCAGCGTCTGGCGATGTCTATGTGTTCCAGACTTCAGGCTGTAGTTGACTGCAAAGGATTTGCAACCAAGGATTAAAAAGTGAAAGTTTGATGGATGATTGTTAATCTGTCCCATTACTTTTGGTCCCTTAAAAAGTGGGAGGCACATATACAGACTGTTGTAATTCCTGATTACACTGTTCACCTGATTTGGATGTAAATACCCTCAAATTAAAGCTGAAAGTCTGCAGTTAAAGTACATCTTGTTCGTTTCATTTCAAATCCATTGTGGTGGTGTATAGAGCTAAAAAGATTAGAATTGTGTCGATGTCCCAATATTTATGGACCTGACTGTATGTCCAAACAACCAGCGATGCAATTGATGACCTGCCATACTGTGAAATGTAACGTTCCCAAACTCAGTTTGTGTTACACTGCACTTCCTCTCACATACTGCTTTAAATATATAAATTACAGATCAAAATCTACTGCTTTAATTTACATTCCTTTTAATATTATCACTATGGAAACACAACAGGTCCATTTTGAGAGGAATTTGTTTAACAGAAGCTACAAGGAGTACAAGAGGAGTGTGAATGAAATGTGGATCTCATACTTCATCCAATAAACAGCAACGTAAAGTAACGTATGTCAAGGGATTTCTGCCCGAGCCTGTTTACATTTGCACAATTACACTTAAAAATTCTGTAACAATACAAATCCCTCTTGGTCATAGCCACTGTACTCAATCTGTTTATCTGTTATGTCTATGGAAATAGCCTTAGATGTATTATGGTTATACAGGGCATTCAATGTTAAACCACCACTTTACACTATTGTAAAGAATGTCTCTCTACTGTAGATTAAACAGAAGCTTTATTTAAGTCACCTCCAAACCCATGGAAATACATTTCATAATGCCATTTATAAGCAAATTACTTTACAGTGAGTTTAAAAAGCCATAACGTACATTATGCATCTTATTCAGATGACTTACCATCTTTATGCAATTGAGAAGAAAGAGAGAGAGTGTACGCAAGTATGCGTCTGCTTTAAATCAATGTATTTTAGCCTATGAGGAACACAGCAATATTAAAATATGCATTCAGTTTCATACAATAAGCAATAGACTAGGCATTTGCTCAGTATGAGTTAGTACAATTCCAAGCACAAGGAAACGATTTGCACATAACTAGACACATTGCACTAGATCTGTTTCTTCACTTTCTGAACTCATGGCATTGACATCTGCTTAGAGGAACTTATTTCCCATGTTGCCCTGGCACACTGCATATATTGCCCTAAACAGAGGCACAAAGTAGACAAGGTCAATTGAAACATATGTCAATTCACACACCTCTAAAGCACCGTGAAGTTAAGCATGTCTTTACATGTGAAGCAGTTGCATACAGGTGTTATATACAATAGGCAGGGAGCAAAAATAATAGACATAGTTGTGACATGTTGGTATGTAATTTTTAACAAAGGCATTTGGGTAATATAGGTTTATTCAATTAGGGTAATGGAAAGACTTTATATTTGTTAGGTATTTGATATGACTCAATCACAAAAAGATGTTTTAGCTGTTCTTTTTTTTTGGTCACCTGCAAATCTCAATGCAACAAGAAAGTTGAATCCAGCCAAGCAAAATGAGGCCTAGTGCTTCTGGCTATAAACATTCAAATCAGATTTGGATGTCAGTAATCCAATCACCAGAAGTTATTTCTTACCCTTGATGTAGCTGTGTAGCTAAAGATAGATAAATAAAAAATCCAAACCAGCCAATGGATGCCCCCTGAAGAGCATTACTTGGCCAAACACAACCTGCTTATTGCCTAAAGCTGTATATAGATGATTTTTTACCCAATGCAATGAAATGTTGGCTTTTGTGAATGACTATAAAATCATAATGATGTTTACAAAATGAACACAACAACTAATCTAAAGTTAAACATAGTTACATAGTAGGTGAGGTTGAAAAAAGACACAAGTCCATCAAGTCCAACCTATGTGTGTGATTATGTGTCAGTATTTCATTACATATCCCAATCCAAATATCCCATTACAATTAATTTAAAATATTTCATCCTGATAGTGCTGGTGATGTTGCAAAGTTTAAGCTTAAAGCTGAAATCTAGGCAGATATAAAAGACACAAATTAATTCAGTTTTGGGGGTGGGGCGCGCGTCCGGATGTGAGCGGCGGCGGACGTGTTGGAGAGGAGCTCCGGGTATCCTGAAAACCATCCTCAGCCATTTGTGCCTTTAACCACTGAAAATACCTGCCTGTAGGTTTCTCCTACACCATCTGCTGCTCCCTATATTGCAAGGTTTGGGCCCGTGATCTTCTGGGGAACCATCGATCATCCACAGCCGTGGCTGCCGCCATTTTCCCAGGTTACAGCAGGCTAGAGGGAGCTGTTCCTGGCCTGGTGGAGAGGTAGGGGACCCCCTCATCATCCGGCCTACCCCCCAGGTGCTTGACAGAGCTCGATGGTCCGTGGGGCCATTTTAATCACCCGTCGCCGGCCTGGTTTGGAATCGGGAGCATGGATACTGCTGCGCTCACACATCCCACCATCCTGCTGGAAAAACGGCTCAGTTAACTGGTAGTGATTGCCTGGGGCCCAGCATCCTTATTCACCCCCCTGCCTTCACCCTGGCTCCCTGGGCCTCTCCAGCATAGTGCCCACGGTCAGCCCTTCTCACTGGACTGTCACCCAGCAAGTTACACGGGGGGCTGCTGGCGACTACTGCCCACCTCTCTGGGCTGCGAATTTCCGGGACTAAATACCTGCGGCATACCTCTAGTACCCTCCTGACTGCTGCACTGGGCCCTGAAGACTACCCTCTGTTGAGACTAGGATCCTAAAGCCTGTGCTGCATTGCTGCCCTGGTGAGTATCCCAGTGGTGAACACTATATCAGTGTCTGACTGGCTGCTGTGTGGCTGTGGGGGGTCCTCTCCCTCTCCTCATTCTGATTATAAGCTAAAGGCTGACTATTCCCCTGCTCCATTCTATCAACCTCTTGCCTTCAGCTTCATGGGCCCTAAGCACCGGCCTAAAAATTCATCCACACCAGGCCGTCCGGCTCCTGCATCAGCTACACAGCCTGACTCTTCTCTCATAGGGAGGCTGCAGGAACTGCTGACTGAATTAGCCATGGAGCCTGAGGCTTCCCCGAGTGCGGCTGCCCCTGCCCCACCCTCCCAGGACAGCACTGCATTGATCCTGGCCTCCATTGAACAAAGCAAAACCTCCATGCTGGTGAGAATAGACCGCCTAGCTGAAGAATGTAATCTCATTAGAAACGACCTGGATAAGATTAGGGGCAGGCTGACTGAATCAGAAACCAGAATTTCTGCCAATGAAGATCTTACAGCTAACCACTCCAATACCATAGCAGACTTGCAACGCACAGTAAAATTGCTTGTCGCTAAAGCCGATGACGCAGAAAACAGGGTGAGATGCAACAATGTTTGAGTCCTGGGTCTCCCGGAGGGGGAGGAAGGTGACAGACCGGCAGAGTTCGCGGAAGAATTCTTCAAAAAACTGCTTTGCCTCGCGGATATCTCCTCGACCTATGTCGTTGAGTGTGCCCACCGTGTACCCACGGGACGCATTATCCCTGGTGCGAATCCCCGACCCTTCTTGGTTCACTTCCTCAACTTCAGGGACCGAGACAGGATCCTTTCCGCAGCTCAAAAACATCCTTTTTCTCCAGTATGGCAACTCCTCAGTCCTATTATTTCCAGATTTCTCAGCCGACCTACAGCGCAAGAGGAAGTCCTTCAATGATGTCCGTAAGTGCCTACGTGAAAAGGACAATAAATACAGCATGTTGTATCCCAGCCGTCTCCGGGTCCCTCACAATGGCTCGGTCAGGTTCTTCGACTCTCCGGCTGATGCAGATGACTGGCTAAACAGCCTGGGGTGAGCACCAGATATTATCCCTCACTACAAGTGGCTCCCCGACAGTTTTTATAAAAATTCTATCTCCCTTCCGGATCTGGGCTCGTTGGGGTTTTGTCCAGTCATCAGTCTGTTGTATAGCCCCTTGGGTCTTATCACCTAAGGTTGTTGCTAGTTGACTCCTGAACCCCCCCACGCAGGACTTATCCATTATTTTGAGTGGGAGACCAATCTAACCCTGGGAGCTGGTATGTTTAATTTACCCCTGACTATGATTTTTCTCTTGCTAGAGCCATTGATCACTGGAGATTCCTCTAGTTCAGGACTAGACATACAGTACTTCTACATTCTTCTACTCCGGAGCTACCTTGTTGGACACAACTCACTAAAGTATCTAACCCACCCCAGTTTTTCTTTACGCCAATTGAAGAGGCATCAGCGGCACTGAATCGCCGCACTTTGGAACTTTTCATAGAAGTCTGAAGTTCTAAGAGTTTTGAGTTCAGGTTTTGAGTATTAAACTGGCCATAGTTCTGTTTTTTCTTTTTTCTCTGTTAGGGGTACTTCATGGTCAGTAGGGAGTTTATAGGTTACTGTTTTGTTTTTTTTTGTTTTTTTTTAATATATATTCACATGTAATGTGTTTTTATTAGTGATCGTAATGAACGAGCCTGGGTATGCCCAATAGGCTCTGTATTGTTTTGTTCTCACCTTAAAATTACAATAAAGATAACTTTATAAAAAAAAACATTAATTCAGTTCTTTAGTAACACCTTCCCACCCAGCTTATAGTCAAATGAGAGCAGGCGGGAGCTCTCTCATTCTGGGTGGACATCATATGATGTCTTCCTAAGAACGCACCTCACACGCGCCCCACAGGCCACTCAGCAGCACAATCTGTCACCTGCTGTGTCCATTGGGCACAGCGGATGACAGATCAGTATACTGGCCCGCTGCCAGTATCATGTGATCACTGTAACCAATCACAGCTGATCACATGACAATTGTACACAATGGTTTCCATTCCTAAAATTCATTGTGTGTTGATCTCTGTGATTTGACACAGTGATCACACGATACAGATCACAGACCAATCACAGACAATGTGTATCATGTGATTAGCTGTGGCCAATCACAGCTAATCACAATAGTAAACACTGAATGAATTGTTTCCATTCAGAATAAATGTTTCCTTTGAAACGCATTACCGCCCCCGAACATTGGTGGGACTTTTGTCAGCTGTCAAACCCAGGCTCCGTGAGCTGGTGGTGAGAGATACAGACCAATGCCAATCCACACTGACAGCTCTGCATTCCACAAGCCTCTGTACTGCTGATACATGCTGACAGCCCTGCAGTGTCCTATCCAGTTTCTATGCTGACTATCAAGAATTAATTATGTAAGTGTACTATTTTTTCTTGTTGAATAAAATGTTATTATTTTACTAACGAGGATCCTGCACTGCTTTCAATTTGTTGTTTGAGCTCCTGTGGTCTTACTGGATCCTTTTTGGCAAGCTGCAAAACCTCTGGTATATGGAATAGCCCTGATCTACAGTACCTTATCCCTGTGACTGTTTCTTGGGAAGCTGGACCTTATAGTGCGCCTAACTGGTTTATGTATTTTTCACACAAAACCCCAGGGAACTTCCCTCCGCTACAACATTGAAAATGCACAAGTCCTTTAAATAACACGCTTTGGGAATGCCTTAAACATGCTTGTGAGGTTAGGGAACATTATAACGTGGCCCTTTAAAATTGACAAGTTCTTTTACAAATGGAGGCCAGCGGTGTTTCATATAGCGACAATAGCACTACCACTGCTAAATGGCGGATCCCTGACTGGCTTCTGTTTTTAAGCAAACAGGCCCAGGATCATAGATTATGACATTGACCAGCATTGTTTGTTTACAAACAAAAGTCAGCTGAGGATCTGTCATATGTGAGAAGTGTAGCAGCAGGGCAACATCATCGGCAGGTGGATCTTCATGGAGGTGTGAAAACATCATCTGGCAGCTTGGAAACATCATTGATTGGTGAGTTGTCATAATTGACCAGGAACTACATTACCTCAGGGTAATCTATAGCATGCAGTTAAGATCAATACTAGAAAAAATGCCTGCAGAAAATAAACAGTAATATATATATATATATATATACATATACATATCCCACTTTTAAGTACACAATGGGGTTTATTTACTAAAGCTGGAAAGTGCAAAATCAGGCTCACTTCTGCACTTCTGCATAGAAACCAATGAGCTTCCAGGTTTTATTACCAAAGCTTATAAAACAAAACGAAAGTTGTGACACTTTCAAACGAATGGGATTTTTGTAGGAAGATAGTACGTCTATTACCCAGTAGGCATGAATGAGTAGAATATTTAAAAAATATGATTTTTATTTAAATTGTAATAAAAAAAGGAGGAATATACAAAACAAATATATAAATATACAATAGTATGACCATCCAGTATTGTTGTTCAAGGTTCAATGGTGCTTGTCAGCCAACATGTTTCGCAGAAAACGAATTGCTTCGTCAGGGCATAGATCGGCATCGCTGATTCATTTGAACTATATAGATAACAGATAAATAAATATACTACAATTATATGGTGGTCATACGTGCTCATGTAATCATATACAATACAAAGATATTTAATCAAAACATTCAATCTGATAGTCTCACCTACTGGTGCAAGTTTAAGATTGAAAGCACACACCGCCATTGCCAGGCATCATCCACCGCACCAACCGGTGCAAAAAATCCAGGGGTGCCAGATCCCAACCGGATAGTACCAACTAGACATGTGCATTCGTTTTCGTCCGAATGCATTTTCGTCCGAATTTCAGGTATTTTCGTATCGTTTTAACAAACGATAACGAAAGTGCAGAATCCAAAAAACGAAAGATCCGACATAAACAAATGCTTTATTTTCGTTTTCGTTGCTACAACAGTTCGATATAGATAGGAGATTCGACATGATAATGACAATAACAATCTGTGTCCATCAAACCTGTGGTCGAATGTGCCTAACCTTAACTCTATTAGTCCAAGATTATTCTACATAGAGAGAAAAGATTTGACATAGAGAGAAAAGATTCGACGTAGGGGAGAAAAGATTCGACGTAGGGGAAAAAAGATTCGACGTAGGGGAGAAAAGATAAATAAAAATAATGATGATGATGAATGTTATTGGCTGATTGTAACCAAAGAGGAGGAGCAGTAAAATAGCTAGAACTAAGTACACACGTACTTTGGCTTATGGTGTCTGTTGAAAGTTCTGAGAAGATTCGACGGAGCAGGTAAACTATATGGCGTCGTACAGTTTAGCTGCTCCGTCGAATCTTCTTTGAACATTCGACAGACACCATAAGCCTTCAATGACAGATTCGACCTTAATTTAGATTTTCGGACTAATGCAATTTTTAACGAAAAACGAAATAAATAAAAACGAATTTCGGGAGTAACTAAATAAATGTATTTTTCAGACGAAAACGAAATTCCGAAACAAAATATTTCAGTGTGCACATGTCTAGTACCAACAGAGGAACTGGACCACACAGTAGCAGGGCAAGGATCTAATATAGTATATGTGGGAAAAAGGAAAAGAAGAAAAGGCAAATGGAGCCAATAAATTCCTGATCCAAGGAAAAAATATATATAGATATATATATAATTGATCCATGCAGTATAACAAGTGAGAAGACATTGTCATTAAAATTAAACTATTAAATAAAGTTTAAATAAGTGTATGAAGGTTATGGCCATCTATACTAGAAAATCGATCTTGGTATAGGGGGCAGGTAGCTATGTCTGTATATGAGGTTATATTTGGTGTGTAGTATAATTATGCATTAAACACCCTGATCATGCACAGATAAAGCCAATCGCATGATCACCTAGTGATTCCAGGCAGCTGTAGGAGAAATGTCAGTATTGACTTAAATGCTGCATATAGCTGGTAGAACTAATAGAGACATACAGTACTAAATACTGCTACATATAAATGATAAGGACCCCAAAGGTCCTAAAAAGTAACATAGCTGCCAGGCATTAAAGGATTACCAGGTAAGTGACCATTATCTTTTACTCTATGATAAACAGGAATTAGCCTCCCCCAGACTGGAGGCAAACAATGCATAAGCAAAAAACCAGATGCCCTCCTACATAGCAAAAAAGATCCAACATCGTAATTACCTGTAATAGTTTAGAGGTCGTGGCTCCTCACTTAGATATTACCAAAGCTTAATTGAACAATCTGGGGTAAGAAGCTCATTGGTTTTTATGCAGAAGTGAGCCTGATTTTGCACTTTTCAGCTTTAGTAAATAAACCCCATTGTGTACTTAAAAGTGGGGTATGCCTGTATACTGTTAAACTAATGTTAATCGTTAAACAGGAACACAGGAAAAAAGAGGAATAACTTTATCTTGCTTGAAATAATGATCTGCGACTCAATCCATAAACTGCACTTTATGAGAAAGTGTGTCAGGTAGCTGAAATTCAAGAGGTTACTAGGACATTGAAAGTCTGGAATTTTCCAGCAAAACAGTTAAGATAGTTAATGATTAATATTATGGCCTTGTGAAAATAAACTGCTTTTCTTTTATATACTTATGTGTTAGCAGAAAAAAAGGAGCTGAACTTTTCATGAGCCATATACAGTAAACTATGTACATAAATTAAATGAATTGCCTGTAACCAATTAATGTGAGTAGCCAAACCACCTGCACAACCTGGAAGGTTTGACAAATATTCATAGGGTAAGGTTACACTGAATAAATACAGACACGTTTTGTTCTCTTAAGGCTGTACAGTCATCTTGTCTGATATGCCAAAAGTATATATGAGCAGTTGTTTTTTTTTTTTTGTTGTTTTTTTTAATTCCTGAAACACAAGAAGTAGAGTTCACAGTGTAGAGCAGATTATTACTTTTTAACTGGAAATATAAAATGCTATTGCACTTCCAGGAAATTATAGGTAGAAAGTATGGCTGTGAAGGTTCTCGTTTCTTCAGGTCATAGTATACAGTATCTGTTAGTAGACAGTAAAAACTCAGAAAAAAACTCCCTCCCTCCTTGCCACCCTGTGTCTATCAAGCCCAGAAATACACTGATGCCACGTACACACGAGTGGAATGTCTGACAGAAAAAGTCAGACGGGAGCTTTTCATCGTATATTCCGATCAAGTGTATGCCTCATCTGACTTTTTCCGTCAAAAATTCTGACAGACCTAGAAAGAGAACATGTTCTAAATATTTCCGATGGAACCAATTCCTATCGGGAAAACTGCTCGTCTGTATGCTGTTCCGACGTACCAAAAACTACGCTTGCTCTGAAGCAAGTACGAGACGGAAGCGCTCGGTGTGGTAAAACTAGCGTTCATAATGGAGCTAGCACATTCCTCACGCAGCAAATTCTGTGATCTTTTGCAAATAAGGAAAAAAGGTGCACTAAAATAGCCACGTCCGAAATATTGAGGAAACAAAAAAAGGGTACTACAAAGTATTACCAGAAGGGCGGACTTTATAGGCTAAGAAACAATGGAGAGGAAAAGTAGTATAAATAATGAAGTTTATTAGAATTTACATAACATAGAATAATCAAAAGGGGATAAAAAGCATAACATATATGCATCTGTATTTATGTGCAGTGAGCCCTTGTATGTCTAAACGTTTCACCGTTAGGCTTCTTCAGGACACAGCCAAGGTTCAAAGACGAAACAGATAACAGAACATATTTCTCTATCTTGGTTGGATTACACTGTCAAATATACCCAAGATCAGATGAACGGTGAGTTTTGAAAGTACAAATAAATCACAGTTTGTTTGGCTAAGTCTGTGAGCAGGGGCAGAAGAAGGCTTGTATTCCAAGATCACAGTGGCGTCCACAGTATATAAGACCTTAATTAAGCTTCAGCAGTGCTAGTGGCTAAATAAAACCTGACAACCAATCGCTGTATATTCACAGTTCATGTAAAAAACATGCCCCTGGGAGACAAAAAAATTATGCGCCAAAATTACTGTAATGTGCAGGAATTTTCTGTCTTTTTATGTGCAAAAGTACTTTTGCACATAACATTGCAAGCAGATTAAACAAAAACATTCTTGGCCGACATTAAATTTCTCACCCCCTCTGATGGCCCATTGTAAAAATTTTAGGGGGGGGTTTGAGGTGACTTTGGGAGCCAATAAAAGCCTCTGGCACTCTGCCTGAATTTAAGGACACGCATAACATTTGTACACATTTTAGGGGGTGTTTTGGGTAAAGCACTACAATGGAGCTGACAAAATACATTGTTAAGTGACTAGGCTAGGTGTATATGGGCCCAGAATAGCATGCTGGGGAGGTTAGTGAAGACAAATATGCTTGTAGGCAAAAAAAGGAGCATTAAAAGATTCAAGCATGCATGAGGATAAAGGGGACATTCACAGCATATTCCAATCATGATAATTAGGGAATAATGAAATAAATACAATACATTAGCAAACATTAAATACATAGAATGTGATGTTAAAGGATAAAACTTACCCTAATATAGTCCTTCTGCAGGACCTGAATGATGGCAGAACAGGTCTCTGGAATAATGATCGCCAGAGCCTGGGGGAAAAAGCCTATCGAGAACTTGAAGTCCTGTAGTCTTCTCCCAGTCGCCAAGTACCGCAAGGTGGCAACTAGCCTCTGCTCCAGAGTGATGGCTTGCCACATGCAGGTGTCCTGCTTCGTGATATAAGGGGTGAGCAAAGCCAGCAGACAGTGAAAAATGGGGTCCATCATCCAGAGAAAGTTCCTGAAATCATCAGGATTATTCTCCTGGATCTCACGCAGCAGAGGCATATGAGAGAATTGGTCACGCTGGAGTAACCAATTCTTGGTCCATGAATTCCTCCTCACCCTGTTCATGGACTGGGCTTGGGTCAAAGTATAAACCCCAACACCAAGCCCCCACACAGCACGAACTCTGCGACGAGTATATACCCGCAAAATGGTTTCAAAACGGTCGGCTGGTCAGAACGAACTTAACAGAACACACTGAAGAACAGCAAAGCCTGTGAAGAGCGAGCTGAAAATCAGCAACAAGTGGACAAGAACGCACTGAAAAACACATACGAACTGACTGCACGCACTGAAAACCAGATACAAACCCACAAGCACAAACTAAACAGCAGTAAAACGATCTGAAAAAGCAGGAGTCTGAAAAGCGCGAATCGTCTCTTTATCAAACGTCTACTAACACGAGATTAGCAGAAGGAGCCCAAAGGGTGGCGCACTGGGTATTGAACTTCCTTTTTCTAGTCCCGTCGTACATGTTGTACGTCAACATGTTCTTGATGGTCGGACTTTGGTGCGATCGTGTGTACGCAAGACAGTTTCAGCGAATTCCGTCTGAACTCTGTCAGAAAAGCTTTCAGAGTTTATTCTGACGGGAAAACCGGTCGTGTGTACAGGGCATGAGACAGAAGCTTGTACATCCCAATCCCCTAGCACATGTCAAGTAACTTTGTATATGCAGTTCTGTGTAGTGAGTAATGTAAAGACTTATACATTTGGGAGACCAGGCAACCTCTTTACAAACGAATGGCCCTACATAGGAACACAAATTTTACAAGACAAGCCTTAAGGAAATTGGACATTCTTTGGAAGACAGTGAGAAGCACATTTTAGACAACTGATTCACAAGAGGCGTTAAAGAGGCTATCTACATTAAACTGAAACAACCATCATTGAACAGCAGTGGGGGCAGTCAACACTATCTGTCTTCCACATATAATGGCTTTTTAACATGTCTACCCTGGCGGTTTGACAATAATATACACCATCAGCCATGTAAATTGAAATAATAACATTTATGAAGCCTTCCTGAAACCAAGTGTGGGATTATGTAACTAGAACAGGGTGACTTCACAATGTTTACACCTCCCATCCTGTTCCTAGACAATAACATCTGCTTTTCCATGGTAATTGGATCAAGTTGTTGGTGCTACCAGTTTGGATATACTTTAAATGATGGGGTATGTTCCTGCAATTAGAACTATAGAAGTGGCTTGGACAATACTATAAAACTTTTCCAACATTACAAAATTATTCCAGTTGAATGTGACTAACTACTTTTAGAGATAGATATTAAAGTGGTATTAAACTTAAAAGCAAAAATGTATTATATTTCAGCTTACCAACTCCAATTTGTTAGTGTATCTAAATCTGCAAATACATCTAACACCCCCCAGACTGTCAATGTAGCTGTGCAAAAGTGTCCCTGTGCTCCTTTATCCAAAGTGGAGGCACTCTAATACAGGAGGTGTATTACTGGTCAGATCACCAGGAGAAAACAGAGGGAAAAAAGCCTAAAAAAAGAAAACTAATGCAACCACCACATCTAATGATTGGTAAACTGCAGTATACTTTATTTTTGGTTTGGGGTTTAATACCACTTTAAGCTTATCAGCCAATGCTTTGCTTGAGGAGCGAGCAACCAGGTGTAGCCCTCTTTTGGGGGATTATGATTATTGGCCCTCCCCAAACAGAAATATTGCACTAAACCTGTAGAAAAATAAGAGAACCAGAACCTTTGCTAAGTGGAAGAGTGGAATTGATTTTTGATTGAAAATGTATACTTTATTTTGCATAAAAATATACAAAAAACAAATACTTCAAAAGGGTACATTCCACTCTGTACTGCAACGCAGTGCATAAATACACTACATAACAATACAGTTCCCGAGCATACAAATAAATTACATTCATCCTGCGGTATGATGCCTAATGTGTTGTGCAGAGTAGTAATACCCTGAACCATCACATCATGCATGACACCGCATTACCCTGAAAGCATTGACTAAAAACATGTAACTAGCCAGTTGAATAACTAAATTGCATTCCAATAGGCAACAGGTGTGATGGGGGGTGGGGTATAGGGAAGGGAGAAAAAGAGTTCACAGGCCCGCAGCTTTATTGAACTGCCAAAGGATACACAGGGGGGAGGGGGGGTAAAGGGGAAATCTTCAGACATCCTCTTCCTCCTTAAAGTCCATCAAGTTATAGTCTCTGAGCAGACAGTGAACCAGTCTGCGACAGTTCTCGATGGACATCCTCTCCCACTGGTGGGAGCTTTCTGGCGCACCATACATCGTCCTTAAAGCAACACAGCACCCGCCAGGCACTGTCAATGTCCTCCTGTGAATGGGTTCCACAGAAAAGTACATTCAACACACCAAAGTGGAAGAGTGGAATTGATTGTAAAGTTGACAGTGCCTCCACCCAGAACAGAGCCTTTGTGAACAGAGAGGATTCTCTTCCTGGGAAATTAACCAGTAATCTAATCAAAGTAATTGGGAGTATGGAATACCTACTGAGTGGAGATAGAATACCTACCGCGTGGAGTGTCTGACCATTCCCCTCTGGTGGCCCAACTACCCTTGTCACTCTCTAGGACCCCACAGAAACTGAATGCCTTTTGACTGCATCTGTTCCCCTTTCATGACCATATAGCTACCCAAATACATGATTTTATTACCAATGTAATTGGGAGCAGAAAAACTACTGCAACCAGCATATAACATTAAACATAAGTATATAGATGCACACCAGTATGAACATAATACAAGCTTTTTACAAGAAAAGATTAAAGTGTTTGTTAACCCCAATATATATATATAGATATAGATATATCTATATATATATCCTTATCCCTTAAAGCAGATTAAACAGCACAGTGCTTGTGCTGTGTAATATGCCCCCCTCTAAACTGTAAAAAAACCTCACTGAACCTGCCACTTCCTGTATCTCCTCTCTGTACTGACCATGAAAATCAGGGCTGCTGATCTCTGACCACCGTGGTCAGAGTGCGTCCCTCCATCATAGGCAGCCCTGCTCTGCTGTCATCTCTCCCCCTCATTCCCTCCTCCCTCCCTGTCAGCTCCTTTCTGTGTATCTCCGTCTCCACCCCAAGCATTTTGGAGGCATGGCTGTGGCACAAGCTCCAACAACAACTGTCCTGCATCCTTCCCAGCTACCAGCAGAGTTAGCCAGTTTTCCGTGAAGGAAAGGTAATGTCCCTGCCCTTGCCTGCTAGACCATGAGTCAGTGGTAATATGAGTGTATAAACAAAAACAAAAATACCTTGCGCTAACTCAAAAACGTGTTAATCTAAAACATGTAAGCCGCTGACACTGCAAATAGAGATTTTGCTGAAAACTGTAAGTATATAAAGTGGGTGCAGCGCTATAAATACAAAGTGATTCAAGAAAAAAGTGAACAATTATGAATAGTATTGTATAAACCATAAGTGTCCATCATGAATAAATCAAACAGTCCATCTTAATAGAGAAACACTAATAATCACCACGTGAGTGTATAGTGAACACAAAAGGTCAAAATAGTCCCCCGAATGATGGAAGCAGATCATGAATATTGGGCATAAAGATGGTTGATGCTATATAAGCTTTATAGGTCTGGTGGCAACCTTGCCAATCAGGAGAAAATCCAAAAATGGAAATAAAATTATATAAACAGTCTTGGTGACCTTCTCCGGGGTTTGATGCACCAGATAAAGATGTGCAGATACCACCACCCGTATGAAATGGAGGCTTACCAAACAGTTGGGACCCAAAACAGCGTATGCTGTATGAGTCAAAAAAGCTTAAAAGTTGCCCCCTGGCGGATGATGGGGAGATCCCAGTGGTACACTGGAGTTCTAGGGATGCCTCAGCGGGATGTCTTTTATTTAAGAAGAACAAATCAAGCGCTTGTAAATAAAAAATGGCGGCAGTGGAGTCCTCCCGACGCGTTTCGTCTCATAGGACTTCTTCTGGGGTACCTACCCACTGCAGCCATGTTCCTTTTTATAGGCACTGAGACCCCTGTAATGAGAATCCAGCTCCCCAAATTCCGTCATCCGCACTTCCGGGTTTGGCCAAAATGGCGGACCCGCGTGCTTCCCAAGCCTCATTGTCGTGCGCTCCAGCGTCCCGACCAGACGCAGACAAAAAACGTCTCCATCGGAAGTGGCACACCACAATCACCCCTCCACCACAGTGGCCCATCGCTCACCGCAGTGTGAAGCACAGGTGAGAGAAGCGGCCCCCGGAATTACACGTCCCCATGCGTTCCACATTCTGCGCATGCGCACGGCGTGACGTAATTACCCAACCTCACGCATGCGTGCGTCGAGACGTAACTCACGCGGTATCCATAGTGATTTGGGGAAATCACATGATCGGGACTATGCTCTGTAAACAGGAAGGGGTTGGTTTAGCCTAAATGTAGTTAGATAGACCGGAAGTGATTGCGCAGTGTACGCAATGAATGGAAAGTATATAACATAGAAGACTTGGTCAGAATAAAGAAGTGATGTTTGTTATTAAATTTGGTGAGCTTCCATATACAATAACAAAATGAATAATTAAAAGGCCCCATACATTAAATATAAGTGGGCTTAGGAGATGGATTCTCATTTTCTCAAGTACCATAAGTCTATTGGTCTTATATATATATATATATATATATATATATATATATATATATATATATATATAAAACAGTTCTTATGTCCCCTAAAGTTAACAAACCACATATACAATTTGAAAGCACTAAGATAAACCTAATGATTCCAAGTTAGAAATTATACATACATGTGTACCTATAGTTACAATCATGAAAAATATAAAAAATAAAAAATATCTATTTTTCAGATGAGTATGTGAGTGGGTGTGTATAATTACTGGCACTCACATCCACATATCCAGGTCTGAACATCAGACACCTAAGACCACTATGAATCATCTATAAAAGCGTTAATATCTACCTCAACGTTCATACCCTGGGGAAAAAAGGTCTGTAGTTCGTACGCCCAAAACATTTCTAAACGGGATACCCCTCTAATTCTGGCTCCTCCCCTCCATGATGGAACATACTTATCTATGATGACAAATTGAGATCCAGCGGGGTTGCTATTACGGAATTGTTTGTAGTGTTTGGGTACAGTATGTTTGGGGTCCCTGCTTTTAATTAGGGCTATGTGTTCTCCTACTCTGGTGGTGAATGTTCTAGTAGTACGTCCTATATATTGTTTGTGGCACGGGCAAGTGATAAGGTACACTATATATCTTGTGCTACACGTGCAAAACGGTTTCACTGTATATTTTTTCCCCGTAGTAGTGGATGTAAACTCCGTAATTTTCCGCTTGTCCAGTGTGTTGTGTTGACAGACAACGCACTTTCTACAAGGGTAGAAACCTGTCATATTGTGAAAAAATGAAGGACGAGATGGTGGATTAATCACATTGGACTTTGAGACACTTTGGACTATGAGATCCAAAGGGCCACAAACAATGATAGGAAAAATCTGCTCGAGATTAAGCCCAAGAAAGATCCTGACGAAAAACTCAAATGGGCTATGTTGACATCCTTTTCAATTCAACATAGACAAGTTCAAAACATCGTGAAGAAACATTGGGAGGTGTTGAAGCAGGATAATGTTTTGGGTACACTCCTCCCTGGTGACACCAAAGTCATATTCCGGGGAGCACCGTCTTTACAGGGCCGGATAGCCCCCAATGTGATTAATCCACCATCTCGTCCTTCATTTTTTCACAATATGACAGGTTTCTACCCTTGTAGAAAGTGCGTTGTCTGTCAACACAACACACTGGACAAGCGGAAAATTACGGAGTTTACATCCACTACTACGGGGAAAAAATATACAGTGAAACCGTTTTGCACGTGTAGCACAAGATATATAGTATACCTTATCACTTGCCCGTGCCACAAACAATATATAGGATGTGCTACTAGAACATTCACCACTAGAGTAGGAGAACACATAGCCCTAATTAAAAGCAGGGACCCCAAACATACTGTACCCAAACACTACAAACAATTCCATAATAGCAACCCCGCTGGATCTCAATTTGTCATCATAGATAAGTATGTTCCATCATGGAGGGGAGGAGCCAGAATTAGAGGGGTATCCCGTTTAGAAATGTTTTGGGCGTACAAACTACAGACCTTTTTTCCCCAGGGTATGAACGTTGAGGTAGATATTAACGCTTTTATAGATGATTCATAGTGGTCTTAGGTGTCTGATGTTCAGACCTGGATATGTGGATGTGAGTGCCAGTAATTATACACACCCACTCACATACTCATCTGAAAAATAGATATTTTTTATTTTTTATATTTTTCATGATTGTAACTATAGGTACACATGTATGTATAATTTCTAACTTGGAATCATTAGGTTTATCTTAGTGCTTTCAAATTGTATATGTGGATTGTTAACTTTAGGGGACATAAGAACTGTTATATATATATATATATATATATATATATATATATATATATATATATATATATATATATATAAGACCAATAGACTTATGGTACTTGAGAAAATGAGAATCCATCTCCTAAGCCCACTTATATTTAATGTATGGGGCCTTTTAATTATTCATTTTGTTATTGTATATGGAAGCTCACCAAATTTAATAACAAACATCACTTCTTTATTCTGACCAAGTCTTCTATGTTATATATTTTCCATTCATTGCGTACACTGCGCAATCACTTCCGGTCTATCTAACTACATTTAGGCTAAACCAACCCCTTCCTGTTTACAGAGCATAGTCCCGATCATGTGATTTCCCCAAATCACTATGGATACCGCGTGAGTTACGTCTCGACGCACGCATGCGTGATGGTTGGGTAATTACGTCACGCCGTGCGCATGCGCAGAATGTGGAACGCATGGGTACGTGTATTCCGGGGGCCGCTTCTCTCACCTGTGCTTCGCACTGCGGTGAGCGATGGGCCACTGTGGTGGAGGGGTGATTTTGGTGTGCCACTTCCGATGGAGACGTTTTTTGTCTGCGTCTGGTCGGGACGCTGGAGCGCAGGACAATGAGGCTTGGGACGCACGCGGGTCCGCCATTTTGGCCAAACCCGGAAGTGCGGATGACAGAATTTGGGGAGCTGGATTCTCATTACAGGGGTCTCAGTGCCTATAAAAAGGAACATGGCTGCAGTGGGTAGGTACCCCAGAAGAAGTCCTATGAGACGAAACGCGTCGGGAGGACTCCACTGCCGCCATTTTTTATTTACAAGCGCTTGATTTGTTCTTCTTAAATAAAAGACATCCCGCTGAGGCATCCCTAGGACTCCAGTGTACCGTTGGGATCTCCCCATCATCTGCCAGGGGGCAAATTTTAAGCTTTTTTGACTCATACAGCATACGCTGTTTTGGGTCCCAACTGTTTGGTAAGCCTCCATTTCATACGGGTGGTGGTATCTGCACATCTTTATCTGGTGCATCAAACCCCGGAGAAGGTCACCAAGACTGTTTATATAATTTTATTTCCATTTTTGGATTTTCTCCTGATTGGCAAGGTTGCCACCAGACCTATAAAGCTTATATAGCATCAACCATCTTTATGCCCAATATTCATGATCTGCTTCCATCATTTGGGGGACTATTTTGACCTTTTGTGTTCACTATACACTCACGTGGTGATTATTAGTGTTTCTCTATTAAGATGGACTGTTTGATTTATTCATGATGGACACTTATGGTTTATACAATACTATTCATAATTGTTCACTTTTTTCTTGAATCACTTTGTATTTATAGCGCTGCACCCACTTTATATACTTACAGTGGTAATATGAACCTTACTGCTGACCGCCCTGTCCAATGAGCCTTCCACATGCTGGTAGAGAGCTGGAATGGCCTTCCGTGAAAAGAAATGGCATTTTGGAACCTGCCACTGAGGTACAGCACATTCCACAAATTCACAAAAGGGGGCAGAGTCTACCAGCTGAAAAGGCAGCAGTTGCAGGGCTAGCAATTTGGCCAAGCAAGCATTTAGACGCTGAGCATGTGGATGGCTGGGACCAAATTTCTTTTTATGGTTCAGCAACTGGGGTAGGGAAATTTGCCTGCTAAAATTAATTGGTGCTGTACTGCAAGCAGATTGGCTGCAAGTATTTGGGACACCTATCACTATACCTTCATTCCTCTCAGTGCAGGTTTTTGAGAGGACTGGAGGTATAGTAGGGTTGTAGATCCCAGATGAGGAGTAAGGAGAAGTCCGCCTTTTTCTTTGATGTGATTCTTTAAAGTGCTGATCCCATCGGACTGCATGGCAGGTCATCATATGTCTGGTCAAGCATGAAGTGCCCAAGCGGCTGCTGTTCTGGTCATGCTTGATCTGCTTCAGACATAGGTTACAAACAGCAACGGTGTGATCTGCTGCACATGTGTCGAAAAAGGCCCACACCAAGGAACTTTTAAAGGTCAGCGGGGAGTCAGCAGTGCCCTGCACCTGCAGAGCTCTGTAGTGTGATGCAATAGGGTGGCTATCCTTAAGTTGACCCCTAGAGGACATCCTGGCTCGTTGGAGTTGTGCCTCCTCCTCTCTTCTCTCAGTGACCTCATCATCCCCTTCCTCCTCGTCACTGGAGCGAACTTGCCAGTATGCTGCAGCTGGGGGAACATGACTGCCAGTTTCTTGTCCTTTGGCTGTGACACCCCCTCTCTCTAGGCTCACCTTACTCCCTTCCTCAACCTGGGAACCAACATGGGAGCCTTCAAATCTCTGTGTATCCTCCAGCAGCATATAACCGACACTGTGGTTGAATAATTCTGGGGACTCCTCCATGCATGATGGTGGGACTATGGAAGGAGTGACTGCGAACAAGGAGCCGGTGAAATAGGCCGCTTTGGCAGCTGCGTTCGAAGGCAAACTACTCTGAACCTGGGTGACAGAGGATAAAGAGGATAAGGACGGCTTTGTTATCCACTCCACCAACTCTTCTGCATGTTTTGGCTCAATAACACAGCCAGCAGCAGAAAAAAAGGACAAGCGTGCCCCACAGCCACCTGCAAAGGATGCACCATGTCCACAACCACCACTGTTGACTGCAGATACAAGGATGCTTGCCCTCTTTTAGTGGCCTGTGAGCATCTATCTCTCCTTGGTGGCCTTTCGGACATGATGTATTTTTTGTTTTGCAACACCACACTACACTGTATTAGACACTGTGTACACCACCTGAAGTTTATTAGAAACTGTACACACTGTATTAGATACTGTGTACACCACCAAAAAAGTAGTAGAAACTGTACACGTTGTATTAGATACTGTGTACACTGCCATAAGTGTATTAGAAACTGTACACACTGTATTAGATACTGTGTACACCACCTGCACTGCATTAGAAACTGTACTACAGCTGCAAGGCATTGTGTACTGTGTACACCACCAGAAGTGTAGTAGAAACTGTACACACTGTATTAGATACTGTGTACACTGCCTGCACTGTATTAGAAACTGTACTACAGCTACACTGTATTGTGTACTGTGTACACCACCAGAAGTGTAGTAGAAACTGTACACACTGTATTGGATACTGTGTACACTGCCTGCACTGTATTAGAAACTGTGCTATCTCTCTGTCCACGCCAACAAAACTACACACGGCCGCCGTGTAAGCAGCCTTATATATTGTGGGGCGTGGACTTGTCCCCCGAGCCATGATTGGCCACCCTGCCTTTGGCCAATTATAGCTTTCTCAGCAGCAATTATAGCTTTCTCAGCAGAGCACGCTGTGATTGGCTAAAGCATGCAGGTCAGTTGCATGCTTTGGTCAATCGTCATACAGCAATGCACTGCAATCTCGCAGTGCATTATGGGGAGTCCGCGGCACTCGAATTTCCCGCGAACGCCCCATAATGTTCGTTGTTCTGCGAACCGGCGAACACCCGATGTTCGACTCGAATATCTGTAAGCCTTTTTCATTTAGCCAACTGGTTAAATGAGAAAAAACTCCCAGTGTGTACCCAGCTTATGGCTGTAGTATTGTCTGCTTGTATGGCTGCTGCTTGCTCTTTCCTTCTTGTCCACTTCTTCTCTCTTGTCCCTGGAGAAAAGACAGGCGAAGGCTCATGGTGGCCTCAAAAAAATCTATTTGGGTCTTTCCTTGTAGCATCCTTTCCAGCTTTCCAGCTATTTTTATCCAGTTTGCATTGCCATTCCTGCCTGTGCTTGCTTGAGTTGGGCAGGAGCATGCCTTATAAGGAAACAATAAAAATGTAAATACAAAATATATAAAATTCTGTAAATATGTAAGTAATAAAATGTGCAAATACAATTGTATGAGGGCTGCATGTGATCAGACTTCTCTCTTCAACCCAGTGCAATCATACTATAAGCTCCAGTCTATGACAGCAGATGGCATTGAAGGAAGTCTTAGTAAGGAAGAAGACAAAATGAAGGTGGAGGGCAGGATGTGTGGCATAGGTTCAATGGAGTTTCAGGAAATAGCGTAGGTGGTGGAGGAGAAGGAAGAGATAAAGGTGGAGGTGAAGGAGGAGAATGTGAAAAGGCAGGCATAATATGGCTGCAGGATTCTCTGCTTAACATTTTGTCGCTGCTTGCCCTTCCCCCAGCCATAAAATTACCCTCCAATATAAGATTATGCTGGCAAGGCAGGCTTCTGCTGCATACAGCCCAACTACGGCATCAATACCAAAAACTACAGAAAAATGAACTAAAAATATAAATACATATGCAAACGAAATAAATTAAAAAATGGGTTAAAACAAAAAAGAAATTTTGGTTGGGAATCTGCCAGTCTGGGACAAGCCAGGCCAAGAAATGTCTGGATTATATGACGAAGAGATATGCCCCATACACACGAAAGGATTTTCCAACGGAAAATGTTCTATGGGAGCTTGTTGTCGGAAATTTCGACCGTGTGTAGGCTCCATCGGAAATTTTCCCTCAGGATTTCCGTCACACAAAATGTGAGATCTGGATCTTAAATTTTCCGACAACAAAATCCGTTCTCGTAATTCCAATCGTGTGTACACAAATCCGATGCACAAAGTTCCATGCATGCTCGGAATCAAGCAGAAGAGCCGCACTGGCCATTGAAATTCATTTTTCTCGGCTCGTCAAATGGTTGTATGTCACCGCGTTCTTGACGTTCGGAATTTCCGACAAGATTTGTGTGACCGTGTGTAGCCAGCATCCGTCGGAAAAAAACATGGATTTTGTTGTCAGAAAATCCTATCATGTGTACAGGGCAATACAGTGCAAAGAACTTGGACAAACTGGTTTTCACTGACAGTCCTGAGGGTGGTTCTAGGGTAGCCTTTTTTGCAGCCTCAGATGTCAGCTGTTGCTCACTATGTCCCTCATATAATGTACTTCAATTTCTATATGAAGATAAAACCTGTCTCATCTTTCACTCCTTTTATTTGGACCTAAGCTGCTTATATACTGTCCAACCAACAGGGCTGGTGCAAGGATTTTTGACACCCTAGGCGAAACCTTGTTTTGCCGCCAGGCTTAGCTCCGCCCCTGACTCCACCCCCTTTGCCCTGCCTATGTATATGGTGGAGGTTGCTGGGGTCATAGAGGTGTACAGTATACAGTTGTGTGGGTGGGGGGGGTGTACAGTATACAGGTGTGTGGGTGGGGGTGTACAGTATACAGGTGGAGGCAGGTGTACAATATACAGGTGGGGGACAGGAGTGTACAGCATACAGGTGTGGGGGGTGTACAGTATACAGGTTCGGGGGCAGGAGTGTACAATATACAGGTGGGGGCAGGAGTGTACATTATACAGGTGGGGGGCAGGAGGTGTAGAGTATACAATATACAGGTGGGGGCAGAAGTGTACAGTATACAGGTGGGGGGCAGGAGTGTACAGTATAGAGGCATGTGGGGGGTATACAGTATACAGGTGGGGGTCAGGAGGTGTACAGTATACAGGTGGGGGGCAGGAGTGAACAGTATACAGGCATGTGGAGGGAGGGGTGCACAGTATACAGGTGGGGGGCAGGAGGTGTACAGTATACAGGTGGGGGACAGGAGGTGTACAATATACAGGTGGGGGTGTACAGTATACAGGTGGGAGGAGGGGTGTACAGTATACAGGTGGGGGGTGTACAGTATACAGGTGGGGGGAGAGGTGTACAGTATACAGGTGGGGGTGTACAGTATACAGGTGGGGGGTGTACAGTATACAGGTGGGGCAGGAGGTGTACAGTATACAGGTGGGGGGCAGGAGGTGTACAGTATACAGGTAGGGGATGTACAGTATACAGATAGGGGAGGGGTGTACAGTATACAGGTGGGGGGTGTGCATTATACAGGTGGGGGGTGTACAGTATACAGGTGGGGGAAGTGTACAGTATACAGGTGGGGGGAGGGGTGTACAGTATACAGGTGGGGGTGTACAGTATACAGGTGGGGGGTGTACAGTATACAGGTGGGGGAAGGGGTGTACAGTATACAGGTGGGGGGAGGGGTGTACAGTATACAGGTGGGGGTATACAGTATACAGGTGGGGGTACAATATACAGGTGGGGGAGCGGTACAATACACCACATTGGGCACAGTCAGTATGCAGACAGCTGAGGTTGGTGTCCCCCTAGCAGTAGGTTCTCCTATCACACACGAGGCAATCAGGCTGTGTGGAGAGGTGACTCAATGTCAGGCAGAGTATGATCAGCATGATGAGCACGGAGCCCCATCCTGGCTCCTCACATCACCGGACACCAACTCCGCTCTTCTCCACCTCCATTACCACCCATACATTCCACCCTCTTTCTGACCCCGGACTCTCCAACCCCGCCTCCTCCGCTACGTCATACAACTCCGCCCTTCAGAGTTCCTCATTCGTCTTCCCCCACTAATCTGGACAGAACAAGACTCCGCCCCCCGCAGATCGCCTTCTGAGAAGTTACTGACTGAGTGATCTGAGGGAACTGTGAATGAGGGGGAGAGGGATGGGGGGTGACTATGACTGAAGGAGGAGGACAGGAAGATGTCAGAAGAGGCAGGGGGCGCTATCGCAATTCCGCTGGTCTCAGCTGGTTATTTTCAAAACCCCTAGTGGCCGTGGCTACGCCCTAGGTGGCAGTGCACCCTAGGAGGCTGCCTAGTTTGCCTAGTGGTAGCGCCGGCCCTGACAACCACTGAATATTAGTGGCTATTGCTTGCCAGATAATGTAATTTTTTTTAAATACCGAAGTTATGGAAACATTTTGTTAAACTTTTAATGACAATGTACATTAGTGTCATACTGCAAAAAAGGTCCATTTTGTCACTCACAAATTTTTACAAAGTTGAGAACTTTAGCTTTATAGAGAGTTTTTTAACAAGTAAACTTTTCAATAGCTAGATCAATTGTGGCTGCTTATACTGTTCAATTCAGGCCTGTCACCACTAGATAAAAAAAACAGGTGTCGTAGCAAAAACTACCCATAAAAGGCATTTGAGGATTGGTCAGGGCCCTCAGAATATTCCAAACAGCTCCTCCTAGACTTCTCCCAACTGCTTTTGGAATCTTCTCTAAGTTTCCAGCAAGCAGGGGGAGTCACTCAAAGTGATGCTGCTGCTGAGTCATCCAGCCCTCCCGGAGTCACTCAAACCCTGACCCAGAAAAACACAGACAGGCTTGGCTGCCAGCCAAGCCTGCACAAATTTACCTACACTTACCAAAAATCCTAACACTAGCACTCTAGCACCGCTAGGGGGTGCTACACTTACCTATTATCCTTGAAGATAACCAGAATTTGGTATCAAGACTCTTCCATAAACCTATAAAACTGCTAGGTTTGGGTTTTGCAGATTTCAAACAGCAATTGATAAAACCCCCTGCATATTGAACCTGGGCAGATTCACGCTTTCCTAGTCAGTACACACAGAACAAGAACATATACTGAGAATTCCAGTCAGAGTTGATAATTAAAGAAAAACTAAAGGCATCACTTTTTTTTTTGGATAAGGTGGAGAGGGATTAGAACATCTATTAAGTTTTATTGCTAACTTTGCCCCTATTAGGGAGACTCACCCTCTCTATTTGCCATGTTTATCATTATCATTGAAAGTGGTAAAAAATTCCCCAATTTTGGGTTCTCCTCAGAAAAGTAATAGATGGGAAATCTTCCAATTAGAACACTAGTTCTGGTGAACTGGGGGGCCCCAAAGGATTCCCTTGTGTTGCATGGATTTACTGTGACTTCCTGTTTTGGCTATGGGACAAGATGTGAATGTAAATCTCCCCAATGGGACACAACTGGCAAAAAAAAGAAAAAACTTGACAGGGGTTATTACCCTCCTTACTCCAAATGAAAAAAAAAAAGTTTTGCCTTTAGTTCTAATTTGAACCCAGCATAATGTGCAAGAGGAGAGCTATCTTACAGAGTCCTTGCATACAGAATAAGATTAGATACTTAGAACCTTGTCTGATATACAGGTATCTATTGAGAAATGGAACCATGCAGCATCCATTCAGATGACATGGCTTCAATTTGCAGACACAGGGGAGTCTGTATACGTAGTATGTAGCCTGCAAGCCACATTTGGGTTGATTTACTAAAACTGGAGAGTGCAAAATCTGGTGCAGTTGTGTATGGTAGCCAATCAGCTTGTTCAATTAAACTTTACCAAAAAACCCTGGAAGCTGATTGGTGTCTTTGCAGAGCTGCACCAGATTTTGCACTCTCCAGTTTTAATAAATCAACACCACTATGTAAGATGTGAGGACAAAATTGCAGAAACCTTATGATATGATGGTATTTACGGTTTTAAAGGCATCAGAGATTTGTGTTAAAAGAGAAGTATGTTTTTTCTTATTCATACTTATCTAGGTGGATGAAGCTTCGGTCTGATGCTGCATCTGTCCCCCATCACCTCTACATTGAGAAGCCAGCGATTGGTGGTTCTCAGTCACAGCATTCTGCTCTGCCCCATCCTCGCTAACTGGAGGGCTGAGCTGTAGAGGAGGCAAGAGCGGCCGTCTCAGGCTCTCAGCGGCTCCCTGAGAGGCTGAACTGAGTGTCAGTCCAGGGATCTAGGCGGATCCCGACTCCGTGGTCATGATGACATGGAGCCTGGACCAACTCTGTGACTTCAGCAGACAGCGGACTTCAGCCTGCTGTCTGCTGAAAACGGGTCACAGGAGTGCAGAATGAACTGCACTCCTGTGATCCACAGGAGAAGTACAGCCAAACGAGCTTTGGCTGTACTTCTCCTTTAACATTAGTTTCTAATAAAAGTACAGCTACTGTTTTGTTTCTAACTTGTTAGTCACCTTCGACTGAGGTTGTCAGAGGTGACAGGTAACTGAAAGGTTATAGGAAAGAATCCTTCTGTAAGTTATGATAATGATATTTAGGCATAGGATAGTGGATATTTACAGATAATGTACAATTCAAAAAAACAGAACCTAGGCAAATATTTTTTCAGGCTGTAAAATGATTCAGGTTATGCAAGTTTAATCCTTGGCAGGCTCATTATCTGATTTAACAGCAACGGAAACCATCCTTTTGATATTATAATTGCCTGATGCATTGTGCATGTCATGGCAGTATCTGAACAAGGGCATGAGTACGCTGACAAAAGATTCACATAATTTGACTGGTAAAGTTGGTGAGTGAAAATGGAAAATGAGAGCTTATGAAGATATATTAGGGCAATTATGGCCACAGAGAACTTCTTGTCAACAGAAAGAAGAAAGTAATGAAAAAGTAAACTGGCCCTGTGTTCCAGAGTTTGAACCAAAAACATTAATAAATGAATCTGTCCCCCAGATTGTAGAAGAGAAGATTTAGACAAATACCCCAGGTGCATATCCTGCCTCATTAAACGTCTGGCTAACAAAGAATTTGTTTACGCAATTGGAAAACTTTGTAATACTACAAAAAACTCTTGGAAAACAATGCATCATGGGTCATGTCAGTTGTATGAGTTGTTGTTTTTTTTAAAGAACTCTGTTCATTTTAAGAAGTGCATTTGCAATCTGTGAACATTTCAGAAAGAATACGTATGTTTAATTGCTGTACTGAGTTTTTGTTACAGTAATTGGTGCATGCATTGTTTTGTTCACAGCTTAACATTACTGATAGTATCTGAAGGAATTCACAATGTTCGTAATTTGTAACTATGGGCAAAATTAAAATGTGATATATATGATTATTACACTACTTTTTGTTTTCCTAATTCACCCCTGCAACACTGTTTTATTAAAAAAAAATTCTGTCATTAAATCCATTATTTTTTCACATTCTGTAATTGGGTGGCAACGTCCCTGCAGCAGCATTAGCATGGACACGGTTGTCATAGATAGATAAGGGTAACGTTTAGGGATTAGCTAAGTGTTCAGCCTGAATGTAAGTTTGGACTGAACACTGGCTGTTTGGACATTCGTCTAAATGCAGAATGTTTACTGAGTTTGGCTTGGGCGGGATTGACAGCTTCCGGCTGTCAATAACTACTAAGGAAGCAGCTTGTAGCAGCTGCATTCTCACCAACCACTGGCATCACCTGGCCCATTCACTAATGTGGCCAGAAATCTTCAGCCACATAAGCAAATGAGTGGAGAAATGCAGCATAAAACAACATTGTCTAAATATGGCCACATGGCTATATTTGGGCAATACTGTCAATAGCTGTTAAGGAAGAAGAAGCTGCTTGCAGTTGCCACAACCTTACCAACTATTGACATCAACTGACCTATTCACTTACAGGACCAGGAATGCCCGACCACATGAGTGAAGAAATTAGCCTTACATCATTGCCTGAATGTAGCCACAAGGCCATATTGCTACAAGGCTATATTTGACCAATGATGTCACCACCATCTACGCCCCTTCCTGTACATTGTCATTGACAGTTTGGGGAGCTGTCATTCTGCTTATGTCACTGTAATAAATAACCAGGACCGGATGGCTTGCACCCAAGGGTACTTAGGGAACTCAGTCAAGTAATTGCCAGACCATTGTTCCTAATTTTTACTGACAGTCTACTGACTGGAATGGTACCAGCGGATTGGAGAAAAGCCAATGTAGCACCAATATTTAAAAAGGGCCCAAAATACATCCCTGGGAATTACAGACCAGTTAGCCTAACATCAATAGTATGCAAGTTCTTGGAGGGGATGATAAGGGACTATATACAAGATTTTAGTAGACATGTGCATTCGTTTTCGTCTGAATGCATTTTCATCCGAATTTCAGGTATTTTCGTTATCGTTTTAACAAACGATAACGAAAGTGCAGAATCCAAAAAACGAAAGATCCAACATAACAAATGCTTTATTTTCGTTTTCGTTGCTACAACAGTTCGATATAGATAGGAGATTCGACATGATGATGACAATAACAATCTGTGTCCATCGAATTTGTGGTCGAATGTGCCTAACCTTAACTCTATTAGTCCAAGATTATTCTACATATAGAGAAAAGATTTGACATAGAGAGAAAAGATTTGACGTAGGGGAGAAAAGATTCGATGTAGGGGAGAAAAGATAAATAAAAATAATGATGATGATGAATGTTATTGGCTGATTGTAACCAAAGAGGAGGAGCAGTAAAATAGCTAGAACTAAGTACACACGTACTTTGGCTTATGGTGTCTGTTGAAAGTTCTAAGAAGATTCGACGGAGCAGGTAAACTATACGGCGTCATACAGTTTAGCTGCTCTGTCGAATCTTCTTTGAACATTCGACAGACACCATAAGCCTTCAATTACAGATTCAACCTTAATTTGGATTTTCGGACGAATGCAATTTTTAACGAAAAACAAAATAAATAAAAACGAATTTCAGGAGTAACTTAATAAATTTATTTTTCGGACGAAAACGAAATTCTGAAATGAAATATTTCAGTGTGCACATGTCTAGATTTTAGTAATGAGAATGGTATCATTAGCAGTAATCAGCATGGATTCATGAAGAATCGTTCTTGCCAAACCAATCTATTAACCTTCTATGAGGAGGTGAGTTGCCATCTAGATAAAGGAAGGCCCGTAGACATGGTGTATCTGGATTTTGCAAAAGCATTTGACACAGTTCCCCATAAACGTTTACTGTACAAAATAAGGCCCGTTGGTATGGACCATAGGGTGAGTACATGGATTGAAACCTGGCTACAAGGGCGAGTTTAGAGGGTGGTGATAAATGGGGAATGCTCGGAATGATAGGGGGTGGGTAATGGGGTCCCACAGGGTTCTGTGCTGGGAACAATCCTATTTAATTGGTTCATAAACAACCTGGAGGATGGGGTAAACCATTCAATCTCTGTATTTGCGGATGATACTAAGCTAAGCAGGGCAATAACTTCTCTGCAGGATGTGGAAACCTTGCAAGAAGATCTGAACAAATTAATGGGGTGGGCAACTGCATGGCAAATGAGGTTTAATGTAGAAAAATTTAAAATAATGCATTTGGGTGGCAAAATTATGAATCTTTACACTGGGGGGAGAACCTCTGGGGGAATCTAGGATGGAAAAGGACCTGGGGTCCTAGTAGATGATAGGCTCAGGAATGGCATGGAATACCAAGCTGCTGCTAACAAAACAAACAGAATATTGGCATGCAATAAAAAAGGGATTAACTCCAGAGATAAAGCGATAATTCTCCCACTCTACAGTACTCTGGTCCAGCCGCACCTAGAGTATGCTGTCCAGTTCTGGGCACCGGTCCTCAGGAAGGATGTACTGGAAATGGAGCGAGTACAAAGAAGGGCAACAAAGCTAAAGTGTTTGGAGGATATTAGTTATAAGGAAAGGTTGCGAGCACTGAACTTATTCTCTCTGGAGAAGAGACGCTTGAGAGGGGATAAGATTTTAATTTACAAATACCGTACTGGTGACCCCACAATTGGGATAAAACTTTTTCGCGGAAGGGAGTTTAACAAGATACATGGCCACTCATTAAAATTAGAAGAAAAGAGGTTTAACCATAAACTACCAAACATACACAGCATATATATATAAAATAACTGTGGAAAAAAAGTGCAACAAAAAATATTTTTTTTTATGTGATCACCCCCTGTACCCACCTTGCTAGGTGGATTGTACTTTTTATTTCTTGGCATTTTTAATAATTTTTTCCATTGGATTCATGTATTCATTCATGCATTCATGTGGAGGCCTTTTTTTCTTTTTCTCCTACGATCTGATATGTTGCATCTTGGAGCCTGCATATTCCATCCAGCTGACAACCTCATGCGAGTTCATGTACGACTGCTTGTTGGAGGTTCTAATAAGTACCATCTACTCCTCACTGTTCTGGATGAGGCCATCGAAGTGCACCTCTATATCATCACCATCTTCCACCAAGCACCCGCTGGATTGAATGATCCAAACGCCTGATTGACCCATCGCCGTATGGTGAATGTGTCCACCCTTTGTGGTAAGCGTACCTAATTCTTCCACCATCTTACCTGTATGTTGGTAAATGTTATATGAAGAGGCCCGTTCAGCTATACTCACCGGTTGAAAAGGCATCACCTTTATACATTCTCTTCATATGGGACTCCACTGCACCTTATTGAGGAATATTTTGTTTTGAGTTTATCACGGACAGTTTTTTGTTGCCCTTTTTTCCACAGTTATTTTATATATATTTGCTGTGTATATTTGACAGCTTTTTTTATGACTTGTATGATTTATATATTATATGTTTGTGTTTGATTTACAAGCTGTCACCAGTTTCACACTCATCCCTGAGGGATGCTTTGATATTTTGATTTTCACATTAGCGCTGCATTTATATATTTTCTTTTACTTTGTTACACAGTTCACTATATTGTTGATGCTGGCTGCTAAATTATTGCTTTTTGGCTTTTTGTCATCATTAGTAGCGCAAATTTTTTTCATATTTATTGTTAACCATAAACTACGTAGAGGGTTCTTTACTGTAAGAGCGGCAAGGATGTGGAAACATTTTATAGCCTGCTTTCAAACTTTGTGTGACGGAAATTCAGACGGAAAAAGTCTGATGGAGCCGACACACGATCGGAATTTCCGACAACACAATCCGATCGCACTTTTTCTGTTGGAAAATCCGACCGTGTGTACAAGGCATAAGTTTGAAAGGTTCTGATATGCATTGGGGGGGGACGCTATGCAATTTTTTTTTTTTTTTTTTCATTCTTGTTGTAGCATGTGCTACAGCATAAAAAGACATTTACAAAGAAAAAAAATGAAACAATGAAAAGAAAAAATGAAACAATGAAAAAAGAAGAAACTAACAATTAATATCATTTGCAGACAATGTAATGCCTGCAAGTGACATTAATTGTTAGTTCCTCCTTTTTTTTTTTCTTTTTAAACAGCACACAAACCCCATCCAAAGATCCCACAAAATACATAGAAGACTCTGGGGGGTAGTTTTTGCTGCTTTTTTTAAACAAAGAAACTGCTAATAATAAAGTAATTTGCCAGCAATTTAAAACTTTTTCTTTCAAAACATTGCTCCCAGCTGCATCGACTTAAAAATAAATGTATATTTTTTTGCATTGGTGCATCTGCCCCAGAGCAGTAGTGCCCACTCCCCCTTGTGCCCTTTTTTCTTTTTTTACACCCCCTTGCATAATAACCCAGAAAATGTGCATTATTCTTTTTACACAATCGTCTGCCATTGATTTCAATTGGCATCCAAACTTCTTTAAAATTTTGAGAACACCTGCCGAACTGAACCCAGGGCTGTTTGGCTCATCACTAGAAGTCGTAGATAGACATGTATTGTTAAATTGACTTCAGGGAAAAAATGCTCCTTTACACTGCAAGGGTTGAATGCTCGCTTTAGTTCTAGGGGGGCATAAAAAACAACTTTAGTTACCTGATCCTCTGCTCCAGCAGGCACACTCCTGGCTGCAAGACTGGTCCAGTAGTAACAGGTTCTCTGATGTCATCAAAATGAAGACTTAGAGCCTATAGCCCTTTATTGGATGTGAGGATGCAGAGGAACATTCCACTGCCTCGCGTAGGGGAAAAGAGGAGAGAACCAGGTAAGAAACAGGACTGTTTCGTCCCCTAGACAGAAATTTGCATTTAGCCCTTGCAGTGTTGGGCAGATCCACTGCAAGGGAGGATTTTAATTTTTCCTAGCAATGGGATTTAAATAAGGGATGAGTTTTCCTCACAAAGATTATTCAAATAACTTGTAAAATCTTTGTGTGCTCCAACTACTTACCATCAAAAGAGCTTGTTAATGTCATATAGGGAAACCCTTCACCCATTCAGATAGAGAAATCTTTGTGTAATCAAGCTATATATGGCAGTTCTATAGTTAAAGCATATTTAACACCCCCAAAAAAACATTTTATATATTGCAGCTACTCAGCCCTTAAATGAAGTGTTTGAATTTGTAATTCCTCAAATTTTATTTTATGGTCTACTAGGAATCTGAAGGAAAGAACAAAAGTGAGCCAACTCCTACATATCACAGCCATTTATCTCTCAGAAAATTGATGTACTTCTGTGGTAAAATTCTTGAAACGCTGCCAAATTGTTGAATACCCTCTTAACACAAAGAAGTTATTTTGACACCTCTCACGTTATCTTTCTGTCATTTTACCATATCACTAAATGTATTTAGAGGGGGGATTGTACACATTCATTTCCATTTGACAGTTACACATAAAAAGCTTTGCACTAAATTGTAAATGAAAACAGTTTTTGCTTAAAAGCAGGTCTACCAAACAATGTTGTCCAGTCACATCTTATGCACTAAGGTAGTGACTCTCCCAGGAAATACACTCCTGTCACAGGGAAAACAAAGAAAAAGAAGCCATAGTTGGATGTCATTCTCATTGTAAAAATATATTTTATTATACATACTGTATGTCATTTAAAAAAATTAAACTGTTATTCAATGTTAGTTACAGTGGGGACAGAAAGTATTCAGACCCCCTTAAATTTTTCACTCTTTGTTATATTGCAGCCATTTACTAAAATCATTTAAATTCATTTTTTTCCTCATTAATGTACACACAGCACCCCACATTGACAGAAAAACACAGAATTGTTGACATTTTTGCAGATTTATTAAAAAAGAAAAACTGAAATATCACATGGTCCTAAGTATTCAGACCCTTTGCTCAGTATTTAGTAGAAGCACCCTTTTGATCTAATACAGCCATGAGTCTTTTTCGGAAAGATGCAAAAAGTTTTTCACACCTGGATTTGGGGATCCTCTGCCATTCCTCCTTGCAGATCCTCTCCAGTTCTGTCAGGTTAGATGGTAAACGTTGGTGGACAGCCATTTCAAGGTTTCTCCAGAGATGCTCAATTGGGTTTAAGTCAGGGCTCTGGCTGGGCCATTCAAGAACAGTCACGGAGTTGTTGTGAAGCCACTCCTTCGTTATTTTAGCTGTGTGCTTAGGGTCATTGTCTTGTTGAAAGGTAAACCTTCGGCCCAGTCTGAGGTCCTGAGAACTCAGGAGAAGGTACTTTGCCACATTCATCTTTCCCTCAATTGCAACCGTTCGTCCTGTCCCTGCAGCTGAAAAACACCCCCACAGCATGATGCTGCCACCACCATGCTTCACTGTTGGGACTGTATTGGACAGGTGATGAGCAGTGCCTGGTTTTCTCTACACATACCGCTTAGAATTAAGGCCAAAAAGTTCTATCTTGGTCTCATCAGACCAGAGAATCTTATTTCTCATCATCTTGGAGTCCTTCAGGTGTTTTTTAGCAAACTCCATGCGGGCTTTCATGTGTCTTGCACTGAGGAGAGGCTTTCGTTGGGCCACTGTGCCATAAAGCCCTGACTAGTGGAGGGCTGCAGTGATGGTTGACTTTCTACAACTTTCTCCCATCTCCCGACTACATGTCTGGAGCTCAGCCGCAGTGATCTTTGGGTTCTTCTTTACCTCTTTCACCAAGGCTCTTCTCCCCCAATAGCTCAGTTTGGCCGGATGGCCAGCTCTAGGAAGGTTTCTGGTTGTCCCAAACATCTTCCATTTAAGGATTATGGAGGCCACTGTGCTCTTAGGAACCTTAAGTGCAGCAGAATTTTTTTGTAACCTTGGCCAGATCTGTGCCTTGCCACAATTCTGTCTCTGAGCTCTTCAGGCAGTTCATTTGACCTCATGATTCTCATTTGCTCTGACATGCACTGTGAGCTGTAAGGTCTTATATAGACCGGTGTGTGGCTTTCCTAATCAAGTCCAATCAGTATAATCAAACACAGCTGGACTTAAATGAAGGTGTAGAATCATCTCAATGGTGATCAGAAGAAATGGACAGCACCTGAGTTAAATATATGAGTGTTACAGCAAAGGGTCTGAAAACTTAGGACCATGTGATATTTCAGTTTTTCTTTTTTAATAAATCTGCAAAAATTTCAACAATTTTGTGTTTTTCTATCGATATGTGGTGCTGTGTGTACATTAATGAGGAAAAAAATGAACTTAAATGATTTTAGCAAATGGCTGCAATATAACAAAGAGGGAATAATTTAAGGGGGTCTGAATACTTTCCGCCCCCACTGTATCTGATTAAGCAGGATCTCCGGAACAATGAAAGTTTAGGTAAATGTATAAATACATCTAGTCATGTACAACCTAATAACTGCAAGCAATGTTCCAAATGTTAACCATCTATTGCAATAATTAGGCTCAAAAAAATTTAAATTTGTTATTTTATACTGTATATCCTAAATGTCAATTATATCTAAGCAGTATCTTGAAAGATTTTATTTTTATGACTTGAATTCCTCTTTCTTCCTGTGCCTAAAGCCCCATGTATGCAATGAGCTCTGATGTACTGAACCTAAAACAGCTAGTCCTACAAGATTTGGAGTGATATTCTGTTAAATCACTACTGTGCTACTTGCTGCAGTGGAAGCTTTGCCTGAGGACCTGCAGTGCAAAGATCTCCCTGCTTCATCCTTTCTGCGAAACCATGCTTTTTGATCTTGTTCTGCTGTTTTTTAAATATTACCCCACCAGCCATTAGATCATTAGTCATCAGGAGAGTATAGTAAGTCAGTAACAGGCAAAAGATCAGGAGCAGGGAACCCACCGGCGATATTAGTAACTATGCCCTTGTCCTCTGCTTGCATTTTTTACTCACAGTTTCCACAGTTTAAGTCTTTTTAAGCTAAATTTTAGGCAGATATAAAAGCAAATTAATGCGGCCCTCCAATCATTATTACACCATTAAGTGTATTTTTAAATTCAAGCCGTGTAAGTACCTGATTTTGACGTGGTATCAGCTTTTTGCAGACCCTGTATAGATAAGCTGGAGTATGAGAGAAAAATGTGGTATAAGGAGCTGATCAGTTCATGTCAGAGAGATTAGCTCATCACTGTTTATTCTCCTTTCACTGTCTAAAAATATCCTTGGGTGGGTCCCAGAAGACTTGAGCTCAGAGGAAGTTGGTTGACTGATGCTGACCAATCATCAAACTGAGGACATTTAGTAGCAGAAAAGAAAAAATGAGGGGAAAATCTGTGGATTGAAGGTGAAAATGTACCTTGCACTTTTGTTTTACCTTGTTTTTGGCTGCAATCCTTCTTTAATGAACTTTAAGTGCCTCTGGTTGTAGGAGACACCCATTACAAAACATTTTCAAGCATGTAGAAAAGTCTTCTTATCAGTGGGCCTGATTGTTCACCCTTCTATGGTAAAGAGTGAAGGCTCACACTGCTATGTGAGAACCACTGTAGCAAAAATCATGATAGGTCCTTGTTTGTCGTTCCTAATTGAATCTTTTCTATGGCCAATCTAACACCTGAACATCATTAAACTTTTAGTTTGTCAGCTAAAGATGTCTGAACAACTAACCTGTGGATTTTGACAGCATCTATCTGCATATCAGAAATTTATTTAAAAAAAGGGTCGCGCAGGTCTCTCTTTCTCCAGGACAATCTCCACATTTTACAAATGTTCCTACAACCCAATGTCCTGCTATGAAAGAATAAGGCACACCACTAGCTCAACAAGTGGAGAGAAATGACAACATGGAAAATCACAGTGCTGTCTTTCTAAAAATATGTTACCCATATACACACATGCAATTCATATACATATAATAGAAATATTTCATATATATACAATTGTGCAGTTCATATTAAAATATGTCCAATCCAAGTGTGAATTAGTGAAATCCTTAAATAAAGTGCTATCCTTAGATAAAGGGCAGATGTGCTAATAATCTTCACAGATATCAGAGTGCTGTGCTTCCCTCCTATGTGCCCTCACTCACCGGCAGTTGTTGACTCAAAATGTTTGAGTCTGTATGTACTTGTGGATACAGTAATCCAAACCAGAGCTTGTGTTCCTCTATTTTCCTCCGCACCACTCAGTATGATGGCAGGATTTAAAGATAGATGTTCGTTCATATAAAGAGGATCAAAAGATCTACCTAACGCAATTCCATTTTTTTTATTTAGAATTTAAAACAATGTAAAGTTACACTCACAAAAAGCGATGCAATGAGAGCATAAAATGTTGATTCAGAAGCACCATCTCGGCATGCGCCTCAAAGACCGGGTATGGCATCACTGGAAGTCACTGCCTAGGCCCTGGTTTGGATTACTGTATCCACAAGCGCATAGACTCATTTAGAGTTAACAACTGCTGGTGAGTGAGGGCACACAGGAGCCCTGATATCTGCACTGTGAAGATTATCAGTACATGTGCACTTTATCTAAGGATTGCACTTTCATTTTTTAATATGAACTGCACAATTGTATATATATGAAATATTTCTAATATATATATATGAATTGCATGAGGGTTTATGGGTAACATGTTTTGAGAAGGACAGTGCTGTGATTTTTCATGTTGTCATCTCAGAAAGGATTTTATATCAGCAGCAATCCCATATTTGTTATAGATACACTATACACTGAGCAAAATTATAAACTCAACACTTTTGTGTTTGCCTCTATTTATCATGAGCTGAACTCAAACTTTTTCTATGTACACAAAAGGCTTATTTCTCTCAAATATGGTTCACAAATCTGTCTAAATCTGTGTTAGTGAGCACTTCTACTTTGCCGAGATAATCCATCCACCTCACCGGTGGGGCATATCCAGATGCTGATTAGACAGTATGATTATTCCACGGGTGTGCCTTAGGCTGGCCACAATAAAAGGCCACTCTAAAATGTGCAGTTTTACTGTATTGGGGGGGGTTTATGAAATCCAGTCAGTATCTGGTGTGACCACCATTTGCCTCACGCAGTGCAGCACATCTCCTTCGCATAGAGTTGATCAGGTTGTTGATTGTGGCCTGTGGAATGTTGGTCCACTCCTCTACAATGGCTGTGCGAAGTTGCTGGATATTGGCAGGAACTGGAACACGCTGTCGTATACGCTGATCCAGAGCATCCCAAACATGCTCAATAGGTGATATGCCCAGTGAGTATGCTGGCCATGCAAGAACTGGGATGTTTTCAGCTTCCAGGAATTGTGTACAGATCCTTGCAACATGGGGCCGTGCATTATCATGCTGCAACATGAAGTGATGGTCGTGGATGAATGGCACAATAGGCCTCAGGATCTCATCACGGTATCTCTGTGCATTCAAAATGATATCAATAAAATGCACCTGGGTTTGTTGTCCATAGCATACGCCTTCCCATACCATAACTACACCACCACCATGAGCTACTCGATCCACACCGTTGACACCAGCAAACCCCTCACCCACACAATGCCATACACGCTGTCTGCCATCTGCCCTGTACCATGAAAACACCTCTCCAAAGTGCCAGACACCATCGAATGTGGGCATTTGCCCACTCAAGTTGGTTACAACGACGAACTGCAGTCAGGTCGAGACCCCGATGAGGATGACGAGTATGCAGATGAGCTTCCCTAAGATGGTTTCTGACAGTTTGTGCAGAAATTCTTTGGTTATGCAAACCAATTGTTGCAGCAGCTGTCCGGATGGCTGGTCTCAGACGATCTTGGAGGTAAAGATGCTGGATGTGGAGGTCCTGGGCTGGAGTAGTTACACATGGTCTGTGGTTGTGAGGCCGGTTGTATGTACTGCCAAATTCTCTGAAACGCCTTTGGAGACAGCTTATGGTAGAGAAATGAACATTTAATTCAAGGGCAACAGCTCTGGTCATACCTGCAGTCAGCATGCCAATTGCATCCTTCTTTAAAACTTGCGACATCTGTGGCATTGTGCTGTGTGATAAAACTGCACATTTTAGAGTGGCCTTTAATTGTGGCCAGCCTAAGGCACACATGTGGAATAATTATGCTGTCTAATCAGCATCTGGATATTCCACACCTGTGAGGTGGATGGATTATCTAGGCAAAGGAGAAGTGCTCACTAATACAGATTTGTGAACAATATTTGAGAGAAATAGGCCTTTTGTGTGCATAGAAAAAGGCATAGATCTTTCAGTTCAGCTCATGATAAATAGGGGCAAACACAAAAGTGTTGTGTTTATAATTTTGCTCATTGTATATTTCTTTTGTATATACATTGTTATATGTTACATGTCTTATTCATTTGTTAGGTTATTGACATTAGCACAGGTATATAATAATTATTAGGTATAGAGAAATGTGCCTCAGCCTTGAACTCCTCCTTTTTCATTTACGGTGATTGACACACTATGGGATGAAGGACAAAGCTATTCTACTTTATGGGACATTAGGACTGATAAAGGACTGGTATTATTATTTAATGTGTTTTTGGATTGTGCTGCAATATTTTGATCACAATATTCAGGGCTAGCTTGCTGTTTGCTAAATACTAAAGTACAGGGGGAAGAGAGAACCCCCTGAAAAGAGTCATGGGTGGACAAAGCTGCTTAAGAAAGGGAATTTATTTTATTGCACAATAAAGGTAATACAAAATTGCAAATACTGGATACCCACCACCAACACCTAGACTAAATTTAAAAAAAAGACAACATTGTCTAAATATAAGAACAGCTGCGTCACGTATAAGGCATGCACACACCATATACCAGCATATTGCAAATAAAGTACAAAAAGTGAAAATGGATTAACTCACAGATCCCAGTGGCAATCACCATAGATCAATGTGCCAATACCGTATTAATTATTCAATAAGCCCCCAGCTGGGGGATAAAAGGGTATATGGTTTAGTTACGAACACACTTGAAAATTATCCCAAAAGGTTGCATGTCGCTAGTAGACTGATGGCTTAATGGTGAACTGATTGTATACCCTGTATTAGAAGCAACATACTGTCCCTTGTAGTAAATAGTCCAGGTAATCAGTTACAGGTATAAGCAGTTGGGGCAAACGAGCCCAGAGTGGGATCAATATAGTAAGCCAGTAGGTAGAAGTTGACTACAGGTCAGAACAGGCATGTTTGAGCAGAAATTACACATAGTCAAAGGACCAATGGTCCACTCACCCGACTGTGACAGACAAGAGTTCTATGGATTCAGACAGGTGTCCCGGGTGTCTCCAGGGGATTCCTTTTGTGAGGGACCACACACTGTAAGGGTCTTGTCGTCCAGGGTGCTTTATTGCTGCACAGAGATCTAGGGGGCTTCGCCGTCAGTTCTGTGGCATTGTAGGGCTGTCTCGGCAGCCGTTCTGGTACCTCAGCTGAAGAATGACTGCTGCTGGCTTCAAGTTGTGTGTTGCACATGCGCCAACGTGACGTGATGCGTCATCCGTGACATGTAGAGTGTCACTGTCATGGTATTTCCTCCGACATGTTTCACCCAATCACGTGGGTTTTCTCAAGGATGGGAGGGATCAATGGCTGTCATCTATTTATACTGGTTTTACACAGCACACATTTAAATAGAAGTTGTTGCTATTTCCAGAGCAGCCACTGGATGTCAACCTCCCATATTCAACACCATACACACATTATTCTCTTTGCTGCTAGACAGAGGCACTCCAATCAGCATAAAGTAACAGCCAAATAGTTCATTATTATGGTAGCAAATAAAGGGATCAGTGCACGGAGGAAAGAAGAGCAGAAACACCAAAATCTCTGGAAAATTTTGAAATTAAGTAAAATAAAATAAACAAAATGAAATAATATAATAATATATAGGTAATATGATAATATAATAGGTGAGGTAAAATGACATAGATGTAATATTTAACCACACCATATTTTTTTCCTTGTCAAAAGAAGTTTATTGAGTATACAATGTTATAAAGATACATAAAGTAAGTTTACAAGGATCTATAAAGTAAGCTTATTGTTTTACAGTAGGGTTTATATAGGTAAATATCATGAAATTTCAAATATTAAACATTGGGTTCACGTAAACCTAAATTAAAGATATATATAATTTCCTTAGTTACTTTTGTAGGTATTTAAATGATTTATACCTACTATACATATTGTTTACAAGTAGAGTGTATATAGGTCAAATAAATTCTGATAATGAGCTTTAATCGTAAGATGGAGAAAAGGAAAGAGAAAGAAGAAAAAGGGTTGAAAGGTAGAGGTATGGTCCACAAGGTTGTCCCGCTCGTCACTTTATTATTCTTTTTAGTTCTCTTTGAAGCCTGAATGGGTGTCTCTGTAAGTCATTTAATCTGTTACCATGGCAACAGGACAGAGTCATTGAAGTTTGACAGGAACTGTTGTTTTATCCAAGGATGCCAAAGTTTTTCAAATTTTGGAATTTGATTTTGATCGATGGCTACCATCTTAGCATGGGACATTGCATTATTCATTCTGTGAATTGTTTCTGCTAGTACCAATGTAGGAGATTTCCATGCCTTGGCCACTGTTTGTTTTGCAGAAGTTATTAGTTGGATCATAAGTTTGAATTGAGAGAGTGTTAACCATTCCGGTTTTAGATTAAGTAAAGTTAAATATGGATCTGGTTGTATTATTTTTTTAAATATTTTAGATGCAATCACGAAGACTTCCTTCCAGAAGGTTTGGATTACTGGGCACGTCCACCATATGTGTAAATATGTGCCCATTTCTGGGCATCCTCGAAAACAAAGAGCTGAGGTATTAGGTGAATATTTTGCCACTCTAGCGGGTACAAGGTACCAGCGAGTTAGGACTTTATAATTTGTCTCAAGTGCTAAGATGTTGGGTGAAGATGACTTAGATGTGAGCCATATGTTAGACCAGTCCGTGTCTTCTAAAGTTCGTCCCAGGTCCTCCTCCCACCTCTGAACGTAAGAGGGTCTATTAAGATTTGCTACTCCATATAATTGATTATAAAGTGATGAAATTGTACCTTTAGCAAATGGATCTTTTGTACAGATTGATTCAAAAATGGATAATTGGGATAATGGTGTATCCCCCTTTAGGAATGGTGTATAGAAATTTTTGATTTGGAGATATCTAAATATCTCAGAGTTTGGTAGATCATATTTTTCTCTAAGCGATGGGAATGAAAGGAATGATTTAGATGCTATGAAGTCATTTAGTGTCTGAATGCCTGATGTTGTCCAAGCTTTAAAAGAATTTGGGTAGATCCATGCCGGATAAAAGGCCGGATTTCTGATAAAAGCAAGGAGAGGATTGTGTGGAGATTGTAACTGATATTTGGTTTTTAGTTTATCCCAGAGAGATAAGAAGTGTTTAGTTATGGGATTATGAATTTTAAAGCGGTCTTTAGGATGAAGCCATAATAAATTTGATATTAATAGAGGATCATTTTCTGAAGCTTCTATAAATACCCATAATGGGATTTCCTGTTTTGCATGGTATTTGGACAGACTGGCCAAATGTGCTGCTCTGTAGTAGTTAGTAAAATTAGGGTATCCCAGGCCTCCTTTATTTTTGGGAAGATGTAGTGTGTGTATAGGTATACGTGGTTTAGAAGAGCCCCATATAAACGAAGTTGCTCTTTTTTGTACTATTCTCAAAAAATAGGAAGGAATTGGAATAGGGAGGACTCTGAATAGATAAAGCAATTTGGGTAGAATAGTCATTTTGATTGCATTAATCTTCCCTATCCAGGATAAAGGAAGTTGCGACCATTGTTTTATTAGATTTGTGATCTGTCTTAATACAGGAGGATAATTGGTTGAGAATAAGTCAGAATGAGATGCTGTTAAATGAATTCCAAGATATGGGATTGATTTTTCTGCCCATGTGAATGGGAGTGCAGCCCTAGCCGGGATCAATTCCATGTTTGTGAGTGAAATATTAAGCACTAGGCATTTCTTAGGATTAATCATAAGGCCGGATAGGGCTGCAAATCCATCAAGAGCTGGTATTAAGTTAGGACCAGAGACCTGTGGTGATGATAGAAAAAGTAATATATCGTCTGCAAATATACATAATTTGTGTGTAATACCTCCTACTTCAATGCCAGTTATAGTTTGGTTTGTTCTGATGTATTGGGCCATGGGTTCGAGTATAAGGGCAAATAATAAGGGAGATAATGGGCAACCCTGTCGGGTACCTCTTTCGATATTAAAGGCTTCAGATTTGTATCCAGCATATTTTATATAGGCTTTGGGTTTATTATATAATGCTTTGATCCATGTTAAAAAGTGGGGTCCAAAACCCCATTTTTGTAATGAATATTGCATATATTGCCAGGATACTGTGTCAAATGCCCTCTTAATATCGAGAGATAGAAAACATAAAGGGATTTTCCGTTTTTTAGCAATATGTGCCAATAACACTGCCCTGTGTATATTATCGCCTGCCTGTCTATTTGGCATGAAGCCTACTTGATCTCTATGTATTAATTTTCCTATAATGCTATTGAGGCGTTTTGCTATTATTTTTGCTAATAATTTAAGATCAAGGTTTAACAGAGAGATAGGCCGATAATTCACACAGGAAGTATCATCAGAAAGGGGTTTTGGGATCATACAAACAATTGCCATTAGTGTTTCTTGCCGAAAAGAATGTCCATCTAGAAGTTTGTTAAAAGTTTCAGTGAGAATGGGAGAGAGTATTTCTGAGAATGTTTTATAGTATAAAGCCGAGTAGCCGTCTGGGCCTGGTCTTTTGTTAAGTTTTAGGTCTTTTATGGCGTTAGCAACTTCATCTATAGTTATAGGCTCATCCAAACTGCTTTTTTGAGGAAGGATTCAGCCTCTGTAGGATTAAATTCATTGTTTGTCTTGTATAAAGTTGCAAGATGTGAGTGAAATTTATGGACTATTTTAACTGGATTACAAGTGTAAACATTTTTTGATAATTTCAAACGTATTGGTTTGAAAGATTTGTTAGTTGAATTTAATGCCCGAGCCAAATATGTACCTGGTTTGTTTGTATTCATGTAGAAATTGTGTTTGGAGCGTTTGAGGGATTTATCAACTGACTCAGTGAGAAATAGATCGTATTCCAATCTAGATTTTTCCAGATGAGATTTTGTACTCTGAGATGGATTATCTTGAAATGATATGTAGGCTGCATTAAAATTGAGTTCTAGATTTTTTGCTAGATTTTTGCGTTCCCGTTTAAATAGTGCCATTTGTCTTTGTATTGTACCACGCAAGACAGGCTTATGAGCTTCCCACAGTGTTATTGGGGAGATGTCTGTTGTATTATTAATTGATATGTATTCCTTTAAAGCTTGTTCAATGGCCATCTGATGTAGTGGGTGTTTGAGCATTATGTCCGGTAAGTACCACGTTGGGTCATGCGCTTTTGGTATGGCTGAGGCTATAGTAGTGTATACTGCATTATGGTCAGACCACGGAATCGGAATTATATCTGATGCAATAATTTCTGGTATCATTCCTATTGTTAGAAAAATATGATCTATTCTGGTGAAGGTTTGATGAGGGTGCGAGAAATAAGTGAATTTCTTTTTCATTGGGTTACTTTCTCTCCATGAATCTACCAGATTGTATTTGGAAAGAAGTTGAGAAAAAGGTAATCTAGAGGTTATTTTGGATGGTGTAAAAGGTGATTTATCTAGAAATGGGAGGAGGACCTGGTTCGAACACACCATATTTTTTTAAACAAGGTGCTGTGTAGAGGTCTCCTATCAGCGCTCAGTTTAAGCAAAATATATGTCCCTATAGGGTTTTTATCTCATGCACTTGAGTAGATTTTGGTCACCATTATCGTTCAAGAAAGGGCTGAAAACTGCATTCAGTGTTCAAACCCTGGGGCGCAAGCATTTTGAGTCTAAATATCCACATTTTTGCTTTTTGCTGCAGGATGGTATCAAAATCACCTCTACGTGATGGTAAGTTAAGGGTATAAATCCCCTTAATGCCGATACCAGCCGTGCTGCCTCCATGAAAATCTGCAAAATGCAATACTAATGGGGACATATCTTTCCTTCTTTTCTTATACTCCTCCTTGGTTGAGTTTTTAATACTTCTTATGCCCTGTACACACAATAGGATTTTCCGATGGAAAATGTGATAGGACCTTGTTGTCGGAAATTCCGACCGTGTGTAGGCTCCATCACACATTTTCCATAGGAATTTCCGACACACAAAGTTTGAGAGCTTGCTATAAAATTTTCAGACAAAATCAGTTGTCGGCATTTCCGATCGTGTGTACACAAATCCGTCGCACAAAGTGCCACGCATGCTCAGAATAAATTAAGAGACAAAAGCTATTGGCTACTGCCCCGTTTATAGTCCTGACACACGTGTTTTACGTCACCGCGTTCAGAACGATCGGATTTTCCGACAACTTTGTGTGACCGTGTGTAAGCAAGACAAGTTTGAGCCAACATCCGTCTGAAAAAATCCATGGATTTTGTTGTCGGAATGTCCGATCAATGTCCGACCGTGTGTACAGGGCATAAGATGTTCACCTATGCGAATTCGGAGTTGTCTCTTAGTTTTTCCTATATAATACTTTTTACATGGACATTCCGGCATGTACACCACTCTGGAGGTCGCACAGTTGATGACGTTTTTAATTTGGAACATCTCACTCCGATTCGCATCAGTGAAGTTTTCTGTTTTTTCAACAAATTTACATATTTGGCAGTGCCCACACGCATACATTCCTTTTAGAGGGGGTAAGTCAGTCAACCAGTTTGTAGTTCTCCCCCTAGTGTATTCTGAATGAACCAGAGTATCTTTTAAATTACGGGCTCTTCTGGTGACCAAATGAGGATGAGGTCCAACAATATCTGTTAGTACTGTCTGTGAGTATTTGCTTCAGTCGGCTTTCTAAAAGTACAGGTGACTCGTTTATTGTCGGCTATGGAAATTTTTAAATCGAGAAAGGAGATTGTCTTTGGATCTACCACATGAGTAATGCCCCGTACACACGGTCGGACTTTGTTCGGACATTCCGACAACAAAATCCTAGGATTTTTTCCGACGGATGTTGGCTCAAACTTGTTTTGCCTACACACGGCCGCACAAAGTTGTCGGAATTTCCGATCGCCAACAACGCGGTGACGTACACCACGTACGACGAGACTAGAAAAGGCCGGTTCAGAACGAAGCGCGGCACCCTTTGCTAATCTCGTGTTAGTAAAAGTTTGGTGAGAGACGATTCGGGCTTTTTCAGACTCGTGGCTTTCAAATCGTTTTCTGACGTTCAGTTTGTGCTTGTGGGTTTGTATCTGCTCTTCAGTGCGTGCAGTCAGTTCGTATCGGAGTTTTCTGTGCGATCTTGCCCGCTCGTTGCTGTTTTTCAGGTCGCTCTTCATAGGCCTTGCTGTTCTTCAGTGCGTTCTGTTACTTCGTTCTGAGCAGCCGACCGTTTTCTAGCCGTGTTTCGTACGCGTACTCCTCGTAGAGTTCGTGCTGTGCGGGGGCTTGGTGTTGGGGTCCTGACCTTGACACAAGTCCAGTTCATGAACAGGGTGGGGAGGAGTTCATGGACCAAGAATTGGTTGCTTCAGTGTGACCAGTTCTGTCATATGCCTTTGCTCCGTGAGATCCGTGAGAATAATCCTGATGATTTCAGGAACTTTCTCAGGATGACGGACCCCGTATTTCACCGTTTGTTGGCTTCGCTGACCCCCTATATCAGCAGGCAGGATACCTGCATGAGGCAAGCCATCACTCTGGAGCAGAGGTTGGTCGCTACCCTGCGGTATTTGGCCACAGGGAGAAGTCTGCAGGACCTCAAGTTCTCGACAGGCATCTCCCCCAGGCTCTTCTTTGTGGACATTTACTGCTTGTGTTTGTTTGAGCTGACCCTGACAGAAATGTGTGGAGTCCAGAAAATGTCGTGATTGTGTAACCTTATACAAAGCACTGTTGGCTGGTATTTACTAAATGCAAAGACACTTTTCACTACAAGTGCACTTGCAACTGCACTGAAACTGCACTTGTAGTGCAAAGAGGATTTCCCCTTAGGAAATAACCCCCATTTTCTCCTAAAACAACAATTACATCACCCCAAAAGTGTTGTAGTGTTGAGACAATAATCCACACATTCTTGATGAGCAATCTTTTTAATACCTGCACAATCACATGTGCATTTACCAAAGGTTTTTCTGACAAACCAACATGTTTGTTGTATAACAATTTTTGTGGTGGCATTATCCAAAATCAAAATGTCCATTTTATAGAAAACAGGCCTGTGTAAAACCAACAAGAAAGACACAAATCTTGATCTTACAAAGTTCACATTTGGTAGAACTGGAAGGCAATATCAGACATGAGTATTTAGGAACTGTGTTTGATATTGCGTTCAGATGGGGGGAAATCACCCCAGGAAAAGCCAAATTTGGAAGATGCACACAAATTTCCCAATGTCAACATGTGCTAGCTGCCATCAGGGGGGATCAAGGGACGTGTTTTGGGGGAGAAAGCCCTTCCTCACCGCTACTTTATAATTGAGGAAGGGGTTGCACCCCCAAAACGCGTCCATTGATCTCCCGTGATGGCAGATAGCACATGTTGGCACACTGTGTGCATCCTCCAAATTTGGCTTTGGGAAAAATCACAAAAACATTTAGCACATTGTAGCAGACAAAAGAAGAAAGTGATTTGGAGGGGTTTTAAACTCGCCCCAAAACATCAATGATGTTTTTATATTTTGGAATAACATCATTGATGTTTTGCTTGATGTTTTCCAATTGTAAATTACACCCCATGATCTCCCCGATCAGGATCTGGGCACTTTCGGATGTGAAAGGATCTGGATCCACAACCTCACGATCACCTAAAAAGAGAGGAACCCAAAATAAATTAGTTTTAAAAAAAATGCCGCAATCCATCTCTTATCTGAGCCTGTGGTCGCAGACACTCACCTGTTGTGGTAACTACTTCCACCACGTCTTCTTCCTCCTGCTCATCTTGTGTTGGGGGGATTTCCCCTTCTTCCATAGGTGGGGGGTCTCTGGTCTCCTCGGATGAGGGGTGTCCTCCGAGTCTTTTCTCCCCTATGTAAAACAAAAATGGTATAATTAGCACACAGATATTTGATGTCAGAACTATAAAGATGAAACATTGCTTGGAAGTGGGGTACAATTGTCTATTTTAGCCGAGTTCCAAGATGTAGCTTTTTTAGTGCCCTTTGTCAAGCTGCAATACTTTACCTGTTTGGTAAAAGCTTCACAGATGTAGCCCCCCCTATAGTATACACTGGAGCACCTGTGTGCCCCCCCTAATAAAAATGGTGTTCTTGTGTCCCACACTATAGTGCTCCAGTGTCCAGATGTGAAAACAGCTGCTGAGTGTCCTCTCCTTACACAGAATCTAGTTTGCATTTCATTCTAGTAACAAAGCCATCTACACAACACAATTCTTTGAAGACAAGTATAGGGCGTAAAAAAGGGGGCCAAATGCATATGGCCTAAACAATGGTATTTTATCGTCCGAAATAACAATGTGTGATCCGAACGAATAATGTGCCCATGAACATGAAAGTTGCCATTTTAAACTGTACAACAGTTCCTAAAAGCACATGGAGCAGCACGAACGTAATAAACATAAAGAATAGGAACACAGCACAACTACTTACTTTTTTGCAGCACTCTCCGGATCTTTCTGTACTGCTCATGTTCTCGTAATTTCAGGTCCGACCACCGCTTCCTGAGCTGATCTTTCGATCGTCGTACCCCGAATTTCCGGTGCAGACTCCTGACCACTTTCACCATGATCTTGGCCTTTCTGACATTGGGGTTGGGGTAAGGCCCATACTTTCCATCATAGTCGGCCTTCTATAGGATGTCCACCATCTCCAACATCTCCCCAAAGGACATATTTGAGTCCTTTAATCTCCTTCTGGATCGGGACGTTTCAGGCTCCAGCCTTTCCTCCTCCTCCTCCTCCTCCTCGTTGCTGTACTTAGCACTATCCTGCTGTCTCTCCGCCATGTGCTCTTCCTCCACTGCGCCGAACGAAAAGGGGCGGGGAATAGACTAGAAAGAACGTCAGGGGCGGGCGGAGTTATACGCATGCGCAGTGTGTATAAATCGTAACGCGCGCGTCTTACGTACGATCTGTGAGCGGAGGAAGGAGCATCGGAGACGCCGATCGTGCTAACGAAGGTAGGATCTAAACTTGGGCCTATACTGCTTCGAAATGGAAGCCTATATTGTAACAAGATTAGGGGAGTTTGGCCTGACATTAGGCTTTGTTTTGTGTTGTGTCTTACAGAGAAAATGGATGGGTTCAACGACCACAATTTCCTGCCCCTGTTCATAGACAAGTACAGGGAGCTACCCTGTCTGTGGCAAGTGAGACACCCCCACTATAACCACAAACAGAAGAGGCCGGCAGCGCTGGAGAAACTGCTGGAGTTGGTGAAGCCGGTGGTCCCCACAGCAACCATCCCTTATTTAAAAGCAAAAATTGGTGGCCTGAGGAGCACTTATCTTAGGGAGCGCAAGAAGGTCACAGATTCCCAGAGGTCCGGAGCTGCAGCAGATGACATTTATGTCCCCAGGCTGTGGTACCATGAGAGACTGCGATTTCTGTCAGACCACACTGAAGTCATTGAATCCCTCTCCACTCTTCCTTCCACTCTTCCTTCCACCCCAGCTGAGGCTTTCCGATGTCCAACCTGGGCCTTCCAGCCAGGAAGAAGTGGAGGAGCCCAGCTGGAGTCAGGTATAGCATTCTTCTACAGATTTCTGGTCAATAAATAAATTATGTTTATTAGATGTTATTATTGATCACTAATTGCTGATTAAAAAAAGTGCTTTACATATCAATAGACAGTAGTGGGCACCCAAAATTGGGACAAGAATGAAAACTGCTGGGCTCAGAAGGATAGTCTGTTATATTTGTTAACATTGAATTTGCAGCAGTCAGGAGGTGAAAATTGTGTGTGATTGATGAATAAAAAACTAAAACTATGTCCCTTTTTCATACACAGGAAGACCTCAGCCAGGAGGAGGCTGTGGAATGTGGCAGTCAGGAGGAGGCGGGGATTAGGGTCAGCCAGGAGGAGGCGGGGATTAGTGGCAGCCAGGAGGAGGCGGGGCTAAGTGTCAGCCAAGAGAAGCCAGGGACAAGTCGCAGCCTGACTGAGTCTCAGGTCCCTCCCCTCCGCCTGCCATATAAATGAGCCAGGAAGGCCACTCCGAGTCCCATGCAGGATTCAGCGTACAGGCTGATCCAGGAGGCTTCGGCGTCCCTCAGAGCCTTCCCCAGTCCTGAAGAGGCCTTTGCCTGCATGGCTGCCACAAAATTGCAGGGCATGCAGGAGGGTCAACGCAAGATCTCTGAAGACCTGATTTATAAAGTCCTTCGTAAGGGGTTGAGGGGGGAACTGACACACAAGACGGATGTCATTGAGAGGGACGATCCTCCTCCTCCTCCTCCTGCTGCCACAACTCCACCACCACAGCCAAAGCCTGTAAGGAAGCGTGGAAAGAAGACCAAAGAGTGATGGCCCTGGGTTCAGTCTGGTCTGACAGAAGATGCAGTCTCTCGTATGACCACAGCCTGGGGACACAGATGTCATCTGCTGCTTTCCGGATCTCTGGGACTTCTGGACCAGACTGCCCTCCCTTAGATAAGGACTCCTCAGGCCACCAATTTTGCTTTTAAATAATTGATGTCTGCCCTGGGGGTCCAAGGCTTCGCCCACTTCTGCAGTTTCTCCAGCGTTGCCTCCCTCTTTGTTTATAGTTGTGAGCCCTTAATAAAATTTTTTTAGGGAAATTCTACTCTCCTGTGTGTGTTTTCATCCAAAAAGGACAGTTTGTTGGTGAGGATTCAGGTACATTTCTAAAGTACAATGTGAAATTAACAAGGGACAACAACACCAAACAATCTCCTACAGATTAAATAGAACAACATATTAGTGGTGTTGTGGGAACTTGTCACCAAAAACACACACAAACATTTTCGGGAGTACAAATCAAAATCACCAAAAAAATAAAAAATAAAAAAGAGAAACACAAAAAAAGAATCTACATTAAAGTCCAAAAATAAAAAAAAATTTTGTTGTCAGATGTGAGAAATCTAAATATATTGAGGGAATCCTAATAAATAGTAACGAAATAAGTTTGTGAGAAGTGTGTGTGAATATGAGCATCAAAACTACTTAATTCTTGTCACATTATAAAGAAGAAGAGAGTGCGCTGTATTAAACCATTTTGAACATTGCAGCGTGACGAAAGTGCTGTATCCATTCCGAACGCTACGTTTACCAGAATGAGCTGTCCCGTGTCGGAATTTCTTCTGAGCATGCGTGGCACTTTGTGCATTGGAACAGGCCACACACGGTCGGAATTGACGCGATCGGATTTTGTTGTCGGAAAATTTTATCTCCTGCTGTCCAACTTTGTGTGTCGGAAAATCCGATGGAAAATGTCCAATGGAGCCCACACACGGTCGGAATTTCCGACAACACGCTCCGATCGGACAATGTCCATCGGAAAATCCGACCGTGTGTACGGGGCATTAGTCTAATGTTCCTTCATTGTTATTTAGGGCTAGGAGGAACTCAAAGAGTTGCTCTTCATCACCCAGTCACACCATAAAATGTCATCAATGTACCTCAGCCAGGTAGGTACCCCGCTAAGGTACATTGGCATCTGGTAGACCATCTTCTGTTCCCAGAGGCCCAGATGGAGGCGGGCATATGACGGAGCCCATGGTGCTCCCATGGCCGCCCCCCTCGTCTGTTGGTAGAACCTATCCAAGAATTGGAAATAGTTATTGCTTAAAGCAAGCTCTAGAATTTATAGAATAAATTAACTTTGTGCACCAAATTTAGGGTGGGCTGCTCCAAGAAAAAGGAGACCGCCCTGAGGCCCCAGTCATGGGGTATCAACGTGTAGATAGATTCCACGTCAATCCCCACCAGTAGGGCCCCAGGGGGATCTCCAAGTCCTGCAATTTCCCCAGAACATCACAGGTATCACGGATGTAGGACGACAATGAGGTCACCATGGTTTTAATAAATCCATCCACATACCTACCCACTCGCTCCATTGGACCTCTTATTGTCGAGACGATAGGTCTACCAGGTGGGTTGGTGAGGGATTTATGTAGCTTTGGGATTATATAAAAGGTAGGGTTGTTACATTCTCCCACTCTTAAATAGTTCCACTCTTTGTCAGTTAAAAGATTAACTTTGCAAGCCAGGAATAGTTTCTGATTGATTTTTTTCAGCTAGGGCGGGAAAGGGGTTATTCGGTAGTCTCAGGTAGGTGGAGGTATCACCAATCTGTCGGAAAATTTCCCTTTCATATAGGTTGCCAGACAGAAGGACCACATTGCCGCCTTTATCGCTACTGTTAACTACCAAATCCCCTGCCCGCTCCAGCTCAAAGAGTGCTTTTCTTTCTTCATTCGACAGGTTGTCTGGACCACGTCATGACCAGTCGATTTTATTAAGATCATCCTTCACTAGATCAAGAAAGACCTTCATCCAGTGATGCCTGTATATAGGAGGCATTTTAGTAGATATAATATACAGGCCACTGAGTCTTCTGATCTTATCTGGGTCAGGTTCATCCTCAAAGCCAATTTGTTTGTTCAGGAGAGCTACCAAGTTCTCCAAGGCTATCCTCTCCTCTTTGTCCTCGGGGGTCACCAGTGGTAGAACACTAGTTTGGGTACTTTCCTTCTGACCAGCATGCCAAATGCGAAAGATAACTTTACGCAAGAATAAATTGATGTCTTTGTATACTATAAACTCGTTCATAGATGTTGATGGTGAAAAGGACAGTCCCTTACTTAAGAGTTTAATATATCTTTCCTCAAATGGAAAGTTTGATAGGTTAATGACCTTCATGTCTATTGTTGGGGGCATTGGCAAAGTCTGAGACCTAGCTTGCTGTTTGTCCTGTGTGCAAAAAAACCCTGAAGAATCACAGCCGAACCTGACATTTCTGGCTGATTGCTTTTG